>NW_027202271.1:3587500-4250000 GCF_024711535.1 Dipodomys merriami | reverse complement strand
GGTGGTAGAGTGCTAGCCTTGAGCAAAAAAGCTCAGGGACTGTGCCCAGGTCCTAAGTTCAGGCTCTGAGACCAGTACAAATCAAAAACAAAAAGAAAAGCAGTTGTTTCTGCTAAGTGCGGGAGATTCAGGAATGCTCTCCTATACCATTTGACACTGTTGCCTGGAGAACAGATTTCCACGGTACATGCATAATTAAAAATAAATATATTCAGAAAAAGATTCCTAAATCTCAATGTAAACAACCCAAAGTACTCACATAGGGCATGCTTATTTACAAATGTAGATGTTGTTTTTAATAATAAAATGAAGATTGTCCCACTGGTTAAAAGTCATTTGTATTCTAGGCTAAAGACTCAAGAAATAAATTAATTAATGAAGAATGATTCGCAGGTTAAGCAATTAAAATTCTTCAGATTTACTTTTTTTCCTTAAGTTTAATTCTCCTAGGGATTTTTCTGAATATAAAAAGAAATATAAAACAATTATGTTTGTGTCTTAAAAAACATTCAAAGACAACTGGGGCAGGAAAGTCCATGAGACTCTCATTTCCAATATACTACTCAGAAAAAGCCAGAAGTGGCGCTGTGGCTCAAGTGGTAGAGTGCTAGCCTTGGGCACAAAGAGGCTCAGGAACAGTGTCTAGGCCCAGAGTTCAAGCCCCAGAACTAGCCAAAAAGAACTTGAAAACATATAAAAGCTCACTGGTGGCTCTATGCCTATAGTCCTAGCTACTCAGGAGGCTCAGATCTGAGAATCATGGTTCAAAGCCAGTCTGGGAAGAAAAATCTGTGTGACTCTTAAGTCCAATTGACCAGCAAACAGCTGAAAGTGAGGGGTGGCTCAAATGGTAGAGTACCAGACTTGAGCAGAAAAGGCCAAGTGAGGGTAAGAGAAGATAAGGCTTGTCGAGAGTGCTAGAGGGAAGATGAGAGAGCAGAGTAAATCCATCAGCTGTACAGGAGCAAATGAATTTGTTTCCTGTTAGGATGGTCGAATAATCCATTGAATTAGAAGCTAATGATAACACAAAGACTTACTATGACTAAGAAGTTTAGGAAATGATGGGAAATTCTGCTTAGAATGTTGTGATCAGCCAGGGCCCCAAAGGACATATTTTCCAACAACAAAATGTATGTTGAAGACTTGGAACTCCAAATTGGAGATCTTGGCATAAATTCTTCAGTGCAGACTTAATGGGTGATATGAGTCCAAAGGATGCTGCTAGTGGAATAGTGGACAGAACTCTACAAAAACCCAACATATATGGTGTATATAAAACATCCATGATGAAATTAAGGATAAGAAGCCAAAGCAACAAAGAGAGTGAAAACAAGGAAATACTGACAGAAAAGTGGGAGTAGAACTCAGAGAAAGAAAGAGAGAGAGAGAGAGCAATCAGTCTCTGAGCTGTACAGATGTCCAATGAGATATGAAAAGTGTTCATCTCATTATTATTCATTGAAGCTTTTACATGTATTTTGTTTCTTTTCTCATTTAGTTTCAGTACAGTCCTATGATACAGATTCTGTCATTATGCCTAATTTGCAGATGAGGAAAATCAGAGACACTGGAAGGTTATGTAACTTGCCTGAGATTACACAGCAAAATGTAAGGGAATCTGAGGGAATGGAAGAAATCTATATTTCTAAATACACCTCCTGACCTGAATATCACTTATGGAAAGCATTATCATCCCATTTTATAAAGGAGAAAACTGAGGCTCAGAAAGAATGAATTTACATAACTGGTAAAATCCCACAAATGATCATGTCAGGGGTCAAGCAGTTTCAATTGCTCTGATTTTAGAAAAGCATTTTATCAGTTGCTATGATAGTAGGTCTGTCTTGGAAAAAATAAAAGTAGATGTTCTCCAAAAAAAAGATTTGACAAAAGTTGGGTTACCCAAAGGTAGCTAAATGCAGGACTTCTTAAATGTGTTTAATAAGGAATAGTACATAATGAATCTCCAGGAAGTGCCTCCTACATATGATACTGGAAGTCATTGGCAACAGAAATCTTTGAACCATAGGAACCTTTCAAGAACACTTTTTGATATGGTGGAAGCCAGGGTTAAATCATTACAAGGAAAGGAAGAACACGACCAGGAGTTGAGGACTGTACAGCTGTCTTGTTTGGGGGTATTGTTGTTGTTGTTTGGGGGACAATGGATGATTGCATCTCAGTGTGACTGGTGGAAATGAATAAGTATGTGTTACTGTATGATGGCTACAAGGGTGGACATGACAGCCTGAGATCAGAGAACAGCAGAAACTATTTGGAGCAGATAAGCTACTGTTGATGGAAAAATAAGTGTTTTGGGCTCTGGTTTCTATAGGGAAAATCATTCATTTTTTTTTCTTGTGTTCTTATTTGGATACAAGTTTTCTAGACCCAAATACACAACTTATTTTATTTTTCAAATCATCAGAAGCCTCTAAGCAAGAAGTAGCTTTCTTTTTTTTCTAATTACAAGTAGCAAAGCTTCCTAATGGTTCATTATAATTTTCCCTTAGCTGCAAAGACCTGAAATAAAAGCCAGCAATGAGTCCTTGATACTTTCGGATTAAAGTTAATAAGACCACAAGTAGTTATTTGCCTCAAAGGATATAAGAGAATGCTAATGAGAAAAAACATGTTTTTATGTGAATTATAAAGCATGTCTCAAAGATTGTGTAAGGCTAATGAATCAGACTTTAAAAAAGATTGCCAGGTGCTGGTGGCTCACTCATGTAATCCCAGCTACTCAGGAGGCTGAGATCTATAGATCATGGTTTAAAGCTAGGCTGGGTAGAACTATCCTAGAGACTCTTATTTACCAGCAAAAGACAGGGGAAAAGGGGAAGGAGGAGCTGAAAGTAAGAGTGTGGCTTGTGTTAGAATGCCAGACTGAATCTAAAACTAAGTGCGGTATGAGGCCCTGAGTTTAAGCCCCAGTGCCATCACACTCCAAATAAATTACCTGGAATTTGAGCACTGAAGACATTGTTCAGAGAAGGCATAGAAATGGATTCGATTTGAGACATTAAAAATTAGCTCAGCACATGCTGACTTCAGAACACATACAAATGCAACATGCCAGAACATGAGATGGGAATCCCAAAGCCCCCAAGGATGCCAGATATTGGTCCTTGGCCAGAATTGAGAGCCATCAAAATAAGTAAGGGGAGCCAAGGGACAATAAAACAGCACATGAAATGTGGGACAAGCTCACAACAGTGGCTCCTGATAACTTATGATGGCATCTCACTATTTGAACAGTAGCAGTGACCTATTGGTACCTATCCATTTCTAAAGAGCTGTCATGATGCCTTTAAGGAATTACTGTCTAGCTCCATTTTCCTATAAACATAAAGGATAACTTTTGTGCTCAGAAAATGTCATTTTATCCTGGGCATTTATCCTATAGAGCACAAATAAAACTATGGTAAAGCCACTAGCACAGCCATATTCATTGCAGCTCTATTCGCCATAGTTAAGGTATGGAATCAGTCCAGATGCCCCTCAATGGATGAATGGATCAAGAAAATATGGTGTGGCCATATAATCGAATTCTACTCATCCTCTAGAAAAAAATGATATGAAAATGGAAAGACTTTGGAAAAATTATATTAAGGGAGGTAAGCCAGATCCAGAGAAAAGCAGGTTGAATGGTTTCCTTCATTTGTGGTAGCTAGAAAGTGCCTGTAAATCTATAGGTAAACACACCAGGTGGTATGCAACCAGTTACAAATGAATTGACTCTAGGGAGAGGGAAAGCAGTATAATTCTTTAGAAAGACTAAGTGAAAGAAAGGGAAACAAAAAAGTACCAGGAAACAGGTATGTACATGAGGGGGTAGGGCCAAAGGGAGAGGAGTAGAAGAATAAAGGGGAGAGGGAGGGAGAATGTAGGCAAGAATTCATTGTATACAATAGAGAAGGGGTGAGTCAAAAGGGGATGAAAATGTTGAAGAGATGACACAGATCAACAGCTTTGTTAAATGGCAAAAAAATCTCCACATATCCTAAATACATATCAATACACACCCTTAAAAGTATGCAAAGTGAGGGGAGGGGTGGGTAAGGAGGGGTGAAGGGACAATGCTGACAGGGGAGCTATTGATCAAAACTCACTGTATTCATAAACTGCCTTGTTGAATCACAGCTCCTTTGTACAACTTAAAGACAATAACAATATTTTTAGAAGAAAATGCCATTTGAAGATGAAAACCTTTGACTTTGTCTTTTCTATGTTAAAAGGATGGTATTGATTAAGCTTTAGCAGCAGCCTTATCAAAGATCCTTCCAGAAGCAATCTATGCTATTGTTTATACACGAACCTGATGTTCTGATTATCTAAAGGGCCATCGATTTATACAAGGCAGGTGGAGCCACTGGTAGTGGCTTAATGACTCCCTTGCTTGGCCCAAAATCTAAAAGCAAACGCCTGTATGTATTGTCTTATGGCATACTTCTGTATGACCTTTCCTAAGTAGAAAACAAAGCTAATGCTTATTCACGTAATTCCTGTGAGCTGTTTTGAAACAGTTGGGTTGATTCAGTTTAGGGTTCACTGTTCTTTTTTTTTTTAATTGTTATTATAAAGTTGATGTACAGAGTGTTTACAGTTACATAAGTCAGGTCAAGAGTACATTTCTCTTGCGACAATGTTACCCTTTCCCTCCCTCCCTCCCAGATTTTCCCTCCCATGCCCACTCACAAGTTGTACAGTTCATTTTCAACACAGTTTCCAGTGTGTACCACTGCTGTATTTGTTCACCCTTTGCCCTCCATTTCCATGCTCCCCCTGCCTTCCCAAAGACAGATAAACAAACAAACAAGACAAAAGGAAAATAAAGCAAAAACAGTAACAAAATAAAAATAAACATCCTTGGGCTGGGAAGGTGGCTCAGTGGTAGAGCGCTTGCCTTGCATGCCTGAGGCCCTGGGTTCGATTCCTCAGCACCACATAAGCAAAAAGAAAAAAAGCCCGAAGTGGCGCTGTGACTCAAGTGGTAGAGCGCTAGCCTTGAGCTGAAGAGCTGAGGGACAGCACCCAGGCCCAGAGTACAGACCCCATGACCGGACCCAAAAATAAATAAATAAGTAAACATCCTAAATTATATTTCCTGGAGTTCATTTTAATAAATATTATTTTACATGATCAGAAGCACGTAGGCATTGTGTCTTTCTTTGTGTGCCTCCCCTAAGAGCATCCTCCTTTGGTCTCACTGTGTTGAGTGTCTGGAGCCCTGAATAATTTATCCTGTCCTGGGGTATTTGAGATCTAACATCCACACAGAAGAGAAAACATGGGCTCACTGTTTTCATTGGTTCACCAGAACTGATGATGAAGCCCCAGCCCCAGCACCTCTACTTCCTGTTCCAAATTCCAACGTTCTCTATGGTTTTGTATCACTGCTTAGTCCACAGCCTTCTGAGATTTTCATGAACCACATCAGCATTCTATTTCTCATTCCCCTTCCAGTACATTAATGATATAACTTAAAAAGAAAAAAGAAAGCAAAACAAAGGGAAACTTTTCTTGAATCCATAATCTTATGTGAAGCTAGGAGCCAGCAGCACACACCTTTAGTCCTAGATACTTGAGAGCTGAGAACAGGATGATTGCAGTTCACAAGACTCCTGTCTTCATGGAGGGAGACAGGACAGTGGTTATATGCCCGTGATCCAGCAACAGGAAGAATGAAGTAGTCAGAGCAGAGCTCAGGCTCACACCCAGGGAGGAAGCAAACTGTATCTCAAAAATAACCAGCAAAAATCAAGGCCTAGGGGGTAACCCAAGTGGCAGAACTCCAGCCTAGCAACTGTTAGTAAATTTCAATTTCTATTGCCACCAAAACAAATTTCATTATTTTTTGATTATATTAAATATCAAAGTTAGAACTATCTCAACTGGATGCCAGATGCTCATGACTATAATCTTAGCTACTCAGGAAGATTGAGATACGAGGATTGCAGTTCAAAGACAACCTGGGCATGAAAGCCCATGAGACTTTTACCTCCAGTTAACCACCAACAAGCTGGAAATGGAGTTGTGGCTCAAGTGGTAGAGCACTAGCCTTGAACAAAAAAGATCATAAACACCACTCGGGCCCTTAGATCAAGCCCCAGAGAGAGTGCGCACGCACACACACGTTACAATTGTTTTAAGTTACAAAGTGAAACAAAAGAAACATCATTGTACCTAGTGTTGTGTTATAACATGATATTCAAATAACGCATCCTCATTTTTTAGTGAAACAAACATAATTTGAGAGCAATTAAAACAGATCAAACATCCCACTACATGACTATCAAGGTAGCTTATAAAGTGAAATTAAGTCGCTCAGGCAAAATTCAAATCTCATTAAAAGTGAAAAAGAACGGCCCCGGAATTTTATTTACCTCTCAGGAAGAATAGCATGACGTCATCTGCAGGACCTAGACAGAATCTCACAGAATGAAGTCAATCCAGCTCAGAGCCCCTGGAACCAGCACAACTATGTTTATTGCAGCATTATTTACCATAGCTAAGATATGGAACCAACCCAGATGCCCCTCAGTAGATGAATGGATCAAGAAAATGTGGTATATATACACAATGGAATTCTATGCCTCCATCAGAAAGAATGACATTTCCCCATTTGTTAGGAAATGGAAAGGCTTGGAAAAAATTATATTAAGTGAAGTAAGCCAGGCCCAAAGAAACATAGGTCCCATGGTTTCCCTTATTTGCAATATCTAGTATAGGTATGAGTCAAGCGGAAAAGGTCAGATAATGTGATGTTAGGAAAACGAACCCTTAAATATGTATTTTAATGTTTTCGTTTCTTTCATGCATGTGTTTCTAACGCATTTATAAGATTATCTCTTTGTTGCTTTGTATGTCCCTCCCCCACAGTGTAACCCCCGCTTTCACTTTATTTGATGTCAGTATAACATGTGGAGGAGATGGGGACAAACAAGTCGTTTAAGGATTCAGGTGGACCTGTTGCAACAAGGAGAATTACAAAATGTCATGTCAAAGCAAGCTTTACAATGTCGGTGTGGGGGGGGAGGGGGGTATGATTGGGTGGGGGGAGAGGGGAGGCTGGGAAGGGAGGTGAAGGGTAAACAAAGGAGGAGGCTGCAATGCTTGGTAAGAAATGTATGCATTATCCTGCCAATGTAATTGTAACCCTTCTGTACAGTATGTTCTCAAATAAAATAAAATAAAATTTAAATAAATAATAATAATAATAAAAAAAAAGAGCCCCTGGAACACATACACTTGAGCAACAGGTGGAATTCCCTGTGCTGGAATGAGCCTCCAATCAGAAGGTCTAAAGCATCCATGGCGCGCTGGTGCAGGCTGTGTGAATCCTTCTGATTGGCTCTGGGCACTGCCGTGGCCTGCAAACTGTCCAATGATCCTGAGACTCTCCCAGAGTCTCCTAATGATTAAGCCTCCTGCCTAGCCGGAGCTTGGCTTAGCTTTTTCTCCAATAAGTCTTTGCCAATTTACTTCTCCCTCTGTGTCCGTGGACCATAGAGACAGGATCTGATCTGGGAGTTGTAGTTTTCAGTGGGGAGGAGGCCCGTGGGATAGGAGGGAAGGATGGCCCTGATCAAGAGGCATTGTGTTTATAAACTGCTTTGTTAAATGGCAACTCCTTTGTACAACTACTTCAAGATGTTTTTGTTTTTTAAAAAGAGGCATTGTGCACATGAGTGAACATGATAAATTGGAAGAAAAAAAGGTGTAGTATTATTTTATTGTTTCAAATAGGATACCATTCCATAGTGCATGTATTATAAAATTTTCTATTTGTCAATTATTTATATCCATTTTTCTCTTATCAGCAAACCACAGGAACACATAGAGTGGCTTCTATGAGCAAATAGTTATCTGGTTAAGCTGTGAAAAGGGATTGGTTTATGTAAGATACATCTGCATACAGTAGTAGATGAACTTAGACACATGTATGTCTTACTATATTACTACATGCTGACAGAAATTTAAAAGCCTTTGTATGCTCTTCCCCTTACAATCTCCCTTACAGTTCTTTTTATAACCACATTTGAAGCCCAGCTGCATGCTCTTGTTACTTCATAGTGACAGGTTTCTTTAGATTTCTGGCTCTGATAGCTTGTTTTGCCTATCTATCCAGCATGTGGGCGACCCTGTAATGTGGTTTGCTAAGACACTGAAAGAATTTGTTTAGAAACTTAAATCAGCTGCTGTTGAAGATTTCATCACTTGTAAACATTGGTGTTTCTTGATGCTCCTGAGGTTGATTCTACCACAGTGCACTGCAATCTGGGCTTTCCCTACTGCGCTGTCTTACATCATCTTTACCTCATCATAGAAACTTTCATTTTTCTCATCTTCAATTGCTGGCATCAGTGGCTCATGCCTGTAGTCCTAGCTACTCAGGAGGTTTAGATCTGAGGATAAAGGTTGGAAGCCAGCCCAAGCAGAATAGTCTGTGAGACTCATCTCCAATTGACCAGCAAAAAGTCAGAAGTGGAACTGTGGCTCAAGTGGTATAGCACTTTAGCCTTGAGTTAAAAAGTTAAAGGAGAGTGCCAAGGCCTTCAGTTCAACACCCCCCCACACACACACCCCAACCCCAGTACTGGCACACACAAAAATGAAAGAATAATTTATTGTCTTTTTTTAACCTCATTCCATCTTTCTTAAAAGAATCTTTTCCTAAAGAGGATTTTTCACCCTCAATCTGTCTAATAACTCTTGTCTTGAAAGTCCTCTGCTCAGCACCTAAAACTACTTAAACTGCTCATGTCCAAATGAACCATGAAACCCTGCATCTTATACATAGGGAAGGCAATAACAAAACACTGAAACAAGGACACAGGATGACCCATTGTAACAATGAGACTCACAAGACACTATGTTGGAAATGAACCTACAAGCTGGTGGGTGTGTGTGTGTGGAGGAATAGGGGAAGTGGGGAAGGGAAGGAATAGTAGGAGAAAAACAAAGGAGGGGTAACAATACCAAACAATAAATATACTCATTACCTTACTCGTGTAACTGTAACCCCTCTGTACAGCATCTTTACAATAAAATACATTTTTTAAAAAATGAACCATGAACTACCTATCACTGTAAACTGTGTTCAAGCCCTCATCCTAATCTATCAGCATATATTGTAAAATTATTGTGCTCTCTTTTTTGAGATACTTCCTGTATTCTGTTCATCAATAAAGAAATCCTATTTCCTAGCCAGGCACAGTGGCTCATGCCTGTAATGCTGGCTGTTTAGGAGGTATAGATCTGAAGATGACAATTCCAAGTCAGCCTAAGCAGGAAAGTCCATGAGACTTATCTCCAAGTAACCAGTTGCAAGCTGAAAGCAGGAAGAAAAAGCTGAAAATGCAAGAGACAGAGTACCAGCCCTGAGAGAAGAAACTAAAGGAAAGCATACAAGCCCCACAAGTTCAAGCCCCATTAATGGCACCAAAAAGAGGGTGGAGGTGAAGGAAAGCAATGCTATTTCTCTAGCATCAGCCCAACGTGTCTTGCCATTTGACAATTTCCCAGATGTTCTTGTAAAGAAATGGACAAGTGTTTGTTGGCATCTACTTGAATATTTACCAAGGTTTGGACCTACACATGTGAACAGAATCAGTTCTCTCTAAAGGAGATGATTCCCTAGAGGGAGAAATAAAACAGAAAGGTGCATAAATGCAGCACAAAATATAAAATATAAAATTTAAGGGGCTGGGAAGGTGGCTCAGTGGTAGAGCGCTTGCCTTGCATGCCTGAGGCCCTGGGTTCGATTCCTCAGCACCACATAAGCAAAAAGAAAAAAGCCGGAAGTGGCGCTGTGGCTCAAGTGGTAGAGCGCTAGCCTTGAGCTGAAGAGCTGAGGGACAGCGCCCAGGCCCAGAGTTCAGGCCCCATGACCGGACCCCCCCCCCAAAAAAAATTTAAAGTTAAGGAGTTGGTGATATTAGAGTTCAGAAAACAGAGACTATTTCCCTGTGTGACAACCAGGCAAACTTCATGAGACAATAGATTAACTATGAGAGGATTTGCACATTTTCATGCAAGCAGTACATGTAAGAAATGAGGAAATGTAAGAAGGAGGAAATGATTTGAAAAACTGTAGAAATGTATCAAAGTAGAATTCAGGTCCCCAAAAGAGAATGTGCCTGAGCCAATTGGTCAAAAAGTAGAACATAGAAAGAACATTGAGAAATTTGAGTGTGCTGCAGAGGTATAAATTAACTTTTGGACATTGTAAGGTTGAAAGATTATCAGACCATTATACAAGGTTTTCTACTAGAAAACTGTATGCATATGAAATTGGATCAAAGTGGTCTCTTAATATGGAGATTGAAAGGACTACAGAAATGTCCCAACACCCATGCATAATCAAGATGAAAGTGCATGGAAAAAAAAGAGACAAGGAAGAAAAGGGAAATTACAATGGCTTTGTTTTTGTAAATGGTTTTCTAAATGCATATGCATAGTCATGCTTTGATTAATGAAGTGGATATGTTTTGAGAAATGTGGAATTTAGCAATTTAATGGTTGTTGTCCAAACATCATAGTGTGTACTTACATAAACTGAGATTGCTAAGACATCGCTAAGTGAAATAATTTTTTCCCCAATGTTAGAGATAAAACTTGTGCCTTTGCTAGGTACCCGTGGTTCATGCTACTGGTGGAGCGACTCAGGAGGCTGAGATCTGTGGATCACGGTTCAAAGCTAGCCTTAGAAAGAAAGTCTGTGAGATTCTTGTGCCCAATTAAGCAGCAAAAATCTGAAAGTGGAGCTACAGCTCAAGTGGTAGAGAACTTCCTTGAGGGAAAAAAAAGTTCAGGGACAGCACCTAGGCCCTAAATTCAAGCCCCAGCAACAGCACACATACATACACAAAAATACCCATAAGGCCTCATGCTTGCTTGGCCCTCAGACTTCTGAGCTGTGTTCTCAGCCCCAGAGAATAGAATCTTAAAGAAACAGCACCATCTTCCTCATTGTCTTTCATGAACAAAACATGACTCCACAGCACATGGCTGTTTGTTCAAGTTCACAGTTAACCAGTCAGCAAATACTTACCAAGTTGCAGATACTACCTAGGATAGAGATGCTGAAGGAAAACAAAGCTTGCAGTACCTGCCACTAACAATCATCATTTCTTCTATAGATAATAAGAAACACATAGAGGTATGGCTCAAGTGGTACAGCACTAGAATTGAAAGGGGGGAAAAGACAAAGGAGAGAACAAGGCCCTGAGTTCAAGCCCTAGTACCAGCGTGAGCGCGCACGCGCACACACACACACACACACACACACACACACACAGAGCTTAAGATGGATACAGGTGGCTCTCATCTGTAATTCTAGCTAGCAGCACAAAGCTAGCCCATGAAGAAAGTTGGTGAGATTCTTATCTTCCAGCAAAACACCTGGCAGTGGAGTTGGAGCTCAAGTGATACATCATTAGGTCTAGCAGAAAAAACAAAAAGAGGAAATAAGGCCTTGACTTCGAGCCCCCATACTAATACCAAAAACGAAAGGGGAATGGGGATTAAGATGGGTAGAAGTAATTTATGCCTGTAATCCCAGCTCCACAAGAAGGTAAGATCTAAGGATTGTAGTTCAAAGACAGACCAGGCAGAAAGTCCATGAGATGTCCAGCTAACCAGTAAAAACCTGGAAATGGAGGTCCTGGTGGTAGAGCACCAGCCTTTAGCAGAAAAAGCCAAGTGAGAGTTTGAGGCTATGAGTTCAAGTCCTAGTACCAGCACAGAAAGAAAGACAGATGGAAGGAAAGAAAGAAGAAAGGGAAGAAAGGGAAGGAAGGAAGGAAGGAAGGAAAGGAGGAAGGGGGGGAGAGAAAAAGAGAAAGGATAGGAGACAGAAAAAGAAAGATATAAAACAACTAGACACATCCTTAAGGAAGTGAAGTCTGCTTTTGAACTATCTAGTAAAATTACTACCATTTACAGAGAATTAAAAAACATTGTTTCAGAAAGTATTAAACAAAACACCCTCAGCTTTCCATTCAGAGAAGCAAGGCTTAGAGAACTTTAATTACGTACCTGAGTTCCCTCTGCAACACAAGTGCAGAACAAGAATACAAGCTCTGTTCATCTGATGTCAAAGCTGTATGGTTTGACTGGGCCAAATTTCTTCTCCTGAGTGTTTGCTTGTTATCTCTCTGCAGGTTCTGCTATCGTGGCCAGGTTTCTTAAGACCAGTGCTCTAAGCTTATCTCCTTCTTTCAAGAAAAGCTTGAACCACACCCTGGAACTGAGGACCAGGTATGCAAGGTTATTGTATCCATTTTCCACTGCTGGGCATTTCCCCAACCCCTTCCTCAACCCCTGTAATGTGTAATAACATCATTGCTGACATTCCTTGATGTGGCCTGAAGAATTATTCTGCTTATCATCCTGGGGTTATTTCTGCGCCTTCCCTCCTGCTAGTTGTGCACCTGAGACTGGGGAAAACTTAGTTCAAACTGAGGGACAAGTCAAAGAAAAAGTAAGCAGTTAAAGGCCAGACGCTGGCGGCTCACACCTGTAACCCTAGCTATTCAGAGGGCTGAGATCTGAAGATCACAGTTCAACACCAACCCGGGCAGGAAAGTTCCTGAGACTCTTACCTCCAATTTGGGTGCAAAAGCTGGAAATGGAGCTGTGGCTCAAGTGCTAGAGCACTAGCATTGAACAAAAGAGCTCAGAGACAGTGTCCAGGCCCTGAGTTCAAGTCCTAGGACTGACACATACACACACAAAAAGAATGCTTCAAGGGACCACGCATTTTCAGGTTCCCTTCTCATTTTCTTGTCCCAAGGAGAATGTACTTTTCTACTTCTTATCCGAAGAGGGAAAAAAACCACTTGGCTTTTTGACAGTTCATTGGAGATCAGAGCCTCATAGACTTGCTTCCTTAGGCTGGTTTTGAATCAGGATCCTCAGACCAAGCTTGGCCTTCTGAGTAACTAGGATTACAGGCATGAGCCTCCAATAGCCAGGCTTACCTGATAATTTTGTATTTGGTGGAGAGAAATATTACAAGATGTCCAGATGATATCAAATGTCTAGAACAGATGGGATACACGGATTTCTTTGTTGCCTTTGACTTTTACCCTAGGCTTTTGGCATGTGATCCAGAACTGTTTCTAAGATAAAAGAGTAGAGTTTTGGAAGACCTCTCAAGCCTGAGATTCAGAAATCACATACTATCTCTTTGTCACATTCTGGTTTTGTGTTTTGTTTTATCTTGGTTTTTGTCTTTTTTTTATTATTATTATTAAGCTATAGCATCCAGAATCTCTGAGTTTGGTAAGTGACACTGTTTCTTTAGATGTTAGGAGATTAAAAAATTTTTGTTCTCTCTAAGGGCTTGAAATCAAAACTTCACACTCACGTTTACCTTGTTCCGTTGGCTGGTGCTCTATCATTTGAGCCATGCCTCCAGACCTGCTTTATGTACTTATTTATTTATACGTTTAGTAATGCATTTATTTGTCTGATTCGTGCTGGTAAAAGGTTTGAAATCAAAATCATGTGAAACTCCCTTAGCTTTTTCACTCAAGGCTAATGCTCTACCACTTGAGCCACAACCCCAGTTCTAGCTTTTTGCTAGTTATAGGAAACTAAAAGTTTGGTGGATTTGTCCACTAAGGCTGGTATCAAACCTCAATCCTCAGATCTCAACTTCCTGAGCAGCTAGAATTATAAGTAGGAGGTGCCAGCAACCTTTCAGCTCAATTTTCTGCTTGATTCTTTTGGAAACAAAGTATTTTAGTCTTTCCTTCCCAGGCTGGCTTCAAACAATGATCCTCTAGGCCTCAGCCTCCTGAGTCACTATGATTATAGGTACAATCTGAATTAAATTTTGGAGATCATTTTGGGTGGGGTGGTACTAGAGTTTGAACTCAGAGCATGTGCACCATTCTTTACTGTTTCCAGGCAAGGCTCTACCACTTGAATCACAGCTCCAATTCTGGCTTTTTGCTGGCTAATAAAAGATAAGAGTCTTACAGTTTCCTACCTAAGCTGGCTTTGTTCTGTGTGATCCACACATCTCGGCCTCCTGAGATGTGTAGCAAGGGTGAGTAGCAAGATGAATAGCAAGGCATGAGCACCCAGCCCGATTGGAGACACTTTTAATCACTATGGATGATTCTCTGATCACAAACACACACGCCTTTTCCACTTACAAATATTTCTACCCACTTCTGAGATCCACACAGGGCTCAACCCATTCTATCACCTTACTGAACATTTCAGGTTTTTTTTCATTTTGATATTTTTTAATATGGCCAGAGGCCGAGAGATATTGCATCTTTGTGTCCCCGCCCCCCCCCCCGCCCCCCCCCCACACACACCTAAGAGCCTTTCTTCCTTAGAGCATTGAGAATTTTATGATAAGCCTCTCAGGTACCGTTCCCTTCCTCCATATCCTTAGTAC
Organism: Dipodomys merriami; assembly: GCF_024711535.1. Classification (NCBI taxonomy): domain Eukaryota; kingdom Metazoa; phylum Chordata; class Mammalia; order Rodentia; family Heteromyidae; genus Dipodomys; species Dipodomys merriami. Next base: position 4,235,575 of record NW_027202271.1, on the reverse strand, counting down.
AGCAGGGATGAACATGGTTAGAACCAATACAGTCAGTTCCAATCAAAAAGGAAATCAGCCAGACACCAGTGGCACATGCTGTAAGCCTGACTACTCAGGAGACTGAGATCAAAGGATTGAGAATCGAAGCCAGGCTGGGCAGGAAAATCTGTGATACTCTCATATCCGAGAAACCACATATAAAGGCTGGATGTGGCGCTGTGGCTCAAGTGGTACAGTGCTAGCCTTGAGCAAAAGAAGCTCAGGGACAGGACCTAGGGACTGAGTTCAAGCCCCAGGACACACACACACACACACACACACACACACACACACACACACACACACACACACACACACACACACACACACACACACACACACACCAAAGTACAATAAGGCCATTTCCACAGTCACATTGTTCTTAGAGTCCCTCATGTACCAAATCTCTCCGGATTATAGTCTCATTTTCCTCCACCAACTCCTCCACTGTTTTGTGATTTGTAACTTCCTCTGTCCTGAGTTTCTGGTTTTATTCCTTTTATTTTTTCTTCTTCTTTTTATGCCAGTATTAACACTTGAGCTCACGGCCCAAGTGCAGTCTTTTAGCTATTTTGCTCAAGGCTGGCTCTCTACCATTTACAGCTTTTTAGTGATTAATTAGAGATAAGAGTTCACAGCTTTATCTGCTTGGGCTGGCTTTGAACTGCGACCCTCAGATTGCAGCCTCTCGCTAGGATTGCAGGCATGAGCCATTGGGACCTGGCCTGGTTTCATTGTTCACAAAGTGCATCTTCATCACACACAAAAAATGGCTTGTTAGCTACTCAGGAGGCTGAGATCTGAGGAGTGTAATTCAAAGCCAACTCAGGCAGGAAAGTCAGTGAGACTCTTTATCTCCAATAAACCACCAGAAAACTGGAAGTGGTGCTGTGGCTCAAGTAGTAGAGTGCTCACCTTGAGCTGAAGAGCTGAGGGACAGAACCCAGGCCCTGAGTTCAAGCCCGTGACCAACCCCCCAAAAAAACCCTTGGATTTACAGCAGAACTCCTTTCTAATCCTACTTGCTGCCTATGGGACCCTCAGCTGGACACAGTGATACATGCCTATAATCCCAGCACTTGGGAAACAAGGTCAGGAGAATTTTGAGTTCAAAGCCAGCCTGGACTACCTAGCGAGACTACCTCAAAACACATACAAACAAATGAACAAACAAACCAAATAATAGAAGCTCAGGCATATGATCTCCTATCCAGCAATCTCTGGCTGATGTATCTCAAATTGACACAATGTACTTAAAGCCTTTGTAAGTTTTTGTTTTGTTTTTTGCTTTTTATTTTAGAAATAAAACAAAAAAAGATGGAATTCCAATGCATGTCCAAAAGCCCTATTCATAATTCTTTTTGAGATAGTCTTCTTTGTACCCACAGCACCATAGAAAATGCCTTTCAAATATCTTTCAAGCCCTTCTGCCTGCTTTAGAAGGTCTAATAGTCAGTGTGTTATATTCTGTCTTTCAGTGTCTTTATAAAAACTACAGTCATGCATTTGTCAATATTAAACTAAGGCCACTTGTTGCTGCTTACTGCATAGATTCCTGTGAATAAGTTTTACATTTCAACCCAGACCATGTGGAGGCTCTCTATTTTTCCCCAATTCTGCCTAAAAACGGTTGGTCCTGGTTCACTTTGGTTATCTGTCCCTATGGCATACACAGTTAAAGAAGATTCTATGTTGGACACGGATGGCTCAGGCCTGTAATCCTAGCTACTCAGGAGGCTGAAATCAAAGCCATCCAAGACAGGGCAATCTGTGAGACTCTTATCTCCAGTTAACCACCATAAAGCCAGAAGTGGAGCTGTGGCTCAGGTGGTAGAGCATTAGCCTTAAGCAAAAAAGCCAAGACAGAGTGCCTAAGCTCTGAGTTCAAGCCCCAGAATTGACATTTTAAAAAAAGAAGTTAAAGAAGAAAGATTCTACCCAGAATCCTCCTTTCCTAGCTATTAGTTCATTAGGGCACATTACCTAGCTTCTAAATAACTGGATTCATAATAAGGAAAATCAACATATTTCCTTCCCAGTAGAGTGCTAAGATCATGAGTCACTGCCAAGATTTAAAAAAGAAATTCTGACTCAATGGATGATATGCCATCCTCTCTGTGTGGAATGAAATAATGAAGCAGAGGCCTGCCGCCATGCTTCATTAGCCATCAATGATTTTACCAACCAGGCCTAGCAGTAATCCATGGTGGTAATGAACAACGATTAGTGATCACCAAAGCTCCAGGCACAGCTCTTCCTTGCCCAGTTTTCTCTTCTTTACTCTATCTCTGAAACTACCACAGAATCCTCAGGTACTAGAACTTGAATTTGACACCAGCACCACCGGCCTTAACGCCACACCCTCACTCACTCCAGCCAAATTTTAGAGAATGAGACCTCACCAGGCATTGGCTCAGGCCTCTAATCTTAGCTATTCAGGAGGCTGAGATCTGAGGCTCACCATTCAAAGCCAGCCCTGGCAGGAAAGCCTGTGAGACTCTTTAATTAACCAGCAAAAATCTGGAAATGGAGGTGTGGCTCAAGTGGTAGAGCTCCAACCTTGAACAAAAAACTGAGGGACAGTGTCTAGGCCCTGAGTTTAGATCCAGTATATACACACGTACACACACACACACACACACACACACACACACACACACACACACACACAAGATCTATTTTCATAAGTTAGTTTTTGGTCAGGTCCACTGTTTTTGGTTTGGTATGGAAAAGCATCTCTTACAGATTTTTTTTGTGCTTGAACAGTCATTCCCAGGAGGTGGAAGATTCAGTCATAGTATTCAATGCATATCCTATGAAATTAAGAATACTGCAGGAAGAGATGGAGTTGGGATGAATGGGAGGAATGATGAAAGAGGAGACATTGACCAAGATGTGTTGTATTCACACAGTGCCTTGTTGAATGGGAACCCCTTTTGTACAACTACTTAACAATAATAAAAATATAATTTTAAAAAGACTAATTTACAAAGAATTCTTCAAGATTTGTGAGTTGCCTAAATTCAGTAAATACAACGTCCTGATGACCAAATTGAGACCCAACATTGAGCTCCCAAGTCCAGAATTAAGGACAGCCAACAAATAACCAATAATAATAATAATCCTTCATCAAGAAAATGAGAAATTTGAAGCCAATGAATTGTTCAGAGTCCTCCTGATTCTCAGGTAACTCCGTTCCATATACCCTGCCTACCAATCAGACATTAATATTTTAGTCATTTCATTTACCTGATTTTTATTTCCCTTATTTAATGTTATAGTCCACAAGTCTGACTCCTTCTTCAGTTCTTTTGATTTTGATTGTAGGTTTTAATCAATATTCAGAAAACTCCCCAGAATGATCTCTGATTTATAAAAAAAAAATGGTAAAAATTCAAACCAAGGCCAAATTTAGAATAACAGAAAATAAGAGGCAATGTAAGTTAGCTCAATCAAGTTCTATTTTTGAGCTTGCAAAATAAGCTGCTTTCTTCAAAGCAGAGCATTTTCAAGGTCCAGAAGCAATAAAAACACCAAAAAAAGTAATGATATTTTTCTTCTTTTCTTTCAGTTTAGAATACATTGTGTTTCTGAGTCTAGCTCATTTCAACTCATTATAAATCAGTTTCTCTCACCTAGACTTGCTACGGTCTCTGTGGTTGGGTTTTCTTTGTGTGTTTGTGTGCTTATTTTTGTTCTTGTTCTTAAGGAGTATCATCCTTTAAATCCCTCTCTTAAGCATCACCAATAAATTTTTACATTATTGACTCATAAGGAATATAACTGAAATACATTTGGACACAGTTTTTAAACATATGCCATATAAAGCATAGAGTATACTAGTTTATAGACTGAAAAGAGAAAATGTCAGTCTTTATAACACTCTACTCAGCTTTGTAAATTACACAATTTGATACAGTCCTTACATTTTCCAGGAAAAAGAAAAAATGATTTGATCCTTCCAAATCAGGAATCTAGGCTGCAAAACTCAGCATATGAGCAAAAACAAATATGGCGTGTGTTAGTACTAGGGCTTGAACTCGGAGCTTTGGCACTATGCCTGAGCTTTTTTGCACAAGGCTGGTGAGCCACAGCTCATTTTTGCTAATTTATTGGAGATAAGAAATGCCTGAGCTGGCTTTCAATTATGATCCTCAGGTCTCAGCCTCCTGATTAGCTAGGATTATAGGCATGAGCCGCTGGTACCTGGCACCACTAACATGTTAAATCAGCCCTAATAGATTTATCAAGCATCTTCTTTAGTCTCTTTCAGTCTTAGATGCCCATTTATTATTACTTCTCAGTGCTTCAAAGAGAGTTCAGAAAAGTCAATATATTATTTCTTTTCTGTTGGCTGTCTTTTTCTTCATTAATTTACTAGACCTCCAACAAGAACTATGTGAAAACATTACATACATGTTCCCTCTATAATCATGGGTTCCCAACCTTCAAAAGACCCTGTGGTTCTAATTACTTGCTCATCTTCTTTTTTCTATAGCTTTTTACCAAAAATAAATAAATAAAATCCTAGCTGTGTCATTAGCCCTGTTGCCTTCCTCACCTTTGGTATTTGGTGGAGTTTTATTGTCCTCCTGTAATTAATTGTAGGCATTACTAATCTTTCGCTCCTGTAAATTGGATGAAACACTGTAATACAAAAGAGATTTACTTCAACTCCCAAACCACAAATTGAACAGTCATCGTTTAATCAGTTTTTAATAGCAGTCATGAGCAACATTTTGATCTCTATTTGATGCTATCATTTACTCCCGTAATTCTAGCTGCTCAGGAGGCTGAGATCCGAGGAGCAATGTTTGAAGCCAACTCAAGCAAGAAAGTCCTTGAGACACTTATCACCAATGAACCACCAAAAAGCTGTAAGTGAAGCTGTGGCTAAAAGGGTAAAGAACTAGCATTAAGCAAAAAGGTCAGAAACAGGGTGCAGGCCCTGAGTTCAAGCCCCAGGTCATGCACACACACAAAATCTACCCTGCAATGCTGCAAAGAAATCTATGAAGCACCTGCTTTAGAATTCCTATCGAGGGGCTGGGAAGATGGCTCAGTGGTAGAGTGCTTGCCTTGCATGCCTGAGGCCCTGGGTTCAATTCCTCAGCACCACATAAGCAAAAAAGAAAAAATTGGCTCAAGTGGTAGAGTGCTAGCCTTGAGCTGAAGAGCTGAGGGACAGCGCCCAGGCCCAGAGTTCAGGCCCCACTACTGGACCCAAAAAAAAAAAAAAAAAAGAATTCCTATCGAATCAAGACATGCATTTAAGGGAATTTTGCATCTGCTCAGTGCTGGTGGAGACAGAATGGACCTGTTGAGCAGAAATTGGCAGTGTCTGCCGGACTATACATGTTTTCACTGTTTGACCAAACATAGTTTGGGGTTTTTTTGTTTTGTTTTGTTTTGTTTTGTTTTGCACCAGTCTTGGGGATTGAATTCGGGGCCTTGGCACTGTCCCTGAGCTTCTTTTGTTCAAGGCTAGCACTCTACCACTCGAGCCACAGTGCCACTTCTGGCCTTTTCTGTTTATATGGTACTGAGAAATGGAACCTAGGGCCTCATGCATGCTAAGCAAGCACTCTACGACTAAGCCACATTCGCAGTTCCAAACATAGTGCTTCTATACTCCAAGAACATACTAAGATCGTCAAGGAAACATTGTTTATCCCTCATGAGGAGAGTGAATGGATTACACAATGGGAAGTCATAAAAGGGGTGAAATGGCACAATTATCTCCAAACTAATCAAAATGGTCAGACATCAAGGGGAAAAGACAGAAATCATTCTACTCTATCTCCTCTGAAATTAAGGAAATGATTTTTACCTAATTGAGAAAAGAAAATTAAGCCAGACGATAATCGCTTGTGCATGCCTGTAATCCAGGCTACTCAGGGGGCTGAGATAGTAGGATCGCAGTTCAAAGCCAGCCAGGGCAGGAAAGTACATAAAGCTCATATAACCAATTAACCAGCAAAAAAAGCCAGAAATGAAACTGTGGTCCAAAGCACTAGCTTTGAGCAAAAATGCTCAGCGGCAGCACCCAGGCCGTGAATTCAAGCACCAGGACCAGTACCCAACGGAAAATAAAAAACAAAACTGCTGGGGCTAGGTGCTCTCAGGTACTCAGGTACTCAGAAAGCTGAGATCCAGAGGATCAAAGAATTTAACTTTGAAATAAATAAGTATAAAGAAATAAGTACATTAACGTGTTTAGGTAACTTTCAGTATGATAAAAAATATGTGCACATTTTAAAGAAAACCATGAACATGAATCTTAATTTAACTGCTCATTCTCTTTTATACATGTGCATAGCTTATCGCTTGGTTCAATGAAAAACCTAGAAGCATATGGGCATGGTGAAGCAAGCCTATAAGCCCCGGCACTGAGGAAATAGTTCAGGGGAACCTTGGTTTGAAGCCAGCCAGGGCAAAAAGACCCCATCTCACTGAATAAACCATGCCCAATGTTTTACCACTTTAATACCACATCTAGAAGGCATAAGTAGAAGAAATAGGGTCCAAGTCCAGCTCTGGAAAAAATATCACTAAATCCTGCTTAAAAAGTAACTGCAATCATGCATTATGAGAGCAAGGTTCAGCTGGTAGAGCACCTACTCTGCGAGCAGGAAGCTCTGAATTTAAACCCCAGAACCAAAATTTTTTAAATTAAAATGTAGTAGCAATGACAAACTGGTAGCAATAAGTCCCTTTTAACACCCAGATTATGGTTTTGAACTGCTATTCATAATTAAAAAGAAAGGATACCTTGGGAAAATGACAGATTCCAAGATGTGTGTGTGTGTGTGTGTGTGTGTGTGTAGTTGCCAAAATAAATCCTAAGTATCAATTACACTTGAAATTAATAATTGAAGTCAGGGCCTAGAACTCAGGGCTTGAGTTCTGTCACTTAGTTTTTTCGCTCAAGGTTGATGCTTTACCATTTGAGCCACAGCTCTACTTCTGCCTTTTTTGGAGTAGTTAAATAGAGAGAAGAGTCTCATGGACTTTCCTGCCCTGGCTGGCTGTGTACCACACTCCTCAGATCTCAGCCTCCTGAGAGGTTAGGATTACAGACGTGAGCCACTGGCTTCCAAGCTAGAGCTCTTGAATTTAAAGAATGGCAAATGGACATTGGTTTCACTTATGGTTGCTGACTGCATTAGCGTGTTCACCAAGGGAAGCAGCCTGCCTTTGCACATTGAAGCCAAACCTTGCCACTTCCTTTGAACCTAAGAGATGCACCTCTGTCATCCCAGCTATTTAGGAGGGAGAATCAAGATGATCACAGAACCCATCTCAACAGAAGCAAGCCAGGTGAAGCATGTACATCTGTCAACACAACATCAGTGTAAAGTATGAATAGAGGGATCGCAATCCAGGCCGGAGGGAAGAAGAGAGCCTGTCTCCAAACTAACCATGGCAAGACAAGCTGGAGGCAAGGTGCAAGCAGTAAAGCACCTGTCTAGCCACAGGGGAAGTCCAGAGTTCAAATCCAAGGACCTCCAAAATAAAAAGGAAAAAGGGAAAAGGAAGTCCTCCGTGGAATTTTCTTCTACTGTAAGATTGTTTTGCCTCCATTGCAAAGCTGCTATTCACAATGGTCGCCATAAGAGTCAAAAGATATGAATGGAGAATGACTGTTTCATGGGAACGAGGAATAACTAAATTCAGGGCAACTGGTACATCTTCGTAGACTTCTATGTTCTGGAGACAGTCTTTTTGTCAACCTTCTGCTAACTTGGAACTTTCCTTCTGCAAGTTTCCCCCCTTCCACCCCCAGATTTCAGAGGAAGGAAGGAGAATGGAGTCTTGCTGGGCGTCTGGTTTTGGCTTAAGGGAGTGTGGTGAATTGTTTCATCTATTGCAACCGAGACTTTCTTCCTATCAGTGACAAGGCTCTTCTGCTTTCTTCACGTACTTGCTTTCAAAGCGCTTTGTTAAGATCCCTTCAAACACCATTTTCCTCTGGACATACAATTGGAATATGAAAAGGACCGAAATGTCTTGAGAGTTTCCAAAAATACGGTACAGAGGCAAAGAAGGAGCATATTCTGGGGGTGGGGGACAGGGGAAGGCCCTGACAGACTTGCTCAAGGCAAGGGCACCCACAAACTGTAGATCTGTAAAAAACAGCAATGATGTACCAAGCACAATAAACCAAAGGGAAATAATGAAATAAAATGAGGCAGTCCCAAGCTTAGAATAACCTCATGCAATGCAGATGCAAGTAACCAGCTGTTGCACCATATTGTTTGGGCGATACTGACCAGTGTTTTGTTTCGTGCCAGTCCTGGGGCTTAAACTCATGACCTGGGCACTGTCCCTGAGCTTTTTTGCTCAAGGCCACTTGAGCCACAGCACCACTTCAGGCTTTTTTTTTTTTTTTTTTTTTTGGTGTTTCACTGGAAGTAAGAATCTCATGGACTTTCCCACCTGGGTTGGAACTGTGATTCAAACTGTGATTCTCAAATTTAAGCCTCCTGAGTAGCAAGGATTAAAGGCATGAGCTACTGAAGCTCTGCTTCAGTTTTAATTCTGCAAAACAGAGTTAAGAGTAGCATGTTCTAGATACATAGAAAGCTTTTTGTTGTGACAGAACTTGGGTTTGAACTCATCCTTACTTGTACTTGCTTGTCTTGCTTGCCTGGGTGGTGGTCTACCACTTGAGCTCTACCTTTTGCTGTTTATTTCAAAGATAGAGTCTCTTGGAGTTTCCTGCCTGGTCTGGCTTCCAACTGCAATCCCCTAGACCTCAGCCTCCTGAGCAGTTAGGATTACAGGTGTGAGCAACCAGCCCCTGACTCCCCTGAATTTGGCAGATTCCTGTTGACCTGTTAGTTAGTATTTACACAGTGTTTATTACAAGAAGCTGGAAAGCTCTAAAAATTTCCATCTGTGATTATCAATAATGAAGATCTTCAAATTCCATTTGAAGTCCATCAGTAACAAAAGATATGACACATTTAATGTTAGGTTGTTTTACAAGTATTTTTCTTTTCATATTAATTTTTGTGATGCTGAACACAGTGTATTAAACTTTTATTTAATTTTTTCTTATCTTTCTCCTGCACTGGGCCTTAAACTCTGGGCTTTGAACCCTTCCTTGGTTCTTTTTACTCAAATCTGGTGCTTTACTACTTGAGCCATTCCTCCACTTCCAGCTTTTTGCTGGTTAATTGAAGATAAGACTCTCTCAGATTTATCTACCTCAGCTGACCTCAAACTTCAGTCTTCACATCTAAGCCTCCTGAACAGCTAGGATTACTGGTGTGAGCCACCAGTGCCCAAAAAGTTTAAATTTCTTCAAATAAAAAAAATAGTAAAGTAAAATAAAATAATTTATCTGCCAGAACCTTTGGGGGGAAATTCCAGTAATCTATGGCCTTCATGGTTTCAGAAAAGAGATATCTATTCATTGACTGTGAGGAACTTACCCAGGACAATTTGAATAAATTGTCAATGCAATGCGGTATAAAAAGAAGCAAGAATAATTTCCACAAATGGCTTTCATTACAGTGTCATGACATGAGATTAGCAGACAGGTGGTTTAGTGGTTCAATTTTGTTCTCCATTTGCTGTGGTGGTCTGGGTGTGCCCTTTAGGCTCTATAAATTAAGATTTCTTCATCCTTAAAATATATTTAGCACAAGGGAAACAATAGCTCAAGTGGTAGAGTGCTAGCCTGGAGCAAAAATGCTCAGGGACAGAACCCAGGCCCTGAGTTCAAACCCAAGGACCAGCACGCACACGCATACACACACACACACACACACACACACACACACACACAATGCATACAGGCAAGCACTGGTAGCTCATGCTTGTCATCCTAGCTATTCAGGAGGCTGAGATATGAGAATTGTTGTTCAAAGCCTAGGCAGGAAAGTCCATGGGATCTTACCTCCAATTAACTACCAAGAAGTGGAGCTGTGGCTCAAGTGGAAAAGCATCAGCCTTGGGCAAAAAAATTCAGGGACAGTACTGGACCCTGAGTTCAAGCACCAGGACCTCCCCTCCCCCCACACAAACGTACGAACCTAGTGATGACGGAAAAGGACAATGTATATCAAATATTACTGAAAAGTTCAAGACAGGGAGCAGAGAAGCAAAGATAGAGATATTGTCTCTCAATATTTTATACAAGAACCTCTTACATTAATTGAGAAGATGAGGCTACCAGAAAATAGAGTGACACTTGTACTGGCCTGGTTTCCCAAAATCAATTCTGCCTTAGACATATCAGAAATCAGACTGGAACTTGGGGTGGGGATAGGGGCAAACAGAAGGACTCAGATGGAAATGTTGGTTGAACCCTCCCACCTACAATTTAAATGGAGTTATGGACATGTGCGTGGAAGAAATCCACCTTTGTAGCTTTATTGAAATACAGCCTTTCCATTTTTGGTGTTTTGCATTTTGTTTTGGCTTTGATTTTTGTTTTCTGCCAGTACCGTGGCTTGAACTCAGGGACTAAGCTCTGTTCCTTAGCTTTTTCTGCTGAAGCCTCGTGCTCCACCACTTGAGCCACAGCTTTTTTTTTTAAGAGTTTATTGGAGATAAGAGTCTCTTGAGGGTCTGGGAAGGTGGCTCAGTGGTAGAGCGCTTGCCTTGCATGCCTTGCATCCCTGGGTTCAATTCCTCAGCACCACATAAGCAAAAAGAAAAAGCCGGAAGTGGTGCTGTGGCTCAAGTGGTAGAGCGCTAGCCTTGAGCCGAACAGCTGAGGGACAGCGCCCAGGCCCAGAGTTCAAGCCCTACGACCGGACCCCCCCCCCAAAAAAAAAAAAGAGTCTCTTGAACTTTTCCTACCTGGGCTGGGTTTGAACTGTAATCCTCAGATCTCAGCCTCCTGAGTAGCTACAATTACAAATATGAGCCACCAGCACCCTGCTGCTTTTTCCTTGCTAATTCAAGCCACAAAGATTTTCACAAGGAAATTACTGTGGAGATCTGAGCACCTGCTCTAAATACTGAATTACCAGGAAACATGAAGACTTACAGACAAATCCTGGAGGAATTGTGAGCGCCATAGGGTAGCATTACATTAAAATCTAGGAAACATGGCACACACATTTACCACCCCACTGTGAATGAGAATGAAGCAGTCATTCTATTCTCTGACATAAGCCAAACAAAAGTTCTTCTTGGGGGGGCGGTCTGTGTAGTGGTACTGTAAAGATACTGTAGAGAGGGGTTACATACAGTTACATGAGCAAGGTAATGAGTACATTTCCTATCAAGCATTGTTACCCCCTCCTTTGTTTTCCCCTACCCTCCCTTCCTTCCCCCACCTCCCCAATTCCTCCCTCCCTGCCCCCGAAGTTGTAAAGTTCACTTTTTGCTAAAAGCTTGGTTTTTTTTATAGCCATTTTCAATCACATAAATCAGGAAACTCAGTGAACTACTTTCATGAAAATATGTCTCGCATACTTGAAGACTTGTCAGGCTCTCCTGCATCTGTGGTACCATATTTTTATATCACAAGTGGGACAGGGAATATGACAAATTTGCCTTTATAGGGAAAATGAGATCAAAAGTTTAACATGCAGACAGAATGAGAGAAGTCATACACGTGAAAAATCTTAGAGTTGATTTATGCTCAGCATGACAGTGGAAGGAAATGGTCATTGCATTAACCATACATTTATTCCCAGCACATACATATTTTATTAAAATTTTTAGTCTGTGTTAGGATAAAATTCAGAGTGCTGGTGAAGAAGATTTTTTAAAAATATACATTATTGAATGAAATTTAACAATATGACTAGAAGTACTTCTGTATACATTATATGGGACATCAGTTTTAACTAGGAAACTAAGATTTTTTTTTATTTTTATTTTTTGCTGGTTGTGGGGCCTGAACTCTGAGCCTGGGCACTGTCCCTCAACTCTTCAGCTCAAGGCTAGCACTCTACCACTTGAGCCACAGCACCACTTCTGGCTTTTTCTGCTTATGTGGTGCTAAGGAATCAAACCCAGGGTCTCATGCATGCAAGGCAAGCACCCTACCACTGAGCCATCTTCCTAACCTGGAACTAAGATTTTTAAATTAATCAAAATAATGGATTACTTATCCTAAGTGTTTGTTCAGATTTCCTGTCACCAACTTAAACTGTTCATAAGTATTTATATAGCTCACATATTTTCAACTAGAAAGAAAAATATATAGGTACATATATATGCACACATATTCATATATAGCGCTATATATATTATATATATATATTTATCCTATAGGCATTCTTAAATTTTCCAACTGTTTAAACATATTCATTATTTACTTCTATTGGCTTCATATAGTCAAAGGAATAAGCAGATGTGTATAAAAACTCTATGATCACCCTTAAGTACAACAAGCTCTTTAATTCCTAAGGATACTGAAGTATATAGTTTTGTTGGTGGGAGTGTAAACTTGTTCAACCACTATGGAAAGAACTATGGAGATTCCTCAGAAGACTCCACATAGAGCTCCCCTATGACCCAGCAATCCCACTTTGGGGCATTTATCCAAAAGATCACAAACAATGCTATACTAAAGTGACTAGCACAACTACATTTATTGCAGCATTATTTATCATAGCTAAGATATGGAATCAACCCATATGCCCCTCAGTAGATGAATGGATCAAGAAAATGTGGTACATATGTATGTACACATATTCATATATATACATATATATATATATATATATACATATTTACACACAGTGGAATTCTCTACCTCCGTCAGAAAGAATGACATTGCCCCATTTGTTAGGAAATGGAAAGACTTGGAAATTATATTAAGTGAAGTAAGCCAGGCCCAAAGAAACACAGGTTCAATGGTTTCTCTTATTTGAAATAACTAGTATATGTCTAGGACAAGCAAAAAAGGTCCAAAGCTATGTACATATGACCATGTAAGATGATATTAAGCGAAATGAACCCCAAAATAGGGACACAAGTGGTTTTATCTTTCTTGCTATTGATTTTAATGTATTTATAAAGTACTATGTTTTTTGGGGTTTCTTTTTTTTTAAATATCTTTTATTGATTGTGAAAATACCATACAGAGGGGTTACAATTACATGGGCAAGGAAATGAGTACATTTCTTATCAAGCATTGTTGACTCCTCCTTTGTTTCCCCTTCCCATCCCTTCCCATCTCCCCCCCCTGCCCCGTCCCCCTGCCCCTCACCCACCCGCCAAAGTTGTAAAGTTCATTTTTCGACATAACGTCTTGTACATCTCATTGGTGCAAATTATACCAACATCAAATACAGTGAAAACAGGGGTTATACCGTGGGGGAGAGACACACAAAGCAACAAAAAAAAATGACCTTATAAATATGTTAGAAACAATAGCAAGAAAGAAAAACCACTTGAGTCCTTATCTTGGGGTTCATTTCACCTAACATCAACTTAGCTGACCTTTTCTGCTTGTCTCAGACATATACTAGTTATTGCAAATAAGAGAAACCATGGGACCTATGTTTCTTTGGGCCTGGCTTACTTCACTTAATATAATTTTTTCAGGTCTTTCCATTTCTTAAGAAATGGGGCAATGTCATTCTTTCTGATGGAGGTAGAGAATTCCATTGTGTATATATACCACATTTTCTTGATCCATTCATCTACTGAGGGGCATCTGGGTTGGATCCATATCTTAGCTATGGTAAATAATGCTGCAATAAACATAGTTGTGCTGGTAGCTTTAGTGTGGTCTTGTTTGTGATCATTTGGGGTAAATGCCCAAAAGTGGGATTGCTGGGTCATAGGGGAGCTCTATGTGGAGCCTTTTGAGGAACCTCCATACTACTTTCCAAAGTGGTTGCACAAGCTTACACTCCCACCAACAATGCAGTAGGATTCCCTTCTGTCCACATCCCCTCCAGCATCTGTTGTTACCCAGCTAAACTCTCCTTCATAACCGAAGGTCAAATAAAAACCTTCCATAGCAAAGAAAAACTGAAACAATATATCTCCACCAAACCAGCCCTACAAAAGATACTTAAAGATGTCCTAGCATAGAAACCCAACAAGACCACAATAAAGGCCAAGAATCCACATTTAAACTGAGAATCCAAGAACCATAGGAAGAACCCAGTTGCTGCAGCCCCCAAGAAAGTGGATAACATGGCAGGAACTCCCAAACACCTCTCAGTCCTAACTTTTAACATAAATGAACTTAACTCTCCAATTAAGTGACATAGACTGTCTAGTTGGATTAAAAAGCAAGATCCTTCTATCTGCTGCCATCAGGAGTCACACCTTGCCCATAAAAACAAACACATTTTGAAAGTGAAAGGCTGGAACAAAATCTACCAAGCAAACGGCCCCCATAAACAGGTGGGAGTTGCAATCCTAATATCAGATAAAATAGACTTCAAATTAAAATTAGTGAGAAGAGATAAAGAAGTCGCCACATACTAATTAAAGGATCTCTCCTTCAGGAGGATATTACAATTCTAAATATCCATTTGCCAAACAAATGAGTACCAAAATTTATCCAAGAAACACTACTTTCCCTCAAATCCCACATAGATCCAAAGACATTTATTTTTGTTTCCTTTGTATGCTCGTCCCCCAGGGTATAATCTCTGTTTTCACTGTATTTGATGTTGGTGCCCTGCATCTTGTATATACATTTTTCTAATTTGGGGAGGGAAAGGGAAATAACAAAATGCTGAAATAAGGATCCAGGTTGACCCATTTTAACAATGAGAAGTACAAAACACTGTGTTGAAAACGAACTTTACAACTTCGGGGAGGGGGGGAGTTGGGGAGGTAAGAGGGAAGGGATGGTAGGGGAAAAACAAAAGAGGAAGTAGCAATGCTCGATAGGAAATGTACTTTTTACTTTACTCAAGCAACTGTAATCCTTCTGTACAGTATTTTTACAAAAAAATATATAAAGAACTATATAGTTTTGCCAGGTGCTCAGTGTTCACCTGTAATCCTACCTACTCAGGAGCCTGAGCTCTGAGGACCAAGGTTTAAAGCTAGCCTGTGCAAGAAAGTCCATGAGACTCTTCTCTCCACTTAACCAGCAAAAAGCCAGAAGAGGAGGTATGGTTCAAGTGGTAGAGTACCAACCTTGAATGGAATAAAGCTAAACAAGAACTTAAGGCCTTGATTTCAAACCCTAGTACTTGTTACACACACACACACACACACACACACACACACACACACACACACACACACACGAATTACATGTTTTCATAAGCTTTGAGAGTGTTTTGTATAACTGTTTATTCTAGAAAAGCATAAGGACAAATCCTCATTTGTTTATTGAAATAATCTACCTTAAAAGTTCTCATTTTTGCCCATGTGATTGTAACCCCTCTGTACAGTATTTTCACAATAATAAAAAAAGTTCTCATTAAACCCATAACTTAGTATCTTAAATATTTACTATGATACATATTCACTGATCTGAACATTCATCCATTTTTAATCTTATCAGCAGATTAGGCTGGCCACATGAAGCACTGTATTTTTTATACAAGTTAACAGGGAATTGCTATTTAAAGCTTCTGTAAACAGAAATCCTGACACGCTCTGTCTCTCATTTTTCACAATGACATACAGATCAAAAACATCCATCAACTTCTCCAGTTCAGCATCTTTCAGCGGGACCCTGCTGGCAAGAGCATTCTGGATATTAAATCCAAATAAGAAAGATATTGAAATGGAATAATCAGCAGAAAGGAAAAACACTGGCTCTCATAACACAATAGGTATAGATGAAGAAGGTCAGAGCTAAATCGAGAATAACTTCAGCTTTCATTTACCAGACATTTGGTAATATAAGAATGAGAAAGATTACAGCATTTATTTTTGATTTTGAACAATATGGTAAATCTAGTACATATATAAGTCCTATATATGACATAATAACGTATAATATATTATAATGTGAGATGTTATAAACCCTACATAATTTATTTCATACATTATATGAAATGGATAATATATATTATTTCACACATACATAATATTATGTTTGTTGTATGTGCATATATAACATATATTTATTATGTACATTCATATAGTATATTTATTCATATTATACTGTATACTATATATAATATGTATGAGTATATTCATATATAATACTAATACATTATATATAAAAATTATATTATATAAAATTTGTATCTATATGTTTCCCTTTCCCAGATTCTTACTACATTCAAAAAACTTTTCCATCATATTTATATATTCTTTCCTTAAAGATGTTTCCTTGAGGTATGATTTCTGCCCAGAAAATAAGTTTCTGAATGCCAAAAACCTATTCATTTGATAGGTAATTACTGAACATCTGTGCTCAGATGCTGTGGAGACAGCATCCATAGCTATGGACGGCATGGACACACCTTCCTCCAGCACAGGCTCAGCCTTTGTTCACGGCCACCAGTGGGGGCCTACCCCACGCGGGGAGCAGGGACCAGTGGGCATTCCACTCTACCCACCAGGCACAGCACTGTGCACAAACAGTTAGATTGATATGACATCACTGTGTTTCAGGGACTCAAATTTGCATTTAAAACTTGGGGTTTTCCTGTTCGATCCACATCGAACAGGAGGCTAATGCTGTTGTTCTGTTTGTATATTGATCAAATTCTCTTCAAAAAAATTAGACAATATTTTAGGAAATAAAATGAAACAGACTGACCAAAAGTAAATGAATGCATCATCTATCAGGTCCTGATGAAGGTAGGGAAATATTTCTAACATGAAATATTCTAACACAAATTTCCAATGCAGTGCAAAAGACACAGGTGAGAAATAACAGCACATGCTTAGAAAACATGCACAAATGACACCCTAAAACCACTCATATTTGTCTCCTGTTACAACACTACTGAGAAGAGAAAAACCACAAAATCTAACATCTAACAAAGAATCCAGTGCAACATTTGCTCTGTTTGGGTTTGGGGTTTTGTTCTGTTTTGTATGCTCATATTGGAGCTTGCATTCAGGACCTGGCTGATGTCCTTTAACTTTTTTTGGTCAAGGCTGGTGCTTTGCCAGCTGAACCCCAGCTCCATGTCCAGTTTTTCACCGGTTCATTGGAGATAGGAGTCTCCTGCCTAGGCTGGCTTTGAATTTTGATCTCAGATGTCAGCCTCTTGAATAGCTCGGATTATAGCAGTGAACCACTGGTGCCCGGACAATTTTTTTTTTTTTTTTTACCTTTTCTGTAGCATATCCTGTCCATCACTCTTACTTGTCAAAGAGAGTTGATGTAAAAGAAAATAACATGAGCTCAAAAGTCATTAACCACTATAGTGAGTTCACCAGTGGCCAAGCTGTCAGACCTCCGTAGTTCTTGCCCTCCCTTTTTTCCTTCATTCTTCCTTCCTCAATACTCTGCTATAGCCAGTGTGTGGCATGAGTCTGTGAAAGTTAAGTAAACTTTCCAGTTTGACTTTCTGAGCTGCTTTTGCTCAAGACCAGTGGTCTACCACAGCCCTGTTTCCTTTTGGTAGTTTAGTGGAGATAAGAGTCTCCCAGACTTTCATGCCCTGACTGGCTTGGAACCGTGATCCTCAGATCTCAGCTTCTTGAATAGCTAGGATGACAGGCCTGAGCCACCAGCACTGACTTACCCCTTTTTCTGAATCAAATAATCCACTGAACTCATTGTGATCACTCCCAAAGAATACATCATATAAACATGTTCACTGGTAGCTCTATGCCTATAATCCTAGCTACTCAGGAGGCTGAAATTGAGTAATAAAGATTAGCTACTCCCTTCCCCCCCCCCACCTTAGCCCTTGCCTTGTTTTTCAATGACCTTTGGTCAGAAATTGAAAAGCCACACACCTTTTAAAGATGGACTTATTCATCCAGGAGAAATGATTTCAGCAAAATAATCATAATAAGGTATTTACTACCCTTGTTAAAGTTCTAACAGTATACAGTGTTTTTCAAAACGAAATTGCTATTGGCAGCTTCCTTAATTAAGTGCTTTATAGTTTAAGTGAAAACTTGATACTTCAGGGGACATAATTCAGCAGCAATTGTCACTAGGGTGAGTCCTTGTTAGCACACCCAAACTGTGACAGTTCACACATACATGTGAAAGTCAAGCTTGTCAAAGTCTAATGAGACAAAGGCAGAATTACAATAAACTGAAGAGACCACAGTTCAAACATTTCCTTTGCTTAGCGAAAGCAAATACAGATACCCTGTGAATTGATTCTTTTAGCCAAAATAGTATTTGCTCTGTTGGAAAAGCATTAATCCCATCAGTTTATACTGAGATTAAAAACCATGGTACATGTAAGGTGGTCATTTCTACAGAAGGTATAGCAAATCATATCTGAAAATTCCCAGTAAATTAGATTTACTAAAATATTCAAGTTTTAGCTAGATACACCTGTAATCCTAACTACTCAAGAGGCTGAAATCTGAAGATCACAATTTGAAGCCAGCCCTGGCAGGGAAGTCTGTGAGACTCTTATCTCCAGTTACCCACCAGAAAACGGGAAGTGGAGCTGTGGCTCAAAGTGGTAGAATTTTGAGCAAAAGAGCTCAGGGACACCAACAACAAATCCTCACAGAAACAACTGCCCAGTAAAGAAGTGAGCTAAAGGCTTACAGAGAGACTTCTCTGAAGAGGAAATAAGAATGGCCCATAGACACATGAAGAAATGCTCAACCTCTCTAGCCATAAAAGAAATGCAAATCCAAACAACATTGAGATACCACCTCACTCCAGTTAGAATGACTAAAATCAAGAACTCTAATAACAACAGATGTTGGAGGGAATGTGGACAGAAGGGAACGCTACTACATTGTTTGTGGGAGTGTAAACTTGTTCAACAACCACTTTGGAAAATAGTATGGAGGTTCCTCAAAAGACTACATACACATAGAGCTCCCCTATGACCCAGCAATCCCACTTTTGGGCATTTACCCAAATGATCACAAACAAGACCACACTAAAGCACAACTATGTTTATCGCAGCATTATTCACCATAGCTAAGATATGGAACCAACCCAGATGCCCCTCAGTAGATGAATGGATCAAGAAAATGTAGTATACATACACAATGGAATTCTCTGCCTCCATCAGAAAGAATGACATTGCCCCATTTCTTAGGAAATGGAAAGACTTGAAAAAATTATATTAAGTGAAGTAAGCCAGGCCCAAAGAAACATAGGGGTTTCCCTTATTTGCAATAACTAGTATATGTCTGAGACAAGCAGAAAAGGTCAGATAAGTTGATGTTAGGTGAAATGAACCCCAAGATAAGGTCTCAAGTGGTTTTTCTTTCTTGCTATTGTTTCTAATATATTTATAAGGTCATTTTTTTTTGTTGCTTTGTGTGTCCCTCCCTCACGGTATAACCCCTGTTTTCACTGTATTTGATGTTGGTATAATTTGGGGAGGGGAAGGGAAAAGACAAATTGTTTAAATAGAGATAAAGGTGGACCCATCGCAACAATAAAATGTACAAGATGCTATGTCAAAAAACGAACTTTACAACTTTGGAGGGGATGGTACATAGGTCAGGGATGGTAAGGGAGGAGGCAACAATGCTTGATAAGAAATGTACTCATTACCTTGCTCATGTAATTGTAACCCCTCTGTATGGTATTTTCTCAATTAAAAAACTTATTAATAAAAAAAAGAAAGAAAGAACAGAAACAAAAGAGCTTAGGGACAGCACCAGGCTCTGAGTTCAAGTCCTTGGACCAACAAAAATGGGGGGGGGGGAATTCAAGTTTAGCCAGAGACCAGAGGTTTTTATGCCTCTAGCTACTGATGATGCTGAGATCTGAGGATCACAGTTCAAAGCTAACCAGGGCAGAAAGACCTTGAGATTCTTATCTCCAATTAATCACCAAAAAGCCAGAAGTAGAGATGTGGCTTATGTGTTAGAGCATCAGCTTTGAGCAAAAAAGGCAAAGGACAGTACCCAGGCCCTGAATTCGTACTTCAGCACAAAAAAGAAAAAACAAATTCAAGTTTTAGATATTTTCTTATAATAAAAGCATATTATATTTTCTTATATACAAATGTATAAATAGTGCATCAAAAGCAATAGAAAGAAAACGACAATTTGACAGGGCAGATTTCTACATTGCTTGCTCAGTATGACTTATTCATGGATCTTTACTCTCCCAACTAAACTTGACAGTAGATTATGTCTTTCCAAAATCCAAGTAGAAATTTGATTGGGATTGCTCTTTATTTACAGGCTAATTGGAGAAGTGACATTTTTCTGATATACTCTATTGTTGTTTTGGAGGTGATATACAGTGCGGTTACCTTTACCTATGTCAGGTACTGAGTACATTTCTGTTGTCATAGTGTCACCTTTTACTCTCTCCCATTCCCTCTTTCCCATCTCCCCCCACGAGTTGCATAGTTCACTTTCATCAATGATCAGTGTACTCCATTGCTGAACTTTTTCACCCTTTTTCCTCAAATTCTGTGCCCTCCCCCACCCTCTCACAGAGGTGCAAGTGAATATACCGTATATAAAGAATACAGTCATCAGAAAAAGAAAAAGCAAATTAAGAAAAAAAGTCCTTTGTTTCTATATCTTTGGAGTTCATTTTGGTATGTATATTATTTTCTATACAAACGAAGAGGTGCTTGGGTATTAAAACTTGGTGATTGTCTCCTAAGGCTACCCTTTTTTGCTCTCAATGTATGTGAGTATCTAGAATCCTGTGTAATTTGTCATATCCCAATGCATTTTAGATCTAATTTCCACATGCCAGGGAAAACATAGGCCATTTGTCTTTTTGAGCTTGGCCTACCTCACTTAACATGATTTTTTTCTAGCTCCATCCATTTCCCCCAAAATGCTGGTAATTCATTCTTTCTAGTGGCTGTGTAGAATTCCATTGTGCCTAGGTACCACCTGTTTTGGATCCACTCATCTGGGTTGTTTCTACATCTTAGCTATTGTGAATCATGCAGCAATGAAAGAAGTGACATTTTTACAACATGAAGTCATGCTATCCAAGTGCCTAAAATGCCAGTTTATCTGCAGAATATCTTTTTTTCTGACTTTGACTAGAATTTGGAATCTTTCCACCTTAGTGGACTTGTTTGGCATTGTACTTGCTAGGCAGGTATTTTCACACCAGATCCTTGCTCCCAGTCGTTTTTGTACTGGGGCTTTTGGAGATAGGGTCTCACTTTTGTTCAGACCTGTGCTCACACTGTGATTTTTCTGTTTACACTTCCCATAGTAGTTGGGATGGCAGGCTGCATGCCCAGTGAATCCCTGAGCTCTGCTTCTCTAGGGGCTGTAATTACAGGCATGAGTCTTGACACTCAATTTTTAAAAACATAGATAATTTTCAAAATGTTTGAAAAGAGATAATTATATATTTTTAATGACACTTATCTTCAATTAACACACTGCTGTTAGTAAAAGTGCTCATTCCCAAATTACACACAAGAGATCAATTTATCTGTGAATGTTATATCTTCTCCTTTCAGTGGTATTTTTAAAATGAGAATAAAGAATTTGATCTGATGGACACAAAACAAAAATTTGGGAAATAGCCTCTGTAGGTTATTTGAAGAACATTTGTTTCACTCCTCATTTTTAAAAACTAAGAGTCTCATGGACTTTTCTACCTGGGCTGGCTTTGAACTGAGATCCTCACATTTCAGCCGTCTGAGTAGCTAGGATTATAGGCATGAACTACTGGCACCTGGCAAAAATAATAACTTTAAAAGTAAAAAAGTCAAGGGCATGGAGAAGTAATGAGTTTAAAATATATTCCATTTATTAATCTTGGACATTAGTGTTCAATGCAGTAACAGACTCTAATTTTAGTGATGTTAAATAGGTAGAAAATTAGTTGCCATTAGGAATAAAGATCATGTGCTTTACAGATTTTTGGGGTGCTGGGGGTAGGTCGTAGGCCTGAACTCTGGGCCTGGGCACTGTCCCTAAGCTCTTCAGCTCAAGACTAGGCGCTCTACCACTTGAGCCACAGCACCACTTCCGGCTTTTTTTTTCTGCTTATGTGGTGCTGAGGAATCAAACCCAGGGTCTCAGGCATGCAAGGCAAGCACTCTACCACTGAGCCACCTTCCCAGCTCTATACAGATGGTTTTAATATTGCAAAAACAAGACTATCAAACTGTGCTACCATAGAACTAAAAATTAGTTTATTGCCCAGTCTCTTCTAGCTGTTCATCAGAGTTACACATCTTTTGGGTATATTTTCTCTTCCAAAAATGGTTAGCAAAGTTCCAGGCAAATTTAGAACCAAGAAACCCTATAAAAGAAAGAAAAGAGATGTCTCTTTTTTTTTTCTTTTCACTCCCTTTCCTTCCCTTCACTTCCACCCTACCCAAGCCCTTTTCTTTTCTCCCTCCACCCCTCCATCACCACATCTCATTTTTAAAAAGAGAACATTAAGCTGACTTCTACCTTTTGAGTCTTTTTTAGAAATTCTAACATAAATATTTGGAAAAAACTTTTTAAGTGATGGGCATTTTTCTGTGTATTCCAGTCCTGGGGCTTTAACTCAGATCCTGGGTGCTGTTCTTTAGCTTTTGTGCTCAAGGCCAGTGAGTGCTCTACTGCTTGAGCCACAACTCCACTTCCAGCTTTTTGCTGGTTAATAGGAGAGAAGAGTCTCATGGACTTTTCTGCCTGGGCTGGCTTTGAACCAGACTCCTCAGATCTCAGCCTCCTGAGTAGCTGGGATGTCAGGCATGAGTCTCTAGTGCCCACCCAGGTGATGGCCCTTGTTATTACCAAATGCTGCCGGAGAAATGAGGTAATGAGAATACAATTCATTGTTTACGGGCATGAACAAGGGGACAGTGACTTTGAAAACAGCATTTGATAGTTGTTTACAAAACCGAACACAATCTTACTGCATGATCCAATCACCACACTCTTTTCAATTATTTTTGCCATGCCTGGGGCTTGAACTCAGGGCCTGGGGCACTGTCCCTGAGCTTCTTTTGCTTCAGACTAGCTCTACCACTTGAGCCACAGCTCCATTTCTGGCTTTTTCTGTGTATGTGGTACTGAGGAATCGAACCCAGAGCTTCACACATGCTAGGCAAAGACTCTAGCACTATGCCATGTCCCCAGCCCCACTGCTCTTGAGGAGTAACCAGAGTAAATTGGAAACTTATTACACAAAAATCTGCATGTCAATGCTTATAGAAATTTTGTTTTCATAATTGCTCAAACTTAGAAGTAGCTAAGGTGTGGTACCTTTCAGTAGGTGAGTGAATAAATGTTGGTGTGTACACACATGGAATGGCATTCAATACCGAGAAGAAATGAACTGGCTGGACACTGGTGGCTTACACCAGTAATCCTAACTCCCCAGGAAGTTAAAATCTGAGGATCCCTGTTCAAAGGCAGCCCAAAGAGACAAACCTGAGAGACTCTCATCTCCAATTAACCAGCAAAAAGCTGGAAGTGGAGGTGTTGCTCAAACAGTAGAGTGCCAGCCTTATTTGTAATATAAATAATATATAATAATATATTACATTATATAATTGTATGTTATATCATATTTATACATGATGTAATATGTTTTATTACATATATACCATGTAGCAAATGTCATGTTATGTATTTTTTATATCTTATATGTGTAATTTATAATATATAATGCATTATATTATGTATATTATGTAATTATTATATATAAGGATATTTTACATATTCCTGTATTATAATTATTACATATAATTACATATTGTATAAGTATATATAACCTTATATTACATATCATAAATTGTAGAGTGCATATTATATACTCTATTATTTTTATAATATTTTATATAACAATGTATTAACCACAAAACCAAAACTAAAAAATTTTAATGTGTCAACAAACTGCAAGTGAAAACCAGAAACTGAGGAAGTAGGAGGACAAATCAGACTAAATTCAATTCATAAAGTCAAAATCAGATATAGAGACATGACAGACAATTTGCATTTTCATACTAGCTTCCGTAGGAAATGCCTGCAGATTTCTATTGATGAGGCAAACGGAAACTTACCATGGCAAATTTAGTTCTTGTTTACCTCCATTCAAGACATTAAAAAAAATAAAATAGAGTGCTCTACTTCATGTATGCAAGAACAAAATTATGTTTTTCTCTGTATAATGACCTAAAGCCTTTACTTTTTTGTAAGTTAACTAAATTCAGCCATACTAGACAATAATTTTAAGCTTCACTTGTCTAAGTTTCTTTTATTTTTAAAGCAAAAAAAAGGTTTATGCTTTTATTCATCATGGCTTTGAGTTTGTACTTGGATCTGTTTGGTATATCCCTTGCACTGTAGAGAAAAGTTTTCTTTCTATGGTAGAAAAAAAAAATCTGTGTTCTGTTTTCCAAGCCAGTGTCAAGAGACAGGACTCTATGGGAGAAGCTACATTGAGCAACAATAAAAGGGACAAAGAATTAAAAAGGTGAAATCAATGAAAGAAATTCTAAGTAAAAGTGGCCAACATGACAGCAAGCAATGTCAGCTAAAAAAAATTCACTCATGTTGGAAAGAGAGAAAGAAAGAAAGGAAGGAAGGAAGGAAGAAAGAGAGAGAGAAAGAAAGAGAAAGAAAGAAAGAAAGAAAGAAAGAAAGAAAGAAAGAAAGAAAGAAAGAAAGAAAGAAAGAAAGAAAGAAAGAAAGAAAGAAAGAAAAAGAAGGAAAGAAAGAAATCTAGGCAGAAAAGTATGCTTTGGCACCAAAAGATGAAATAAATAATTGTCATTGCTTTGGAAGTTTATAAAACTGAAGATTTTGAACAATACAAGTCAGTTCTCTGAAATTAAACAAGGAGTTACTGAGATGACAGTTTAGAATTGCAGAAGATATAAACTTTATTGAAGCCAGGCACCAGTGGTTCAATCCTATAATCCTAGCTACTCAGGAGACTGAGATCTGAGGATCACAGTTCAAACCTAGCCCAGGCAGGAAAGTCTGTGAAACTCTTATCTCCAGTTAACCACCAGAAGTGGAGTTGTGGGACCAAGTAGCCTTAACACAATGTTCCAGCCGAGAGAGAGAGAGAGAGAGAGAGAGAGAGAGAGAGAGAGAGAGAGAGAGAGAGAGAGAGAGAGAGAGAGAGAGAGAGAGAGAGAAGAGACAGAGACAGAGACAGAGACAGAGACAGAGACAGAGACAGACAGAGAGAGGGGGAGGGAGGGAGGAAGCAAGGAAGCAAGGAAGCAAGAAAGAGAAAAGAGAAAGAAAGAAAGAAAGAAAGAAAGAAAGAAAGAAAGAAAGAAAGAAAGAAAGAAAGAAAGGGAGAGAGAGAGAGAAAGAAAGAAAGAAAGAAAGAAAGAAAGAAAGAAAGAAAGAAAGAAAGAAAGAAAGAAAGAAAGAAAGAAAGAAAGAAAGGAAAGAAAGAAAGGAAAGAAAGAAAACAACTTTATTCACTCAACAACTGACTCTCGGAGTGTATTCTGAATGTCGAGACTTAAGATTCATTGGCAAACAAATCAGACTGCTGCTCCTCCAATCCCCACCCCTAGTGGAATTTATGTTCTACTTCGTGGAAAACAGAAAATGAACTTGGCATTATTCTGTTTTTTGTTCCTGATAACAATAATGATCTTCCTACTTCTGCTTCCTGAATAGCTAGAATTAAAAGTGTATGCCATCACACATGGATTATTATTGTTGTTGTTGTTGTTGTTGTTGTTATTGCTACACAGGTGGATAGTGAGGCTTGAACTCCAGCCCTGGGTGCTGCTCCTTAGCTTTTTTTTTTTCACTCAAGGCAGGCACTCTACCATTTGAGCCACAGCTCCATTTTCAGCTTTTGGTTCATTGGAGATAATGGTCTCACAGACTTTCCTGCCCAGGCTGGTTTTTGAACTCTAATGCTCACATCTCAGCCTCCCGAGTTGCTGGGATTACAGGCATGAGCCACTGGTGCAGGGCTCAGACTCATGTTCTGAGTCTTTGTGTGGTTGCTGTCAAGGACAGAACCATACGGCTGGATGCACATGTATCCAGTAAGCAGACCAAATGAATGCAGTCTGTGGAGTTCACTTGGAAACTTTCTCTTAGGATAATTATTTTCCTGGTGAATCTGTAAGTCATTGCTCTTCTGCTGTGTGAAGAACAGAATGTATCATTAAATGCAGCTTCTACTGCTTTTCGTTTTCACGACAGATTTTTATTCCTTCCTTATATAATCATCAGACAGAGCTGTTAACCAATTAAAATCCAAACACTATCTTCTCCCAAGATTCAGTTTAGTGAGTTTTAAACAATCACATCTAGCAGAGAAAAGAAAAGCACTTGATGATAATACGAAAGATATTTCAGAATTTAAAAAAAAAACCTATAAATGTTGACATTCTCAGATCAAAAGGAAAATGAATACCTATCTGAACATGGACTGATGTATTATTTTACAATTTTGAACATATATCATATTAAACAAGCAGAAGAGATTTTAAACGTATTTCGCTATATTGAAGAGCTTATTCAAACCATGAGTTTCAGCCAGATGCTGATGGCTCACACCTGTAATCCTAGCTATTCAGGAGGCTGAGATCTGAAGATTGAGGTTTGAGGCCAGCCCAGGCAGATAAGTCTGTGAGAATCTTAACTCCAACTAACCACCAAAAAGCTGGAAGGATGCTGTGGCTCAAGCAGTAGAATGCCCATCTGAGGAACAGTGCCCAGGCCCTGTGTTCAACTCCTTATTGTTACAAAAAACATTTTCAGAGCTTTTGTGTATGTAACCAAATACTCTATACATCATTGAGCATTCACTTAGTCATAGGTTATTTTTTATTTTGTTTTTGTGCCTAGGACTTGAACTCAGGGCCTAAGCACTGTCTCTGAGCTGCTTTTGCTCAAGGCTAGAGCTCCACCACTTGATCCACAGCTTCACTTCTGTCTTTTGCTTGTTGATTGGAGATAAGAGTCTCATGGACTTTCCTGCCCAATCTGGCTTCAAATCCAGATCCTTAGATCTCAGCCTCCTGAGTAGATAGAATTACAGGCATGGGCTTGTTATTACAGGCTCAACCATAATTTTATAAACCTAATAAAGTTAAAACTTAATATTTTAAAGAAACATTTTAGGCAGTGACTACATGAAAGGAGCACTAAAATCATTGGGGACAGATAGAAAAAGCTTTGCATGTAGTATAAACAAAGACAAGGTATTAGACAGAAATAAATGAACGAATCTCTGCACACACACCCATGCACACACATGTGTGTACACACATGTATAGCAAATACATTAGAATTTTGTGTGCTCCACTGAGCCCTACGGCCATCAACCCACCATTGAGACTATGTTTCTGATGGTAGAAGAAAACAGTTTCATATATAATATGAACTTTTTCATGTATTAAGTCACAAGGACAGATCATTGGCCAATACTTTGGTATTCAGCAGGGGACAGTCCCTTATAAAAAGAAGAGAAAAAAAAATCTTATGGCTTAAGAAATGAAGTGTTGTTTTTCTCAGAGAAACCACAGCCCAGTGAAGATACACATGCATTGGAGTGTTTGACTACCAATAAGTAATGAGTATGAGTTAAAGATTCAAAGAATAGATGGGAAAAGAGAGGAAGAAAGGAAGGAAAAGAATAAAAGGAAGAAGGGAGGGAAGAAAAGAGCAAAGAAGGAAGGAAGGAAGGAAGGAAGGAAGGAAGGAAGGAAGGAAGGAAGGAAGGAAGGGAAGGAGGGACTGAGGGAGGGAGGGACTGAGGGAGGGAGGGACTGAGGGAGGGAGGGACTGAGGGAGGGAGGGACTGAGGGAGGGAAGAAGGAAGAAAGGAAGGAAGGAAGGAAGGGAGGGAAGAAGGAAGGAAGGAAGGAAGGAAGGAAGGAAGGAAGGAAGGAAGGAAGGAAGGAAAGAAGGGAGGGAAGGAGGGAGGGAGGGAGGGAGGGAGGGAAGAAGGAAGGAAGGAAAGAAGGAAGGAAGAAAGGAAGGGAAGAAGGGAGGGAAGGAGGGAGGAAGGGAGGGAGGGAGGAAATAAGGGAAGATAGAAGAAAGGAAGGGAGGGAGGTCTTCAAACTATTTAACAGGAAGCAGCCTGTGGCTCAAGTGGTAGCACGCTCACCTTGAGCTGAAGAGCTCAGGGACAGCGCCCAGGCCCAGAGTTCAAACCCCATGACCAACAAAAACAACAACAACAACAAAAAACAACGATTTAACATGCCACAATCTTGATTCTGACATCTATTTGATATAATAAAGTCCTCATTATAATCATTATTAAGCATGTGACATAATAAATAACCTGTTATTTGGTGTGAGTTGATTTTTGTAATCAAGATGGACTTGAGACAATCACTCCACTTTTCTTTACGGTCTCCTTTCTTGCCTTCCTTCCTTCTCTGGCTGCTTATTTTTCCCCATTTGCCTCCCATTCCCACGACATACATGAAGAGATCCTTGAAATCTGTTGTCCATTGGGAAACTTCTCCAGTCAGGAAGCAACTTGCATGACTTGAATGAGCTGCGCCCTCCTTCCTGACCCAGGGAAGGAAACTTGAACCCAAGGGGAAGAAGGCAACATTTGAATGGGCCTTGAAGACAAGATATCCACAGGTTACAAACAAGAGAGCTGGAAAGATGGCAAGATGGGGTCATCCCCAGCTGAGAAAATGAGCAAGCATGGAGCTGAAGCCAGCTCTGTGAGGAAGGGAAATAGGCAGATGGAGATCAGGTCATGAGTGCTATTGTTACTTCCATCCCAAGCTGCTCTTATGAAGGAGTGGATATGTTAGGAACACCGGTGTGCATTATTAACGAGACCTGCAGCAAGAGTGTGTGGCTGCACCCAAAAGTTTCATCAAGTCCTGAAGTCAGACTTGATTTCTCATGCCTATAATCTGCAGGAAGTGACGGCACGGGCCAGGTCTTCACAGTCCCCATTTTAACTTGGACAACTAAAGTTTTCGATGTTCTTTCAGGAATGTGGTTTCCTGAGGGACGAAATTCAGCCAGACCACGAGGCAGAAAAGTGATAAGCTTCACAAAACAACAACAACAAAAATCAGTTCTGGAGAATGAGCAGGAAGTGCCCCTTCACCTGACATTCTTTAACTGAATTTGTTATAAATAGGAAACAAACAAATGAACATGTCTTTCAATGTCTTCCCCAGAGCTTGAAGGGAAGCTCACATACACCAATAAGAAAGACCTAATTAGCCCAGGTATCCCACGTACACCAATAAGAAAGACCTAATTAGTCCAGTTATCCCACGTACACCAATGAGAAAGACCTAATTAGCCCAGGTATCCACATACACCAATGAGAAAGACCTAATTACCCAGGTATCCCACATACACCAATAAGAAAGACCTAATTAACCCAGGTATCCCACGTACACCAATAAGAAAGACCTAATTAGCCCAGTCATCCACATACACCAATGAGAAAGACCTAATTAACCTGGGTACTACTGGTTTACGCCTGTAATCCTAGCTACTCAGGAGGCTCAGATGGGCCAATCACAATTCAGCGTCAGGCGGGGCAAAAAAGTCTATGAGACTCTCATCTCCAATTAAACACCAAAAAGGCAGAACTGATGCTGTGTGTGGCTCAAGTAATAGGAAGCTAGCCTCGAGTTGTAAAAACTCAGGGACAGCACCTTGGCCACAAGTTTCAGCCCCAGACTCAGCAGGAGGAGAAGGAGGGGGAGAGAATACAAAAAGGAGAAAAACTAAGAGTCAGCTCCACCTCACCCACAGGTTGCTGGGTAATTCCTGCCCTGGTCTTCTATTTGGGTTGTGGAAGGCTTTGCAAGAATCACAGATTCAACTCCTGCTGAGCTTCGCTTGGATTTGCTCTGCCCTCCTTCCTTTCACACTGCTGGGTTCCTCAGATTACACGTTGGTGTCTCATTTCTGCCAGTCCAGTCTGTAATGGAATGGGAGATGAGTGCCAATTAGAGACAAGAGACCTGTGTAGATATCCGAGCTCCCCAAAAGAATGTCTTACTGCCACTTTTTTTTGTGGGGAGAGGGAAGATGACGAAAAATATGGTTTCATGGGATACAGAGACGTTGCCAATATATAGGTCTCACTGAATGCTGTTGATGCCAGTGTGTGTGTGTGTGTGTGTGTGTGTGTGTGTGTGTGTGTGTGTGTGTGTGTGTGTGTGAAATACTGGGGCTTGAACTCAGAACCTGGGTGCGAACTCTTACCTTTTTCACTTAAGGCTAGCACTCTATCACTTGGGCCTCATTTCCACTCCCAGCTTTTTCTTGCTTGCTTGCTTGCTTGCTTTTTTGGTGGTTAATTGGTTGGTGCACAAACCTTGATCCTCAGATCTCAGTCTTCTGGTCGCTGGGATTACAGGTGTGAGCCACTGGCACCTGGCTGCATCCTTACAGGATTATCCTGACTTTGCTAAGTGTGTTATTCCATCTGCACCTTATTTCAAAGCCTTTGCAGCATGTATCTGTATCTCATACCACTGTTCTGACTTCTGGGCTTGGTACCAAATCACCCCTGCTGTCTCAATGCTGCAGCCTGGGCAAAATCACCCTCCCACTGTTCATTCAGACTGATAAATATTCACCATTCCAAAAGACTATGTAGGGCATTACTGCCCCCTGGTGGACAACATGCTGAAGACTGTTCTAAGAATGACTGGCCCCAAAATGGAATTTTCACAGGTAGATTCCCAAGGCAGCTTATGAATACATCCAGAAAATGTTCTTTGTTGCTGACTCTTGTATCCAACTGGTTATGTATTTTCCTAATTCCAAATTTCTTCCTTTCTCCTCTGTCATTATCCAAAACAGCTTCAGCAGTTTGAAATTCCTTAAGGCAATTCACAAAGACTTGGACTTAATAACCCAAACTGTTTCAACAACAAAGCTTCTACTCTGCTTTTCTGGTCTAAAAGGAGAGGAGAAACACATCTGGAGATGTAGTTCATCTTTAAAAAATTGAATTATATGGCAATTGTTTTCACATTGGTTCTTCAGATAGATTCTGTTTTCCTGGACTATGCTAATAAGCAAGTATTTTATTTACAGTTATCTTTTCACTTTCCTATTGGAAAATTCCATATGGGATATGAACAAGGAATTCATGTCCCTTCATTCTTGTTTTGCCTGAGTAAGTGGCTGCATGCATATGTGTTCTTTGTACCTGGGTAAAATTTCACAAAAAGCAATACTGATCATGCAGCCTTTAAGAATTTCTGTTTATTTCTGGAAGTGGAGCTGTGGCTCAAACGACAGATCACCAGCACTCAGTGAAAAAGCTAAGGGACAATGTTCAGGCCCTGAGTTCAAGCTCCAGTATCAGTACAAAAAAGAATTTTGTTGTTAATATCTTTTATCTAATTTACTCTCTTGTGTAAAATGAATATTAAAGCAACCATCACTTGAATTAAAGAGAAATGGTCAAATCAGGCTAAGGATAAACTGGTTGCAAATGAAAGTTTTATCTTTATCTCTATTTCTCAATTTCTTAATCTTCAAAGAGAGCAATTGTACATTAGGGAATTGTGGTAAACGGGGTGTCAGTGACTCTCCCCTGTCTAGCTACTCAGGAGGCTGAGATCTGGGAATTGAGGTTCACAGCCAGCCTGGGCAGACAAATACAAGAGACTCTTATCTCCAATTAACTAGCAAAAAGGTAGAAATGGAGCTGTAGCTCAGGCTATAGGGAGCCAGCAGAGAAAACTAAACTAGAAAGAAAACAGAATGTGAAGCCCTGAGTTCCAGTTCCACTACACACACACACACACCACACACACACACACACACACACACACACACACACACACACGAAGAGTTGCAGTAAAAATTTAATGAAATATTGTATGTAAAGATTATGCAGTGCCTAGTATATATTACATGAAGCTAAGCTGGCCTATTATCATTATCATCATCATCATCATTATTCCCAATCAACAAAAAAAGAGGAGATTGATTTGAAATAGGCCTATACTTGATCTAACTAGAATACTAGAATCCATGCATTTGCTCTCTTATTACAATTTCCTAACTAGATCTCATTTGTTAACCTGCTTCAGTTCCTCTTTCACATCTGAAAATGGCTGTTACCGAGACCCTGGGACACACACACATGTGTGTATGTGTGTGTTTGTGTGTGAGTGCCTATACCGGGCTTGAATTCAAGACACTGTTCATTAGCTTTTTGCCCAAGGCTGGTGCTCTATCACTTGACCTACTCCTTCACTCCCAGCTTTTGGATAGTTAATTGGAGATAAGAGTGTCACAGACTTTCCTGCTTGAGCTGGCTATGAACTGCAATCCTCAGATATCAGTCTCCTGGGTAGTGAGAATTACATTTATGAGCCATTGGTGCCCAGCTGAACTCTTACAGTTTTAATATTTCATTATTTCTTTGTGTGTGTGTGTGTGTGTGTGTGTGTGTGTGTGTGTATGTGTGTGTTGGTACTGAGACTTGAACACGTTTTATGCTCACACTGGCTTTTTCTCCCAAAGTTGGAGCTCTACCATTTGAGCCACATCTCTACTCCCAGGTTTTTGCTGGTTAATTGGAAATAAGAGTTTTATAGTCTTTCCTTTCCACCATGATCCTCACATCTCAGCTTCCTGAGTAGTTAGAATTAGAGGTGTGAGCCACTAGTGTCAGTCAGCTCCTTGCCCTTCCCCCATCAATGACAAAAGGACCATCCGAGAACTATTTACAAATATACTTAGAGTCTATTAGTCAATTTATGCAGCCGATAATACCTGGAGGCAGGTGGGATCGTTAAACTTCTTTAATAAACTCTTGTAAGGAGAAAACAATTGGTAGTATGTAAGTTAGATTTACATTTTGTCCTATCATCATATCTCCTCACAAATGTAATAAAAATAAATCCTGTTTCTCATATCAGAGAATGAGAGAGTTGGTGGCTCACACCTGTAATTCTAACTGCTCAGAAGGCTGAGATCTGAGAATCCCAGCTAGAAATCAGCCCAGACAGACAAACCTGGGTGACTTTAATCTCCAAATATCTTGCAAAAAAGCTGTAAAGGTTATGCTGGGGGGGCGGGGGGTCAACAGTTAGAGTTCCAGCCATGAGTTAAAGAGCTAAAGGACAGTGCCAAGACCCTGAGTTCAATCACCAGTTACACACACACACACACACACACACACACAAACACACACACACACACACACACACACACACACACGAATTAAATACTTGGAAGACAGCCTAAGATATCTAGCTAGCTAGCTAGCTGTATCTTTTTCCAATAGTCTTTTTTTGGGGACGGGGGGAGGTACTAGTCCTGGGGCTTGTAATCCATGCCTGGTCACTCTCCCTAAGAATTTTTTGCTCACTGCTAGCATTCTACCACTTGAGCCACACTTCTCCGTCCAGCTCTTTGCTAGTTAATTCCAGCTCTTCACGGACTTTCCTGCCCAGGCAGGTTTCAAAAATGTGATCCTTAGATCTCAGCCTCCTGAGTAGCTAGGGTTATGGGCATGAGCCACGGGCGCCCAGCCTAAAATAGATCTTTAAGCATAGCTATCAGCAAAGTTTTTAAACTATTCCATGGCCATAGGCCCTGTGCTAAAAGATGTCATTTTACATGGCAATAATAAAACCACCATCCTGAATTTTGTCTGGCTTTGTTGAATAACAATACAAAAATCGTTGGTCAATTCTTAATTTTGAAAACAAATGACCCAAATGGACGTGACTTGTTTATTGAAGCTAAGGCAGTATGGATTGCAGAAGGCAGCATCAATATAAATTTGGACGTGTCTCTGAGTGGTGATGAATTCCCGAAGGAATCAAGTTTTCTGGGTAAATGTCAAGTGCACTCTCTATTAATCATATTATGTGACTCAGTAGATGCTGAGCTTTGACATATTGAATTTGGCACCGTTTCACAATCCAAAGCTTTTTATGTATTTATTTTGGGGGTGCCAGTCCTGGAGCGTGAACTCAAGAGTGTGTGCTGGCCCTTTGCCATCTTGCTCAAAGCCAGCACTCTACCACTTGAATCGCAGCTCTACTTCTGGCTTTTTATGAGTCTCATGGCCTCTCCTGGATCCTCAGCTCTTGGCTACTTGAGTAGCTGGGATTACAGATGTGAGCCACCAGCTCCCAGACCCAATTCAAAGACTTTACTCTTCTAGGGGAGAAATGAGTTTGTCAGGGTAAGTGCAGAATAACAAGGTTATCTTGGTGTGGTTTAAAGTCCAGTGCTGCTGTAAAGGGCTCAAGTTGACATATCACTTTCCATGTTTATATACAGATCATTCTGCCCATTAGATGAAATGTATCAGAATGTATGAGTCTCCAGATCTGGTTCATTAGCATGTAGACTAGAATATTAACAATGTTCAGTCTGAGCTCTTTCATTTCTAGTACCTCAGGACCCACCAGGTGATAGTTCTCATGCTCTAGAGTAAGAGCCACCCAAGGGATCATTTGTAGCTTGAGTATAACACTCAGGCCTCACTGTATGGAATTAGAAACATCCATACAGTACTCTATGGGAAGGGACCGTTAGCCTTCCTGTGAGCATTATCTCAGATTAATACAAAAGACTTCTACAATGCTTGATAAGAAATGTACTCATTATCTTGCCCATGTAATTGTAACCCCTCTGTACAGTATTTTCACAATTAAAAAAATACAAAAGACTTTATGAAAAGTAGCATAATAATGAATACTAAGGAAAATTTTGTTGAAATTTTGTGGGCTGAAACAATAGGTGTTCATAATTAAGTTCTTGGTGATAAAGTCAAAATAAGGGGCTTTGATAAAAATAGAATCCATTCATCTCCTAGGTGCTTGTGGCTCACAACTGTAAATCCACGCTACTGGGGAGGCTGAGATCTGAGGATCACAGTTCAAAGCCAGCCCAGGCAGACAAATCCAAGGGACTCTTCTATTTAATTAACTAGCAAAGAGCTGGACATGGAGCTGTGACTTGAGTGGTACAGAGTCAATTTTGAGCGAAAAATGCCAAGTGAGCACATGAGGACTTGAGTTCAAACCCTAGCACTGGCATGCGTGCATTCACATGCACACCCCCTCCTGCGCACGCACGCGTGCACACACACACACACACACACACACACACACACACACACACACACACACACACATTCCAACCACGTAAGCCCTCAACAGGAATGTAAGATTCTAACAAATCCTAGGCTAGTACTAGCGTGTGTGTGTGTGTGTGTGTGTGTGTGTGTGTGTATGTGTTCAGCTATTTAACCTTCAATAGGACCATGAGGTTCTAATAAGCCTTCTGCTCTTTAGAAAGACTCTTGGATTGTTTTTCTATCAGAATAGGGTGCAGTCACTCTGTAACAGGATTCTGGTTGTCGGCTGTTGACTGTGAATCTGTTGACTTCAGGTTTTAAAATGTTGTCACAATTGCCTTGAGTAAATATTTCACGGCTAGGTCTTGTTAAAATGCACAAAAGAATAGAGAATTCATTGTGGACAAAATGGATTGTATATAATGTTTTATATCTGCTTATTAACAAATGCTTGTTTAATGATGTCTGCATGCATAGCAGAATTTCATCTGAGGCTCATTCTTTTTACGTTTGGTAGAAGAAAAGAGGGAGAGAGAGGAGAAAGACAGGGGAAGGAGGAGGAGGAAGATGGAGGGAAGAAGGAGGAAGGAAGGTAGGAAGGAAGGAAGGAAGGAAGGAAGGAAGGAAGGAAGGAAGGAAGGAAGGAAGGGAGGGAGGGAGGAAGGGAGGGAGGGAGGGAGGGAGGAAGGAAGAGAGGAAGGGAGGAAGGGAGGGAGGGAGGGAGGGAGGGAGGGAGGGAGGGAGGGAGGGACAGAAAGACACAGAGAGGTTCACACACACACACACACACACACACACACACACACACACACACACACACACACACACACAAGCTAGTACTAGCCTGGGATTTGTCTCAGTATTGGCAGCTACCTTTACCAATATCTGTGCTTGGTTAATGACCTACTTTCAGTCATAGTAATCGAGTTGCCCTAGATAGGGTAGGATTGGTCTACTTGACTTTTCTGGAAGACAGAAAGATCCTAATGTACAGCAGCTTACTTCTTTTCCAAGACAGTCTCATTGTCTGTTCTTGAACTGTGACCGCAACGGCCATTTAACCTCTGAGGACCATTCTCAATAGCATAAAATCTGTGAGCTGACTGCACATGCTGTGGGTTCAGTGTCCCCCAGGGAACAGAGCACAAGACAATACAATATGAACAGGACAGCTGGGCGCCGGACGCTCAGCCTGTGATCCCAGCTACTCAGAAGGCTAAGATCTGAGGACGGTGGTTCACAGCCAGCTCAGGTAGGAAAAGTCCATGAGATTCTCATCTCCAATGAACCAAGGAGAAAAAAGCCAGAAGTAGAGCTGTGGCTCAAGTGGTAGAGTGGTAGCCTTGAGCAAAAAAATACTCAGAGACAACTCAAACCCCTGTACTGGCGCGCGCGCGCGCACACACACACACACACACACACACACACACACACACACACACACACACACACACACATCTATAGAACTTTCCATGGCAGCTATATCATTTTCTTTTCTGTAAGTTGGAACTTTGTATTCTGTGGGAGTCTGCCTTTTCTCTACTCTATTTGTAAACATTTCAATAAAATTTGAGTGTGGCTCACAGGTTTCATGTATTGAAATGTTGTCTTCATTGAGAGATTAAGTATTAGGATGGTAAAAAAAAAAAACAAAACACTAATTCTGCTATGATGCTAGAGGGTGAAATGTTTAGGGATTAATTAGGAATTAGTAAGGTCACCCACATGGAGCCCATAACTGAGGATTAGTGATGTATACGAAGGAGGAAGAGCAGAGAACTGTAACTCTCTCTCCCATTCTCTTCCCCGTCTTTCTCTCTCCTCCCTTCCACTCCCCATCCTTTTCTGTCTCTGCTGCCCTCCCTCTTTACTTTTTGCCCTCCTTATTTCTCTCTTTCCTTCTCCCTCCTGTTCTCTCTCTTCCTGCCCTCCTTCCCTCCTTTTCTCTTCCCTCCCCTTTTTCTTCTCCCTTCCTCCCTTCTTTTCTCTTTCTCTCCCCCTTCTTGCTGCTGTTTCTCTCTCTTCCTTCCTCCCATCCTTCCTCCCCCTCTCTCTCCCTCCTCCTCTACCACCTCTCTCTGTCTCTCTCCCTCTCTCTCTCTCTCTCTGTCCATCTCTGACTGTCTCTCCCCCCCACACACACACTCTTTGTGTCAGTTGTGGGGCTTGAACTCAGGACCTGAGGACCTCAGTGCTGTCCCTGAGCTGTTCTGCTCAAGGCTAGCACTCTACCACTTTGAGCCACAACTCCACGTCTGGCCATTTGGAGATTAATTGGAGGTCAGAGTCCCATGACTTTCCTGCCTGGATTGGCTTCAAACTGCAACCCTCAGATGGCAGCCTCCTGAGTAGCTAGGATTACAGGGTGAGCCACAGGTGCCAGGCTCCCGCTCCCTGCCCCCCCCCACATTCTGCCTCTGCCATCTGATGTCCTGAGCCACCTCAGGCATCTGTCAGCAAGCTCCCCACCACATGAGTCCCCTTGACGGTGCATCCCACAACACCATACCAGACTCCATCCATTCCACTGGGTTATCAGGGAGAGAAAACTAATGAATCCACTTGAACATGGTGCTGGGTAGGACTTTTCCAGTGTTCCTTTCCAAAACCTTATTTAACCATTTAGGGTATTCCCTCTCCCCACAAACCCCAATAAGAGACTTCAGAGTGAGAAGTCAATTGTGCTGCTCCTGCTCCATCTACCCTTGATGTTGGGATGTGTGTGTGTTGTGTGTGTGTGTGTATTGTGAAAACTTGGATTATTACTAATAAAAATTAAATACTCCCCAAAAGCTGTCCTAGTACAAGATTTGAACTCAACAAAGGCTGGTGCTCTAATACTTGATCAATCCCTCCAGTCTTGCTTTTGGGTGATTATTTGGGGAGATAAAGCTTCATGGACTTTTCTACTTGAGCTAACCTCAAACCATGATCCTCCAGATCTCAGTCTCCTGACAAGTTGGGAGAACAGGCCTGAGCTACTAGTACCTGGGAATAAAAGTTTTCTTCTTAGATTTCATGGTACCTTAGAGTCGATGGCACGCCTCTCCTGATAAACATTTACACTGACCTTAAGCCCAGATCAGAATCAAGTTAGAAAGGTTGCCCTTGATACCCAGAAAGGTCATGTGATCTAGTGCTTGGCTGGCATTGTTTTTGGCTCAAGGAGTTGGACTGTAAATAAACATGGGCTTTTATGCACTCTGACACACAGAAAGCTTCACCATTCTTGTTTTTGCAAATACACCTCCTACCCAACTATCTCCTCGTGGCCTGAGTCAGGACTGCATTTTGAGGCTGTGGCTTTCGCTCTGATGAGCCTGCCTCCAGATCCAAACCGCTATTTATATCCAAATTGTTGGGTGAGAATATGTGTTGACAGAGAGAAAAAAGAGGGAGAAAAAAACAAAAACACATCGAAAAGAACTAATGAAAACAGACAGGGAAGAAAAGTAGCTGAAAAAAGAAATCACATTCCAGACTTTCCTAACCACAGCCAATGGCTCTCTTTGGAAATGATGTTTTCCCATTTACTTTGGCTTATGCAAACTTTCCATAGAGGGAAGAAGAAATGGTGTTTTGTGTGCATGCACACATGTGTGCACACCATGGTCTCACAGGGGCTGCTGTATAAATCAGTCTCAGTCACATCTTGTGAGGTAAGGTACAAAACTCCTATTCATACATGGCCAGAACCCTGCCCTTGAGCAAGTGTATAATGCAAGCCTTTGCTGGCTGCTGATCTTATTCATTCACAACAGATTACAGTGGAAAACAGAGAGCACTTTGAGATGAGCTTCCTTCCCACCTCACTCACACAAGTAAAATGCACCCAAAGCAAGCAGAGCAAAGCCTGAGCTTCCATTGGGGCTCTGGAACTGGTTCTCAAAAGCTTTTTGCACATTAATATTAGAAACTGCATCTATTTTGTTCAATATTTGTGTGTGTGTGTGTGTATGTGCGTGTGTGTGTGCCAGTCCTGAGGCTTGAACTCGGAGCCCAGGCATTGTCCCTGAGTTTTTGGTTGTGTTATTTTTCTTCCTCAAGGCTAGCACTCTACCACTTGAGCAACAGTTCCACTCTTTTGGTACTTAATTAAACAGAATCGCAGACTTTCTTGACCTGGCTGACTTTGGATCTCAGTCCTCAAGTCTCAGCCACCTGAGTAGCTAGGATTACAGGCATGAGCTACCAGTGCTTGGCTTTAACATTTTATCAGGTGTCTACCACAATAGCAACTGCTCTCAATGGAGGATGGATGGATGGACGGATGGATGGGGAAATATATGTTATTATGTCAATTCATATTCTCTGTATCTAATCCTCCTTTTATATGTTGCAGCATAAGGACTTCTTAATACTTAGAGCTATTTGCACTTACAGGTTGTTTTATAAAAATAATATACATTCACTGTAAAAAAAACAAAAAAAAAGAATACAACCAGAAAACAAAAATAACAAAAAAGAACTTTAACTTAAAATCCCACAAATCAGAATGGTCAATGAGATATTTTTATCCCAAACATTTCCCTTGAGAAACAGAAGTATCTGATTTTGTATATACAGGTATGTTTTAGGTATAATTATATCTGTTTGTAAAAAGCACACCATGCATTAGTGAGCACTTTTCTAACCATCTCTGTGAAATTGAGTAAATATATAAAATATGAGTGATATAATTTTGTCTGTGAAATCTGTGAGGATTGCAAATCTAGAAATGCTATTTTACATCAAAGAGATTCTCATACATCATATGTTTGTTGCCTAATTTGTCAACAGGATCTATTTGGTATACTCTGTGTCAGTTAATATGATTGGTACAACAGGAATTTTTAAATCATATTCTCTAGCCTACATATACACTTGGCAATCTTAGCTGCAGGGCTTGTGATTGGAAAAAAAATCTGCCTGAAACAGTGTGTTCTTGAGAAAAAAGGTCAATAGTGACACATAACTCATAGCTTTTCTGTAAGGATCAAGTGAATTAATTGATAAAAAAAAAAAAAAAAAGGCCT
The DNA here is from genome assembly GCF_024711535.1 of Dipodomys merriami. NCBI lineage: Eukaryota > Metazoa > Chordata > Mammalia > Rodentia > Heteromyidae > Dipodomys > Dipodomys merriami. Next base: position 4,195,540 of record NW_027202271.1, on the reverse strand, counting down.
TCACATTATGCCTCAGAATTCTCACTAAAAGATTGTTGGTTGCTAGGCACTGGTGGCTCACGCCTGTAATCCTAGCTACTCAGGAGGCTGAGATCTGAGGATCCTGGTTTGAAGCCAGCTCTGGCAGAAAAGTATGTGACACTCTTATCTCCAATTAACCAGCAAAAAGCCAGGAGTAGAGCTGTGATTCAAGAGATAAAGTTCCATACTTGAACACAGCTAAGAGACAGTGCCCAAGCCCTTACTTCAAACCCTAGTACCAGTACACACACACACACACACACACACACACACACACACACACACACACACACACACACGGCATTAGAGCAAAGTGAGAATAGTAGCCTATTGTCTGATGGTGGGAAGTTTATGAAATTCTAAGAATGAGAATAGTATGTTGGTTCTACTTCTTTTTCGAACAGTATTGTTTTTCTTTTTTGTGCCAGCCTTGGGGCTTGAACTCAGGGTTTGGGCTCTGACACGGAGCTTTTTTTGCTCAAGGCTGGCACTCTACCACTGGAACCACAGGGTCATTTCTGGCTTTTTGCTGGCTAAGTGGAGATAAGAGTCTCTCAGCTTTTCCTGCTTGGGCTGGCTTCAAACTGTGATCTTCAGATCTCAGCCTCCTCAGTAGTTAGGAAGCATGAGGTTGCGGTGTAACTTTGTAACCTTGATTGAAAGGAGCTGCAAATTTCCATCACAGCTCGCTGTGCAAGGAAAATGATGAGATGATAATGCATCGCCCTTGAAGTAGCCTGGATGTGATCCAGCACCTCCACCATTCCCATCATCCCTCTCCACATCGCATCCTTTCTAATGAGTAAAAAGCACTTCTCAGCCCCCTACATTCCAATGCTGGCAACAACAAGCACAAAGCATAGCCTCAAACACGTGTGTTTATTTAGTCTGTCTCCTCTCTAGATCCAGTTAGTCCACTCTCTGCATTAATGTTGGCTGCAGTGCTGACTCAAATGCACAAAATCTCCTGTCATCTGGAAACTCCTCTCAGGCTAGGTCTGGGATAAAGATCCCATTATTGCTTAGCGTTATTCTTTTCCCAGCTCCATGTTGACATGCCCACCGCATCAAACTCATTCCAAGTAGGACAGGCAAATACAAAATGCTGTCATGGAGCCTTGGTCCTCACTTCTATTTCTTGTCCTATGGAAAGCTTTGTCCTCTGGAAAATGGAAAGCTTTTCTCAGAAGAATATACTGACTTTTCTGCCATTTAATTCTGTTTGTGCTTTCTCTTCGGCCTCCTGGACACATCAATTTTTTTTACACTATTGCTGATTTTTGTTTGTTTTTTAAATTTTTGGCTTGTTGTTGTAGTGGGGGTTGAATGCAGGGCCTTATGCTTGCTCAACTTGCTTGCTTATAATTGCTGCTCTACCAGTTGAACAATGCCTCCAACCTGGCTTTTTGCTGACTATTTTGGAGATGGGTCTTGTAGTCTTTGCTGCACAGACTGCCTCCAATTCATGATCTCTCAGGTCTCAGCATTCTGAGTAGCTAGGACTACAATCAGTGGTCTCTAGTGCCCGGCTTTGTGTTGGTTAGTTTGGAGATGAAGTCCTGTTGACTTTTTTATTTGTATTTATTTATTTATTTATATAGGTCCTGGAGCTTGAACTCTGGGCCTGGGAGCTGATCCCTAAGCTCTTTTTCTCAAGGCTAGCACTTTACCACTTAAGCCACAGAGCCACTTCCAGGTTTTCTGTGATTAATTGGAGATAAGAGTCTCTTGGACTTTCTTGCCCAGGCTAGTTTTGAACTGTGAGCCTCAGATCTCAGCCTCCTGAGGAACTAGGATTACAGGCGTGAGCCACCAGTGCCCGGCATTCCTGTTGACATTTTTGCTGGATTGACCCCAGGCTGTTAAGTGTGTTTGCTCCAGACAGACCTCTATTTTGTGACTAAGTTAAAGGTGTGAGCCAACAGCTGATTATTTTGTTTTGTGTGGTACAGGGTTTTGAATTTAAGACCTTGTGCTTTCTAAGCAGGTGCTCTAGCACCTAGGGGCACTTCCAGCTAACCAGAGCATTTTGGTTTTGAAAAAAACAAAAATGGGAAAAGATTAACAACATCCTTCAATGAAATGCGGTGTCTGATTGTTTGCTTATACCGAAGTTATTTCATAACTCTATAAATTGAAAAAATTTCAAGAGCAGTTATTCGTGTGTGTGTGTGTGTGTGTGTGTGTGTGTGTGTGTGTGTGTGTGTGTGTGAGTGTGTGTATTTGTGTGCTGGTCCTGGGGCTTTGACTCAGGATCTGAGCATTGCCCCTTTTTTGCTTAAGGCCAGTGCTCTGCCCCTTGAGCCACAACTCCAATGCCAGCATGTTGGTGGTTAATTGGAGAAAAGAGTTTCATGGACTTTCCTGCCCAGGTTGGCTTTGAACTGAGATCCTCAGATCTCAGCCCCCTTAATAGCTAGGATGACAGGCATGAGCCGCTGGCATTCAGCAAGAGTAATTATTCTAATCCATAAAATTCCTAATAAATTTTGACAAGTTTAATTTTTACCCTTTAGAAATAATTATTTCAAACATTATGTTATATTGTCCTTCCAGATAAATTTTGTATCTGTGAATAATTTCAGTATGCCAGATTACCTCTGATTGTCTTCACGCTATCCTTTGGGTCTTTGATAACTTTTCCTGTTTATTTAATAAGCTAGTAAGTTAAATGAGATGATATTAAGTAAAAATTAGGGGCATGTGTTTGTTCTATGTCTCTGTGAGAATGATTTTAGCATTTGAAAAGTAATTTTAGTGGCCTTCACCTTCCCTCATAGAAACAGCCTCCTCGGTGTTAGTGTCAAACTTCATGAGTTACCAAAATCAAAGCTCAATACAAAGGACTTTCAAATACATTTATGTAACTTACTACCCATCTAGGCCATTTTTTGAACTCTAGTATACATCTTCATCTTATCTCTTCAACTTGAAACTCAAAAATATGAATTTCTCCCTGGGCATGGTAGTGCCTACCTGCTATCCCAGCTACATAGGAGGTAGAGATGGGAGGAATGAGGTCAGAGGTCATCTGTAGGCAAAGACACAGGGCTATCTCTAGAATACAACTGAAGCAACCCAGTTCTGGTGGCTTGCACTTGTAATTCTAGCTACTAAGAAGATTGAGATCTGGAGGATTCAGGTTTGAAGCCAGTCTGAGCTGAAAAGTCTGTGAGATTCCACCTGCATAATAACCAGCAAAAACCAGAGATACAGGAGTGGCTCAAGTGGTAGAGCACCAGCTGTAAACAAGCAAACTGAGCACATGCAAAACCCTGAGTTCAAACCCCACTACCACTAAATAAACAATAAATAAATAACTCAACCAAAACATATCACACCCAAAATATACACAATTAATATTGGTTAGTTAATCACTGTGAAAATCACTGGTTGCTGGTAGCTCACTCCTATAATCCTGGCTAATCAGGAGGCTGAGATTTGAGGATCATGGTTCAAAGCCAGCATCAGCAGCCAGCACTCTTATCTCCAATTAAACACTAGGAAGATGAAAGTAGGGCTGTGGCTCACATGGTAGATTGCTTGCCTTGAGCACAAAATCTTAGGGACAGTGCCCAGGCCCTGAGTTCAAGTCCCAGGACCAACACACAAATTAAAATTTTAAAGAATAAAAATTAAAAATGTTAACCAAGTACCAGTGGCTCACACCTGTAATCCTACCTACTCAGGAAGCTGAGATCTAATGATCACAGTTAAAGCCAATCCAGGCAGGAAAAGCCCAAGAGACTCTTTTCTCCAATGAACTCCTGGAAAAACAGAAGTGGCACTGTGGCTCAAAGTGGTAAAGCACTAGCCTTGAGTGGATAAAAGCTCAGGAACAGTGCCCAGGCCTTGAGTTCAAACCCACGACCACCAACAACAACAAATAAAAGGTAACGGCTATTAGCCAGACTACCTAGAATGGAGCCTGCTTCACAGCATTGTGTCTCTGAGTAGCAGAACTCCTGCTAGCTCACTTCTTCAAGCGAGTACCAGAGTGACAGCCTCTAGTCCAATCTGGTAGCATGACAGCTTCGTATACTGTAAGAGTTTAATCACAGCTACCCCATTGGCATAGTCTCTTAGCATATTCTCCTCCTATCTTAATGAAGCACTTATGTTTTTATTATTAAGGACTCTTACAAAGGAGCTACACTTCTATAAGTCAGGTGATGATACAGTGCTTCTTGCATTGTACTCCTTCACGTTCCCCTATTTTTTCCTCCCATCCCTAGCCGCGAGTTACATAGTTTATTTTTTTACATGTTGTATTTCAAATACAATGACTGCATTTTTTTCCATCCCTCCTCCCGCCATTCCTGTGGTCCCCTTTGTCCCCCAAAACAACAGCCAAAAAATTACTCATGTTTCTATTTCCTGGAATTCATTTTGATAAATAATACTTGATAATGACTTATTTTTGCAGATCAGTTTTTGTTTTAACTTGTTCAAGGGAAAGGTAATGGCAGGCCTGTGAGAGAGGGATTTGGATTTTTGTTTGTTATGTCTAGACATTTTCCTGGCATACTCCCTCCAGGGGCTGTGCTACTGAACACCTAGCTAGCAGAAAGTGTCCCTGATTCTAAGTGAAACTCCTCATTGTGTGTGTGTGTGAGTGTGTGTGTGTGTGTGTGTGTGTGTGTGTGTGTGTGTGTAAGAAAGAGAAAGAGAGAGAGAGAAAGGAATGAAGGGAGAAAGAAGGAGAGGGAGGGGAAAATGAGAAAGATAGGGAAATTGAAGGAGAGGGAGAAAGAAAAGGAGGAAGATAGAGGGAGCGAGGGAAATGGGAGAGGAACAGAAGAAAGAGGAGGGAGAGGAAAAGAAATGGAAGGAGAGAGGGAGAGAGGAAAGAGGGAGAGGAAAAGAGGAAAGGAGAAAGGAAGAGAGAAAGAGAAGAAAGAAGAGAGAGGAAGCGAAGGAGAAGAAAATAGAGAGGAAGGGAGAGGTGGAGAAGGAAACAGAGAGAGAGGTCTAGGCTAGAGAGGGAGAGGAGCTTTGATTTAGCAGCTGCTCAACATCTACCAGCTTCACTGCCCACTTCCATCTTCTCCTACAATCCATCATACCCTTGCTTCCATCTACAGCCATCAAAAAGTCCACCGATGATGTGCATTTCTGTTGCCTGCCTTGTGGAAGACCTGTGCAGGAGCTGACAGAGTTCAGGGTTGTGTTCTCTGCCCTCCCACATTCCAGAGCCCTGCCTGTTTCCAAGAAAGCCTCTGTGGTATGTTCCCTGACGTTATGCAAACAACCACTCTTGAACTTTTGTCAGTTATGAGGCTTGAACTCAGGGCCTGGGCGCTGTTCCTTAGTTTCTTAGCTCAAGCCTGGTGCTCTACCACTAGCGCTCCATTTCTGGCTTTTTGGAGGTTAATTGGAGAGTCTCATGGACTTTCTGGCATAGGCTGGCTTTAAACAGCAATCTTCAGATCTCAGGTACCTGAGTAACTAGGATTACAGGCCTGAGCCACCAGCTCCCGGCTCTATTTGTACCTTTTGAAATCATATCATCCTACAGATAGCAAATTTCCCTAACTCATAAGGCGACTCTTCTGTGAAACTGGATATTAAACGTTTAATATAAGCACATAGTAAAGTCAGAGGCAACATCCAAAAGCTTGGCCCATATTTGAAATTTTTACTGCCTTTCTGCTTTTCTAAATGAATGTGCATATATTCTCCTTCTAAAATAAAATAATGATTGGATAATGAGTGCTTTGCTGGAAGATTAGTGACTTAAACATCTTCCAAAGGCTAACTACAAATAAAACTACATCTGGGAGCTAGTGGCTCATGCCTGTAATCCTACCTAGAGGTTGAGATCTGAGGACCAAAGTTACAAACCAGATCAAGCAGGAAAATTTTTGAGACTCTCATCGCCAATTAATCAACAAAAGCTAGAAGTGGCGCTGTGGCTCAAGTAGTAGAGCACCAGCCTTGAGTCAAAAAAGCTAAAAGACAACATCCAGGTCCTGAATTCAAACTCCAGTACTGCCCTTCTCTCCCCCTCCCCAAAATAGCCAATGATCATTAACACATTTGATAACTAATTAATTAATATGTTAATACATTGCCCCAGTCCAACTCTTTCTACTCTTGCCCTATGATGAAATACTGTGTTTGGAGTCAACCAAGGAAGTTACAAACTGAAGTAAATAATTCTATACATTCAGTATATCCAGTTCTACCAATCACCTTGGGATTGAGGAGGGTAGCCTGGGGCTTGAACTCAGGGCCTGGGCATTGTCCATTAGCTTTTGCTCAAGGCTAGTGCTTTATCACTTGAGCCACAGTGCCCCATTTTCAGCTTTTTTGTGGTTAATTGGCAAATAGATTCTCATGGACTTTCTTACCCAACCTGGTTTCAAATCACCATCCTCAGATCTTAGCCTCCTAAGTAGCTGGGACTATGGGCATGAGCCACAGATACCTGGCTACTTATCACTTTTATAGACAGGTAAGATCATGTTTGTACCAGAGCACCGTCGAAGGTCATCACAAAACAAGAAAGAAAAAGAGAGAGAAAGAAAGAAAGAAAGAAAGAAAGAAAGAAAGAAAGAAAGAAAGAAAGAAAGAAAGAAAGAAAGAAAGAAAGGAAGGAAGGAAGGAAGGAAGGAAGGAAGGAAGGAAGGAAGGAAGGAAGGAAGGAAGGAAGGAAAGAGAAAAAAGAAAAAAAAAGGTTTGCCACAGAGCTAGAGTAGGGAGGCAATGTGAGTTAATAGTTAGAAGTCTGGACTAAACTCCAAAGAGCATCAGTCACCTGGGGAGTTTGAAAAATGGGAGGATCAGGTCATTCCTGGCTGAGGAAGCCAAGCCCTGCACAGCTCCAGCAGGAGCAATATGTGTAATTGTGATGTGAATCAAAATGGGTGGAATCCCACGGAGCCTGGCAGCAGCAATCCCACTGATTCCTGTCATTCAGGTTTTGGAAATGGCAATAGGGTTCTGTGCTTTGCAAAAAGAGGATTTCAACACAGAGATAGTGCTGAGAAGGGCTGATCTGAACCATTGTCTTTTCTTCTCCCCAGAAGCTAATTATGTGCCTTTGAGAGTCATGTGGAGCCTGTTATGGTTTGCAATATCTGCCTGCTGAGCAGAAGTCTTTCTTATCCACTAATAACCTCAGGAATTTCTTGGATTTTTGTTGTTGTTGTTGTTTGCCAGTCCTAGAGCTTGAACTCAGGGCTTAGGCACTGACCCTGAGCTATTTTGCTCAAGGATAGCCTCTATCTCTTGAGCCACAGTTCTATCTCCAGCTTTTCGGTGGTTAGTTGGAGATAAGAGTCTCCACAATTTCTTTCTGCCCAGGCTGGCTTCAAACTATGATTCTCACATCTCAGCCTCTGGAGTAGCTAGGATTACCAGCAGGAGCCACCAGTGCCCAGTGGAACTTGTTTGTATAACATGTTTATTCTTCCTGGGTGCAGCAATATTTGTTTCTGTGCCTGTGTTTACCTACCTTGCCCTCCCATCCTCTAAGCTGTAAGAAACTAGTTGAACCACACATCCTTTTATGTAACTATAGAACTTTAAATAGGTAATAGTAAAACCGAGCCGAAAGAACTTTCCCCACTCCTCCGCTCAAGCTGTTTATTCAGGGTCCAGGTGCTGGCTGACCTCGAATGACTTTGAGGGCCTGGTGGAACCTAATAGCAGAACCTGAAGAATGAGACTAGAGACTTGAAGACATAGATTAAAAGCAAGCAGGGCCATCAATAATAATAAAAGGAACTAGGAAGAGCAGAGGCACTGAAAACTCCCAAATCACACATTCAATCTGTGCTAGACTCCTAGTCAAAAACCATTTAGAACTTGCCAGGTGCTGGTGGCTCATGCTTGGAATCCTAGTTACTCAGCAGGCTGAGATCTAAGGATAGAAGTCAAAGCTAGCCTCAGGAAAGTCCATGAGACTCTTATCTCCAATTAACAACCAAAGAAAAGCCAGAAGTGGACCTGTGGCTCATGTAATAAGAGTGCTTACCTTGAACACAAAAAGAAAAAAAGCTCAGGGAAAGTACCTGGGCCCTGAATATCCTCCAGGACTGGCTCTCTGCACACACACAAACACACACACACACACACACACACACACACACACACACACACACACACACACACACACACACACGCTCACAAACATACACACACACCAAAAAAAGGAGAATGTGGGGAAGACTTACAGATTTAGTCAAGTCTGTCGATTAAACTCACTCCTTACCCCATGGTGGTATTGAAATATTAATTATTTAATATTAAAGTATTAAACTTTACAGCCCAGTATCAGCTGGGTAGGGCCAGCAATTCTGGTGATAAGGAGTTTGAACTCAGAGCTTATTCTTGCTGAATCACTTAAAGCCATAGCCTAAGGTCTTTTTGCTTGAGGTATTCTTTGGATAGGGTCTCACATTTATGGTCAGGACAACCTGGACTACAGTCCTCCTATTTACAGTCCTCCTGAATACCTAGAATGGCAAGTTCATGCCATCCTGTCTGGCCTTTATCGATTGAGATGTTTTCTTGTGAACTTTTTTGCCTGGGCTAGCCTTGAATCATGATTCTTCCACTCTCTACCTTCCAAGATTAGTATGGCTTTACATATGATCAGGTACGGCAGTGTCCATGTAGATGATATCGCTCAGCTATTAGAGCTATTACATCAGCACAAACTAGTCCTCAGAGTTGTGAGTGAAACATCTGAAACAGGTGGTAGCGGTCCCACTTCTTCCTGGGCCATAGGGTAGAGTTAAACATGGCCAGAGCACAGTTACACACTGTTAAAACATTGACACCATTAAGCCTTTGTTCTAAGCACCTATTTGAAAATTCTTTATTTCCTTTAAATGTGCTCACAGATTGGTAACGAGGGAGACTTCCCTCCCTAACTGACAGCTGCAAGACCTCTCCCTTGGCCCAGCTGCCATGAGCAAAGGATTGGTCACTAGGCACTGCCTACATGCGAGCCTCAGCTACTGTGAACCCAAAGCACAACTAAGACTCTGGAAAACACCAACCCAGCAAGCAGCTTGCCTCCAGCTTTTAGCATCGCAATAACCATTTCCACGAAGGCCAGAGGGGAGCAGCTCTCTTCTATTGGTGGCCCAGCAGAGGAGCTGTAACTGGTGATGAGGACCATGGCCATGATCTGTGCAGATACCCCCTTCCTGGCTACATTGAGCAGCTGATTGTGAGCTCCCTTTGTGAGATCCTAGGAGATCCCTTTCTGTATTACCTTGTGGTACTGCAGCGCTAATTCTAATCAGAGGACTTTCAATGACTCTGCTACTGTTGATTCTCAACATTATCAGAGCTAGCAATACAAAGAAGGGAAGAAAAAGAGGCAGCAGGTTAGTGCCAGCCGGACACTGAAACTGCCATTGGCCAATCAGGAGTGTGAACCTGACATTCGCTGATGGTGATTGGCCTCTGAGGTGTGAAAGAATTATACACTTTGGACCTAGACCCCATGTTGCTTGCTCTAACGGTCAAAGGCCTGAGGCCAGACAAAGGCCTGCTGTCATTTACTACCACTGCTTGCAAACATTCACTGAAAGCCTGCAATAACAGGAGATGGTTAGTTTCCCCACAGGACACTTGGATGGAAGAGAAGGAACACAGCCATCTGGTTTGTCAAAAACAAGTCTTGAAAGCTTCTCTTTCCAGGTTGCCCTCTTCCCTACTCAACTTAATTAGTCTCTGTTATTACCTTCAGGAAGAAATGTTAATTGCTCATTGCCAAAAACAGAGCCAGAAGTGTTGTGGGTGAAAGCTAAGGGCTCTTCTTCCCCAGGTTTGTCTAATAATAAAGACTACTGTATACGATGACAAATTTTGTGCACCAAGACTGAATTAAGGTCCCTGACCCACTGACCTGCTGGATAAGATTCAGGGAAAGAGACTAATTAAATCCACCTAACACTTGAAAAACCAGCTGCAGAAACAAGATCTTTTAAAGCCTGCATTTGCTGCTTTATTTTTAGATCATATGACATGGCTTAGTTTTTATTATAGAGCAAATTCTACTATGCTGATTGAATAACATCTTTATTTCTCTATTCTATAACTCTACATTGCCCTTCCTCAATTTCAAAAGTCATTTGTATTTTAATCTTATCCTCAAAGCCATTTAACAATTTCATATCTCTATTCTCATACCAGCCGCCTGACAAATGAGCTTATAAACACAGGAAACAACCTTCATTTTTGCTGTCTTGCTTGAGCATAATTATGGATGACAGAGGCAATAAAATAGTCACAAATGATACGTGATAAAGTAACTTAAAACATAGTAGATCCTTATTGAGAGAAGATGTTTGGAAAATACATCACCGCCTAAAAGTTTCTGCTGGTTAACTAAGTTTCCGCTAGAAACAGTGTCACAAAAATGACTAAATTATAATCTAACATGCAATATTTTTATTGACCTTCCCAGTGGTACTAATGGAAAGAAGATGAATTAGACAATGAAAAAAGTAGAAAGCATAGCCAGCTGCTAGTGACTCAGAACTGAAATCCTAGCTACTCAGGAGGCTGAGAGGGGAGGATCACTGTTCAAAGCCAACCTGGGCAGGAAAGTCCATGAGACTCAACTCCAATTAACAACACAAAAACCAGAAGTGGAGCTGAGGCTCAAAGTGGTAGAGTGCTAGCCTTGAACTAAAGAGCTCAGGGACAGCACTCAGACCCTGAGTTCAAGCCCCATCACAACCAACATTTTTTTTAAATGTTTATTTGAAGATCTCTTCTGCTCAATTGTAGGTGAGACTGAAAGGGATTATCATAAGGTCTTCATTAAGGAAGAGACAGCTTAGAGAACTGTTTCCCTGGGATCCATTCCCTATGTCCAGCCATCATGGCATTCAGAGACCAATACAGCCATGATTCAAATAGGACCAGCACCCTAGCCTCTAGCTGCAGGCCTTGCTGGTATGTGCTAGTTTTTCAGACACCCAGAATGCAACACTCACAGAGCCATGGAGCTTCCGCCCAGATTTCAAAGTAAAGACTGAGAAGAGGCCAGGCAAACATGGATTGTGAGGTCAAATTCCCCACATGCCAACCCTACCTGCGGCTGGATATGCATCACACCATGAGAATGAAACCAGGGACCCCAGAAGGTAGAGAAGGCAGGAAGATGGAGCCTTCATCACTGAAAGCCAGGGAGGGGCAGTCAACACAGCCAGCTCAAGGGAGATGCTAGGTTAGTTGCAACCAGCAAGAATATAGGACTGGGCTACCCAAGACCTTCATAAGCTGATACAATGTGACAACATCCCCAGATGACAGTTGGCTTTGGTCTTGCTGGAGTCCAGTTATTCAGTAACTGGGAGGGATTAAGTGAGGAATAAAGAATGGGAATGGTGAACTTTGGGTTGTAACTTGTACTTGTGTCATTGTCTTCTTCTTTTTCTTCTTCTTTTTCTTCTTCTTTTTCTTCTTCTTCTTCTTCTTCTTCTTCTTCTTCTTCTTCTTCTTCTTCTTCTTCTTCTTCTTCTTCTTCTTCTTCTTCTTCTTCTCCTCCTCCTCCTCCTCCTCCTCCTCCTCCTCCTCCTCCTCCTCCTCCTCCTCCTCCTCCTCCTCCTCCTCCTCCTCCTCCTCCTCCTCCTCCTCCTCCATCCTCCTCCTCCTCCTCCTCCTCCTCCATCCTCCTCCTCCATCCTCCTCCTCCTCCTCCTTCTTTCTTTTAAATGTATAAGGGCTCACAGATAATAGTTGGCATTGAGGCTCAGAGACAATGTTGGACTTGGATCTCTGAGCAATGCTAAAACAACTGCTGGAAATAACTAAACATTTTTCTTTTTCATTAGAAGGTAGATGCAAGCTTTGGGGATGAAAAGGGTGGAATGCTATGCGCTATATGTCTAGATCTACAAAGGACCAAACTTTTCTCTAATCATTTCATAGAAGAATATAGCAGCTTTTGGTTGGTTATTTTGGTTTGGTTTTAGTTTTCTGGGTTTTTGTTGCCAGTCTTGAGGCTTGAACTCAGGGCCTGGGCCTTATCCCTGAGCTTTTGTGTTCAAGGCTAGTGCTCTACCATTTGAGCCTCAGCTGTACTTTCAGCTTTTTTGGTGCTTAATTGAAAAGAAGTGGCTCAATGACTTTCCTGCCCTGGCTGGCTTTGAACTGTGGTCCTAAGATTCAGCCTCCTGAGTAGCTAGAATTAGAGGCCTGAGCCACAGGGGCCCCACAGTATGGAGCATCTTTATCCTCCAAATAAGTCTAAGAATAACCTGGAGTCACATAATCCCACAGTTTTTTTGTATTTGTCATCACAATACCTAATCACAAAAGAAAAGGGAGTTCGTTTTAATATGATTTGTTTAATAAGGCTGCAAATTACTTGTGGCAGTGGAGAAAGTCTAAAATCCACAAGGATTAGAGTCTTAAAATTTGTAATGATTTGAAGTATTTGGAAAACGTGGGCTGTTTGGACTGACATCGTGCTGAACACTCAATCGGCGGAGATTCCCTTTTTGCTCTTCTATGATGCAAGTTAATCCCCTTTGTCACAGTTCTATGAGCCGTGTCACTGAACAGTTAGTAGTATGAAAATACAATAATGGTGTTTCCTACATTATTCTATCATCTTAGTTATACCTTCTTGTATATGAGACAAGTCGTGGACTGGTAGTAAAAAACAGAAAATAAATAGATAAATAGATAGAAAGACAGACAGGTAGGTAGGTAGGTGGTTTGATAGATAGATAGATAGATAGATAGATAGATAGATAGATAGATAGATAGATAGATAGATAGATAGATAGATAGATACAGAGATACAGAGATACATAGATACATAGATAGCTACATAGATAGATAGATAGATAGATAGATAGATAGATAGATAGATAGATAGATAGATAGATAGATAGATAGATAGATAGATAGATAGATAGATAGATAGATAGATAGATAGATAGATAGATAGATAGATAGATAGATAGATAGTCAGCCACTTAAGGTTATTGTAAAGATTTGGGGATGAAGACAGGCAAATTGTCTGACACATAACAGATACACACTATAATACATGCTATAATGTATTGCAATTGAGAGACTATTAAATGAATAACTTTCCTACTGTATTCCAGTCTGTGTGGGGTGGTGGCACTGTTCATTTAGCAGACAGACATTTCAGGGGCTGTGACCTCGGGTTTGTCAGAGTCTGTCACTTCTTTCTGCACATCAACCACTTTGTCTGTAAAGTTAGATCCTAACCATTGTCTGTGGAAACCCAAGATGTTAATATTTTAGCATGTTTGCTAGCATGTTTAGCTTGTATACAAGTATTTCTAAAATGTGGACTTGACCGTTCCATTGCGCAACTTTATCACTTGAATTCTATGTTCCCATCAGAAAGTCAGCCTTGACCTAACATAGTTAGATCCCACCTCTAAATATGTAATATTGTTTTTCCACTGAAAGCAATTGCAAGTTAATCGTGATGATACTCAAGTTTGCAATAACCAGAAGTAGTCATTTTAGGAAATACAGTGAAGGTAATATGTTATTGACAGTGCTGATTCTTTTTTCAGCTATTACTTATAAAATGGACATTTTGTGTCTCTGAAGAATCCACTCAATGAATAATGCATGTCTTCCCGAGCCTCAGAGTCACATTTCCTAAGGAAGAATAGGTTTATTTACTGCTCAATTTTCGTTCAGTCTATTGGGGTTTTTCACATCGATTATGAAATCTTCCAGACATACAAAATAAAGGAAAAAGATAAAATGAATATGCATGCCCAATCCTCAGTTTAAGGAAAAATGCTTACTTCCAAACCACTGTGCCATGAACTTTCCCTCGCACAAATTCACTTTGCCACAAAGCCCCTGTGCTGTGAAACCACTGTACCACAAAGCCACTGTGCCATGAAGCCACTGTGTCACGAAGCCACTGTGCAATAAAGCTACCATGACACAAAGCCACTCAACCATGGAGTTAGCATGACACAAAGTCCCAGTTCCATGAAGCCACGCTGCCACTGAGCCACCATGTCACTAAGCTACTGTGACCTTTTCCTAGTTGCACTCTTCCATTCACTCCCATCATAGTTCTTGTTTTCCAAAGTTGAGCATTTATCTATACTTTTCTGCAGATCTATCTTCTGCCATGCTCTGAGTGGCCCCTGTTTTCCTCTCCTTTTTGTTTTAAAATCCTGATCCCCCAAGGAAAAGAAAAATTTAGTCTCCAAACATTACAAAGTACGTCCATGAGGAGATGATTAGGCCTTAAAAGTTTTGGGGGTTGCCGGGCACTGGTGGCTCATGCCTGTAATCCTAGCTACTCAGGAGGCTGAGATCTGAGGATCTTGGTTCAAAGCCAGCCCGGGCAGGAACATCCGTGAGTCTCTTATCTCCAATAAACCACTAGAAAGCCAGAAGTGGTGCTGTGGCTCAAGCAGTAGAGCACTCGCCTTGAGCTGAAGAGCGCAGGGACAGCGCCCAGGCCTAGAGTTCAAGCCCGATGACCAACCAAAAAGAAAAAAAAGTTTTGGGGGTCCTCAAGAGTGAGAGTAGGAAAGGCTGGGAAGTTGGCTCAGTGGTAGAGCGCTTGCCTTGCATGCCTGAGGCCCTGGGTTCGATTCCCAGCACCACATAAGCAAAAAGAAAAAAGCCAGAAGTGGCGCTGTGGCTCAAGTGGTAGAGCGCTAGCCTTGAGCTGAAGAGCTGAGGGACAGCGCCCAGGCCCAGAGTTCAGGCCCCACGACCGGACGCAAAAAAAAAAAAAAAAAAAAAAAGAGTGAGAGTAGGAAAATCTCAGCACAGAAAATGAAGTCCATGGTTCAAGGATACAAAGATGGAGTTATACGGGATTAATAAACTCTGGAAAACTAGTGTAGAACTTAGTGACTCTAAGTAGTAAAACTATATTGTGTACTTGAACTTTTTCAAGAGTTTGTCTGATATGTCCTTATCATTGGAAAAAGAATTGTGGTAATGGCTATGTTAATTAGCTTAGTTCTGGTAGTAATGATGCATGTATACTAAAAATTATATTGTTCAGCTTTAAAAGAAAATCACATCATAGAAGAGGCTAGTGACAGATCTTCATTTTCCATCATGTCAGAACACAGCAGAAATAAACATACAGTCAGTGCTTACAACTGTAATCCTAGCTTCTTAGGAGACTGAGATATGAGGATTGAGATTCTAAGTCAACTCAATCAGAAAAGTCTGTGAGACTCATATCTCCAATTAACAAACAAAAAGTCAGAAATGGAACTGTAGCTCAAAGTTGTAGAATTGTAGCCTTGAGCACAAAAGCTCTGAAAGAATGTCCAGGCTCTGAGTTCAAGCCAAGGAATGGCACCAAAAAAAAAAGGGAAGAAAAGGAGGAGGAAGTTGAGGAGAAGGACAAGAAACAGAAGAAGGAAGAAGAGGAAGAGAAGGAGAAAGAGAGATAAAAAAAGAAAGAGAGAGAGACAAAGAAAGAAAGAAAGAAAGAAAGAAAGAAAGAAAGAAAGAAAGAAAGGAAGGAAGAAAGGAAGGAAGGAAGGAAGGAAGGAAGGAAGGAAGGAAGGAAGGAAGGAAGGAAGGGAGAGGGGAAGGAAGGAAGGAAGGAAGGGAGAGGGGAAGGAAGGGAGAGGGGAAGGAAGGAAGGAAAGAAGGAAGGAAGGAAGAAAGGAAGGAAGGAAAAAGGAAAGAGAGAGAGGGAGAGAGGGAGACAGAGAGAGAGAGAGAGAGAGAGAGAGAGAGAGAGAGAGAGAGAGAGAGAGAGAGAGAGAAATGAACAGCAGCCCATGAACCAAAAAGCCAGCCATTGGCTCTCATCAGAAATAGAATCTGCTTGTACCTTGATCTTGGCCTCCCAGCTTCTAAGAAATACACTTCTGTTGTTTATAACCCAAGCAACCTATCGTATTTTGTTACAGTAGCCCTGTTGGACTCCCAAAGCATATCCAGTAAGTGTTCTGAGTAGTATGTACTAGAACAGCCTCTTTTCACTCTTGTTACTTTTTTTCTTTCCTCCCAATGACATTTTTGGCCCTCAGCCATGTTAGTAACTGTATCTGTAATTCATTCACTTGTCTGGGGATAGAATTATCTCAGATGAATATGTAACAATGAATATGTGTTCTTAGTGGTAGCTATTTCCATAGAAATTTGTTTTCCAACAAAAAAAGGAGCCATGACAATTTTGGTGTTTATTTTCTTGGACATACTTGCAAAAATTCTCATGACATTTCTTTAAAAATAACCATTGAGGGTATCGTAAGATATACTCCTATTTTCTGAACTTGGAAATTATTCTACCCAAGTAGAGATTTTAGAATAGATACTGACAGTCCATTAAATAAGCATGTACTCTAAGCCTGGTTCCATGCCACTTGGGGCTAGACGAACCAGTGCTACAAGGCATGGAGCCCGTGGCGAGTTCAGCCACTTGGGTAATTGATTCTAAGGTCTCATATCAATAGAGCTGCAGTTTTATGACTGTCTTAGAGAGTACTTAAATATTTAAAATGTAACCACAGCTCAGGGCCAGTGGCTCAAGCCTATAATCTTGACTACTCAGGAGGCTGAAATGTGAGGATCATGGTGTGAAGCCAACCCAGGCAGGAAAAGTTTGTAAGACTTTTACCTTACCTCCAATTAACCACTGAAAAGCTAGAAGTGGAGCTGTGGCTCAAGTGGTAGAGCACTAACCCTGAGCGAAAGAGCTCAGAGACAGTGCCCAAGCTATACAGAAAGAGACAGACAGAGACAGAGAGACAGAGACAGAGACAGAGAGAAATGAAATAACAGGCATCCAAAAAAACTCTCACTGAACAACAGTGGGGTTTCAGAAACAGGATAAAAATATAAGACAGTTTGCTGATCAAAAATCCCACTTTCAAGGATTTAAGATGACATAAAAAAGGGGGCGTTAGTTTTGTTTTATACTGGTCTTAGGGCTTGGACCTAGGTCCTGAGCACTTTCTCTGGGCTTTTTTTTTTTCTCAAAGCTAGTACTCTACCATTTGAGTGATGGCTCTGCTTCCAGTAATTTTGCTCATTTACTGGAAATAATGGTCTCATAGACTTCTCTGCCCAGGCTGGCTTTGAACCACAATCCTTAGACCTCAGCCTCCTGAATAGCTAGGATTACAGGCATGAGCCACCAGGGCCCAGCTCCTTCTTCATTTTTAAGTTGCCTTCTAATTTTAAAAAAATAGAGAATTAGAAAATGTAATAAATAATTTACTGGCAACGAGAGAACAAGAAGAGAATTGTAGTGTCCTAAAATAGTAATCCATCAGGTTCAAGTCTAAATTCCTAAGTAACATCCACTGAGGTTGAGTTTCCATGGAGAACTGACAAGAGCATTTTGTCTTATAAGAAAAACCCCATTTCTATCTACCATGCTTTCTTTCCCTGAAAAAGGAACACTGATCTCATTGTGCAATGAGTAGGAAAAAAGTAAAATAAAATTGAACTGTTCCAAGACAGTAGCTTATGTAACCACTGTCAAGTAATGATTAATCACATATTTTCATTCTAATAAAAGTGCTTGCCTCTGTTTGGAAAAGCATAAAAATTTGGCATAGGAGGGCATCTACCTCACCCCACCCCAAATGTGAATTGCAAATACACCCATCTATCATGCCACAGAAACTCTGAGAACTTCATTCCCCTGACTCCTCAAGAATTCCAAAAGACAGCCAGGTTGAACTAACTTTTAATGTATAATATTAATTAAGTTAAAAGTCTCTGCAGAACAGAAGTTTCCATGGCAACATACAGGAGCTAGTGAAGTGCTCTGCGACGCAGCTGCAAATTAAGAGCCTCTCATTGCAGTTTGTACAGCAACTTGGGAAGATACGCTCAAAGGGCCTTTGTGAGCATAGCCAAATGGCATGTTGGTTCTTTTCCTGACCATGCACTGACATTTAGGGAAGTGAAGGGATAATCTTAAATGAATTGCATTGCTCTCAACTCATTCATGGGATATAATCCAAAAGTATAATCCACCAGGTCTAGTATATAAAACTTACATAGGAGTTAACTTACATGTATATCTTTCCTGTCATTTAAAATTATTGGCACTTCTTGGAAAATTTTGACTTAGAAATTGAGAGTTAAAAACTCTTCTTTTGAGGAGCTGGCCATCAGTGGCTCACCCTTATAACCCCCTAAACTACTCAAGAGGCTGAGGGCTGAAGATCACAGTTCGAATTCAGTCCTTGGAAGAAAGTACATGAGACTTTTATCTCCAATTAACTACCAAAAAGCTGGAAGTGAAGCACCAAAATTATGTGTGACTCTGACTTATGTTTCAGTAAAATAATTTACACCCACATGTTGCTCAAGTACATAGGCACAGAGCTGGCCATGTGTGGCTCACACCTGTAATCTTAGTTACTAAAGAAGACCTGAGTTAGGAGTCAGCCCTGGCAAAAAAGACTATGAGATAACTCCATTTAACCAGCAAAAAACAAAACAAAACAAAACCTGGAAGTTGCACTGTGTGTGATGCAAGTGATAAAATGATAGCCTTGAGCAAGAAAACTAAGGGGCTGACACCCAAGCCCTGATGAGTTCACACACCTGCACACACACACACACACACACACACACACACACACACACACACACACCTGCACAACTGTTGTACTACTTTTAAAGTCACAATTACTGTTGAAGACCCAGATTGGGATATTTGTTCCCTCAGATCAACTCTCAAATATTTCTTTCTATAATGGAGCTAGGAATTGTTTTGGAACTTAAATTTGGTAGGGAAGTGTTAAGGAAAATACTGGGTTATAAAGACAGAAACTTATCTGTAGTTTGCCTGGTATGGCATATATTATATATATATATATCTATTGTTTTGGTGTGTATATATATGTACATATATACACACATACAAATGTATATGTGCATATATGTGTGTATATGTATGTGTATGTATGTGCATATGTATATACATATGTTTATGGATATATATACATGTATATACATATATGGATATGGATGTATATATATATACACACACACACACACACACACACACACACACACACACACACACACACACACACACACACACATACACCAAAGCAATTTGTAGTAGATGAAAAGCTTTGAGGAAAAAAATTGAAAAGAATATGTGGGTTATTGAGATCAATACATTCATAGGAATTATACAGTAGGTTCATATGCTTGATTCCAAAGCATCTAAAATCTAGAGTGGGCTAGGCACTGGTGGCTTAACTTTGTAATCTTAACTACTGAGGAAGCTGACATTTAAAGATTGCAATTCAAAGCCAACCCAAGTAGGGAAGTCTGTGAAACTCTTATCTTTAGTGAATTTCCAAAATGTTGAAGGTAGAGCTATGAATCAGGTGGGTAGAGCACTACCTTGAGCACAAAAGCTCAGGGACAGTGCCCAGGCCCTGAGTGCATGACCTAGGACTCTCTCTGTCTCTTTGTCTCTGTCTCTGTCTCTGTCTCTCTCTCTCTCTCTCACACACACACACACACATAGACACACACACATACAATCTAGAGTGCTTAACCATAGGAAGCACTAGAGGAAACACAAAGGGACATTTAAGAGGAACCACTATCTAAATGAATTTTTCCTTGGAGCACAAAATTCTTAAGGAGTGAACTATGTTTAACAATTATACACAAGAAATTAGCACACATTGGTAATGGTACTTGTGGTGGATTAAGGGAAGCAAACATTATACCCACTCCCAGAAAACTTCAACTTCCTAGATCAGAGTTTCAGTAGAAATAGGATCAGGGCTATCAATGTTCTAGAACATAGGATTTGTTAATGAATTCAACCACTTAGACAAAGGCAAAGTGTAGCAAGCTTTCTGGTGTTAAAACAGGAAAATTGAGCTGAGTGCCTGTGGCTCACACCTGTAATCCTAGCTACTCAGGAAGCTGAGAACTGAAGGTCACAGTTCAAAACCAGCCTGGACAGAAAATTTCATGAGATTCTGGTTTCCAATTAATCACCTGAAAAGGTGGAAGTGGAGCAGTGGCTTAAATAGTAGAGCACTAGCCTTAAGCTACAAAAGCTCAGGGACAGCGCCCATGCCCTGAGTTCAAGTATAGGACCAGAAAAAAAAAGTAGAGGGATGGATATTGGTGATATTGATCAAGATGCATTATATTCGTAAACTGACATATTGCATTGAAACCTTTTTGTGCAACTACTTAAAGATAATAATTTTATTTATTTAATAATAAATAAATAATAAAGTTAAAAATGAATACATGAGTAAATAAATAATTTTAACTCTTAAAACGCCTACCAAGTAGCTAACATCAAGCTGAATTATGCAGATTTTTTTCATTACTGTGGCCTCATACCTGAAAAAGAAAATATAAAGAAAGAAATAGTTATTATGGATAAGTTTCAGAAGTTACAATTCATTGGCAGCTGGCTCCCTTATTCTTGGGCCTGCAGAATGTCAGGGTGGAGGGTGTGGTAGAGCAGACACGCTTACCTCATGGCAGCCAGGAAACAGAGAGCAGGAAGTCTCGCCTCCCTGATGTGTGTCATCCTTTATTTCTCTTCACCTGGGCCTCCGTCCTATGGGATAGAGCCACCCATGAATCCCCATTCAATGGCCTCCCATCTATGAGTCCTCTCTAGATGCATACTCTTGAACACATCTGGTAGTGCACTTTCCTAATCTCCTAGGTGTGTCTCCATCCATCCAGTCAAGTAGTCAGTCGTGATTAATCATCACAACAGCTTGCTGCTATATTATTTCAGATGAAAAACAAAACAAAACTAGCCCAGGTCTACCTAGCACACCGAATACCAAATCACAGGAAGTCATTGTGTAGGAAACATTTAGACCTTTCAATTAGTGAGTGTTTTAAATGGAACCTACAATTTACAATGGCTCCCACTGATTGCTTTGTCACCAGGAACAGACAATAATAAAACAATCCCGATTATATATTTTGTGGGAATGAGAGAGAAATTAATTTGTACTGTTTCTAATAGGAAGTGTGTCTTTTTTTTGGGGGGGGGGGTCGGGTCATGGGACCTGAACTCTGGGCCTGGGCACTGTCCCTCAGCTCTTCAGCTCAAGGCTAGCACTCTACCACTTGAGCCACAGTGCCACTTCTGGCTTTTTTCTTTTTGCTTATGTGGTGCTGAGGAATCGAACCTAGGGCCTCAGGCATGCAAGGCAAGTGCTCTACCACTGAGCCACCTTCCCAGCCCAGGAAGTGTATCTTAAAAGACTTTTTTTGTTTTTGTTTTTTCTTTCACTAAAAAGCCATTTCCATTCAGTCTTGTGGTGTAAGAAGTATCTGAATATGTCCACAGGAGACTTGGACTTCTAAGCTCTTGGTAGTCAAACACAGGATCCAATAGTCTGTCAGAAAAGAACAAGGTTTTGTATGGGAAAAGGTCCCATTTTCTGGAAGGGTACAATGAATCCCTCAGTCTTCATTTCTGAGATATTTTATAGTATCTCTGATATCCATGATCATATTGCAAATTATAGATTTGGTAAACTCAATAGTTCTCAATAAGACCTACAATAATCAGATAAACATCTAATGTACTTAGCAATCAAACTCAAACCTCCTCACCAACTCACCCTCCCATGGAAGATGATGATCTCGAGAAAGAGAAACTAGAACCCACAACTTGGGGCCAGTAGCTTCTACTTATAACCTCAGCTACTTAGAAGGCCGAAATGCAAGTATCAAGGTTTAAAGTCATCTCCGGCAAGAAAGTGAGACTCTTATCTCCAATTAACCACTAAAAAGAGCCTGAAGTGGAACTATGGCTCAAGTGATAGAGCACCAGCCTTGAGTGAAACAGCTAAGGGTGAGCACTCAGACTCTGAGTTCAAGTGCATGTATATGTGTGTACATGCACACACACAAGCAATCAATTATTTATAATTTTGAATCAATGAACACAAACTTTTTATAAAATCCACAAAATTGGTAAAATAGATCCAAATCCATGAGGAAACACTTGCAGGAATGGTGAGAGGGTTAAGTTCTTTTAATCACACACACACACACACACACACACACACACACACACACACACACACACACACACACACACATCTGGATTACTAGAAGAATAACCATCTGTGTATAATTTATTTGCTTATTCTACCACTGGTATAAAAAATGTCAACCAATCAACCAGTTAAAGAATAATCTGTTCTAAGAAAGCCTGGCGTGAAGGTTGCTAGGTAGTGTCTTGTGTGGGGGTTCTTGGTCTCAGCTGGGCATGTCACTGCCTACCCCTTCTTGCTCCAGAGGCCCATAGTGACTCCAGGTCTCTGGAGCAAGAAGGCCTTGGCAAGGAACACAGCCTATGCTCAAAATGCATTGACTTCAGGACTGCACTGCAGATGCTCGCTACATTTTTCTCACAATGCCACCCAACTTCCTGTAGAGGCACACCTACTTCCAAGAAATCACTGCTTTTCACTGTCACTTAAATTAAGCTTGTTAACTTTGAGCTTGGTTAAAAAGCACAATTTGTGTGTGTGTGTGCTGGTCCTGGGGCTTGTACTCAGGGCCTGAGGGGGAGGTGGGGGGGTTCTCCCTGAGCTTCTTTTGTTCTACCACTTGAGCCATAGCTCTCCACTTGCAGCCTGCCTGGGCTGGCTTCTAACCAGATTCCCTAGATCTCAGCCTCTCAGCCTCCTGAGTAGCTATGATTACAGGCACTAAAGGTAATTTGCTTTTGAGAGGCAGATTTTTTTTTTTTTTTTTTTTTGCCAAATTAAGGACAGGGAAACATTCAGGAGATCACACAATGCTTTCAACACAACCAATGTTAACACAGGAGTATGAATTTCTGTGCCCACAGAACTGGACAATGTGAGGGGAGGGCATGTAAAATTGTTTACTTTGAAATTTCTTATGTTTTTTTCCTTTACCTCCAGCTTCATCAAAACTGTGTGTAATAAATCTGCAAAGAAGATGGGCTGCCTATCCTGACCATTGACCACCACTACAAAACAGATCAAACTAAATATAAGCATTTATAAATACAGGTCCATGAGTTTTTTTCCCACCCAGGATGTGTCAGCATTGTTTAGTCATGGCAAGTTTGACTTACCAATTGATCTGATTGTGAGTTGCCTTCAGTTTCATTAGGATTCAGGGTTTGGGAAAGTCACAGCTGAAGACATGGGAGAAAGATGCCTGTGAAATCAGCTCGCTGAAGATAACCTCACCACAATCTGACTGCAGACTCCTCTTTGCTCACGGTGTCCCACACCTGTGGTGATCAGTGAGGTCAGAGACAGGAGCAGCCTCGGGGACCCAGAAGTGTGAGGAGCCAAACAACACAAACAAATCCTGAACTCGAGGTTGTCGCTGACATTCTTCTCTTGCTTTTGCTGTAGTGTAAACTTCGCCTACAATAAAACTGTGAAATAAATATAATGTTTCAGTCCCATTAAGTAAATATAGTGTTTCAATAATCAAATACTTAAGATAATGAGGGCATAATTAATTCAGTATGCAAACTGTGGTTTCTCTAGCAATTGAAATAAAAGCTGTCATTGTCAAAAACTTAAAAAATATTTTCAGCTGATGCACAGTTAATAAACCACAATGTTTTAAAGACAAAACTGATGGTGAATTCCAAAACAATTCAGCATCAAGGTAGCACTCACTCTCTGTTATTGATAACATTTCTAGAAATGCTTCAAATTTTTAAATTCATCTGTCTTACAATTATAGTGTTAAGTATCATTGCAAATCTCTACATTTTAGCTGCTTTTTTTAATTGACTATAATTTATTCTGTGTGTTAGAACCAAGACTTGCACTTAGTCCTTACCCTCTTACTGGGCTTGTTTGCTCACAGCTGGAACTCTACCACTTGAGCCAAGTATCCAGACTACATTCTTGCTGGTTAATTGAAAACAGAGTCTCTTGGAATTTCCTGTCCACATGGGCTCTGAACCTCCATTTTCCAAGAGAAAAATATGGATGAGTAATTCAAGTAGTAGAGGCCCTACCTAGAAAACAAGAAGCCTTGAGTTCAAGCCCTGGTACTAGAAAAAAGAAGTCATAACAACTACAGAATGAAATGAAGCCAGCCACTGGTGGCTCACGTCTATAATCTTAGCTACTCAGAAGGCTGAGATCTGAGGATCACAGTTCAAAGCCAGCCCGGCAGGAAACTCTGTGAGACTCTTATCTCCAATAAACCACTAGAAAACCAGAAGTGGTGCTGTGACTCAAGCAGTAGAATGCTCGCCTTAAGCTGAAGAGCGTACGGACAGTGCCCAAGCCGAGTTCAAGCCCCATGACTGACAGAAAAAAAAAAAAAAAGAATAAAATGAAATTTTCTCAATTTAAGAATCTATACAAAACTACCTACAATAAACACAAAACAACATAGAGAAGTGTTTTTCTCTCTTTTTCTCACTCTAGAACAGAGATGGTAAAACTTAGCTAGGCACTTGTGGCTCACACCTATAATCCTAGCTACTCAGGAGGCAAAGACTCATGATTTGAAGCCAACCTGAGCAGGAAAGTCTATGAGATTCTTATCTCCAGTGAACCCTCCAAAAGCTAGAAGTAGAGCTGTGGTTCAAGTGGTAGTGAAAAGCTAAGGGACAGTGCCTGGGCTCTGAGTTCAAGTCCCAGTACTCATACACACACACACACACACACACACACACACACACACACACACACACACACACACACACACACACTACAAAATGGATGCTTAATCTGTTCTACCCCACATTTCCATATTTCAGTGTGCATCCTACTCTGTTCAGTATAACAGAAAAGTAATGCTGGCACAGAACAATTGGGCTTTTCTAGACACAATTTGCTAATGTTTCTCTCTTTATAATTTTTTCCATCAGCATTTACTATACATTAAAAGTTAGGCTCCTGGAAATTTTGTAATTATTACAAATGAGGGGAACCATGCTGCCTATGTTTCTCTGGTTCTGGCTTACTTTGCTTAATATAATTTTTTCCAAGTATCTCCACTTCCTTATGAATGGGGTGATTTCATTCTTTCTGGTGGAAGTATAGACTTCCATTGTGTTTATATCACATTTTCTTGATCCATGCATCCATTGAGGAGCATCTGGATTGGTTCCATATCTTAGCTATAAATGCTGCAATAAACATGGTTGTGCTGGTGGCTTTAGTGTGGGCTGGTTGGTGGTCATTTGGGTAAAAGCCCAGGAATAGGATTGCTGGGTCATAGGGAAGCTCTATGATTAGTCTTTTGAGTAACCTCCATACTACTTTCCAGAGTGGTTGAACTTTTACATTCCAACCAGCAGTATAGTAGTGTTGCCTTTTAGCCACATCCCCACCAGTGTCTGTTATTATTAGTTTTCTCGATGATGGCAATTCTAACTGGGGTGAGGCCTAGGATATTCTTAGGAGAGGAATCACAATGGTTTAATAGCTATGTGCATATGACTATATAAACTGATGCTTATTGAAATGAACTCCAAGAAATGGAAACAGAAAGTTTCTAATTGTACTGTTTGCAGTTCGTTCTTTTTCTTTCTTTTTCACCCTTTGGTTTATTTCCTGATGTCACTGTTTTGTTTTTTTAATTTCAGTACCCTTTGTCTTGTATATAAGTGTATGTGATTTGGAGAAGGGAAGGGAATCACAGAAGCAATGGGACAAAGAGTGAGCCAATTCAGCAGTGATAACCACTAGACACTATGTTGGAAATAAACTTTACAATTTGGAGTCAGTGGGATCAGGAGGGGAAAAGGTAGGAGAAAATGAGGGAAGGGCGACACTGTTCAAAAAGAAATGTACTCATTACTTATGTAACTGTAACCTCTCTGTATATCACCGTTACAATAAAATTTAAATTAAAAAAAAAAAAGCTAATCACCTAGCCTCCCACCAAGCAGGAGACAGGAAAGGCATCTTTTTGGTGATCTCCCTTCAAAAGAATGAGTCCCAGATCCTTGAGAAAGCCGCCCCTGGGGCTTTCCCCTAGTAAGAGCCTCACTAGGTGATTTATAGACATTTCAAAGGCATAGAGAAGGCATTTGCCATTACATGTTTTTCTAAGTGAATGCTCTAAGAAGGGAAGGTCAGAGGCAACCTGTCAGCACGGTGTCTCCCCAGTGTTGTCAAGAGGAGAAGAATATTAACACCCTCTCAGTCACATACTTCTGTTTACATTAACTTCAAAACAGACAAAGCTCCCTGTGGTGGAAGGAAAAGGCAGCAAGCCATCCCTCTGGGATTTCTTGGGTAGACACCACTTGTTTCTGCCACAGAAGGCTGCGTTTATGGATTTTTTTACCTTGGCTCATTGTTTCAGGTATACGTGGCATTTTTATTGACAGGTTTGTTTGTTTCATTTTTTGTGCCAGTCTTGGAGCTCAACTCAGAGCCTGGACGCTGTCCCTGAGGGTCTTCACTCAATGCTAGCTCTCTATCACTTGAACTACAGCTCCACTTCCAGCTTTTTTTTGGTGGTTAATGTCTCACAGACTTTCCCACTGCAATCCTCAGATCTCAGTCTCCTGAGTCATTAGGATTACAGGCCTGAACCACTGGTGCCTGGCCAACAAGTTTATTTTTTAGATAGGGAAAAGCAATTGATGGTGTACAGAAGAAATCAAAGCATTAAGTAGGATAAGTGGCCAGTGATTATATTTAAGGAAAGATCTAACAGTAAAAGAGGAGATATTTATTGCTAGCTCAATTGCCATTCTATACATTAGATCTGTGATAGAAATCAGACACTCAGTCCCAAATCCAAACAAAGAACATCAGAGGTGTCTTTGTTTTTTCTGGCACTGAGATTTGAACTCAAGGTTTTGTATTTGGCTCATCTTCCTTGTTTGGCTGAGGCTTTACCACTTGAACCACAGTTACAACTCAGCTTTTTGCAGATCATTTTGCAAATGAAATCTAATAAAATTTTCGTCCTAGGCTGGTTTGAAACAGTGGTCCTCAGATCTCAGCCACCTAATTTGCCAGGGTTACAGGCTACCTGTGCCTGGGTAGAGATGTCTATCTTTGGGTAAATTCAACTGTCCAGCAAAACTGGACAAGTAGAACTATACCAAACTAAAAACTCCTACACAGCAAAGAAAACAAGTTAACAAAATGAAAATCAGCCTAACGGCTGGAAGAACATATAAGCAAATCACCCATTTGATAAGGGGTTAATGTCCAGAATAGCTAAGAAACGGCTAGAACTCAATAGGAATGAAACCAAAACAACCCTATTTAAAATGGGCAGAGAGCCGGGCGCCAGTGGCTCACACCTGTAATCCTAGCTGAGATCTGAAGATCTCGAGTCAAAGTGAGCCCGGGCAGGAAAGTCCATGAGACTCTTATCTCCAAAAAAAACACTGGAAAACAGGAAGTGACGCTGTGGCTCAAGCGGTACAGAGCTCACCTTGAGCTGAAGAGCAGAGGGACAGTGCCCAAGCCCAGAGTTCAAGCCCCATGACCGACAAAAAAAAAAAAAAAAGAGGGGGGTGGGAGAATATAAATGCATCTTTCTCACTGCAAAAGGAATGTGAAAAGATGCTCATTATTAATCAGAAATGAAACGCAAATCAAAACCACAATAAAGTAGTCGGTGACTGGATACTGTTGGGAAATGGAAAGTAACAAGTATTGATTATGATGAGGAAAAGAATTGGAGACTTTCTTTACCCTTGTGAGAATGCAAAAATGATTCAGCCAATGTGGAAAGCAATTCTGACTTTTCTCCAAAAAAAAAAAAAGAATAAATAAATAAAAACACAACCATCATTGGATACTGCACTTTCACTTCTAGGTATTAATCAAAAGAATTGAAATGAGGGCTGGTGGTTTATACCTCAAATCCTAGCTACTCAGGAGGCTGAGAGCTGAGGATCTCAGTTCAAAGGAACCATTTTCCAGTGAGCAAAATACTCTCAAAAGGGATGATCCTCTTGCTTAAAACACAATATCAAAATGTTATTTTCAATAATAATTGCAATAGTTACAACAATGAATTAAGGATCAAAATGTAAATAAACCAATTTTTTGGCAGCCGTGGTGAGGCTTGAACTCAAGTTCTCATGTTCTTGCTTGGCTCTGTCACTCAAGGCCAAACCAGCAAGCATTTATTTGGAAAACCTAAATTCTATTTCTGTGCAATGTGTTAGCCTTCATTCTGGCTTTGGGGTTTATCTACAATTTCAGTACAGTGAATCCTGTATTTCTATTTTTTTCCGTGATATGAATCCATAAATTCTGCTTTGTTCCATACTCAACCCAAGAAGCATTTACTTTATTTCAGAAGCATTCTTGCAAACTGTAAGAAGAAGCTCTTGTCATTTGAGTTTTTATTCCCTCTGAAGTTTAGTGAGATCACATCCATGTTATTGAAAGCCTCTGAAGCAATTATGACTTCAAATGGAATATGAGGTTGTTGATTAATCCTGCCCTAAGGAGGAGGGATGGTGGTTCGGGGATGAATCTCCAGGGCTGCATAGGAATCTGATGGTAGACAGAGCAACTCAGTCCTGGGAGAGAATATGACCTTTGAATCTCAAGGACAAATTGGATTGAAGTGAGGAAACACTAGACAAAGAAGCTGAGATTTGAGGGCCTCAATTCAAATTCAGCCTGGGCAGATATATCTGAGGGACTTTTAGATCTAATTAACTAGCAAAAAGCCAGAAGTGGAGATGTGGCTCAAGTGATAGAGTACCAGTTGAGCAGAGAAAGCCAAGTAAAAATGTGAGGGCCTAAATTCAGCCACAAAATTGATTTATTTGTCTTTTGCTCTTTAATGTGTTGTTTTAACTATTGCAAATATTATTTAAAGCAATATGAAAATGTGAGGACCATCCCTTTCGATGATATTTGGCTCATAGCATCAAAAACTTTTCCAAATGATGTCTCAATTAAAGTATAGAAAACTTTAATTCGGTCATCTATTTGGGGAAAGGTCGTATTTTCTATTTTATTTATTTATTTAAAAACTAATAATGCATTGTTACAATGGGTCCACCTAACCAATGAGATGTACAAGTCGTTATGTCGAAAAACGAACTTTACAACTTTGGCGGGGGGGGGGGGGGGGGGGGTTTGGGGGGGGTGTGAGATGGGAAGGGATAGGAAGGGGAAACAAAGGAGGAGGCAACAATGCTTGATAAGAAATGTACTCATTATCTTGCCCATGTAATTGTAACCCCTCTGTACGGTATTTTCATACACACACACACACACAAAACTAATAATGCAGTGGTCATGGTATTCAATATGCATTGTGTAAAAATGAACTATATAACTGTGGGCAGGCACAGGACGGGGAAACTGGGCGGAAGGGAAGGAAGGAGGGACATTGGCTAAGAAGAATTGTACTCATTGCTTGACTTACGGAATTGCAACCCCTCTGTATAACACCTTAATAATTACAATAAAATTACATTTTAAAAATGTTTACCCTTTATTTCCAAATAGATAGAACAATGAAATAAATATTCATTTCCAAATAAGGGTTTTTTTTCTGACTCTTTTAAATTTGTTTATCCTTTGAAACATTTCTAAAACCCCTCTGTGGAGAAATCATTTTGACATGAAATCAAAATGCTCAAATGCCTTCGTCTAGCCAATGGGGTAAGCATAGGATTCTAGCGAAAACAATGCAAAGGCGTGAGTGCCTGAGTTCAAGCCTCCATACTGGCAACAAAACGAATCAATGAATAAAAAAATAGCTCTCTGAAATGGAGTTCAGACTAACTTCATCCAAAATGGAGGATTTATTGGTATGATAATGGCATATTCTTTCATTTGTGAAAGAACTGGTAATATTTTTTTAAAAAAAACCTCAGGATGAGAATATAGGAGGTGACCTCATTCAAAACTGTCCGTATTTTCATCTTCTACTTATGCCCATTTATATGAGAAGAACATGGTAGCCAGGAGCAGAAAAAATGATCTAGTTCATTACTTCTACTTAAGTAAAACCCAGAAGTTGCCTGATCCTGATTTTTACAACTTGTTTACTAGCCAAACCTAATTGAGGCTCATTGCAGTTTAAAAAAAAATTAAGATTTGATACTTAGTTCAACTATAGCTCAACAAAGAAGAAGAAGGTCCTAAAGCAACCAAAACAGATGAGGTAATTCAATCCCTAGGCAGTTCAAACCATAATTGACAGAGAGATTGTGCTTAGGGGTGGTGGGGCAGTACTGAGGCTTGAAGTTGGGGCCTTTTGCACTCACTTGGCTCTTCTGCTCAAGATTTGATACTCTGCCACTCAAGCCACAGCTCTACTCTTAGCTTTGAACTGGTTCATTAGAGACATGATTTATGGACTTGTCTGCCAGGGCTGGTTTCAAACTGTGATCCTCAGATCACAGTTTGCTAGGGTCAGACAGAGCAGAATTGAAGATTACAGACTATCCCTCAGAGTGCCCAGCAGTGACTACTACACAAGCTTCATCGTGAAGTGATGCACAAAAGCTTGGAGGACAATGATAAACCCACAGCTGTGTTTCCTCCTGCACATAATTAGTGCCTCAAGAAATGCTCTATTTTAACAGGAACGGGATTCTCTCTTCAAGAAAGGCAGATGGAGTCAAGAAGGCAAATAAGAATTACGTGATTTGGCAGTAATCATCTTGGCATGTGTTACATAAAACTTGCACAGGTATTGCCCCCTTAGGATACAAAATAAAAGAGTCATGTATACTCCCATTTTAAAAGTTTGCTCTACACCTTCACCCAAAATTTAGTGGCTTTTTTTTGATGTTATGTAACATGACAAAACCATGTGGCATAAGCCATTAATAAATGAAGGAATAATTAGCCAGGCACACTGGTTACTCATACTTGTAATCCTAGCTACTCAGGCAGGTGAGATCTGAGGATCGCAGTTCAAATCCAGACCAGGCAGACAAGTCCATAAGACTCTTATCTCCTATTAACCAGCAAAAAATCTGGAATTGGGGCTGTGGCTCAAGGAAGAGAGCATCAGCCTCGAGCAGAGAAAGCCAAGTGAGAGTGTGAGGCCCTGAGTTCAATCCCTAGTTCTGGTGCACGTGTGTGTGTGTGTGTGTGTGTGTGTGTGTGTGCATGTGTGCACACGCACGCGCACGCGCACACACACACACACACATACACACACAAAGAATCTGTCCATTCTGGTTTGATTTGCCCAATGTGGAGGAATTACCTCCTCTGTTTTGGTTGCTACAGAACCTTTCTCTTCCCTGTAGATGTATTGTTGGGCTAAAAATCAAATCTTCATCTTTTACTTCAGTAACTAGCTAAGGTTTGGCTGGTAAATAAGTTGTAAAACTCAGGCAATGTCTGAACATCTTCTAAGTAAAAATAATTAAAAGAATCACTTTTTCTTCATAGGTCCCAAAGCTCCCGGCTACCATATGACAGCTCCTGCCTGTCATATGAACTGACATAAATAGAAGAAGAAAATATAGCTCCTTGTTAGTATAGTGGTTAGTATCCCCGCCTGTCACACAGGAGACCAGGGTTCAATTCCCCGACCGGGAGGCAGAAAAAGCCAGAAATGGCACTGTGGCTCAAGTGAGCACTAGCCTTGAGCTGAAGAGCTGAGGGACAGCACCCAGGCCCAGAGTTCAAGCCCCATGACAGAAGAAGAAGAAAGAAGAGGAAGAAGAAGAAGAGGAAGAAGAGGAAGAAGAGGAAGAAGAAGAAGAAGAAGAAGAGATAGACGATCCTGGCAGGAAGTCAATGCCTGTATTTCTATCCTGAGTTTTCTTAGTATTACCAGTTCTTTCTCTGTTCTGAGCTTTGTTGCTCAAGGCTGGTGCTCTATCACTTGAGCCACAGCTCCACTGGAGATGAGTCTCAATACTTTCCTGCCTTGATCCTCAGATCTCAGCCTCTTGAATAGCTGGGACATGTGCCACCAGCGCTCAGCACCAGCCCTTTCTTAAATGAAAAGAACATGCTATCCCATCATCATACCAATAAATCTTCCATTTTGGATCAAGCTAGTTTGAACCCAATTTCAGAATCTATACTGGGGCTTAACCTCAGCCTAACGCTCTTGCTTGGCTTTTATTCTCAAAGCTGGCACTCAATCTCTTGAGCCACAATTCTACTTCTGGAACTTCTGGTTGATTGGAAATAACAGTTTCAGGGGCTTTTCTGCCTGAGCTGGCTCCAAACTTCCATTCTCAGATCTCAGTCTCCTGAGAAGATAGGATTACAGGCATGAGCCATCAGCACCTGGCTATGGGGTTATTATTGAAAGAATAGCTGTAGGATTTCCCAAAAGTGATTTCTGGACCAGTGACCCTCAGTAAATTAGTATTTATGGGTCTGAAATCTAAAGGAAGATTGTCTTCTCTGTTAGCATTCAGGAGAAAAGCAAATCATACATTGTTTTGCCAGTAAAACAAAAAAACCTATTTGAAATAAACCCCTAAAATTTGTGATGCATTTATTATATATTAAAGGAAATGGGATTCAAAATAATTCCAATTGATTTATTTATCTGAATAAACAAATGTGCTGTTAATTCAATGATGATATCCCCAGAAACGATCCATCCATGCTACTCAAACTATGAGAAACATGCAGATAGATGGAAAGAAGAAAGCTCACAAGCTACCTTGAGGAACAAGCTGTGGGAAGAAAGTTGAGCTAGCATTGATTTCCCTTCAGAAAAG
This sequence comes from Dipodomys merriami, assembly GCF_024711535.1. Classification (NCBI taxonomy): domain Eukaryota; kingdom Metazoa; phylum Chordata; class Mammalia; order Rodentia; family Heteromyidae; genus Dipodomys; species Dipodomys merriami. Next base: position 4,162,911 of record NW_027202271.1, on the reverse strand, counting down.
CCGATTACTTGTTCTGAGAACTTTCAAGTTCCCCCACTAGTTTTTCTCTTTTCTCTCTTATCTGTCACAATGGATAGACACCAAAACTCGTGCCATGATTGGGCTGGATTCTAAATTACAACCAGGACTTTCAACAGTGGCTTGTCCTACAGTGTATTTATGGGATGTCCAGACCCTTAGTTCAAGTCATTCATTTTTTGGAAGCAATCTGACTTTCAGTGAGTTTCATTAGAATTATATCAACAGTGGGAAAGCTCTCGAAATTCAACAGATAATGATATTTCCACAAGTGCTTCTTACTGCTTAAGAAGCTTTAACTAGCCACTCGGTGACAACGCGCCATGCTGTTGCCATAGCAACTGCGGAAGAGGTCATGATGAATGGGAAACTGAATAAGTAATAAGCTAAAGACATAATGTAGTCAGGACTGCCCTGAGACCTACTGAGGAGACAATGGCAGAAGCCAAGGGACTATACTTCTTCTCCAGAAATTGCATATGGTGAGTTTATGTGGAATTTGATCTTGTCACGCTCAATCAAAATATATCTGAACACAAGATTCACTTCCACTGCTTTCTTAATTTCCTTCAACGGTATCTTAAATCTTCCAGCTGAGTGATGGTAGCTCACGCCTGTAATCTTAGCTACTGTGGAGGATCACACTTTGAAGGCAGCCTGAGCAGGAAACTTTTATCTCCAATTAACCAGTAAAAAAAAAAAAGCCTAAGTGGAGATATGGCTCAAGTGGTAGAATGTCAGCGTTGAGAGGTAAAAGTTAAGGACAGAACCTAGACCCTGAGTTCAAGCCCAGTGCTGATCACATTAACTACATTACTATACTGTTCATAGTTTGTTTAGTTTTGTTCTCTATGTGAAATTAGTACATCATTCCTTCACATATATGTATAGCCATCAATCTAAAATAAAAAGTCCTATAATTTCCACTTATAACAAAAGGTTTCATGCAGGGGGTTGGGATGGTGATCTTACCCAGGGCACGTTGGAGCTGAGCCTACAGTAGTAATTGTACTTCTCAATGGCTCATGAAAGGGCTGGGTCTGATCACAGCATATTATGTGCATATAGACAAGTCAGAATGCCACTAATTGATGCTAAACTATGTTGATAGGAGTGGAGGCACGGCTCAAGTGGTAGAGCACCTGTCTAGCAGTGAGGGATCCTGACTTCAATCCCCAGTGTCACCAGAAAGGAAATCCATTATCCTTTCAGTTTTTCTGATTTCTTAACATGGCTTCTAAATATAAATAACATTCTGAGTTTGAAAACTAATACACGACAATTTCATTTGGCAATTTTATTAAAAACTCCTATTGTGCTGGGCGCTGGTGGCTCACGCCTGTAATCCTAGCTACTCAGGAGGCTGAGTTCTGAGGATCGCGGTTCAAAGCCAGCCTGGGCAGGAGAGACCGTGACACTCCTATCTCCAATAAACCACCAGAAAACCGGAAGTGGCGCTGTAGCTCAAGTGATAGAGCGCTTGCCTTGAGCTGAAGAGCTGAGGGACAGCGCCCAGGCCCAGAGTTCAAGCCCCATGACCGACCAAAAAAAAATAAATAAATAAAAACTCCTATTGTGACTTTTTAGTTAGATTAATAACTCCCACTTCATATTGTTATTTTTTATCGTGGATGTATGTGTGTGTGCACACCAATAGATGGGCTTGAACTTAGGACCTAGGCACTGTCCCTTAGCTTATTTGCTTCAGGCTAGCATTCTATTACATGGACCACATCTCCACTTTCAGCTTTTAATGGTTAATTGGAAATAAGAGTCTCACAGACATTCTTGCCCAGGCTGGCTTTGAACCTTGATCCTCAGATCTCATCCTCCTTAGTAGCTAGAACTACAGGTACAAGCCACCAGCACTTGATACTCTTTTGTTTATTTTAATTTTTTTGGAATGTGAAGCCAACACTTAATAGTTTCCAAGTGACATTTTTCCCCAGGGACCCATACTGATAAGAAAAATTAAGTTTACCTTAAGGGAGTCTGGTGGAAGAGTTACTAGAACCCATGAGTTTCCCAGATCAGAAGTTTCCAAAAGAGGAATGGCTTTCATCTGCCTCTGAGGGACTAAGTATGAGATGTTATCACAAGAAAGAACTTTACGACACAATTTGAGGTTTACTCCAAGAAAGTTGGAAAAGAAAGGAAGATGATAGATGATAGATAGATAGATAGATAGATAGATAGATAGATACATACATACATACATACATACATACATACATACATAGTACAAAATCCAGACACGGGTATGAACACATCTGGTAAGAAGCAGCATGAGTGCCCCAACACCATGCATATTTATGGTAGAATAATAACTGGAGAGTTTGGCTCGGGTGAACGTTAATCTTGGTTTGGAACACCTGCGGTAATTCATCATGCTTGCTGTTACAGTTTTGTCAATTGGGCCCAGAGATATGAAGGTTGGTGTGCTTATTAAATCTGCTTTATTATCATAACCTAGATGGGTGGGCGTCCCTTTAAAGAAAGGAAGGGCTCTGTGCTGTGTTCTCTTCAACACAGGTGTCCATCCTTGAGATTGCTGTTTTCCTTTGCAAACACTTTTGTGATCAAAAGAGTCATCTTCTCAACTGTTGTTGTTGTTTTGCTTTCATACTACACCCCCCATGTGACGCGCCTTTCTTTAAGATGCCCTAGTTCAGTTCCCAGAGCATATTAATTATATGGGCAAGAGATGAGGACACAGGGAAAACAGCTCTCTTTCCCTCCCCTCCCCTCCCCTCTCCTTCTCTTCCCTTCCCATTACAGCCTGGCTATGTGCTGGTGGCTCACACCTGTAATCCTAGCTATTCAGGGGGCTAAGATCACAGTTCAAAGCCAGACCCAGCAGGAGAGTCCATAAGATTCTTTCTTTCTTTCTTTCTTTCTTTGTTTCTTTCTTTCTTTTGTCTTTCTTTCTCTTTCTTTCTTTCTTTCTTTCTTTCTTTCTTTCTTTCTTTCTTTCTTTCTTTCTTTCTTTCTTGCTTGCTTGCTTGCTTGCTTGCTTGCTTGCTTGCTTGCTTGCTTGCTTGCTTGCTTGCTTGCTTTCTGGGGGAAGGGGCAGCCTGGGGCTTCAACTCAGGGCCTGGGCACTGTCCCTGAGCTTCTTTTGCTCAAGGCTAGCATTCTACCACTTGAGCCACAGTGCCACTTCTGGATTTTTCTGTTTATGTGATACTGAGGAATTGAACCGAGGGCTTCATGTATGCTAGGCAAGCACTCTACCTCTGAGCCACATTCCCAACCCATGAGACTCATATCCCCAATAAACTACTCAGAAAAGGTCTTAAATGGTGCTGTGGCTCAAGGATTAGAGTACTAGCCTTGAGGGGTAAACACTCTCAAGGATAGTGCTAAGGCCCTAAATTCTAGCCCCAAGATGGAGACACACACACACACACACACATACACACACACACATTGTAGTCCTATGGCTTAAAGCAAAGAAAGTAGCATCTGTGTGTGTGTTTTTAATCAAACTATTCATTAATACAGTTTGTCTCTCTGAATTTTTGGCTGCTATTCTCTTGTGCCTCCAAAGGATTGTGCCTCAAGGGGCAGCATGCGTGACTGGCGAATGTGAGGCCCCAAGTTCAAGCCTCAGTCCTACAATGAAATGCCTCAGGTTCTTCGGTATTTCTGCAAATTTAACTAATCTCTAGCAATAGCTAGTCTGAGAGCAGTTTCCCTATAAGAAAGAACATATGAGAGATGGATTTGATCTTAGCTTGGCTACTCCTTAAACATCCAGGTAATACATTTACACTAATCTGTTTCTTCATGTATGAAATAGAAATGGGACCTAATTTGCCAGAACAGAAAGGAATAGAGAAAATATGCATAAAATGTTTTGGGCAAAATAGGGCAGCAAATGGGGAAAAGGTGGTTCATGCTAGATATTGAAAAGTTTAATGATTCGTTGATATTCCATGACTATAATCATAAAATGGCCTGAAATAGCTGGGTGCTGGTGGCTCATGCCTGGAATCCCAGCTACTCAGGAGGCTGACTTCTGAGGATCATCATTCAAAGCCAGTCCAGGCAGGAAAGTCTATGAGAATCTTGTCTCCAATAAACTACTACAAATCCAGAAGTAGAGAGGACTAGGCTTGAGAAAAAGCAGCTCAGTGACAGTGTCCAGGCCCTGAATTCAAGCCCCAGAACTGGCACGCACACACATAAAACAAGATTCATCAATACAGAGATTGATAGAAGGTTGCCGTACACAATAATAAAATATGAAATTTGGTAAGACATTTAAATCCAAGTTCACCATGACATACTTCAGTACTAATTTGTATGCTACTTAGCAGCTTAGACTTGTATTCAATCACCTGTGGAGTTTCTATCACTGTCAATAAGCAGAAAAAACATGTGTGTATATATGTAAACATTTACATAGCTTTAATTTCACTAATCTTTTTTAAACTGGTGCTGGGCTTGAACTCCAGGCCTTACATTCTCACTCGGCTTCTTCACTCACAGTACTCTACCACTTGAGCCATAGCTCCACTTCTGAAGTTTTTTGGTGGTTAATTAAAGATAAGAATCTTCTAAGGCTGAGATCCTCCAGTCTCAGCCTCCTGAGTAGCTAGGATTACAGGTATGAGCCTCTGGCATCCAACTTGAATAATTCATTTGCAAAATAAAGTAACTTTTACACTTAAGTTATGGAAGATCTTAGCATCAGACCTCTCTTGGTTGAGACATATCTATATCTACATCTATAACCATACCCATATCTGAAGAAGCTCCTTTTTTAAGGATTTCCTCCATCAAATACTTATCTAATCAGAAAGTTCTTGGAAAGCACAGAGGTAGGGAGGGGGTGTCTACAGGGGAGGCTTTTCAATGTCAGGTAGGAATTGAAGTTACATATTTTTATCATGAAACTAGAGATAGGTTATTAATACAAGGAACTGGAAATAATTATGGGAGAAACAGCTTTCTGTGTTTTATGTGACTCACATAAAGTGTAAGTTTATTTCCATGTAGTGAATCTTTCAAAAGCATAAAATGACTATCCACTCCAGAATGTATAGGTGACAGGTTTATTTCTATAGACAATACTTTTTTTGTTTTATTATTCAGGAAATTGTTGAGTCAATGCTTATATAGTCATTCTGTCTTCTGGGAAATCAAAGACAAATACATGAAACACAAGGAAAGATAAAGGTGTTAAAGATTTGTTTTGTTTTTTATTTATTTGTTTTAAGATTTGTTTTTTCCACTCTTTTTAAAAAAAAAATTATTGGTGGCCCCAATAGCCAGAAGTGGGCCTGTGGCTCAAGTGGTAATGTGCCAGCATTGAGGGACATAATTAATGGAGAGCACTCAGGCCCCAAATTCAAGCCTCAGTACTGGCACACAAGAAGAGACAGATGGACAGACAGACAGACATTGAAATTTTCTAGGGCTAAAAGAGACAACTCCTTGTATGAAAAAGTTCCTCTAACCTTCTCCCTCATGACTGATTAATGACCCATAAACATACCCATGAACTCTTAGAACAGAATTATAAAGATCCAAAAAACTGTGAAGTAGAGCTGGGAGAAGGGGGAGTCAGAGAAAAAGAACCAGAAATTATAAGTTGTTTTGGCTGCCTAACAGCAACCCCAAACAGTAGGGGAAAGAGAGGACAATACTTCAGGAATAATTTCAGTGTTCTGTGTGCACATGTTCCCATACATACCTCTACCTACGCTAAAACGTGGGCAGATGCGATCTGTATATTTTCAAACACTGAAAAACTCAAAGCTTCTATAGCAAAGTGTACTTCCCTAAGCTTCAGAGGTAGTAAATAGGTAATAGAGAGATGACTGATAAACTGACCAACAGACAGAGAGATAGACAATAGCTAGATCAGTGCATGATTGATAGAGACGTAGGTACATAAAATAGATCATAGGTAGACAAATAAATGTTAGATAAATAGAATGATAGATACATAGATAAGAGATGATCTGTTGATAGGTGGTAAATATAGAGATGATAGATAAATGATGGATGGGTAAATTGATAGGTGTTAAATCAAGAGATGATAGGGAGGTAGGAAAGTAGATAGGGGGAGAGAGAGAGAGAGAGAGAGAGAGAGAGAGAGAGAGAGAGAGAGAGAGAGAGAGAGAGAGAGAGAATTAAGTGTGAGATGTATGCATAAGCATAAAGACAGACTAAACCAAGAGGAAGACAAAATGTTTGGGAACCCGGGAGAATATTCAACACCAAATGGGGTTTGAGCTTCAGACCAAGAGCCACATACACACAAAAAAGAAGGCTCCGAACTATTGATGGGAGATTTTATTTATTTGTGCAGTTCAAAAATGGTTCATCAATGTTTAAAGATTTGGCAGAATGCTAAAGAAAGAAAAATTATAAGGGCTGGAGGTGTGGCTCAAGTGGTAGAGTACTTGCTGAGCAAGGGCAAAGCCCAGAGTTCAAACCCAAGTAGTGCCAACAAACAAAGGAACAAATATCTAGAAAACCAAATAGGAAACTGAGCAAGAGAAGAGAATGCAAGTGGCTCATGCCTGTAATCCTAGCTGCTCAGGAGGTTGAGATCTGAAGATCCCAGTGTAAAGTCAGCCCGAACAAACAAATCCAAAGGACTTATCTCCAATTACCCAGCAAGAAGGCAGACATGCAGGTATGGGTTCAAATGGTAAAGCAGGATCTTTGCATGGAAAAAGGCAAGTGAGAGCAAGAGGCCCTGAATTTAAGTTCTAGTACAGAAAGGGGGCGGGGGAGAAGGAAGGAAGGAAGGAAGGAAGGAAGGGAAGGAGGAAGGAAGGAAGGAAGGAAGGAAGGAAGGGAAGGAGGAAGGAAGGAGGGAAGGAAGGAAGGAAGGAAGGAAGGAAGGAAGGAAGGAAGGAAGGAAGGAAGGAAGGAAGGAAAGGAAAGGAAAGGAAGAAGGGAGAGAGGTTGTTTCTGAACATGAAATGTTTTACCTATTGTCTTTCCAATTGTCAAAACAACCTTCACAAGGAAGCAAAAACAAAATGCAACAATGCAACTACCCAGCCCTGACCCTGTGTATCACTTTGCTCATGAGCAATCTGTTCGTTTTGCGACCTGTCCAGAGGGAAGGTGATGGCAGGTCGATTCAGACATTTTGGTGGGGATCTTCTTGTCCCCTGCAGAGAAAGGGCAGAGGTTGCTAACAACCATTTCCTAAGTGCTTACTGTGTTACAAGGCAAACCCAATGGCCACCGGGGAAAGCAGACAAGGGTGGATCATCACCCTGGAATAACTGCAGAGGGTAATTACCAAACTCCTGGACTTCCTCCAGGTCAGATGGATCACTCTCATTTGGTCCCTCTCGTCCTTGCTATTCGATTCCCACTTGACTGGGCTCAATCTTAAAGATCAGATCTTAAAGCTAAAACAATATCCAAGTGGCAGAGACAATTATGTCTGGCAGAATGCCATGTTCCTAGAACCTAAGTGAAAGTTTGAAGTCTTAGTCAACTTGAAAGTACAGGTGGAGGAAGTTAAACATTGTATTGCAATATTTCAGAAACAGGTCTTTAACTCCCACTTCCTGCGTGGGGAGCAGGAAATGTTCCTCTAATTTCTTTTTTTTTTTTTTTGAATCTTCTACTTTATCCTGTTATAGTCAAACAAATCCTTGCTAAAACTTCAGGGGGGAAAATATGTCAAAACAGATAAATACTATGCTAGAAATGAAAAGGATCCAAGAGTAATTAAAGTGATGATAGGTCGAAAACCTGTGGCCAACAAGGTCAAAGGACTCATTCAGTGTCCTGAAGAGCTAAGGCTTAATATTCCCAATGTCTGAGCTAGAGCATTTTCTACATAGTACTTAACTTCGATGTTTCCTATGTAATTCACCTATAAATATATGGATGGGAAAAACTCATGCCAACTTTAGGATGTTTGTAACTTGAGGGTCTAGAATTAAACAGTGTTTTTAAAAAAGAAAACAAATAAAAAGGCCTAGTACCAATGGCTCATGCCTGTAATCCTAGCTACCCAAGAGGCTGAGATCTGAGGATCACTGTTGGAAACCAGCCAGGGCAGGGAAGTCAGTCCCTTAACTCCAATAAACTACCTAGGAAAAGCCAGAAGTGGTGCTATGGCTCAAGTGGTAGAATACTAGCCTTAAAGCAAAAGATAGTGGCCAGGCCCTGAGTTCAAACCCCAGAACCAGCAAAAGTAAAATAAAGTAAAAGCCCAAGCAAGTAGTCAGTGGCTCATGCCTGTAATCCTAGCTACTCAGGAGGCTGATATCTGAGGATTAAAGTTCAAAGCCATCCCAGGTAGGAAAGTCTGTATGTCTCTTATCTCCATTTAAGCATCAAAAAGCCAGAAGCAGAGCTGTGAGTCAAATGGTTGAGTGCCAGCCTTGAGGGGAAAAATTTAAGGGACAGTGCCCTGGCCCTGAGTTTAGGCCCCAGGACTGTTATCATCAATAAATAAACAACAAAAACAAATCCATGTTTTCCTTACACTGTTCTCTATTCTTCTATATTTTAAATATATCTTGGTTACAATAAAAAATAAACGTTAAATTAGGTATTATAAAAGAAAGTGAGAAAGTGTCCTTCTTGTTCCAGGTCCCCATTGTTCCTCTTGAAATGCAACCCCTCATTTAAATTTCTTATATATGCTTTTAGAAGTGTATGTGTGTGTGTGTGTGTGTGTGTGTGTGTGTGTGTGGTACCAAGATTTGCATTCAAGGCTTTGAGCTTTTTCTTGGTTTGCTTGTTTGGCTGGTGTTCTACCACTTGAACCATGCCTCCAGCCTTGCTTTTTACTCATTATTTTGGAGATGGAGTCCCCTCAGACTTTTCTGCTCACCATCTTCTTGATCCCAGACTCATTAGTAACTAGGTTTATAGGTGCAAGTCACTGACGCCCAGCTGAAGAATGTCTTTTTTTTTTTTTTTTTTTTTTTTTTTTGTGCGTTGTGGGGCTTGAACTCTGGGCCTAGGCGCTGTCCCTGAGCTCTTCAGCTCAATGCCAGTGCAGCACCACTTCCGGTTTTCTAGTGGTTAATTGGAGATAAGAGTCTCATGGACTTTCCTGCCCCTGCTGGCTTTGAACCATGATCCTCAGATCTCAGCCTTCTGAGTAGCTAGGATTACAGGCGTGAGCCACAGGTGTCCGGCTTCAAGAATGTCTTTATATATATAAATACCCTTGAAAACATTCAGTCATGATACAGTTTTTCATTTGGCATTTTGAATTTAAACTGCATATATAGTGGACTTCGGCATTTCTATCCTCATCCCTACAACAACTTCAAAATATCCCGACATGGGGCTGGGAAGGTGGCTCAGTGGTAGAGCGCTTGCCTTGCATGCATGAGGCCCTGGGTTCGATTCCTCAGCACCACATAAGCAAAAAGAAAAAAGCCAGAAGTGGCGCTGTGGCTCAAGTGATAAAGCACTAGCCTTGAGCTGAAGAGCTGAGGGACAGAGCCCAGGCCCAGAGTTCAGGCCCCACAACCGGGCCCCCCCACCCCCAAAAAAATACAACATGCCAATGGCTTCATTTGAAATAATCCAAAATACCATTTCACACATAGATTCACAGAAGCTTCAATTTCATTTTAGTGTCTGGATGCGGTACTCCATGCCTGGAATCCCAGCACAAGGAAGGCTGAGACAGAAATAATGACTTTGGAGCAAGCTTAAGCTACAAAGTCAGAGCCTGTGTCCGAAGAGCAAAAGCAACACAAATTGACTTCAAGTAGATTTCCTTCTGTGTAATGTGACTGAAAAATTAGTCTCAAGTATAATGAGCTCACTGCTTAACTAAGAGACTGAACTCAAGGTGAGTGAATGAAAATCGTTAAGAGATAATTACTAAAATCCCTTCACAGATGGCTCCTATTGTGCTTAGGTACTGACAGGGACGTCTTTCCTCTCTTCCAAATGATTTAAATTAAGTCACTTGTCAAGGACCTCTACAATTACAAACATTTTCTGTGTTTTCCTAATGCCACATACCTAAGCATGCAAAGCACTGACAAACTCAGGTGAGAAAAGCTAACAAGGAAGTAGATTACCTGCAATTGCTTCCCACAGTGAGAGGCGGTGCTGACACCAACGTAACCATGGCAACCGCTGCTGGGTAGGTTTAGAATTGTAAAGTAAGGACAAGCTACTACATTTTCAGGCACTTCAAATGATATATGTATATGAATTATATACAATATATGCCTGACATATATAGTTATATCATATATAAAAATATATATATATATTTAATATATACAGACTTGTATATTAGGTTATATATGTATATAGTAGTTATCATATAACATAATAATACATCACATATTTGTATATGATTATATATTATATAATGTATCTATTATATAATTATATATAGTTGTATATATTATATATACAGAATATAATACTTTTTAAAAATTTTATTTTATCAGTCCTGGGGCTTGAACTCAGTGCCTGGGTGCTATCCCTGAGCCTCTCTATGCTCAAGGTTACCACTTGAGCCACAGTGCCACTTCCAGCTTTTTCTGTGTATGTGGTACTGAGGAATCGAACCCAGAACTTCATGCATGCAAGGCAAACATTCTACCACTAAGCCACACTACCACATTCCCAGCCCTGAATATAATACTTTTTAAGTGACATGTTTTCACTGGTCTTGTTACTGTTAAAGAATTGTTCCATTTCAACCAAGTTACCAAGTGTACAAGCAGAGAATTACTTATACTACTTTAATTTTTTTTTTTTTTTTTTGGTCCGGTCGTGGGGCCTGCACTCTGGGCCTGGGTGCTGTCCCTCAGCTCTTCAGCTCAAGGCTAGTGCTCTACCACTTGAGCCACAGCGCCACTTCCAGCTTTTTTCTTTTTGCTTATGTGGTACTGAGGAATCGAACCCAGGGCCCCATGCATGCAAGGCAAGTTCTGTACCACTGAGCTACCTTCCCAGCCCTTTAAATTATTTTTTAAATGTCAATGGGGGACCTCTTTCATGTCTGGTATAATAATTTGTTTCTTCTCTGCTTTTTCCCCCTTGGTTAACCTGGATAGAGCCGTGTGTGTGTGTGTGTGTGTGTGTGTGTGTGTGTGTGTGTGTGTGTGTGTGTGTGTGTGTGTGTGTGTGTGTGTGTGTGTGTGTGTGTGTGTGTGTGTGTACTGGTCCTAGGACTTGAACTCAGGGCCTGGGTACTCTCCCTCAGCTTTTTAACTCAAGGCTAGCTCTACCACTTGAGCCACATCTCTACTTCCAGCCTTTTGTTGTTGTTGTTCTTAATTGGAGATAAGAGTCACACAGACTTTCCTGCCCAGACTGGCTTTGAACTGCAATACTCAGATTTCAGCCTCCTGAGTAGCTAGGATTACAGGCATGAGCCACTGCTCCCAGTTTATATTATTCTTTTTTTTTTGTTGTTTTTAAAGAAAAATCACATTTTACTGAAAATGTCTCAGAAAGAAAGATAGACAGGGAAAAATAAGAGAAAGGGAAAGAGGAAGAGGAAGGGAGAAAGAAAGGAAGGAAAGGAGAGGGAGAGAGGGTGGGAGGGAGGGAAAGGCATAACACGACTTAGTGGGAGATTCATAGCATGAGCCACATTTGTTCTTGTTGAAAACAAAAGCTGAAAAGCAAAGTTCATCCAGAAAGCCCAGAAGTAAATACATCCCCAATGGTGATTAACCTCTCATAAAATCCATGACTTGCTTAAATGGTGAATGTTTGTTCAGCTAATCTATGGTACAGAATTGATTAATCATCTCTACAAGATGAGTAGAAAACTAAAAGCCAAACCCCCAATGAAAGTTCTGGCTTCCTAAATTAACAACAAAAACTGACTATGGACTCTCACCGATAAATTCTGTGTAACCCACAAGCCTAAAGTAAGCATGGCCATCAGTCAACTTTATAAGGTCTGCATTTGAGCCAGGCGCTGAAGGCTCCTGCCTGTAAACACAGCTCGTCAGAAGGCAGAAATGGGAAGATCTCTGAAGCCAGCTCAGCCTCGCTTCTTTAAGCCCTACCATAAACTAGTCAACTATTATCTCTTTTTTTTTAAAGTTAATTTTATTGTCAAGGTGATGTACAGAGGGGTTACAGTTACATGAGTAAGGTAATGAGTACATTTCTTGTCAAACTTGTTACCTCCTCCCTCATTTTTCTCCCACTTTTCCTCCCCCCCAAGTTGTACAGATCATTTCCAACATACTGCCTTGTGAATATCACTGTTGCATTGGTTCCTCCTTTGTCTTTTGTCTCACCAGATAAACATATATACAATACCCAGGGTACCAAAATCAAGTACAGTGACACCAGGAGATACACCCTAGGGGAAAAAATGCAAAAGACAAAAGAAATCACACAGCACGTTAAAAACAAACACAACGAAGAAAAACCTCTTGTGTCCATGTCTTGGAGTTCATTTCACTTTGCATCAACTCATATGGAGTATTATCTCTTTATAAACAAAACCAACGCTTAGAGACACGGAGTCACTTACTCACAAGTGTTAATAATACTGAAACAAGAATTGAGACTTAATCTTCAGCCTACTACCCATCCGTGACTGTATGTGTAATCGCTAGACCAGTATTTTCTTCAGCATCTTGATGACATGGCAATGGATCCAGGTAAGGAATCAATCCAATTGTGTTAACTTTATCAAGGACTAAAATAAGCAGACATAATATAAACAAACAAAGTGACTTAAAGGGAACATTCAAATCCATGTGTGTTCATTTACCAGGCAAGCAACCATGGTCATTGTAGCTGTTGCCATCAAGAATGGAATTACAGGTCTGACAGCAGTGGCTCATGCCTTTGCTCCTAGCTATTCAGGAGGCTGAACTTTGAGGATTATGGTTCAAAGCCAACCCAGGCAGACAAGTTTGTGATATTCTCATCTCCAATTAACCTGCAAAAAGCTGGAAGTGGAGGTATGGCTCAAGTGGCAGAAAATTAGCCTAGAGTTATGAAAGCAAGGTTAAGAGTGCAAGGTCCTGAGTTCAAACTCCAGTACTAGCACAATTTTTTTGGGGGGGGTCGGTTGTGGGGCCTGAACTCTGGGCCTGGGCGCTGTCCCTCAGCTCTTCAGCTCAAGGCTAGCACTCTACCACTTGAGCCACAGCACCACTTCCGGCTTTTTTCTTTTTGCTTATGTGGTGCTGAGGAATTGAACCCAGGGCCTCATGAATACAAGGCAAGCACTCTACCACTGAGCCACCTTCCCAGCCCTAGAGACAATCTTGTTAACAGTATCCTTAGCATTATTGTATGAAAATAAGAGATAAGGACATTATGTAAGAAAATATTTCAAAGTTTCAGGAGAAGGGGCAATTTCATATCATGCCATATCAACAATGATTTATTTCACTCTGTATATTGTCCAACAATGCCACTTCTCTAAGTAAAGAAACTTTGTCATCTAGACCTATGTGTTTTCATACATGAGAAGAACTTTATCTCCAGCTTTCAGGGTAACTAATTGAATCTCTCCACTCTGAGCACTGCCTCTGGGCTTTTTCACTCAAAACCCATGTTCTACTACTTAAGTCACAGCTCCACTTCTGGCTTCTTGCTGATTTAATTAGAGATAAGAGTCTCACAAACTTTTGCCCAGAAGACCAGCTTCCAATTACAATCCTCAAAACTTCAGCCTTCTTTGTAGCTAAGATTACAGATGTGAGCCACTGTTGTCTGGCTGTTTTCCTTCATGTTTTATCTTCAAATGGTTGGACAAGGGGGTTACAATTTAACATGTCCAGTGAAAACAGTCAAGAAATATACTTTAACTGGCTGAATTTTAACACTAAGTCAGAAAAGAGCTCCATTTTTTAGGCTGTTTATCACCGCTCTGCGGCAAAGTATGAGATCTTGAAATCAGGCCAGGGACCTCACAGCTGAGAAAGAAAAAAAATTCCTTGTCACTTGTTTTGGTCAAGTGGTTAAGATATAACAATGAAGAGGGGCACTTTTATTTTCATTTCTGTTTTGATTCATCCTTAAAGAAAAAGATGTCTTGTTTCGTGTAGAAAATAAGAAATAAAATGTCATGAATACAATGCTTAGGCCAAACCAGATTTGCCACAGGGAACAGATGGTTTGTGAAAAGTCTGGAAATAATTTTTTTTCTCTCTTCCAGTAATCTTGTTAAGTCAGCCCTCCAGGGTCATCATCTTGTCTTGGCCATCTGTTGGGGGGGAAAAAAAAGCCTGAACCCCAGGGGTCAATATTGTATAAAATTATCTTTAACTGAGCACATTATTTTGAGTGTGTGGCTGTAGTAGGGCTTGAGCTGAGGGTCCGGGCACTGTCCCTGAGCCTTTGGGTTCAAGGCTAGTGCTCTACCACTTGAGCCACAGCTCCACTTCCAGCACGTTTTGGTTTTTGGTTTGGTTTTGTTGTTTTGTTGTGTTTTTAATCCGTAGCTTTTTAAAAGTTATTTTAATTTTATTGTCAAGGTGTGGTAGTGGGTATATTTCTTGTGGGACTTGTCACCCCCTCCCTCATTTTACTCCCACTTTCCCTCCCCTCCGTATACCACCCGCCAAGTTGTACAGATTATTTCTAACGTATTGTCTTGTGAGTATCAATGTTGAATTGGTACCCCCCACCCCTTTGTCCTTTGTCTCACCATTAACTCAGATAAGCATATATACAAAACCCAGGGTACCAAAATCAGATACAGTGACAACAAGCGGTACACCACGGGGGGGAGGGGAGACACAGAAGAAAAAAGAAATCACGTACTACATAAAAACAACAACAAAGAAAAATCTGCCCCCCCCCCCATGGTTAATTGATGAGTCTCATGGACATTCCTGCCTATGCTAGCTTTGAACCATGATCCCCAGATCTCAGCCTCCTGGGAAGCTAGGATTACAATGCAGGTATGAACCACCAGTGCCAGGCTAACCTTAATATATATATTTTTGGGGGGGGGTCTGGTCGTGGGGCCTGAACTCTGGGTCTGGGCACTGTCCCTCAGCTCTTCAGCTCAAGGCTAGCACTCTACCACTTGAGCCACAGCGCCACTTCCGGCTTTTTTCTTTTTGCTTATGTGGTGCTGAGGAATCGAATCAGGGCCTCATGCATGCAAGGCAAGCGCTCTACCACTGAGCCACTTTCCCAGCCCCTTTAACATATTTTTTAGATTAATTTTATCCAAACCTAAGAGAGAGAGGAATGTGGGAATTCAGTCTCTCTAAACAAGTCTCTAGTAGAAGTTGAAGTCACAGATTTGAGAATAGAGAATATTTGTTTCAAGTTACTTTTAGAATCCCAGTTAGTATACTAACATTCACTAAAGAAAAAGAATACATCATACACATATATTAGATACATGTGATATACATACATAAAAAGCATATAATATGTATAAAATGTATATTACTATAGCTATATAAGAAAATAAAAGTTGGGATTAAATGTATATGGTTTTTGTTTCCTTAATAAATTGAGAAAAGATGGGCACCTGTAATCTTAGCTACTTTTTAAAAAAGCCTATCATGTTGTATACCTTAAATACATACCACAAAAAAGAAATTAATTTAAATACATGATATTGGCTAGAAAAATAGAAGTAGCTAGTAGTATCACTTCATCCTTTGTTTCCCATTGATTCAGAAAGCTACTATTCCATTACATGTGTTTTATTCATCACATTGTTTAATCATGCTGAAATGAGCAAAACTGTTCAGTTTTGAATTGTGTGTGAACACATTGGGGTTATTATAGGGAAAGAATCAGATTTCCACATAGGCACAGCATGTATAGAACTGAATGCGAATCTCAAGCAGTGGCTTATTAATGGGGTGCCAGTGGCTCATGCCTGTAATCCTAGTTACTCAAGAGGCTGAGATCTGAGGATCAAGGCTTGAAGACAATCTGGGCAGGAAAGTCCTTTAGACTTTTAACTCTAATTAACCAGCAAAAAGCCAAAAATGGATCTGTGACTCAAGTAGAGCATCAGTCTTCAGAAAAATAAAAATAAAAAGCCAAAGCAAGAGCTCAATGCCCTGAGTTCAAGCCCAGTTCCAGCACACACACACACTCCAAAACAGAAGCAGTCATGGTGGCTCAAGCCCACAAACCTGGCCACTTGGAGAGGCAGAGATCAAGGGATCACATTTTGAAACCAACCCCAGGCACAGAAGTTTACAGGACTCCATCTCAACCAATGGCTGAGTGTAGTGTTAGGTACCGGCCATCCCCGCCACAATGGGAAAGCACAGGTGGAAACACAGCTCAGTCTGGCCCAGGCACAAAGTGAGTTAGACTCTATCTTGAAAATAATCAACACAAAAGGGACTGGGGGCATGACTCAAGTGGTAGAACAGGACTTAACAAAACAAATACCAGGAAACTGAAACATGTTTTGTCTGAGGGGAGTCAGACTTTAGGAGAAGTGGACATGGAGAGAGAAGTGAAGGGAAATACAGACATCCTACTCAACACTGAACGTACACAAGTGAAAATGGAGTTAGGGAACTTGAGGGGAAGGGAGGGGCCGGGAGATGGGGGAAACGATGGGAGGGGTGACAAGATGCATTGTACTCATAAGCCAACATGGTGCATCAAAGCCCCTTTGTACAACTGTTTAAAGAAAATAAAGAGACCAATAATAAATAATAAATAAATAATAAATAACAAAGCATTCAATCCAACGAGAGCAGGAAAGTGTATATGACTTGTTCACAAAATGAGACTTTCGAGAATTAACCAACCCATAATGGGGCCGGAGGCCTGGCTCAAGTGGTAGAGCAACTTCCTGGCAATTATAAGGTCCTGAGTTCAATTCTGAATATTTCTCAATAGCTAGGTGACAGATAGCTAGATAGATAGACAATAAACAGATATCTACATAGATAATGGATGAATGATAGACAGACAGACAGACAGATTGACAGACAGATAGATAGCTAGGTACATATGTAGAAATGGTTACTTAAAGCTTGCTGTCCAGTGAATTTTAAGTTTCTCAGTAGACGGGTAACAGAAATGGACCAAGGCTCATCAGGTGTCAGCTGCCCCCGGATGCTTTCCCCTGGCGGCCGTTTTGTCACACTGGTTGAATTTCCTCATTTCGCTTCATTGCCCAGTGCACCGCTGTCACTCTCCATACAGTGTTTCTAAACACTCCTTCATGCGCTCTCTTGCTGCTGTCTTGTTAAATTGCCTTCACCTTTATTCTACAAAGCAAAAGATGTAAACTGTAGATTTACTGGATCTCCAGGAAAGCACTCAGCAAAGCTTTAGTTCATTTTCCTCCACTACGGCTGCGATTTCTCTTCGGTCGCAAGCCCTGCATTGGGCTTGGCCCTTCCATCACATTGTCATACACACTCCTTACCCCAGATCCAACTCCCTGGACTGCTGATAAAACTGCAGCAAGAGGGAGGCTAGCAATGCTTTGTGAAATCTAGACACCTAGTCTGGCCTCAGATAAAATAAAATAATAAAAACAATTTATAGCTACTATGACACTGCCAGTGTTGTAAGTCTCAAATTTATCTCGACTCTCGCTCTCTCCTTCTCGGTGGTGCCTTAGCATTAGCACTCTCTAGAAGTTGTACAAATGATTGATGCTCATATCCCATCCCTGGAGATTCTTATTCACTTTCCTTTTGAAAGTGATAGAAATTCAAAACATAAATTGCCAGGAGCCAGTGGCTCTCATCTGTAATTCTAGCTACTCAGGAGGCTGAGAGCTGAGGATCAAGGCTCAAAGCCAGCCCTGACAGATATATCTGAGAAATCTTATTGTCAATTAACCACCAAAAGGCTGGAAGTGGGGCTGTGGCTCAAGTGGTAGAAAGCTAGCCTTGAGTGAAAAAGCTAAGGGACAGTGCCCAGGCTCTGAGTTCAAACCCCAGCACTGGCATAAAATATAAGTAGATAGACAGACAACAGACAAATAGAATAATTCAGGCAAAAATATTTGTGAGCCTCTTATCTCCAATTAACCACCAAAAGGCCAGAAATGGAGCTGTGGATTAAGTTGAAGAGCCAGCCTTGAGCAAAGGAGCTCAGAGACAGCACCAAGGCCCTGAGGTTGAGCCCTGATCTGTCCTCAATGACCCAGGTATCCTACAGGCAGAGAGCTGGCCCTCAGATGACCTTGAACAGATCTGTTGTCACAAATTTGAAAAGAGAATGAAAACAGTAAAAACAAGGAAGGAAGATACTTTCCCCCCAAAGAACAGAAATATTTCAGAGCTGAAGGGGACAATGTCACATGAAAATAGTGACTGAGGGGCTGGGAAGGTGGCTCAGTGGTAGAGCGCTTGCCTTCCATGCATGAGGCCCTGGGTTCGATTCCTCAGCACCACATAAGCAGAAGAAAAAGAAAGCCGGAAGTGGCGCTGTGGCTCAAGTGGTAGAGCACTAGCCTTGAGCTGAAGAGCTGAGGGACAGTGCCCAGGGCCCAGAGTTCAGGCCCCATGACCGGACCCAAAAGAAAAAAAAAAGTGTCTAAATAGAAACAGAAGAATACACATACATTTCACTGACATTCAAGAGCAACAGTGACAAAAAGGACATTTCAAAAAGAAAACACAAAATGATAAGCAAGAAGAACCAAACAGGCATTATACTCCTTGGTAACAATAAAGTATTCCGGGAAGAAACAAAAGGTACATTGTTAGAGAATTGAGTCCCTTCCCATCGCCCACTCCTTGCCTTCTCCACAGCTTAGCATGCTCCCTTCCTAGACAGCACTAGGCCCACGTAGTAAAGGCAGTAAATAATCAACTTCCAACCCCCTTACCTTGGGATGGTACTTCTCTGGGGCAGCTACCACCATATAAGACAACAGGAGCCTCTTAGAGTGACCTTCAGGTCTGGGCAGCTGCAGGACCCTTATTTACTACTTAGAATGCAGCCATACATCCTGGTCTCCCAGGGTCTCTGCCTCTTAGCCCCTTCTAGCCCCTCCTAAACCTCCTAGGTTATATAGGTCACCTCAGACAATAGCCCGTGCTTCTTCTCACTTCTCCCTTGTGAGAAGGGGTCTTGCCAGCAATAAACCTTTCCCAGCAATAAACCTTTCTTTGTTCTCTGTACCTGGATGTCTGCGTGGTTCTCTTACAAAGTCGATTAATCTTAGTGTTGCTAACATATATACTTTCACAATGCAACTTAACATTCAGCATTTTCAACTTAAGATTCTGCACCATGTGCAATCAATAATGAAATGTCATGGCTCTTGGTTGTCATGGTTAGAGGTGATCCAGAAAGTGTACGTTCCTTCTATTTTTTTCTCTAAAAGTCACTCCAGGGTTGATTCTAGGCAAACAAGAGTAAAGCAATGAATAAAATGATATTGGATTTGAGGAAACTGGAATTAAATAGAAGTTAATTAGAAGGAAAGTCTCAGGAGACTTAGAGAGCTTAGCATCATCATTTGGAAAGAATGTGAATGGGAAGGGATGGAGAGGGAGGAAGGGAGAGAGAGATGGGAGAGAGGAAGAGATCGAGCGTGCACACCACAAAATAAGACTAGGAGGTGGAAACAAGCACATGCAGAAACAAATGCAAAGACAAAAATAGGATAATGAAAAACCAAAAAGTAAACTTGAAAAGACCCCGTAAAAATTCAAGGTCCTACCGTGGCTGACACCTATAATCCTTACTACTCAGGAGGCTGAGATCTGAGGATCGTGGTTCAAAGCCAGTCCAAGCAGGAAAGTCTGTGAAACTCTTATTTCAAATAAACCACCAGAAACCAGAAGTGGTGCTGTGGCTCAAGTGGTAGCTTGCCTTGAGCTGAAGAGCTGAGGGACAGCGCCCAGGCCCAGAGTTCAAGCCCTACCATCGGGGGAAAAAAAAAATTCAAGGTCCAAATATAAGACAAAATTAGCATTCTTTTACACAATTTGGACTCTATCTGAGCAGAGTGCTGGTGGCTCATGCCTGTCATCTCAACTACTCAGGAGGCTGAGATGTGATCACTGTATAAAGCCAGCTCTGGCAGGGCTTATCTCGAAAATTGGGGAGTGAAGCAGAAGCTCAAACGGTAGAGCACTAGCCTTGAGCAAAAAGCTCAGAGACAGAGCCAAGGCCCTGAGTTCAAGCCTAGTATTGGCAACAACAACAACAAAAAATGTTTGCCTCTAAAGTATGTGTGTATAGAACTAGCAGAAACTGAGGGCTCACTACTTTTCATTATATAAGAAATGTAATGTTTCACTGAATTTGATTCCAGTGGCCTACATCTTGTACATGCCTTTTTCTAATTTGGGGAGGGGAAGAGAAATAACAAAATGTTGAAATAAGGATACAGGTTGACCCACTGTAACAATGATATGTACAAGACACTATCTTGGAATTGGGTGGGGGGGCGGGGGGAGGCTGGGAAGGCATGGGAAGGGTAAACAAAGGAGGAGGCTGCAATGCTTGGTAAGAAATGTACTCATTATCTTGCCCATGTAATTGTAACCCCTCTGTACCGTATGTTCACAAAAAAATTTTTAAAAAAGACACTTGGAAACGAACTTTACAACTTTGCAGTTGCAGGGGGGAGGGGGGCGGGGGGAGGTGGGAGTTGGGGAGGTGGAGAGGGAAGGGATGGTAGGGGGAAAAACAAAGGAGGAGGTAACAATGTTCTATAGGAAATGTACTCATTACCTTACTCATGTAACTGTAACCCCTCGGTACAGTATTTTTACAATAAAAGATATATATTTAAAAAAAGAAATTTAATAGGAATTTAAAATTGCATAAATGTTCAAATAGTGAAAAGAAGAAAAAAAGAAACAAAATTCAATTGAGGAAATAAAAGAACAAATCAAGAATAAAATACACTGGGAAAAAAAAGCAATGTTTCCTATAGGGTTGAATGATCCAGAAGTTCTGCATTTTAATGCTAATTTCTTTAAGAATTTCCTGACAGCATCTAGTGGTTGTTAGAAATAACCATGGGAGATAGAAAATGGTGGAGATGAAAATAGACCTGGCTTCCTTCAAGATCTTTTGGAAGGAAAGAGGTTCTATTTTTCCCTTGAAAGAACAAATCCATTTAATCCATAGGTTGCTGACAGGCTTTCTTCTATGTAGCAATATGAAACCACACTTCAGGGGTTTAGTATTCCACCTTTTATTTGTTTTTCTCTCTTTCCCTGGGACACACACACACACACACACACACACACACACACACACTCTAACTCTCAAAGACTGAATTCTTACCTATAATCCTTCTACTGCTTGGAGAGCTGGAATAGATTTCTGTTGTCATACAATCATTTTATTACACCAGCACACAAACACGGGGATGAGGGATTAAATGTATCCTAGAAAAAAATTAAAGAACACACACACACACTCAAAGATAAAAAATAATTAAGCTCTACAACAAGAACACTATTGCTCACAAAAAGTATTCTGATCTTATTTCCATCTACACACCTTAGTATGTCAGGGTTAGAAAAAGACTTTCAATGATCGATCTAGGCAAACAAAGGAAAAAGTATACCCTGGCAAAAGAGATTTAAAAGAATTGTCAGGATGTAATTGATTTTTTTTAAAAAATAAGTTTTTAATCAACCCAAGTGAAGTCCCTCAATTCAGTAAAGAAAAAACAAACTCTCTTTAAGCTTTGACGAAGGAAAACATCAAAAGTACCTAAAAAAGACTTTCAGGCCACTCCTGTTACTGAGAAGATCATGTTTAGATGAATTGAATTTGAGAACGATCAAAGACCAAAATACTAAATTCAAGACAAGCTTTAAAATTTCCCCCATGTGCCAGGTGCCAGTGGCTCAGCTACCCAGGAGACTGACACCTGAGGATCCCGGTTCGAAGCTAGCCCAGGCAGGAAAGTCCATGAGCCTCTTATCACTCATTAACCAGCAAAAAGCCAGAACTGGAGCTGTGGCTCAAGCGGTAGAGTGTTAACTTTGCGTAAACTCCTAGTGCTCGGAGTTCAAGTCCCAGGAATGGCGCGCATGCACACACACACACACACACACACACACACACACACACACACACACACACACACACACACACACACACACACACACACCAGATGTAAGAATCCATTTATGAAATATTCACACAATGATGGAGAAGAATGGACCCTTGAAATGACCACAGGTTTCATAAGTACGAAGTGCTAGCTGTCAACCATCCCCAAACCAGCCAAGTCAGAGATGAGCACCCATGGCGCAATGCCCGGTACCACATGCTGAACCTAGTCTCTGGTGATGGGCACGGTAGAAACCCACACCCAACGTTGACTTCACAGTCAACTCTAGTGTCTTCCCCACCGCCTGCCTGAGCCACGCACTTCTCCCTGGGACATTGTCCTCTGAGCAAGAGGCCTATCTTGAGGAAGCCACACGCCATGGAGCCCTGGCACTTCTTGCACCTTCTTTTGCTTATTACCACTACACTTCTATACAGTTGGTTCTCCAGCAAAAGCATCAGCTCAAGCTACGCACTGGTGGCTCACACCTGTAATCCTAGCTCCTTGGAGGCTGAGATTGTTGAGATTGTGGTTTGAGGACAGTTTGGGCAGGGGGAAAAAACTAGTAATACCCCCTTCTCACACCTGTTATCTTAGCTATCAAAAACCTACCAGTGGGATCACATCCGGGCATACAATAGGGCATGAAGTGAGACACTGTCTTAAAAAAAAAAAAAAGCAAAAGTCAGGACTGGAGGCATGGCTCAGCAGGAAGAGCATCTCCTTAGCAAAGCCTGTGAAGCCCTGAGTTCAAGGAAGGGAAAAAAATCAACTAGCTCAAAACCTTTTTGTCTACTTTTCTTCTCCTTTTTTGGTCAGTCATGGAGCTTGAACTCTGGGCTTGGGTGTTGTCCCTCAGCTCTTCAGCTCAAGGCTAGCGCTTTACCACTTGAGCCACAGCACCACTTCTAGCTTTTTTTTCTGCTTATGTGGTGCTGAGGAATCGAACCCAGGGCCTCATGCATGCAAGGCAAGCGCTCTACCACTGAGCCACCTTCCCAGCCCCTACTTTGCTTTTTTTTTTTTTTTTTTTTTAAATCCAGAACATCCAACAGAATGAATCTTGGCATTTCTCTTGTTCACTGGTAAAGAACTCAGAAATAATGGACTAATGTCCTTCAGATGAGCGTGCTTAGGATGCCATTTCCCAGCTCCTCTGCTCATTGAATGCAATCATAAACTTCCTTTGCTAACTGCCTCCAGACTCTGTGCTGACAGATAAAGTTGGGAAAGTTAGTCATGTGGAAAAGAAAACCCTTCTTCTATGGAACAGTCTGTGCTGCAGGGATTGGTGTGATTGTGAACTTAGAATTCTCTAGTTGTGACATGTGTGCAAGCTCACCTGAACTACAGGTATGAGCTGTGAAGATGGTGGTCAAGTGAGGCTTAAGTCAGGATTGGAGGATATTTTTTGTTGTTGTTAAAAATTATTTTTATGAGCCAGCCACTGATGGCTTACCACCTGTCATCCTAGCTACTCGGGAGGCTGAGATCTGAGGATCATGGTTTGAAGCCAGCCTGAGCGGGAAAGTCCATGAGACTTATCTCCAACTAACCACCAGCAAATTGTAAGTGAACTGTGGCTCAAAGTTCTAAATGCTAGCCTTGAACAAAAAAGCTCAGGGATAGCACCTAGGCCCTGAGTTCAACCCCTAGAACCAGGAGAAAAAAAATATTTTTATTAGTGTATACTAATTATACAAAGTGAGAGGTTTCATGGTGACATTTTTGTACATATGTATAATGTAGTTTGATCATATCCACCCTGTTACTTTTTTATATCTACATTTCCCTCTTTTTAACCTTACAAAAGCTTTAAAAATGGGTTTCATTATGCCCTTCCCATGTGTGGATATCATATAATTGGGGAAACGTAAGAAATAGGAAAACAAAGTGAAAACTTAGGGAAAAGATGAATTCAAATTTCATCTAAATTTACTTCTTCTTATTCTCTCCTCTTCATGAGTGCTCATGTGCCTTTTCATTTTTTCCTCTTTTGTTGTTATTATAAAGGTGATGTACAGAAGGGTGCCAGTTGCGTAAGTCAGGTAAAGAGTCCATTTCTTTCATTTGGACACTATTACTCTTTCCTCACTCTCTCCCAGTTTTCCCCTCCCATCTCTACCTACAAGTTGTAGAGTTCATTTTCCACATAGTGTCCAGTGAGTATCACCGCTGCATTTGTTCACTTTTTGTCCCTCCATTTCTGAGTCCTCTTTGCCTGCCCAAAGACAGATAAATAAATAAAGAAGACAGAAAGAAAGTAAACCAAAAAACTGGTAGCTGGTAGCTCACATCTATAATCCTAGCTACTCAGGAGACTGTGATCTGAGGATCATGGTTCAAAGCCAGCCTGGGCAGGAAAGTTCCCATGAGGCTTTTATCTCCAATAAACTATTCAGAAAAAGCCAGAAGTGGCTCAAATGGTAGAATGCTAGCCTTGAGTGCAAAGAGGCTCAGGGATAGTGCCCAGACCCTGAGGTTAAGCCCTAAGACTGGCAGAAAAAGAAAAAGAATAAAAGGAAAGAAAATTATCAACAAAGAAAAAAACCTCCTGTTTCCATTTCCTGGAGTTTGAGTGAAGGATCTGTTGATCTATTTAGTTTTTGATGATACCAGAGTTCAAACTCAAGAAGATCTTGTACTTGATAGTACTCCTCACTTTAGCCACATCCTCCCCAACTCTCTCCACTCTCTCTCTCCTCTCTCCTGTCTCTGTCTGTCTGTCTCTGTCTCTGTCTCTGTCTCTGTCTCTGTCTCTGTCTCTGTCTCTGTCTCTGTCTCTCTCTCTCTCTCTCTCTCTGTCACTGTCTCTCTCCTCCCTCTCTCTTAGGCTATTTTTTCGATAGAATTTCTTACTTGGGCTAATGTGGGACTCCCTACATATTGACAGACTCCTACATAGCTGGGATTACAGGAATGTAGCACTGTGCCCAACTCAACTTGTAAGATCCTCATCTACATACATTAAGAACAAGATTGAAGCAGCCTTCCCTGTTGGTGAGACCATTCATTTTTTTTACTATATCTTCATGGCTCCTCTAGTCTTGCTAAGAGCTATGACCACTACACTTGTTCAATTTAAGCCTTTGAGTGACCACATATCTATTGAGAAGCTAAGACTGAATTCGAGACAAAAAACAGAGACTTAGGCTGGGAAGGTGGCTCGGTGGTAGAGTGCTTGTCTGGCATGCAGTATCCATGGTTAGTCAGAATTAATAAATGTCTCCCATTCACACTCCTTTTGTGTCCCAAAAAGTATGACAAATGGTCCTAGCAACAGTCACTTTCAATCCAGAGGACATCACTGCCCCCTGGTGGACATGTTAAAATTGTTCCCTAGAATGTCTCCAACCAGACCAATCTTGCAAGTAAAAGTGTTCTATTGCTTATTTAGGAAAACAAAACAAAACCCATGAACATCCTAGTGATCTATACATTGAAAGATCCTGGGGTCACAAATATCATATTTTACCTTGTTTCCTTTTTCTTCCCTGCTCAACCCCTAGCTCAAACTACTTCTGGAATCTATGGCTCATCTTGTGATGTTTTGCAGGGAGGGACACTATGTACCAATAGTCTCTTTAGGGCAAGACCAATGTGGGTATTTATAAACTAAGATTATTTAATGGTTGGAGGCCTCTAATTCATACATATTGGTTTTTGTTTTGTGTTGTTTTTGTTGTGTTTTTGTTTGTTTCTTGGTCATAGGGCTTGAACTCAGGGCCTAGGTGCTATCTATCTCTAAGCTTTTTCACTCAAGTCTAGTGCTCTACCACTCTGAGCCACAGCGCCACTTCTGGCTTTCTGGTGGTTCACTGGAAAAGTAAGTTGCACAGACTTTCCTGCCCAGGCTGGCTTCAAACTGCGATCTTCAGATCTCAGCCTCCTGAGTAGCTAGGATGACAGGTGTGAGCCACCGGAACCTGGCTGCATCAATTTTCTTTTTAATCTAGCTTGTATACAAACTTTACACATTTATAAGTGAATTCTTAATTCTTCTTCATTTTTTATTATCCAGCTCTTTTTCCTGTTGAAAAACTTGCATGAATTGGGCATCAGTGACACACCTATAATTCTAGGTACTCTAGACGTGAGATCTGAGGATCGTGCTTTGAAGCCAGCCTGTAGGAAAGTTCACAAGACTCTTACTTCCAATGAACTACCATAAAAGCTAGTTGTGGAGCTGTGGCTCAAGTGGTAGAGCACTTGCCTGGAGCAAAAGCAGCTCTCAGGTCCTGCCCTCAAGCCCCAAGACTGACACAACAAATGCACACGTACTAACTTTTTCCTGCCACCATCACCTAAACATACAGTGTAATACCTATTTACATAGCAATTCCTCAGTATGAAGTCTTATAAGTAATCTAGAGGTGGTTTATAACCTACAGAAAGATGAGTGGGAATGATGTGAAAATATGATGAAAGTTTATAGACCACGCTTGAGTGCCTTCAGATTTTGACACCTTTGGAGCTGAGAGGATTCTGGAACAAATTTAGTGGACATTGATGGACAACGGGAAGGGGGGGCCTTATCAATTATCCTTGGCACTACTTTTAGACTAGTATTTGTATACATCAAAAAGGTTTCTAGGGGCTGGGAAGGTGGCTCAGTGGTAGTGTTTGCCTTGCATGCACAAGGCCCTGGGTTCCATTCCTCAACACCACAGTAAGCAGAAAAGGCTGGAAGTGGTGCTGAGGCTCAAGTGGTAGAGCACTTGCCTTGAGCTGAAGAGCTGAGGGACAGCGCCCAGGCCCAGAGTTCAGGCCCCATGACCGGAAAAAAAAAAAGTTTTTATAAATGGCTCACACCTGTAATCCTAGTTACTCAGGAGGCTGAGATCTGAAGACCATAGGTCAAAGCCAGCACAAGCAGGAAAGTCAGTGAGACTCTTATCTCCAATGAACCACCAAAAACGCCAGAAGTGGAGCTGTGGCTCAAGTAGTAGAGTGCTTGGACAGTACCCAAGCCTTGAGTTCAAGCCCCAGTATGAGTACAAAAAAAATTAGTCAAGAGTCACACCTCAGGTAGAAGGTAAAATGAGTACCTTCATTCATTTATCCTACACAGCAAGAGTAATCAGGCTGTAGAAAAGGAACTAGTTCCTGGCAGTGACCTATGACCTGCTGCCCCTGTCAATTCTGTTTGATTCAGCTCAGGCTATAATGTATATTTCACCATACCGAATAATCATAAATAGATCACTTTTACCTGTATAGTGATTGTGCCTACATATTGTTCAATTAAAAGTATCCTGTAATAATAGGGAAAAGCTTCAACACCTAGATCAGGTTCTTTGTCTCTCTGAACTCCAAGAGTGACTTCACAGACACAGAAGGAGAAACAAAATAGCCAAAATTCATTCAAGAGAAAGAAAAGCTCAGTTGCTGCCAGACAAGAGGGACCCAAGAGAGGGCACCACCTGGGGTGCGGTATGTGGGGTTAATGAGGTGACTCTAGTAGAGAGCTACAAGACTGTCAAGATCATTGGACAGCCTGCGAGTCATAGCTGTCTCCAGAGCCAGTCAAGAGGCTCCACACAGCCTGCACTAACACTCCATGGATGTTTTAGCCCCTCTGATTGGATGCTCATTACGGTGCATATCTCTAATGTCCAATCAGCCATTTGTTCACATGCAAGTCTTCCAGGGACAAGGTCTTAGGAGGGGATGCCCAGAGCCCTGCACATGGGGCTGCTCAGAGCCATGGTGATGAGATGCCCAGAGGCCTGCACACGGGACTGCTCAGGGTCATGGTAATGACATGTCTAGGGGCCTGCACACGGGACTGCTCAGGGTCATGGTAATGACATGTCTAGGGGCCTGCACACGGGACTGCTCAGGGCCATGGTGAGGGGCGCAGGACCTCTATGGGAGGGGGCCTGTGCCGTGATATCCTAGCCAGGTTCTCTTTCTACTTTTAGTAAGACTTATGATGGTTAAATGACCTTATATATAAATTTTTTACTACATAATTATGAATCAAAATGAAAGAAGTATTTTTGAGCATTATACTTAATGGCAAACAACAATAATGAAACAGCCCCTTTCCAGCTCCCTACATGTAACGAATAACATCTATGCGGACATACATTTGCATACATGCGTAATCATTATTAAGCAAACTCAAGGTTGTGTGTGTGTGTGTTTGTGTGTGTGTGTGCGCGCGTGTGTGCATGCACTGAACTTGAACTCAAGGCCAGCCACTGTCCTGAGCATTTTTGTTCAAGGTTAGTGCTCCATCACTTGTGCCACAGCTCCACTTCCAGCTTTTTGCTGGTTAATTGGAGATTAGAGTCTTACAGACTTTCCTGCTAGGCTGACTTCAAATTGTGATCCTCAGATCTCAGGCTCCCAAATAGCTAAGATTACAAGAATGAACCATCATCACCTGGTTCACAAATACAATTTTATTCTCTTTGTCCAACAGAAGAGAGTGAATTAAAGGATGGAACAAGATAATGCTCCCTAGACCCCTTCTTCCTGTGTAAGGGAAAGATGGAAAAGGGGAAAAAAATAAACATAGTAGGCCAAAAATGTAGATAACTTCCCACACCTACATCTGAAATAATTGTCTGGTGTCCTTACTCCTAAGATAGCTTTTTCAGTAATTCAAATAATTTCCTCTGTCTTCAGCACAAGCAGGTACACCTTTCTGGTTATAAAGCAGGAAAATAGAAATAGGGTGTGTATGTGTGAAGAAACATATGTTCAACTACTGGACTTTAATTACAAAGTAAAATAAAATAAAAGCTATTTCATGAAGTCCTTTGTTAACCTTAAGGTAGGGATTTTTATTATTATTTTTAATCTTTAAGTAGTTGTATTAAGGAGTTGCCATTTAGCAAAGTAGTTTATGAATACATTGCAGCTTGATCCATGTCATCCTTTTCCTCATTCTTAATTTTGTAGAATATACATTGGATTCTTGACTTCATGCTCCCCCTCTTCTTTTCATCTGTCTATCCCTTCCCCCTTGACTCCACCCCATCCTTTACAAGTACCCGCTTCCTATTGTTTATTTTTCTGAATTTTGACTTTGCCTTTCTAAGGAATTACACTATTTGAGTTCTCCCTTGACTCTACCATATTTCAGTTAATACACTTGCACACCACCCATTGTATTTACTTAGGAGGGTGTAAGCTATGTCCATCTTCCACATGTGAGGGAAAACACGCATCCTTTGTCTCTCTGAGCCTGACTTACTTCACTTAAGACAAATTTTTCCAGGCCTTTCCAATATCATTCAGTATCATTCTTTCTAATGGATAAGTAAAATTCCATTATGTCTATATACCACATTTTAAAATTTTTATTGTTAGGTTGTTGTCCAGAGGGGTTACAGCTACATGAGTAAGGCAATCAGTACATCACTTTTTTTTGGGGGGGGGTCCGGTCGTGGGGCCTGAGCTCTGGGCCTGGGTGCTGTCCCTCAGCTCTTTCAGCTCAAGGCTAGTGCTCTACCACTTGAGCCACAGCACCACTTCCGGCTTTTTTCTTTTTGCTTGTGTGGTGCTGAGGAATCGAACCCATGCAAGGCAAACACTCTACTACTGAGCCACCTTCCCAGCCCCTCATTACATTACTTGTTGATCACTGTTACCCCTTCCCTTCCCTTCCTTTCCCCACCTCCCACACTCCTACCTGACCCCCTCACTGCCTGAAGTTGTGAAGTTCATTTCCAGTATATTTTCCTATGGGTATCTTTGTACCACGTTTTCTTTTTTTTATCCATTCATCTGTTGAGGGGCCTCTGGGCTGATTCCATGCCTTGGCTAGTGAAAATAGTGCTGCAGTGAACATGGTTGTGGTGCTGGCTTTATTGTATCCTGGTCTGTTATCTTTTGGGTAAATGCTCAGGAGTGGAATTGCTGGATCATAGGGGGTTGGAATCTTTATAAGCTAAGGAACTGAGTCTATGACATCTAGGACAGATCAATTCCTTGAGAGATCTGTTATCCCAGCTACTCAGGTGGATCTCTGTGTGAGGCAAGTCCTGGGCAAAAATGTGAGACCCTCTCTGAAAAAAAAACAAAAAAACAAAAAAAACTAAAAACCCCAAAAGGGTTGGAGCCTTTCTGTAAATGGTGCTGGCAGAATTGGTTAAACACTTGTAGAAAACTAAAGCTAGATCTGTATATATCGCCCTACACCAGATTCAACTCCAAATGGATCAAAGACCTGGAAATAAAAGCAGACTCCATGAAAACATTACAGGAAGGAATAGGAGAAACTCTAGGGCCCCTTGGCACAGGCCGAAATTTTCTTAATAGTGACCCAGAAGCACAACAAATCAAAGAAAGGTAGGACAAATGGGATTGCATGAAACTGCAGAGCTTCTGCAAGGCAAAGAATATAGCTAGCAAGATCAATAGAAAGCCCACAGATTTGGAGAAGATCTTCACTAGCCATACAACGGACAAAGGTCTCATATCTAAAATATACTTAGAACTCAAAAAACTAAATTTCCCAACAACAAACCTTCAAAACAACAACTGCCCAATTAATAAATGGGCTAAAGACTTAAAGAGAGACTTCTCTGAAGAGAAAATAAGAATGGCCAATAGACACATGAAGAAATGTTCAACTTCTCTAGCCATAAAAGAAATGCAAATCAAGACAACATTGAGATTAAACCTCACCCCAGTTAGAATGACTATACTCAAGAAATCTAGTAACAACTGATGCTCGTGGGGATGTGGCCAAAAGAGAACCCTACTGCATTGTTGGTGGGAGTGTAAACTTGTTCAACCAGTCTGGAATGCAGTATGGAGGTTCCTCAAAAGACAACACATAGAGATCCCTTATGACCCAGCAATCCCACTTTTGGGCATTTACCCAAATGATCACAAACAAGGTCATACCAAAGCTACCAGCACAACCATGTTTATCACAGCATTATTTACCATAGCTAAGATATGGAACCAACCCAGATGCCCCTCGGTAGATGAATGGATCAAGAAAATGTGGAAAATACACACACACACACACACACACTCACACACACGAATTCTATGCCTCCACCAGAAAGAATGACATCGCCCCATTTGTTAGGAAATGGAAAGACTTGGAAAAACTTATATTAAGTGAAGTAACACCCAAAGAAACATAGGTCCCATGGTTTCCCTTATTTACAATAGCTAGTATATGTCTAGGACAAGCAGAAAAGGTCAAAAGCTATGTACATATAGCCAGATAAGATGGTGTTAAGCAAAATAAACCCCAAGTGTTTTTTAATTTCTTGCTATTGTTCCTAACATATTTATAATGTACCATGTGATTTTTGTTGTTATTTCTTTGTATGTTCCTCTCCCATGGTATAACACCTGTTTTCACTACTTCTCTAACTTGGGAAGCGGAAGGGAAAAAACAAAATGCTTAAATAGGGATACAAGTTGACCCATTGTAACAATGAGATGTACAAGATACTATGTTCAAAAACTAACTTTACAATTTAGGCAGGGAGGTGGGGTGGGAGGAGAGGAGGAGTGTAGTTATGGAGGTGGGAGGGAAGGGATGGTAGGGAAAAAACAAAGGAGGAGGAAACAATGCCTAATAGGAAATGTACTCATTACCTTGCTCATGTAACTGTAACCCCTCTGTACAGTATTTTTACAATAAAAAAGTATTAAAAAAAATAAAAGGGCTGAAACCACAGCTGAAGTGAAAAGAGTACAAACCTAAGAAGATTGAGCCCCTGAATTCAAATCCCAGTACCACCACCAGAAACAAAAGAGAAAAGAAAAAATGTTTGGTTCCACACATACTTTATAATTAATCTCCTATAGCAATCTCATATAGCAATATGAAATATACTAGAGGGAAAAAGCAATATGAAATACATTAATGGGGGGGAAGCTGCAAAATCCTAGTGTAGTTAGTATAAAATCCTTCTTTAGCATTTAGCAGAACTCACCAGTGAACCCATTTGGGCCTAGAAGGATTTCTTTTTCTTTCTGAAAAAACAAAAACAAAAAAAAAAAAACCTGATTATTGATTTATTTTCTCTAAAACTAGTCCTCATCTGATCTTCTTTTTCTCCTTCTTCATCTTCTTTTTTCTGTCATTACCAGGATTTGAACTCAAGAACTGTGCTTACTCAGCTTGCTTGCTTGGCTGGTGCTTTGCCTCTTGTGCCATGACTTCAGCTTGGCTTTTTGCTGGTTAATTGGAGATGGAATCTTGTAGGCTTTTCTGCCTGGGCTAGCTTTATGTAAGAATGAATCTTCATGAAGACACAGAAGTATCCTTCTCAAGATGTATCTATCTTGTGGTGATCACACTCTTGATTCTTGACATCTTGACTCATTTCATGACTTTTCCCAAAACATATCACAATTTAGTAAAATCAAGGGAATTAATTCATTTGAGGTTGTTCCCATCATTCATTAACAGTTTCTAACAAAAGGATGATGTTAAGCCAGGCACCTGTGGCTCACACCTGTAATCCTAGCTACTCAGGTGGCTGAGATCTAAGGATGACGATTTGAAGCCATCTGGGGCAGGAAAGTCTGTGAGACTCTTATCTCCAATTAACCACTAAAGAGCTCAAAGTGGAGCTGTGGCTCAAGTGGTATAGCACTAGCCTTGAGCAAAAATGTTCAGAGTCAGTGGCCAGGTCCTAAGTTCAAGCCCCAAGACAGATACAAAAACAACAACAAAAAGAATGACATTAATCTTCTTTCTTACTGCTTGGCTTATCACATTTTGTGGTCATTTGTACAATTGTTTTAAACTACTTCTTCCTGTTTGATATTTGTAATCACTTCAGTAATGACAGTACAGTGCTGAACAGTACAGTGCTGAAATCCTTTGGATTTCAGCAGTGTGAAATCTCTGCTATTTTCTCAGCCAATTTCTCTGGGAAATAATTAATTGTCACATTTTCATTGGTTCCATTAAATTTTTAAGACAAAGAAAAGAAATCTCCCTGGCAGGTTAAGCTAACAGTGGTGACTGGTGAAGCAAGGGATGAAGCCCAACTTCAAATACTCACCTGAGGAGTGTCAACTTTTATTCTTCATTTCTGACATTTTGTAACTTCCCTGTTAACCATCTGGAGATTAGACAGTCTTATGGTTTCCCGGCAAGATCCCATGTAGACAATGCTGGTACTATGTTGAGTGTAGAAGTGTAGAAGATACAGCGAGAAAGCAATCAGACTTTATTCTCAAGAAGTTGAAAACAGCTGGGTGCCAATGGCTCATGCCTGTAATCCTAGTTACTCAAGAGGCTTAGATCTGAAAGTCATGGTTTAAAGCCAGCCATATCAGGAAAGTCTGTGAGATTCTTATTTCCAACTAACCAGCAAGTAGTAGAGCACCAGCCTTGAGGAAAAAATAGGTCAAGGACAGAGCCCAGGGCCTGAGTTCAAATCCCAGGATTAGCATGCATGCATGTGTGTGTGTATACACACACACACACACACACACACACACACACACACACACACACACACACACACACACACACACACACACACACACACACACACACAC
The DNA here is from genome assembly GCF_024711535.1 of Dipodomys merriami. Taxonomy (NCBI): domain Eukaryota; kingdom Metazoa; phylum Chordata; class Mammalia; order Rodentia; family Heteromyidae; genus Dipodomys; species Dipodomys merriami. The sequence goes on along the minus strand of NW_027202271.1, from coordinate 4,129,451 downwards.
ACACACACACACACACACGGAAAATTTCCAGGTACCAGAGGCTCACATCTGTAATCCTAGCTGAACTCAGGAAGCTGAGATCTGAGGATGGTAGGTCAAAGCCTGCCTGGAGAGGAAAGGCTGTGAGATTCTTATCTGCAACTAATCAGCAATGAGCCAGACATGGAACTTTGGCTCAAATGGTAGAGCACTAGCATTGAGCAAAACAAACAAACAAAAAGTAAACAAACCCTAAGGGATAGCATGCAGGCCCTGAGTTCAAGTCCCAATATGGGCACAAAAAAAATTAAAAATCAAATAAGGCAGTAAACCAGGGCAAACTGACATCCATTGTGCAAAAAGAAAGGAACCCTGAACTTTGGTATAATCAAAACTGCTCTGGGACTGGGACTCATGACATTCTAAGAGAGTTGTGCTGGAAATAAGATTTGATGGACAACTGGAGTTGACGGAGCAAATGGAAGACAGCATGTGGGAGACCTGGGGAACTGGACATGTCGCACAGGGTCTGGTCACAGAGATCCTCGTAGACCTTTGTCTTTGCAACACTATGGAAAGCCTGGCAACAACTGGAAGCAGAAGGTGGCTGGGAATCTGACCTGACAAGCAGCACTCCAGTGGCAGTCTGGAAGTGTGATTGGAGGAGAAAAATCTATGGAGTGGATTATGGTAGAAGCTGAGAATGGAGATGATGGAAAGTCAAAGTAGTAGGTACAGGAAGACTGAGAGCTATTGCAAAAAAAGCTTTGATGGAAAATCAGATGTGCTTGGCACTCAAGAGAGGTGTTAAGAGGGACTTTCAGATTCACCACCTTTCCTACCCTGGCACTACCTGCATCAAAGCCTCGGCAATCAAATTCATAGGACATTCATCATCCTCATTTTTACATCCCAAGGGTCTTTAGTATATCTCAGATTCAAGGGCTTTTTCTCCATAGTCCAATTTGCTAGCCTATTTCCTGTCCTTGAAGCAACAGTGTGAATGGTTCTATCAGTTTCCAAAGAGTTTCCCGGTGCCCCTCGCTCCCCTTCCATCATCACCACCATTCATTCCACCACTCATTTCTTTTTGTATTATTACCACCCTGAAGTGGTTGTGCAAAGAGGTTTCAATTCCATATGTCAGTTTGTGGGTACAATGCATCTTGATCAATTTTACCCTTTCATCCTTCTCCCTCATCTCTCAACCACCCCTCCCCTCAATGTTCCTGCCTCCATTTTCACATAGAATATTATGACCACATGCACTCACCCCTCCTCTCTCCTTTTGTCTACCTCCCTCTGCTTGACCTCAACTGCCACCCCCCCAACACCTCAATTTCCATCCTCTTAGCATTCATTGTATTAAACTGCAAGTTAGCTTTTCAAAGAAGTAACACCATTGAAATTCCTCCAGCACATACTTCGGTGAATTTCTATCAAACTTCCACACAAGAGAAAACATTCATCATTTCTGAGCCACACTCTCAGCCCTCTTTTTGCAGGAGATGGAGTCTAGTAAACCTTTCTGCCCAGGCTAGCCTCGAGCCACAGTTCTGCAGCTCTCAGCCTCTTAAGTAGCTAGGATTCAAGTATGAACCACTAGCACAAAGCTACCATCATGGTAATTTATTACTGCCATATCTAGAAACTTTTTTTTTGGGGGGGGGGCTTCACGCAGGTGAGCCAGAACTCAAATTCCTTAACTCAGCACACAGGCTGATTATTCTAATGTGACCTCTGATCCAACACTCATAACTGTGTGGAATTCTCCTCCCTTTCCTTCCTACTGTTCTTCAGGACCACCTTTCTAACTAAAACTCAAAAGATACCTCTCAAAGAGAGAGGGGAAAATATTCTTTAGTTTTCTGTTTACCTGAAGTAAAGATAAAAAGAAATCCAGTTCAATATTTTCAGGCCAAAGTATTAAAAAGAATAGCTGATCCTCTGGAGAAATACACAATAACCTTGACTTGGGAAAAAATATTATGGAAGGCCAGGCACTAGTGGCTCACACTTGTAATCCTACCTATTTAGGAAGCTGAGATCTGATGATTGTGGTTTGAATCCAGTCTAGGCAGGAAAATTGATGAGACTCTTATCTCCAATTAACCACCAGAAAACTGGAAGTAGAGCTGTGGCTCAAGTGGTAGATACTAGCTTTGAGCAAAAAAGCTCAGAAACAGTGCCCAGGTCCAGAGTTCAAGAACCAGGACTGGCATACACACAAAAAATTATGGAATGTCATGGAATCTCAGATCACTCCTGGCGACTTCTCCCTCCCCCAAGATGGTTCTTTGATAGGAATATGAAAATAGATAAGGCTATTCTTAACCAGGCAAAGCCAAAGTAAATGGCAGAAATAAAAAAAGTTATCTATAACTGGTTCTATTATTGGTTCTAAAAGTTATCTGTTACTGACTGACCGGCACCTGTCACTCCCAGGACATGGAAGATCAGTCTCCAGCAAATATTCATCATTTATCTTAGGAGCAAATAAAATCAGAACTGGAATCTAGCCAGGTGCTAGTGGCTCATGCCTGTAAGCCTAGCTACTCAGGAGGCTGAGATCTGAGGATCACAGTTTGAAGCTAGCCCAGGCAAAGAAGTCTGTGAGACTCCTATCTCCAATAAAGTTCCAAAAACGCTGGAAGTGCAGCTGTGGCTCAGGTGGTAGAGCACTAGCTTTGAGCCAAAAAAGCTCAGGGAGAGTACCCAAACCCTAAGTTCAAGCCAGGACAGGCACAAACAAATGGAATTTACTGGAGTTATTAGGGACAGTGTACAGTTCCTAAGTGACCAGAGAGGGAATGTGGTTTGGAGATCATACAGCCAGAACAACATCCAAAACCACATCTTACAGGGCTCGCTTTGTTCTCCCTCACCCAGAATCTACAGCTTGTACCATGGACACTGATGCCACCCTGCCCCACTGCTGGAAATCCCCGTTAATGGGCTTACTGAGGTGGCAACATTTTTTAATCTCTAATTCCCAATTCAAAAAATCTCGTTTGTAGCTCCACTGGGCCAACTCTAAGAAGGATACAGACCACCCCAGCTTGGCCACAAGAAGTGAGGAAACAAGACCTGGTAGGGAGAAAAAGAGGCAGTACTCACAAAGGCAGGATACATGGGACAGAGAGCTGATCAAAGATGCCAAAAAGTCAGAATGGAAAGCCTGTGCTAGATCTATTCAGATCCAAATGCTTTGAAAATAAATATAAATATATATGTGTATATATATATATATATGTGTGTGTGTGTGTGTGTGTGTGTGTGTTGTGTGTGTGATGATATATGTATATATGTGTATATATGATATGCATACATGATATATAGATCATGTACACACATACATGTATAGCTCCAGTGGCTAATCCTAGCTACTCAGGAGGCTGAGATCTGGTCAGCCTTGACCAAAAAGTTTACTATATTCCATCTCCAAAACATAACCAACAAAAAGCAGGACTGTAGGTACAGCCCAAGTAATAGAGAACCATCAGGAACAGAAGTAGAAGCCACTGCACCTCCTACCCAAGTGCACTCTTGGAAGAATCTCTTACTATTATGATATAAAGGACAGAGGCCAGTGCTTCAACAGTACCTGTGCTTTCATGTGTGCATGCATGTGTGCATGCACGCGCATGCACACATGAAAGCACACACACACACAATTAGGACCCTAATTTTAAAAACAAAGCCTTGCTGGGATTTATTAGGTCCTGTAAATCCTTCTAACTCCCATTTCATCTGCCAGGACCTCTCCTCTCCAGGCAACCAAGACTACAGCAGTCTTTACATTGATGGGAATACTTTTTTTTTCATTTGTTTTACAATCTGTGTTCACATCCTTAAGTCATTTTATTTCAGTTCATTCCTTTGAGGTGGTTTTCCATGACTCATCAAAATGAGGTTCCATATACATTTTCCAGAATGTTTCATGTCTAGTAAGCAAAGAATTTAACTGATAGGTAACAAAAGCTTACCTTTCCTTGGATGACACAGCTTTACAAACAATAGTTATTTTCTTACAATTAGAACAAGAATGATCCATAGCCACGTGTTTATTGAAGCACTAGCTAAGCTTTCATTTACAAGCCAGTATTTTTGAAGGGAAAAAGATCAAATAAAACAGTATTTTCAAATGTTATACAATCTACATAAACATTAAACTTGCAGGATTTACAAATTAATATTCTGGGCAGACAGATAAATTATACATCATTTCGCAAAATCCAATCTACAGACTTAAAAAAAATTCATACAGCCATAATGCAAGATAGTCTCTCTTTACAATCTACCTATATACATAGTTTTTCCCACCACACAGGATGAGAATTCTCATCACAGCTACCTAGGTTTGCAAACATAGTATATTCAAAATATATTTAGCAGCATATAAAAAAATTAGAGGAAAGGGAAAAGAACTACTATTAAATTAACAAAAAGAAATTAAAAAGTGATAATAGAAACAACTCCATAAGAAAATAGATCAAAGTGTCTTTCTGTTAGAACATCAAAAATGTATACTGATACAGAACATCGGCCCAGTGCTAAGAAAAACAACAATTTTACAGTAGTTTAGTCCTGAGCACAGTATGTATTGTGATATATATAATATATAATATATATAATATATCACAATTACAAACTTTTATCAAGACAAGTAAATGCCAATATTTAAAACAAACAGTTAAATATTCTTTGTTAGTAGATCAAAGTCAATTCCACTTTATGAGAAATACATAATATTCTCCTTACTTTATCTTTTTTTTTTTCCCACTGCATTAAAAGAGCTTTGAAATTTGGGAACCCTCCAAGACTGATAGGAATGCTTGACAAACAGACTACAATTTTACTAATGTTTCCAATACAGTTAAATATGTAAATCACATGAAAAGACTACAGGAAGGAGTTAACAGGTAGATGTACTCTATCCCAGGGGTGTTTTCTGACTATCGTCAAAGTTGATACCTCATGATTCCAATAATTTAAAGGTGCCTTTTTATAGCTAGGCACAAAAATGCAGCCACAATAAAAGTGCGAATCAAGCAATAGATTGATAGCAAGATACATATGTATCAGTGGATACAAAATTAAGCACACAGGATAGCACACAATTTCACTAGAATATCATATATCTTCAACATTTGGATTCAGATATATTTTCCAGTTCATCCCATTCTTAAGCTTTTGCAGGACATTTTAAATAAAGAACCCAGAGCATTATCACAGCATTCAGTGTATGACTTATCTTCAGGTTTAATTACTAGAAGTCTCTTCTCCCAGATCTCCTGGATCAGTTATTTGGCCATCTTGCAAATTTCGAGCCTTCCAAATCCTCACCGTTCGGTCACTACAAGAAATTTAACATGGACACATGAACAGAAAGGTAAAGAAGCAGCTTTGCCTTTAATAAAATCAGGCTTAAAATAGACATCATCACATAAGAATAACAAATGTGGGTTTACAATGTCAGAATAGCAGTTAATATGATTGGCTTGTGTGGCATGTGTACTCTAACTATTTTAAGTTGAATTCACTCTAACCTACATTAGAAGTAAGGGACATAATACCTTTATTAAAAAAATGATTTTTTGAGACAGGGTCCTGTTATCTTTCCCAGGCTGGCCTAAAAATCTCAGCTCAAGCTATCCTCCTGCCTCAGTCTCCCAAGTAGTTGTAATTATAATGTCCTTTTTATTGATAGGGTAGCCCTGATCATAAGATAACTGACAGATCTGGGCACTGTAGTCCTACCTACTCAGGAGGCTGAGATCTGAGGATCATGTTTTGAAGCCAGCCAGGCAGAAAAAAATCCTTAGATCTATTTAACTTGCCAAAAGCCAGAAGTAGAGATTTGGCTCAAGTGGTAGAGCACCAGCCTTGAGTTAAAAAGCCAAGTCAGAGGGTGAATTCCTGAGTTCAAGCCCCACTTCTGGTCACAATAAATAAATACTTTAGACAAACAGCAGAAATAAGATTTGAATTATGGCATTCTAGCCCCAGAGTCACACCTCATCACATCAGACCTGCACTTGAAAGTTTAGAAAACATGCGATCTGACACAGGGTGGGAAGTCTCCAAGCTCAACAGCCCATATGAAGCTCAGAAACCCAGTTTGGGATATCTTGTTTATAAGGTGACTGTACTGTTAGTAGATACAGCAGATTGACTAACATTAAGTTAGTCCTACTGTAACAAACATATAATTTCAAGACAGTTCAGAAGGCTATGCATGACTATGAAGCCTCAGAAAAGGGAACCCAAGAAGGTCAACTCTGGAACAGCTCTGGCCTCTACTGGAAGCAATTTGTGTGTATGTGTGCCAGTCCTGGGACTTGAACTAGGGGCCTACACACTGTCCCTGAGCTGCTTTTGCTCAAGTTTACTGCTCTACCACTTGAGCCACAGCTCCACTTCTGATGTTTTGCTGGTTAATTAGAGAAGAATCTAACAAATTATCCTCCTAAAATAGCTTTGAACCACAATTCTCCTATCTCATCCTGGGTAGCTAGGGTAAGTTACATACAGGCCTGGCACCTAGCTAAGTTTGCATCTGTTTTGCTTACTTCTTTATGCCCAAGAGTCTGTAGTAGTGCCTAGCACATAAGAGATACACTATGAACATACAAATAAATGCAAAAATCAATCAATTCAGTCAGATTCAGGAGAAAGGAAAAAATTACCATTACTACTTACATGTTAAAGAGAAGCAAAAATACAGATTTTTCGAAAAAATAATTCTTTCTTGGCCAGGTATATCGGCACAAGCCTATAATCTCAGCTACACATAAAGTAAAGATTTAAAGAACTTCCATTCCAAGCTAGCACAGGCCAAGAGACAGCAAAAACTCATCTCAATAAAAAATTAGGCCTGGAGGTTAACAACTATAATAGTAACTTGTCAGAGGGTGAAGGTAGAAAGATTGCAATACAGGGCTGGCCCCAGGCAGAAGCAGAAGACTCTATCTAAAACATAAACTAAACCAAACCTAATAATTAAATAAAACACAAAAAAGGAGGAGCCAGGAACATGGTTCAAGCAGTATAGCCTGAATTCAAACCCCAGCATCCTAAAAAAAGAAAAAGTTCTAACTATGAAGATTAGCAAAAGTGCTGCCTGCTACAAACAAAAATCCTTAGAAACTAGTCATCTGTGAATTATTTTAAAAAAAAATTAAAATCACCAGCTGGCACCTGTGTCTCCTGGCTGTAATCCTAGCTCCTCAGAAGGCTGAGATCTGAGGATTAAGGTTCAAAGCCAACCCAAGGAGGAAAGTCCATGAGACTTTTATCTCCAATTAAACACCAGAAAGATGGAAGCGGAGCTGTAGCTAAAGTGGTAGAGCCTTGAGCAAAAGAGCTCAGGGACAGCGCCCAGGCCCTGATTTCAAGCCCAGGACTGGCACAAAAAAATAAATAAAATCACCAAGGAAAGATCTAGCAGCAATTTGTATTACAAACAGAATATTAACACCCAAGCAACAGTACAGTTATGTAATGGCAAACCTCGATTCAATGCTTACATAAAAATAATATAAATTAGGAGCTAAGTATGGCAGTGTGTGCCTATAACTGCACCTGGGAAGATGAAGCAGGAAGGTCACAAGTTCGAGGCCACCCTAAGCAACAGAGCCCGACCTTGTCTCTAAATAAACCAATACAACAGGCATCTTACAACAGACGGTTTAAGTCTGCAGAACAATCTCTCATGTGCAATGTTTTTAGACATTCACAGCCTTTAGTGCTGCTTAAATCTGAAGACAAGCAACCAATACAGTGCAAACGTCCCCTGGAAAGACTTACTCCGCGGCCGTAAATATATGGGTAGAATTCACACAGATGGCATTGATGGGGCTGTCATGACCCTTCATCTCCCCCACTGGCACGAATGTATCCATGTTCCAGAGCTTCACAATGCCCCCTCTGCAGCCGCTGAGCAGCACCGGGTGGGCTGGTACCACGCCCAGGGCGCAGACCCAATCCTTGTGTGCATTTGGAACTTGCTGAGAGAAAAGACAGAAGAATCAACAGCTGCAGTGCAACCTGCCCCATACTGACTTTTTTTTTTTTTTTAAAATAGCACACGTAATTACAAATACTTCAGATGATGAAGTTTAATGACTGGTTTGTAGAATAGCCCAATAAGTATTAAAGTTTATTTTCTACATGATCATTCAGCCCTCTAAAGCAATGAAACTGTGATTTGCTCCTTGATTTGATTCACTAATTTTATTACTATTAAAGGCTGCTAATGTTAATAAGCTATAAAATCGAATGCCCTCTTAAAAGCCTAGCTACTCAAGAGGCTGGGATTTGAAGACTGACTTTTTTTTTTTAATTTTTTTTATTGTAAAGATACTATACAGAGGGTTACAGTTACATGAGTGAGGTAATGAGTACACTTCCACTTCCTCTTGAACATTGTTACCCCCTCCATTGTTTTCCCCCTACCATCCCCTCCCTCCCTCCCTTCCCCAAGGTTCTTTTTTTTTTTTTTTTTTGATTGTGATTAAGTGATTACTTAATTTCCGGAAATTCACAGTATTGTGGAATAATGATGCTCATTTAAAGTCACAAGTTCATTCTAACTTTCCTGGAGCAAATTGTCTATCACAGTCTGTAATATATAACGGTGCTCATATGTTATATACCATATATGTGATCAGCAGCATGGGGATATTTAGTAGTGGTTCAACCAGATGAGTGGGAGTTCTTTGTTTCTTAAGTCCTGTTAGTTTTGTCATATCACCTAACATTTTGGATTCATCATCCACTTATCAGGGAGACCATGTACTGTTTGTCTCTTCGTTCTTGGCTTACCTCGCTCAACATGATTCCTTCTAGCTCCATCCATTTCCCTGCAAATGCCATTATTTTGTCATTTCTAATGGCTGCATAATATTCCATTGTGTATAGATACCACAATTTTTGGATCCATTCATCTGTGGTGGGGCATCTAGGTTGTTTCCATATCCTAGCTATTGCGAACAGTGCTGCGATAAACATGGAGGTGCACGTGTCCTTGTATATTGGTTCCTGTTGTTCAGGGTAGATGCCTAGAAGTGGTATGACTGGGTCGTAAGGGAGGTCAATCTTTAGCTTTCTAAGGACCCTCCAGACTGCTTTCCAAAGTGGTTGTATGAGTGTACATTCCCACCAGCAGTGTAATAGCGTTCCTCGTTCTCCACATCCCCTCCAGCATTTGTCGTTGGCTGATTTGTGGATGTGGGACATTCTGACTGGGGTAAGGTGGTATCTCAGGGTTGTCTTTATTTGCATTTCTTGAAGACTGACTTTTGAAGACAGCTTGGACAGGAAACTCCCATGAGATGCAGATGCTTATCTCTAATCAACCACCAAAAAAGCTTGAAGGAGAGCTGGGGCTCAAGGAGTAGTCAGCTTTGAACAACAAAGCCGTAGTACCAGGAGGAGAGGGGAGGGGAAAAGGGAGGGGAGGGGAAGAAAGGGGAGGGGAGGGGAGAAGAAAACCTCCACTGCTCTATTCCAGGGATGGTTGTATTTAATAAACACATGCATGGAGCAATTTCAGTTGTTTCAGTTCTTACTCTTCTTTTCCTGTCTAGCAGGTATTAAGTGCTAAATGTTATTTCTTGAAATTAGTAATTCTTGTGGTTGAAATTAGTAATTCTTGTGGTTGATAATAAAGCATTCTTTAAGAACAAGTCATAATTAAAGTTGTCCTTACACAATGAAGATCTACATAAAGCCTCTTTCAGATCTTGAGTCAATCAGGAAAAAAAAATTTAATTCATATTCCAGTCATGTGGCTTGAACTCAGGATCTGGGCACTGTCCCTGAGCTTTTATGCTCAAGGCTAGTGCTTTACCACTTGAGCCACAGCTCCACTTCTGGTTTTCTGGGGTTAACCAGAGGTAAGTTTCTCAGACATTCCTGCCCAGGCTGGCTTCAAACTGTCATCCTCCTATCTCAGCCTCCTGAGTAGTTAATATTACAGGCTTGAGCCACCACATTCCCCACAAATGATTGCTTTAGAAACATAAGGTCCATATCATGAAAAGATTTGGCATTACCTGAAGCAGATCTTTTTGAGCAAGGTCCCACTTCTTGATCCCATTGTCTCTGGACCCACTGAACAGGTTGTCCCCTTGAATGGTGAGGGCTTCTATGCCATCATAATGAGGGGGCTCAAAATTGTGCGTGGGGTTCACAGTTCCCAGAGCCCCTTCGGTGACATCAAACATCTACAAGAGCAGCACGCAAATTTAGTAACTTTCCACTAAACATCTATAAGTACATATTCAAAGAAGCACATACACATATACATACACACATACCACATTAATCAGACATAGTTTTGTTTTGCTACAATACTTCACTAATCCTCAAATGAATAACACAGAGAATGAAGCTGAGCCTTGTTTCATGCTGTAACATGTTCGTACGTTTGCAGGTTTTTAAGATAAGCCTATATACTCCAAATTCTATTCGCCTACCACTCAATAGGCAAATGGAGTCCACAACTTGTAATGCATACTTTGATGTAATGGTCCTTGGAGCCGGTGATGATGAGATCCTGACCACTGGAAATCTGGTCCACAGTAAGACACATAACAGTCCCGAGATGGCCTGTTAGCTTTCCGGTAGACTGAAACCTTTGGAAGAGAAGAAAAAATGATTTTGTTTGAAAATGTTTCTTAGCATGATAGAGTTAAACCTCAACAAAACTAATCTATAGTCTTTCATAAACCTGTGAAGCTGTTGACTAATTTTTTCTTGTTTCTTCCTCTTTTTTTTTTTTTTTTTTTAGTGTGTGTTGGTACTGAGGCTTAAACTCAGGACCTGAGTGCTACCCCTTAGCTATTCTGCTTAAGGCTGCAAAACAGTCCATGAGATAGCCAGGAGAAGGAGGCTGAGATCTGAGGATTGCAGTTCAAAGACAAACCTGGAGCAGGAAAATTTGTAAGATTTTTTTTATCACCAATTAACCACCAGAAAACTGGAAGCAGAGCTATGGCTCAAAGTGGTAGAGCACTAGCCTTGAGCAAAAAAAAAAAAAAAAAAAACACTCAAAGACAGCACTCAGGAGCCAATTTCAAGCCCCACAACCAAATAGAACAACAAAAAAGTCCATGAGACACTTAACCCCACTCAACTACCCAAAAGCCAGAAGTGGAGCTATGGCTCAAGTAATACAGTGTCAGAAAAAAAAAAAAAAAAGGTTAAGCAAGAATGTGAGGCTCTACTGGGGCTCTACTCCCACCACTGGCTCAAAAAAGAAATAAAAAAAAGGAGAAGGAGGAAGAAAAGAAGTAAGGATGAGGAAATGAAGATGATATCCTTACCTCTTTCTTACTTCCCGATTAAATTGTCTATTTCTAATACACTATTTCAGGACTGTAATTTCTCTCTCATCTATTTATCTATAAATTATGTTTCTACTTCCTCCGTCATGCTTTACAGTGTATACTACACAAGTTTTTCCGAAGTTTTTCAAATAGATATTCACTGATTTAGCACCAACAAGTTCCTTGTGAGAAGCGCACTGTAGTATCTGAACTCACCTTCCTGAGCAGCTAAGATTACAGAACTTCACATTTCATGGGAAATGAAAATCAAGTTTACAATTCAACTTACCATATTTTCTTTCTGCCTACTTTTTCTTCTCAATTCTTCACAATTTATATAGATCTCTTTTTTTCTGTGTCTGTGTACTCAAGGCCTGAGTGTTGTCCCTTTAGGTTTTTTGCTCAAGACTAGAGCTCTACCACTTGAGCAAGAGTTCTACTTCTGGCTTTTTGTGGTGAGCTGAATATAAGAATCTCACAGACTCTCCTGCCAGGGCTGTATTTGAACTGCAGTTCTCAGATGTCACCCTGGAGAGTAGCTAAGATTATAGGTATGAGCCTCCAGTGCCTAATTCCACAATTTATATATATATAACAAAATTTTAAAAACTCTTTATGAGAATTTATGCTCTATAAAATTATTAATTTTATAAACTTTCAAGTAAAGAATGTTTAAATTATTTGACACAAATGATTCTTCCAAATGTACCAGTAAATGTGGACGAAGATTTTCATCTCTTTCTAATAAAAAACACCATTTTCAGACAAGGGTTAAGAGACCATAAAATAATTCTGTCTCTCCTCCATTCACTTTTTGGCCTCATTAAGGAAAATATAAAGGGAAAGCAGACTGGTGAGTATGTGGATGAAGATGAAGGGGACATTCAGGGGTAGCGTGTTGACATTCAGTTGCTGGTGGCTCACACTTGTAATCCTAGCTACGCAGGAGGCTAAGTTCTGAGGATCACAGTTTGAAGCCAGTCTGGGCAGAAAAGTCCTGAGGTTTTTATCTCCAATTAACTACCCAAAAGCTGGAAGTAGAGTTATGGCTCAAGTGGTAAAGCAAAAAAGCCAAATGAGAGCATAAGGCCCTGAGTTCAAGGCCCAGTACATGTCCACAAAAATAGATACGTTTGATAGTGCCTTCTCTAGGAAACATTACATTTTCTCAAATGCCTACCTTTTCAGATCCCACATTCTGACAGCATTTCCAGAAGCTGCATAGAGGAAGGTGCCGGTTGGGTTCAGTGCAATTTGATTGATTTGGTTTTCTCCAGAAGGAATGGCCACTGTCCGGCTGGTACTTGCAGAACAAGCATCTCCAAGAGTAACCTGACCTGAAGATCTTAACAAATGCAAAACAAAACAAAAAGATATTACATTTTCAGATATAAGTTTAGCTCACCTCTTCCTGAATTCCTAGGAGACAGGCTCTAGAAACTTTGTCTTTTTATTAGCATATGTACAGTGCCGAGCCTCCCACCCATCAGGCAGCTGGCACATAGAAATGAATATAAGGTGAATAAATAAATATATGATGGATTACACGGTTTAAAACTCAGTGTATGTCTAATATAATGCTAGAAATTTCAGGCTTTTAATAAGAGATGATTAAAATATTGTTCAGAAAAGTCAGACATCAATGATAAATACACAGCAAATGATAGAAAGGTAATCCATTTTGTGGCAGTTTCAAGAAGCCCAGAAGGCCTAGAATATTCCTTTTGAATATAGATTTCCTCCCTGCCCCACTTTGGTGGGACAGAGATGGGGCTTGAATTCAAGGCCTCCAGCTCTCACTTGGCTGTTCAGCTCAAGGCTGGCAATAGGTCACTTGAGCCACAATTCCACATTTTTGTCTGGGCTGGCTTTGAAACACAATCTTTAGATCTCAGCCTCCTGAGTAGCTACTATTACAGGCATGAGCCACTACGGCCTGTTGTCATAGATTTCCTCTGGGAATTACAGACATTAGGGACTTTTGTAATAATTTGCCATTTTTTTTCCTTCAGCCCAATTACAAATGATATATCTACTATGCACTAAAGCTACTATGCACTAAAGACTTAAAACACACCTGACTTTGATTTCCTTAGGTAAATTCTAGATGGTAATTTTTTGAAACATTTTCCCTTTTAAACTCTGAAATAATAAGCCAATCTTTTCAAATTTGATGCAATTCCATTAGATTGGTAAAATTCTAACATAGGATATAATATCCTTTCCCTACAAAATTTCCCTATAGGAAATTACTGATAGTTCTCAAATAATAAATCAGTCCTGAAAAATGATTAGCCTCTTTCACTTCTACTCTATCAATAAGTAAATATGAAACTTTTCAACGTTTCCTTCTTTCCTATAAACAATTACGGAGTTCACCAAAAGTCTGGTTACATAGAAGCTTGTTGATCTCAAGGCAGAATGAATTATTATTTGTTTATGTTGTTTGTTTTGTTTGCCAGTCGTAGGGCTTGAACTCAGGGCTTGAGCACTGTCCCTAAGCTTCTTTTGTTCAAGGCTAGCACTCTACCACTTGAGCCACAGTGCCACTTCAGGCTTTTTCTGTGTAGTTTATTGGAGATAAGAGCCTCACAGACTTTTGTGCCTGAGCTGGCTTCAAACATCAATCCTCAGATCTTAGTGTGCTAAGTAGACCCGCATTTCATTTTGTTGGGCAATTTTCTTTTCTCCTTATATTCTCCCTGTGCTTTTATGGTGAAGATTTTAACAACCTCTACGGAGTACAGAAGTATTTTAAAAATATAAAACTAAGCCAGGTGCTGGTAGCTCACACCTATAATCCTAGCTTCTCAGGGGGTTGAGATCTGAGAAGTGAGGTTTGAAGTCATCATTGGCAGGAAAACCTATGACATTCTATCTCCAATTAACCACCCTAAAAAGCCAGAAGTGGAGCTGTGGCTCAAGTGGTAAAGAACGAGCCTTGAACAAAAAAGCTTAGAGATGGTGCCAAAGGCCCTGATTCCAAGCCCTAGGATGGGCACCAAAATAAGCAAACAAAAACAAAACAAACCCACTAAAATGTAAACATAGCATATAATTCCTTTTATTTCATAAGAAGAGAAGTAGTTGACTCTTATGTATTTGTTTTCTTAATTACTTACGTTAGTGTTCGAACACACTTCGCTGAATCTCTGATATCCCACACCTTAATATAAGATGTTGACACGGTAAAGACCAAGCTGGTATAATTACAGTATTTCACAGACACGACGTTGTTGGGATGGCTGCCCAGCGACATGATCTCCTGCCCTGTCACTAGATTCCATACTTTACAAGTACGATCTGCAACAGACAGATATGGAGACAAATGGTTAATACAGTTCTATTGACAGTCAAAACTATTTAAACCATTTCTCTTTCATGAGAAAAATATAGGAAAGAATAAAGAATAAAATAATTATCCAGTTCATCCCTGGCCCACTACAGCAGGTTCAGAGGTATAAGAGATGACAGTCTGGGGTGTCTATGCATTATGTGGTATTTTTAAGTAATTATGTAAATTTTGAACTAGGTGCCTGTGGCTTATGCCTGTAACCCTAACTACTCAGGAAGCTGAAATCTGAAGGTTGCAGTTTAAAGCCAGCCTCAGCAGAAAAGTCCATGAGACTCTTCACTCTAATTACCCAGCAAAAAGCTGGAAATGGAGCTGTGGCTCAAGTGGTAGAGCATTAGCCTTGAGCAAAAAAGCTCAGAAGCAGCACCTAGACACTAAGTTCAAGCCCTGGACAGACACAAAAGCGAGCAAGCAAACAAACAAATAAATTGAAATAGTCATATCAAAAGGGTCTTGATTTAAATGGCTCAATTTTAAATGGCTATCTTACATCAGTCTCTTCAAAACTACTGTTTGGTCATATTCCTAATACCTTGAAACACTTTAATCCCACTGGTAAACACACATACCTTTCCTATTCAGTGGAATGGTAGATTTTACTTTTATTCTGAGTCAAAATAGAAACACAAAATTATTCTATTTTTTTTCTTTTTCCTTTTTTAAATTTTTTTGGGTCTAGTAATAGGGCCTGAACCCTGGGCCTGGGCGCTGTCCTTTAGCTCTTCAGCTCAAGGCTAGCGCTCTACCACTTGAGCCACAGCGCCACTTCCGGCTTTTTTCTTTTTGCTTATGTGGTGCTGAGGAATCGAACCCAGAGCTTCAGGCATGCAAGGCAAATGCTCTACCACTGAGCCACCTTCCCAGCCCCTATTCTATTTTTTTTCTGACATGTTGACTATCCTGGAGAGAACAATTTAAGTTGAATTATTAAATAAGTATATTTTCTCACAACAGATTTTTTTTGACTGAGGAGTTTCCATTGGAATTTTAATTGGGATATTTACCAATATCAATTTGTGTGCACGTACACAACACACATGTGCACCCCTGCGAATACCGGGGGCTTAAACTCAGTACCAAAGCACTGTTCCTTAGCTTTAGTCCCTCAAGGTTGGCATTCTACCAGTTAAGCCACACCTCTACTCCAGCTTTTTTTCTGGCTAATGGGAGATAAGAGTCTCATCGACTTCTGTCTGGGCTCATTTCAAACCTTGATCCTCAGGTCTCAGCCTCCTTAGTAGCTAGGATTAGAGGTTGAGCCCATAAATATCATCAATCTCTTCTTTTTCTGAAACTTCTAAACTCTTGGTCTGGTACTCTCCAAAGCAGGTATTTCAAAAGGAGTAAAAAGAGTACAAGTGGAAATGTTTCCCCAGTTTTCTTACTTACCAGTTATGTCAACCCACACTATTTAACCTCTTAAACACTAAGTTCCTCTACCTGTGACAAAAGAAGGTAACAGGTTCCATGGGTACTGGGTACTGGGTACTACAACAGTTCTCACAGAGTTGGGAGAACTAAATGAGATATACAGTGCTGTGTCACTTCTGGTACATGCATCAAACATGGCGGCTGCCAGTGTCCTTTTCTTTTCTTTTCTACTGCACTGTGTATTTTAATGGCCTGTTATAGATCTATGTACTGGTATGCATTACAAAAAGCCCAGAATTCTGTATATACTAGGTGCCTTCTTACTGAATGGAGATGCAATCTCTGGATCATAATACAATGTATTTATAAAGGGGCTGTTCTTTCTCCCCAGTAGTGTAGTGATTTGATATAATTTAGGAGTTCAACCAACTGGTCAGATTTCTTACTGGAGATAAATAGTTGCACTTAAAAACAAAAACCAACCAACTGACCAAACAAACAAACAAAAAAACACGACTTTTGAGCAGGGCCCTTGTGGCTCACACTTGTAATCCTAGTTATTCAGGAGGCTGAGATCTGAGGATTACAGTTCAAAGCTAGGCTGGGTAGCAAGTCTGTGAGACTCCGATCTCCAATTAACCACCAGAAAATCAGAAGTGGTTCTGTGGCTCAAGTGGTAGAACAGTAACCTTGAACACAAAGAGGCTCAGGGACATTGCCCAGGCCCTGTGTTCAAGCCCTAAGAATGACAAAAAAAAAAAGTCTGCTGAAAACTTAGCCATTAAAATAAACCAAACACCTATTAGATATCCACATTAGAGAACAACTGGCACCTTTTGATCCAGTGAAGAGAAGGTCATTGGTAGAATCCACACAGAGCACAGCTTTGGTGTGTCCTTCTGCGATGTGCACACACTGAAGTGGAGAGGCCCGAATTCCTTTGGAAGCAGGAAATGGGTTGATTATGCCCCTAAGGTATGGAAAAGGAAACAAGCAAAGGTTCACTTCCACAGCTCTAGGGTGAGACCAGGTTGAATTATTGCCCTCATTTTACAAAACCTTTATTAGCAGGGACCAGTGGCTCATGCCTGTAATCCTAACTACTCAGGAAGCTGAGATCTGAGGGTCACTGTTAATCTAGATGGTCTCTGGTATGCAGTTAATCTTTCACTAGTCATAAAGACAAAGGTAGCATGTCAACTAAATTGATACACTAAAAGGTGTTATGTGGACTGAAAAACATATCAGTGAAACACACCAAAAAATTCATTTACTTTATATACCTATCTAGTGCTAAAATAATCATTGGATAAAATTTAAACGAAACATTTAATTCCAAGATAGAACTGAATCCCACAATAGAAAAAAGATCAAAAGTATTCTAAATTGTAAAACCTAATGGGGCTGTATCTGTTGAATACAAACTGGAGGAGTTAATAACTTATAGTCCTCTGTCTACTGGTATCGTCGATGGCTTATTGGTTCAGTGGAAGCAAACATTTCAGGAGGATATGCTGGGCATACTGCACTGTGCCTAGGCCAAATGTGGAATAAAGCTTAGTCTGAGATGCCACATTTTAAGACCATGGAGAAACTAGAGCCCTTCTAAAGCAAGAGAAGCAAAAGAAAAGACTTAATGGTTTCAGGAACAATTGATGAAACTAGAACTATTAAGCTGACCAAAGCACACACATCAGAGACAGGAGGACACAACAGCATAATTAAAGGGCTGAATATGCCAGGGGCCAGTGGCTCATGCCTGTAATCCTAGCTGCTCAGGAGGCTGAGACCTGAGAATGATAGTTCAAAGCAAGCCAGGGCAGGCCATGAGACTCTTATTTCCAGTAAACTACTCAGAAAAAATTAGAAGTGGTGCTGTATGGCTCAAGTGGTAGAGTGCTAGCCTTGAATTAAAAAAAAAAAAAAAAAAAAAAAGGTCAGGGATAGAGCACAGGCCCAGAGTTCAAGCCCCAGAACCAGAAAAATAGGGGAAGGGGGGAGACTTAATATTAAGCTGGGCTCTTGTGGCTCATGCCTATAATCCTAGCTACTTAAGAGGCTGACATTGGAGGATCCTACTTCAAGCCAGATCCAGGAAGAAACTCCATGAGACTTATCTCCAATTAACCATCAAGAAGTCAGACGTGGAACTGTGGTTCAAGTGGTACAGTGCCAGCCTTGAGCAGAAAAGCTAAGGGATGGTTGGTTGCCAGGCCCTAAGGCTAAGCTCAGGACTAGCACACATACACACAAATGAAGGCTGAATTTATTTATTTATTTATTTATTTATTTATTTATTATTTTATTTTATTTTATTTTATTTTGTCGGTTGTCGGGCCTGAGCTCTCAGCCTGTGCACTGTCCCTCAGCTCTTCATCTCAAGGCTAGTGCTTTACCAGTTGAGCCACAGTGCCACTTCTGACTTTTTCTGCTTATATGGTGCTAAGGAATCAAACCCAGGGCCTCATGCATGCAAGACAAGCACTCTACCACTGAGCCACCTTCCCAGCCCAAGGATGAATATTTTTAAATATAGTATCCCACTCTAAAAATAGAGTGGGATACTGGAGAGAATGAGGCTGGAGGATCTGAGTTCTCAGCCAGCTTAGACAAAGTTAGTAAGATTCTATTTCTAAAACAAAATAAAACAAAAGGATTGTAGTTGTGGCCAAGTGGTAGAGCATGTGCTTAGCATATGCAAGGACCCTGGGTTTAGTCTCCAGCATGTTAAAAAAAATTTTAATTTTTAAAAAATAGCTGGGCATGACTATAATCTTAGATACTTAGGGGCCTGACATCTAGAAAATCATGATCCAAATCTCTCCCCAACAGAAAAGTCTGAGAGAGTCCACCTCCAAAATAACAAGGAGGGAAAAATGGGCTGAGTTAGCTCAAGAGATAAAGCATCAGCTCAGCAAGTAAACTGGGCAGATATGAGACTCTGAGTTCAAATTCAGTACAAGGAAAGAAGGAAAGAAGGAAGGAAGGAAAGAAGGAAGGAAGGAAGGAAGGAAGGAAGGAAGGAAGGAAGGAAGGAAGGAAGGAAGGAAGGAAGGAAGGAAGGAAGGAAAGAAGGAAGGAAGGAAGGAGAGAAAGAAAGAGAGAAAGACAAAGAAAGAAAGAAAAAGAAAGAAAGAAGGAAAGAAAGAAAGAAAGAAAGAAAGAAAGAAAGAAAGAAAGAAAGAAAGAAAGAAAGAAAGAAAGAAAGAAAGAAAGAAGGGAGGGAGAGAGGGAAGGAAGGAGGGAGGGAAGGAAGGAGGGAGGGAAGGAAGGAAGGAAGAGAAAGAAAGAAAGAAAGAAAGAAAGAAAGAAAGAAAGAAAGAAAGAAAGAAAGAAAGAAAGAAAGAAAGAAAGAAAGAAAGAAAGGAGGGAGGGAGGGAGGGAGGGAGGGAGGGAGGGAAGGAAAGAAGGAAGGGGAGGGAGGGAGGGAGGAGAGAGAAGGAGAAGAGAGGAGAGTAGAGGAAGAGAAGTGAGAGGAAGGAAGGGGAAAAGAGGAAAGAAGGGAAAGGCGGGAAGAGATGTAGGAAGGGGAGTGAGTAGAGGGGAAAAGAAGGTAGGAAAGGGGAAGAGGAAGAGGAAGAGAAGGTGGGGGAAATTTCCTCAAAAATCTGAATTTGCCATCTTGAAGTTCTATTAATATATGGTTCATAAATGTGAATTAATGTCATCATATTTACAAGCATACCTTCAAATACTGGAAAGGCACTATTCTAATGAAGTGTAGCCTCTTGTTACTTGTCAAGCAGCAAATATATATGTATATATTTATATATATATATGAAATGTGTGTAGACTATATATATATGGAATGTGTGTGCGTGTATACATATATATACACACACATACATACACATACATGGATGGATAATGAAAGTTTATGTTAGAAGTATAGGCACTGTTTTTGATATGTATTTAATGACAGAAGTCATCCTAAGGGAGGGAAAAAACTAAACTACACCCTTAATTATAAAATACTATGTTTCTAAAGCATCCAGGACATCTCTTTTTGGGGGGATTCATTCACATTCTGAAACATAAACATAAACTTGGAGATGGTTTTTTCAAATTAAGTTTAAATCGTGCAAATTTGTACAACAGCTCTGATGTGAAGGGGAGGAAAATACTTTTTTTTTTCCCATGCAAACCAGTCAAGTCTTGTAATACTGTGAGGCGAACATGATAACCACTACAGTACAGAAACCCCTCTTAAGTCTTGTAATACTGTGAACAAGATTAATCTCCCCTTCCCCTGTCTACCTTGTGGAATATCTTCTGATGACAAGGAAAATGTCTATAAAGCAGGTGAACCAATGGGAAGGGAGAGAAGACAAAAGGACCGATAGGACCTGAGTGTCAGAGAAAGAGAAAGACCTGCCCTCAAGCTGTAACATGAAACGATGTAAAGGTATTTTGGTTTGGTTTGGTTTGGTTTGGTGCCTGGGGCTAACCTCAGGTTCTGGGTGCAGTACCTGAGCCTGAGCTCTACCACCTGAACCACAACTCCACTGCCAGCTTTTTGGTGGTTAATCAGAGATAACTGATTGGGTCTGAATGTAAATCCTCAGATTTCAGACTTTTGAGTAGCTAGGATTACAGGTGTGAGCCACTGGTGCCTGGCTTTTTCCATTTAAATTGCTCAACTAATGAGAAGAAAAAAAAATACCATCTACCTCCCCAAGTTTGAAGCAATGAAAATACTGAAATCACTGCAAAAGAAACTCCCTTCTCACCAGTATTCATCAAACTTGATGGCTTTTGAAGAACATATTTAGATTAGAGACAGAACAAACACCATGACTTGGAAGGCACCATATAAAAAGACTTGGCCACTATAAAAATATCAATGTGCTTCTATGATTTCCAACAAGTATTGCATGCAACAGAAAAAAAAAAAAAAAGGTATTTTCCTAGAATTTCTAAGAAAGGCATTAAAAACATCAGTGAAATGCAAGAAGGTAGGAAGGGTAGAAAGAAAGTACCTGTGTACCTCCGACAGAGAGGAGTCACTCTCATCAGACCTACAGTGGAAGAGTTAGAATTATGAGGAAAAGAATTACAGATGTCAACAGGCAGAGACGCTGACATTGGGTTGAAAGCCAACAACACGAATAACAGAAATACAGCAAACATTTTCTTTTAGATTTGCAGTGGGTATCAGCAAAGTAAAGCTCAGTCAAACAAGGTAGTTTTGGTTCTCAGTTTTGTTTTGTGTTTTCTTACAAAGACTTGAGGGGGCTGAAAGCATGGGTAAGTTTCTATTATTGACCCACAGAATATATTTTTACCTTGATAGGTTAAGCTCTGGAAGGGAATAATACTAGCTACAAGCTATATCACTTCAAGTTTTGTTCCGTTTACTTTGATGAATGCTTAATGTTTTTATATTCTCATGTCAATAAGTATTAATGAATTTCATTCATCTTAACAATTAGGTTTTTGTGTGCCAGTATAAAGGCTTGAACTCAAGGCCTGAGTGCTGCCTTTAGCTTTTTCACTCAAAGCTGGCACCCTACCACTTGAGTCACAGTTCTACTTTTGGCTTTTTTGGGTGGTAACTGGTGATAAGAGTCTCATAGACTTTCCTGCTTGGGCTGGTTTGTTTTTTTTTTATTGTGAAAATACTGTACAGAGGGGTTACAATTACATGGGCAAGATAAGGAGTACATTTCTTATCAAGCATTGTAGCCTCCTCCTTTGTTTCCCCTTCCCATCCTTGGGCTGGTTTTGAACCTTGATCCTCAGACCTCAACATCCTGAGCAGCTAGGATTACAGGCATCAGCCACCAGCACCTGGACATCTTGACAATTTTTACCTTAAATTTAGACTTTGATGTGGAAGATCCACAATGCATTGTATATTTACATATAACATAAATCATTCAAACTTGTAATAACCCTTGGGTTTATTGTTGTTTTCTTTTGTGCCAGTACTAGGGCTTGAACTCAGGGTCCCTGACTCTTGATTAGCTATTTTGCTCAAGACTGGGGCTCTACCACTTGAGCCATAGCTCCATTTCTGGGTTTGGGTTTTTTTTTTTTGCAGGTTAGTTGGAAATGAGTCCCTTGGATTTGTCTGTCCAGGCTGGCTTTGAACAGCAATCTTCAGATCTCATCCTCCTCAGTAGCTAGGATTATAGGCATGAGCCACTGGCTCCGGGCTTAACCCACAGTTTTAACTTAGCTCAAAAACACTGAGTTCTTTGGCATAAAGAGGACCCTTTGTAATTGGGAGACTTTTGTAGGGTTTCAAAGTTAAGCAAAGCCACTCCTGATTGCCTTATCTGAAGCCTCAAAAACTGTGAGTAAGGGAATTGTAAAAATTCATTGAGACTGTGTAACAGGCATGGGGCAAATGTCATAAAGTATGGAGGTTTAATACCTCACTAATGAAATACACCAGTCTCAAAAAGGAACACAAAAAAAGTGATGTAAAAAGGTAGAGGGCCATATGGTCTCCCTGATAAGTGGATGATAAATCCAAAATGTTAGGTGATATGACAAAACTAACAGGACTTAAGAAACAAAGAACTCCCACTCATCTGGTTGAACCACTACCAAATATCCCCATGCTGCTGATCACATATATGGTATATAACATGTGAGCACCGTTATATATTACAGACTGTGATAGACAATTTGCTCCAGGAAAGCTAGAATGAACTTGTGACTTTAAACGAGCATCATTATTCCACAATACTGTGAATTACCGGAAATTAAGTAATCACTTAATCACAATCAAAAAAAAAAAAAAAAGAACCTTGGGGAAGGGAGGGAGGGAGGGGATGGTAGGGGGAAAACAATGGAGGGGGTAACAATGTTCAAGAGGAAGTGTACTCATTACCTCACTCATGTAACTGTAACCCTCTGTATAGTATCTTTACAATAAAAAAATTAAAAAAAAAAAAGAAAGAAAGAAAAAAAAAAGGTAGAGGGCCTTTCAATAGAATAAAGTCAATTGTTCAAAGTTTTAGCTTAAACAGAGGGACATCAGAGTCAAATTATTGCAATATCATAAAGAATTTCATAAAATGTAAACTATAATCCAATTGTCAGTATTACCTGACAGAAATTTTTAAGAACACTGTGAATGTAACATAGACAAAATGTAGCAGATTTTAATATATAGATAATAAAAATAGAATTCCCAAAGACATTCTGAATGTCTGACTTTTCTAATTATTGAGAAAAATGACTTCACAATATTAATGATTTTGTTATTTAGTAGCAGCACATAATAACATTTAATTCTCTAGATAAATTTAAAGAATGTGCTGCTAATGATCAAACTATATTAAAATCTAATAAAGACAGATAATTGATCCACAATTCAAACAGATTAGAAGTTAACTTGAAAATTATAAGTGATTTTAAGTTTATAGAGCCATTTGGCACAAGTTAAACATGCCAGAGAGAGCTTAAATGGCATCTTATACATCTCAGAGACTGTTAATTTGTGTAGGGAGATAAGAGCAAAAGACAGGATAACAAAGCATATAGGAAACAGTTACATATTAAACACATAAATTCACAATGTCATTATTCAAAATCCAAGCAGAGTTAGTATTTAATGGCAATACAGTTAGTATTAGGTTCTGGTTCTATGTGAACATACCTTTTCTCTTTTAATTTAATGAAAGCTACACTTTTTCCCACATCCTTCTAATTCCTCCTCCTCCCCTGTAACTCTTTTCCACTTTGACCCTCTCTATCCACTAACGTGCTGTTCTATTCAAAGATCACAATGACTGAAACATGGTAGTGGATTTATCTAGCACAACCAAATTGACAGACATAGGTTACATGTCAAACAGTGGTCTTTGTCAGTTTTTAAGCCTACTAAGGCAAGAAGGGTGTGGGGAAAGAGCCTCCTTTTAAGATTGGTGGTCTTGGAGAAGCTGAAGAATCCCAAGAAATTAAAAAACTTTAAGTTGGATCAAAGGTTTCCCAGTTCAAATTTACTGGCAAAAAGAAAGAAAAGATAGCAGTGCAAATCTATAACAGGGAATAACGTTCAGCAGGAGAATGGTTTTCTCAAATTTGGGCTCTTATGCCTCCTTTCCATTTGAAAACTATATAAAATATGGCAAGAGTTCAGAAGTCAGACTCCATCTCTTACACAGAGATGACTTAATGTTTCCACAGACTCCAATGAGGGGTTCAGAATGCTGTTTGCATAGTGTGAGGGGCTCCTTCCACAACGACTTACTTATCCTGCTGAACTGTTGTGTTTCCCTGTGAAACAGTTAGACGATTAAAGACATTCAGGTCATTACGGGGCCGGCTTGGTGGGGAAGAAGGAGGTGAAAGGCTAGCCTCTGAAGTTCCAGAATCTGAGCTACAAGAAAAAGAGAACATTAAAACGAGCAGCTTTAAATGGTTATGCTTTGTTATATACATTATAAGAAACATGCATTAAAATATATATGTATATAAGTTTTTTGTTAGATAATTCCTTCTTTTCTTCCTCTTTTTCTTTTTTCAAAGATTAATAAAATGCTCTTGGAGCAATATGTTTTGCACTGGTTTTTGCTACCCTGGCCACAAGATGGCACTATAGCAAAGCTAGCGATAGTGCCATCTTGTCACTAAAGAAAGATACATTTAATTGTAGAATTAAGACCAAACTGCTCACTTCACAGGTAAGGAAACAGACCCAGAGAGCTTAAAAGTCAGTTTCCTATTAAATTGAATTATTTATGTATTTTTAATGTATTTATTTGTTCCATTCCTCATTTTCCAATGATTCTTGAGATCAAATTTCATAGAAACAAGCAAATTTCATCTTTAAAAATAGAAGAGAAAGGATGATTCGAAGGATAATTCCTACAACATTCAAGTCAGCTATAGCAGTGGTCAAAGAAGAGATTATAGTCAGGCACCAGTGGCTCATGCCTATAATCTTGGCTACTCAGGAAGCTAAGGATTCAGGTTCAAAACCATCAAAGGCAGATAAATCCCAGACACTCTTACCTCCAATTAACTAGCAAAAAGCTAGAAGTGGAGCTGTTGCTCAAGTGGTAGAGCATCAGTTTTGAGCAAAAAAGCTAAAGAGCAGTGCCTTGGCCCTGAGTTCAAGTCCCAGTACTGGGTGTGCATGTGCATGCGTGCATGTGTGCCTCTGTGTGTGTGTGTGTGTGTGTGTGTGTGTGTGTGTGTGTGCTTGCGCGCGTGTACATGTGCAGTTTTTTTGCATGAGAGAAAGGATGGATAAGACTAATCACTTAGGTAAGGAAAATACATGCACATTTTTTCTGGTTAAAAATAATGAAGGAAATGCACTTTACTAATATTTAAATTAGGTTGGCATGGATGTTGTCCCTTAAGAATGCATCTGAGGCTGGGAAGGTGGCTCAGTGGTAGAGCGCTTGCCTTGCAAGCCTGAGGCCCTGGGTTCGATTCCTTAGCACCATATAAGCAAAAAGAAAAAAAGCCGGAAGTGGCGCTGTGGCTCAAGTGGTAGAGCACTAGCCTTGAGCTGAAGAGCTGAGGGACAGCGAGCGCCCAGGCCCAGAGTTTAAGCCTCATGACCGGACCCAAAAAAAAAAAAAAAAAAAAAAAAAGAATGCATCTGAGACCTGTCACTAGCAGCAGTTTAATAATCTGAGGGAACGTGGGAAGGTGCATGCTGTGGTGTTGTAATTTATTAAATGCTCAGGGACATGAATCAGCAGATTATACTTTGCACTGCTAAGTAAACTGACCCTCCCTGTACATCCAAAAGAAACAATTGAGGAGAATACTAACAACTCAAACAGTTAAAAAAAAATGGCAAAAAACGAACACGCCTTAGGATTAACAGTATGAGTAGGGCTTTTTTTGTTGTTAGTAGTCTAAAGAGGTAAAGTCAATGTCAGATATATCAGATGACATAATTAATTCAAATTCTTCCAGAAGACAACTTGCAACATAGATTAAATAAACCTCAGCCCATGTGCATATTAACTCTTTCAGTGATAGATAAAGCCAGGCACTGGTGGCTGGTACCTATAATCCTAGCTACTCCAAATGTAGAGAGCTGAAGATCACAGTTTGAAGCCAGCCCAGACAGAAAAACTTGTAAGATTCTTATCTCCAATGAACTAGCACAATGCCAGAAATGGAGATGTGGCTCAAGAGGTATAGTACCAGCCTTGAGTGAAAAAGCCAAGAGAGAGTATGAGATACTGAGTCCAAGCACCAAACAACAAGAAAAAGAAAAGCAACTAAAAAAGGGACAGTGTACATGAATGGTGACAAGTGCTCAAATATATTAACAGGTATATGTGTAACAAGAAAGTTACAATGAGCTGGGTGCTGATGGTTCACACCTGTAATCCTAGCTACTCAAGAGGCTGAGATCTGAGGATCGTGCTTCAAGGCCAGCCCTGGCAAGAAAGTCTCTATGAGACTCTCAGCTCCAATTAACCACCAGAAAACTGTGACTCAAAGTGGTAGAGTGCAAGCCCTGAGCAAAAGAGCTCAGGGACAGTGTCCAGACCCTGAGTTCAAGCCCCACGACTGGCAAAAAATAAAAATAAAAAAAGTACATAACCACTTAGCCAAGCCAACAGCTGACTTGATTGTCCTAACTACTTAAATACTCATAACCACACAGCCAGTCTCAAGAAAGCAAATAAATCCACTCTTTTCCTTTAGCAAGGTGCAGGGGACACTGTGATGTACCACCTAATAGATAAAGAACATCAGCAACTAACTTACTGCTTTTGCTCCTTGGCCTTTGGCTTTTCTGTTTTCTCATATACCTTTCTCCTTGTTACTGGTGAAGGCTCTGGTAATTTTTTTTCTGATATAGATGACTGTCTGGAACTAAAATAGGAAGAGGTGACTTAAATTATCTTTTATTATTTTAAATATAAAACACCATTTGGGGAGATATTGGATCTAAACTTTTTAGTACAGTAATAACTGCAACTTACAAACAGTGTTACTTGGGAACAACAATAAAATAAAAGTAGGATAGGACAATATTATAGGAGTTAATTGTTAGTTATGGAAATTCTGTAATTATATTTTTAAATAAGCAGACTTATTAAATATATACAAACTTATTATATGTAAAAATATATACTTAATATATACCTACTATATGTGTATACTAAATATGTAAAAACTTTTAACATAAACAGAAAACACACCAATGTCAAATAACCACAATAAGTATTAAAGTAAAAATGTTAAAGTTTCACTGGAAATTGCCTCATCTAAAATAAAATTACCCTTATGATAATTATTGCAAGAACAAAAACACTAGAATATCAGAATGTAAGAAACAATTGGATTTAAAAAAATAAATGTTTAGGTTCACTTTTAAAATGGAAGAAAAAAAAAAAAGAAAGTATTACCTGAATCTGGATTCCTGGTCACAGATTTATCCTTGACGTTCCAAAGTGTCTACTCATCTGACAAACTGAATACTGAATACATGCGAGTTTCTAAAAGTCTGTTCCCAATCTACATTACTACCTTTGCTAAAAATATTTCTTCTACTCTCATCACAAAGGCATTGAAGCCATATGGGTTAGCAATATCCAAAACTAATTATATAAGCCACCTCAAGCACATGCCAGAAAATTCTATATCATCATTAACACTAAGTGTGAAATAAAAGGTAGCAGGTGGGACTCTGAATAGAAGACAACAGAAATACCTTCATGAAATGAAGAATATTTGGGAAAATAGATATTCAAGAGTGGAAAGTGTATTACTTTGTATTATTTGCAGAGTCCTACAGTGTTTGCTCTTGAGAAGCTAGCATTCCTCCATGCAGAGATGATCAGCCTCTCGATAGACAGTATGTGAGGTTAGTTGGAAAAGTTCATTACAAATGAACAAATAGTCTTATTCTGACATTAACTACCAAAACTTAAAACACACCACACACACACACACACACACAGTAGACATTCATATTAATCAGTGTAGGAAAAAATCTTTGTTCTCAAAATAAAATGAAAAAAAGTTCTAAGCAAGACTTTTTTGAATAGAATTTTTGTTCAAAATATCAGGTAGGAGGGCAAATATTACCTTCTTCAAATCTTTAATAATGCCAAGAAAAAATACTTTGTGGACACATTTCTCTCAGACATACAATGTGCTTTATGGTAAACATTTAAGAAAGCAGCCAGGCACTGGTAGTTCATACTTGTAATCCTAGCTACTTAGGAGGCTGGGATCTGAGGATCTTATTTCAAAGACACTTCATGTAGAAAAATTCATGTCCAGTTAACTAGGATCAAAAAACAAACTAGTGATATGGCTCAAGGGGTAAAGCAACAGCCTAGAGTGATAAAGCCAAACTAGAGTGTGAGACTTTAACTTAAAGCCCCAGTACCAACAGCACAAGGAAAATAAATGGAAAATTAGGAAAGCTTAAAATGTACTGTTTATAAGTAGCATTTTTTTCTTGAAGGATCAACACACTTACATTCCTAATCAGGCTCTTGCAACTAGAACATAGGTAATTTGAAGCAAATTTGAATCTTTTGAGCTTCTATTTATATATCATGGTTTAACTTTAACTTAGGTATTTCTAAATAGGTTTTGTTTGCAATTCATAAACCCAGTCCTTGTGAAAATTATAATCCTATAGAATGATCCTAAAAAAAAATCTCAAGGACTTGGATTGTGGCTTAATGGTGGAGTGTTTGCTTAGCATGTATGAAGTTCTGGGTTCAATTCTTTGGTATCACATAACCAGCAACAACAACAAAAAAATCTCAAATTACTTAACTGTTCAATCTATTATGGAAGAAAACACCTAACAGAAATTAACTTTGAAAAATAGAGACACTGCTTACATAATCTTTTTAAAAAAAGAAATAAGAAATTGGCAACATGCATATTAAAAAAAATTTTAAGCAAAGAGAAAGGAAGTTAGTGTAGCTAGGCCCAACTTACATGCTGCCTATCTTAGAAGGCAAGCCAGATGGGGGAGGAAGCTCTTTTTCCCTAGCAGAAGTACCACTTGTCTCTGTATGCATTCCAATCTCTTGCCCTTCTGCGACAGGAGTAAGAGGGCCAGGCAAGGAGGCATCTCCTGTACTAGTGTCTGAAGCTAGTTCACTGCTATCTGCATACAGCAATTCCATCTGAGTAGTGGTTCTCCTCCGGGCCTAGTTAGAGAATGAAAGGAAAAGCAATCAGGAGCAAACTTATGCATAAAACTCGATTAGGGAAGAGAGATGTATATTAGTTTGAAGTAGGTTAAAAAATACATATACATACATACATATACATATACATATACATATATATTTAGTGTCTTTTCCTAGCAGGTGTGTCAAACAGAGTGTATGAGATGGTGATGAGCCAGCATGGAACGCAGCCCTTACTCAGAACTCCTGCAAGCACCAGTAACAGCTAACATTTATATTGTACTCATGTGCCAGGTACTGTTCTAAACACTTAATTACATTAGTGTGTGGGTAGGTCGTATCATCTCAATTCACTAATATGCAGAAAACGAACCTACAGAAAAGCTAAATAACTTGCCCAAGATCACACATCTGATATCAATAGCACTGTATTAAAAGGAAGAGAAGAGAGAAGAAAGAGGAGGGGAAGAAGGGGGGGAAGAAAGGGAAGGAAAGGGAGAAGGAAGGAAGGAAGGAAGGAAGGAAGGAAGGAAGGAAGGAAGGAAGGAAGGAAGGAAGGAAGGAAGGAAGGAAAGAAGGAAAGAAGGAAGGAAGGAAGGAAAGGAGGGAGGGAGGGAGGGAGGGAGGGAAGGAAGTAGGGAAGGAAGGGAAGGAAGGGAAGGAAGGAAGGGAAGGAAGGGAAGGAAGGGAAGGAAGGGAAGGAAGGGAAGGAAGGAGGGAAGACATGTTTCAGCTTCCTGGTGTTCATTTGTTCAAAGAAGTTATACCATTTAATTATATCTTATTCAAAAAAAAACAGTGCAGGGCTGGGAAGGTGGCTCAGTGGTAGAGTGTTTGCCTTGCATGCATGAGGCCCTGGGTTTGATTCCTCAGCACCACATAAGCAAAAAAAAAAAAAGCCGGAAATGGCGCTATGGCTCAAGTGGAAGAGCGCTAGCCTTGAGCTGAAGAGCTGAGGGACAGCGCCCAGGCCCAGAGTTCAGGCCCCATGACCAGACCCCCCCCCCAAAAAAAGTGCAAAAGCATAGTAAAGTTTAGTTCCTAAAAGAGAAAATATTCAAAATTAATTTCTTTCCAATTATCACACGGGAAATATTTAAAAAACTGAATTTCTTATAAAGGAGAGTTTGAGCACAAGCATGACCCTTGCTACTTTTTTTTTTTTTTGGGGGGGGGGGAGGGCAGCCATGAGGCTGGGACTCTTGGCTTGGCACAGTCCCTGCACTCTTCAGCTCAAGGCAAGTGCTCTACTGCTTGAGCCACAGTGCCACTTCTGGTTTTCTAGTGGTTTAGTGGAGATAAGAGTCTCACAGACTTTCCTGTCCAGGCTGGCTTTGAACCTGAGATTTCAGCCTCCTGAGTAGCTAGGATTACAGGCATAGCCACTGGCACCCAGCCCTTGCTACTCTCTTAAAAAGGTAAATCTGAGACCTCTCTGTTACTCTGATTGTAGACAACACTATAAACAAATGTTTACTGGTCATTTTAATTCTCCTTACCTTGTTCTTAGGTTTCACCTCACCACAAAGTTTCATAAGGTCTGAGGATAGTGTGCTGTATGTAAAAAAGGAATTAACCATGAGATCATGCAAACTTATTATAAAAAACTACATTTTTTAACTATTGAAATATGTCTATGGAAAACATAAAAAGATGATATTTCACATCAAAATGAGCTAGATGGCAGGTGCTCATGCCTATAATCCTAGCTACTTAGGAAGCTGAGATCTGAGGGTCAAGGATGAAAGCCAGAGTGGAAAGAAAAGTTCATAAGACTCTTAACAGCAAAAAGCCAGAAGTGGAGATGTGGCTCAAGTGGTTGAATACCATCCTTGAGTGAAAAAAGCCAAGGGAGAGCATAAGCATATATGTGTGTGCACACACATGCACATGCACATGCACATGCACATGTGCACACACACATACACACACTCACATAAATGAAATTGACTTTTCTACTTTAAATATTCCTGTATTTCTTATTTCATTTTTTGTCTGAGACCAGGACTCAAACTCAGTACCTGACAGTTTCACTCATTGGCTGGCACTCTACTAACTAAGCCATGTCTCCAACTCCTTTTCTTTTTTTTTGTATTTTTATTTCAAAATTGTGATAGTTAAGGATGACTTGGTTTGATTAACTTAGCCATAAAATTCAAAGTTATCTCTGTTTTATCATAACTTTTTTTTTGCCAGTCCTGGGGCTTGAACTCAGAGCCTGGGCATTGTCCCTGAGCTTCTTTTGCTCAAGGCACTCTACTACTTGAGCCACCACAACACCACTTCTGGCTTTTCCTGCTTATGTGGTACTGAGGAATCGAAACTAGGGCTTCATGCATGCTAGGTAAGCACTCTACCACTAAGCCACATTCCCAGCCCCTATCATAACTTCTGATACAAGATGACAAGTATAGAAACAAATCAAATCTATTGAGTCTCTAAAGGTTCTTTTACCTTCCCTCGGATCCTGGGCTGTTTAAAGGTGCATCTTCATCAGTACTGTCATCTACATTTTCTAAAAGGAAATGTCACAAACGTTAAGTGTTATCCACATGTCATTGCTGGAATGGTGATCATAATCCCTATGCTAAATCTCTCAGATATGGTCACTTGGGCTTTACTTGCTGAATCAAAATAGATACTTACAAAATACTTCTGTGAAATCCCATTGACTACATGTCTGAAGATGGGGCAAAGTTTGTTCAAATAGGAAAAACATAAATCTGAATGATGACACATGGAAGAATAATATTGAAAGACTGGGAATTAGATTATCATTTCAGTATATGTAATTATATATATACATATATACATACATATATATACTTTTTTATGTGTGTGTACCAGTACTAGGACTTGAACTCAGGGCTTCTCACTCTCTCTTGACTTTTTCACTCAAATCCGGCACTCTACCACTTGAACCACAGGTTTGCTTCTGGGTTTTTAGAAGTGAGTAGGAGATAAGAGTCTCAAAACTTTTCTGCCTGGGCTGGCTTTGAACCATGATTCTCAGACCTTAAACTCCTGAGTATTTAGAATTACAGGTGTGATCCAACAGCACCCGACTCTCAAAAGACCCTAATTTTAAAGATAGCATGTATGTTTATATGGGTGTGTGACCTTTTATCAGAGTTCTGTATTTATCATATATTATTCAAGCACCCAAATACACAGATTAAAATTCCAAGGCTAAAGTAAATGCTGCATGGGCACCTTCCATGTACTGAAATACATCAATATAATCATATTTGGTATACTTTAACAGCTATCCCAACCTAGTTATATATTTTTCTGTTTTTTTCTAACATTTGTTTCTAAGTAGCAAGAATGTATATGTTACATAGAAGTTACGCATGGGCATGCAACTCATTCACATGTACACAGAAGACATAGAAAATAGGTTTACATGCAACAGTCTGAAAACTAATACAAATAAACCAATGTTACTTTAGAACCATGGTAGCACACTAGAAAAAGGGGGTAGGACAAAATTAAACACAGAAACCTAGTAGGAAGCCAGTATACCAAACAGCCATAACAAGTAAACAATAAAACACATGTTTCATTATAAAATTATTCCAAAAAAGTGAAGACAGTATTGTATGCAACATCTACCTATGAATGCATGTCTCTATCTATCTAATCTATCATGTATCTGTTACCTATTTACATATGTGTATATATAGAGAGAGATGTTAATTCACTCCTTTTTAATTTTACATCATGTAAGTATCTAAAAGGGACATAGATAACTAATTTCTATCTTTCCATGGACGCATGCTTCCTTTCTCACTGGTTGGCATATACCCTGGCAGAAATTCAGTAATATTTCATAGTATTATCTAACATGGAGTCACATCTAGGACACACACTCACAACACTTCAATTTCTGAAATGAAGACAATGGTGTTTTCCAAGGCAATTTGTACCCCAAAGCACATCACTCAAAGGAAGCATAAGGATTTGCTCTAAAGATTGGCAAGGTAATGAAACTATCTAGAAAATAGAACTATATAAAACAACAAGCTTCGTTCTGCTTTCCCAGGTATATAGGTAGGCTAAGCTATGTTAGTGTCTTTCTTGCAGAGAGTGATGAAACCAAAGACAACTTTCAATGTTATGGGTATACTTAGTTTAAAAAACAACAACAAACCACTTTGTGCATGGACATGTATGACTTTTTAGAGATAATTGGGTCCTGATAGAAGCCAACTTGGCCAGGGCAAAGCAGACCCTACCCAGGCAGTCACCAACTCAGACATGTCTTCAGAACCAAAACTGATCTAAAGCACTCTGGTTATATGAGTAGAAGAATATAATATAACCTCATCTTGGTACTCATTAACACTAGCCAAGTTCAACAACTTTTCTAATCAGAGCATTAAGTTCAAGACATATAAACCTCCCCCAAGTCCTGAGGTTCATCAATGTCTAAAGGTTCACAACCTAACATCACTGGAAGTTAACCAAGTGGTTCAAGCTTTTTCTTTAAAACTTTTTTTTTTTTTAGTATAAAAGATATCCACTTAAGAAGTGGCGCTGTGGCTCAAGCAGTAGAGTGCTTGCCTTGAGCTGAAGAGCTGAGAGACAGTGCCCAGGCCCGGAGTTCAAGCCCCACGACTGACCCAAAAAAAAAAATTTTTTTTAATCCCACTTAGGTACTGATGGCTACTCAAGAAGCTGAGATCTGGGATCATAGTTCAAAGCCAGCCAGCAGGAAAGTCCATGAGACTCTTATCTCCAATTAACCAGCAATAAGTCAGAAGGAAGATATAGCTTGAGTGGTAGAGCGCTAACTTTGAGGGAAGAGTGTTCAGGCTCTGAGTTCAAGCCTCAATACTAGCACAAAAAGTAATGAATGAATGAATGAATGAAATAATAAAAACACTCTCCCCCTCCCTATATCTATATGTAGGGGCTGGGAATGTGGCTTAGTGGTAGAGTACTTGCCTAGTGTGCATGAGGCCCTGGGTTTGATTCCTCAGTACCACATAAACAGAAACAAAGAGACCAAATACAATTCTCACAAATAGAAATTATATGATTACCTTAGTTAAAAAAATCCAAAATGAAAATTGAAAATAAACTATTAAAATGTGTGTGTGTGTGTGTGTGTGTGTGTGTGTGTGTGTGTGTGTGTGTGTGTAGTATACAGTAGTATGTAATGAGTGCATAGAAAGGAATTAATAAAGCAATCCTGCAACTGACATCTTTAGAAATATTTGGTTACAAGCCAAGCATCAGTGGCTCAGGCTAGCTACTCTGGAGGCTGAGATCTAAGGACCATAGTTCAAAACTAGCCCAGACAGAAAATTTCACGAGACTCTTATCTCCAATTAAATACAAAAAACCCAGAAGTGAAACTGTGGCTCAAATGATAGAGCACTAGTG
Organism: Dipodomys merriami; assembly: GCF_024711535.1. Taxonomy (NCBI): domain Eukaryota; kingdom Metazoa; phylum Chordata; class Mammalia; order Rodentia; family Heteromyidae; genus Dipodomys; species Dipodomys merriami. The sequence continues at coordinate 4,094,928 of NW_027202271.1, read as the reverse complement.
CCCCACCAGGGTTGGTTGGTTTGTTTATTTTGGTGGGGGGAGGGCTTGAACAATTCCTGGGAGCTGTCCCTGAGCCCTTTCACTAAAGGCGAGTGCTCTACCACTTTGAGCCACAGTGTCACTCCAGTTTTCAGGTGGTTTATTGGAGATAAGAGTCTCAAGGCCTTTCCTGCCCGGGCTGGTTTTGAACTGCAATCCTCAGATCTCAGCCTCCTGAGTAACTAGGTTTACATAGGTATGCGCCACTAGCACCTGGCTGTTAGTTCGGGTTTTTTGTTTTGTTTTGTTTTACTGTACCTTTGTCTGTCTAGCTTCTATGAATTTAACTTCTATTTATTTTAGGCTTTTACTACAGCTCCTCTGATCTATATTATGTCTCTAGTTTCTGGGAAACTTTCTGCTGAGAGTCAACTCCATGTGCTTCTGACCTTTTTTCAAACTGGATGTTGGGAATTGTTTGAAAGTTGTAAAAAAAAAAAACTTTCAAATTGACACTTTGATATGTACTTGCATTAAAGGACATAAGAGAATTTTTCTCTCTAAATTAAAAGAAATCTCTAGCGCGGGTGGCTCATGCCTGCAATCCTAGCTGAGATCTGAGGATCACATTTGAAGCCAGTCTAGGCAGAAAAGATCCTGAGATTCTTATCTCCAATTAACCAGCTGGGAGTAGAGGTGTGGCTCAAGTGGCAGAGCATCAGCCTTGATCAAGAAAGAGAAGCAAGAACGTGAAATCCTGAGTTCAAGCCCCAGTATCAAAAAAAGAGAAGTCATATATTAATATGTGTTAAGAAAGAGGTAAGATGAAAAAAAGAACAAGGAGGAAGAAGGAAAGAGAAGAGAGGTGGGGGAAGAGAAATGAGAAACATGGTGAGGAGAAGAATAAGAAGGAAGCAGAGGTAAAAGAAGAGGAACAATGGAGGAGGGGATGGAATTTACTTGGTAACAGATGAAATGTCAAACACACTGGTTACAAGCCAGGCACTTAAGTATCCTCACATTAGCCCTGTTTACCAGTCCTAATCAATCCTAATCAGTCGTAGACCTGTCCTCATATAGCTTGAGTAGCTTAAAACAGAACCTTTCCATATGGACTATACTGTATACCTAACTGAAAAATATTACTCTTGTGATTATGTCCATTTGTTTAGCCAAGAACAAAAGTTCTTAGTTTTGTTCACTTTCTACTGGTCAATATATGTATGCCTAAGTTTACAAAAATAAAGAAAAGATGAGAACCAAGTGAATATACACCAAATATACATACAAAGAAAGTTCTTTGGGTGGTTAAAACAATAGATGAGAGTTAATAGATACATTTAAAAAGTAAAAAGGAATGTATATTCCACATTTTCCTATAAGAATGAGAAAGTAATGAGAAGATTTATGAACCTGGAGCTCATCACTGGAGCTCAAATAACAAAAGAAATAACTAAAGGAAAGCATACTTCTTTAAACCTCTAGAATTTTACAATCAGGAATGTTTAAATAAAGACAAAAAGACTTAGTATGTTTGTGATCATAGCCACATTTTAAAAAAAGATCATGCAAAAACCAATTGGCTGCCAATTTTTTAAAATCTTTAAAATAAGATGTACCACAATTAGTGTACATGAACAATTAGTAACTCATGCAGCTGTAGAGTACACAGAAAGCTAAACATACTTACCTATGGGTATGCTATCTAGATCTGTATAAATCACAGCAAAAAAAGGAAACAAAAAGCAATACTCCAATCAAAACAGATCCAATGTTAAGAACTCACATAAAACAAGATTATGTACCATTTATAAGGTAGGTAGAATAGATGCCATAGCAAACACTTATAAATTAATTTTTAGGGAAGTTAGTGATGCAGAATAAAGTCATGAAACCCAGTTAATCTTCTAAGTAATATAAACAACCAATTCAGAAAGTTTGTTGGTCTTTTTTTTTCCCAAAAAATTAACTGCTTAATGAGACTAGGTAATAAGCATTTTCAAATTGGAAATCACTTCTTGGAATAACAATACTCCCCCCAAAAAATTTATATAGACATGCAAATTAAAAAAAGAATAATTGCTAAAAAGCATAAGTATAGCATCTATTCAGATAAGCCATAGAGGAAGGATATAATATAGCATATTTGAAGAGTAAAGCTACCGTGCAACTCAGTAAATTAAAATTTAGCCCAAATTACCTTGTAAAGCATGGCCAAGTAAAGCATCTAACTCAGGATTTAATTCTGCTTTTTCTTTTAGCATGTGGAATAAGAGCTGGTTTTGGGTGGCACTGGTTATTTCAGTTTGTTTGAGTCGACCTTCAAGTACTTTAATTTGAGCCTCTTTCTGAGCAGCCTGAAGACCCTATGAAAAAACCACCAGGACAAATTAAGTCACACAAAACAGAAATCTCCCAGGTGCAGATCTATGCCAAACAGCAAATACATAGATATATGACTTTGACATCAAATAGATTTTGATTGGTGCCATTTTCTCTACCTACTAGCTTAGTGATCTTGGAGAAGTTTATCTGTCCAAGATACTATCCTCCTAATCTTCAGTTTCCTTGTATATAAAATGATATGTCTCATGCCTGTAATCTAGCTACTCAGGAGGCTGAGATCTGAGGATCAGGTTCAAAGCTAAGATAAGAGAGATAAGAGTCTCATAGACTCAATTAACCACCAGAAAACCGAAAGTGGCTCTATGGCTCAAGTGGTAGAGAGCTGAAGAGTTCATGGACAGCGCCCAGGCCCAGAGTTCAAGCCCCACAACTGACCAAAAAAAAAAAAAAAAAAAGATAGGAATAAATTTCTACTTTCTGGCACATTGTGAATATTAAATGAGAAAACATAAAGAGTTTAACACAGTCCCAGTGTGAGAAACAACAAAGTCAGTGGTCTTTATTGCCTTCAATATTTGGGCAGAAGTTCCTTACTGGTGAGAGATTTTGCATTTACATTCCATAGATCAAAGCTAGAGATGTGGTTGAATAGCAGAGTACCTGCCCAGCAAGCACAAGACCCCAGTACTGCCAAAAGATGAGGTTGGTATAATTGTTATTTTTCCTGATTCTTTTTTAGACTATAAAAGATCAGTATCGTCAGTTACAATACCAAACTTCACTCTGAGGTTATTTTCTCTTGTTAAAGCAAAACATGAGCTAGGCACCGGTGGCTCATGACTTACTCCTAGCTACTGAGGAGGCTGAGATTTGAAGATCACGGTTTGAAGCCAGTCCAAGCAGGAAAGTCCTTAAGATGTGAGTATGGGGTTAGGGGTTAGGAGTGGGTATATATCACAGTCATGTGGCTTGACCTCAGAGCCTAAGTGCTGTCCCTGAGCTTTTTTTTTTTTTGCTGGTCCTGGGACTTGAACTCGGGATCTGGGTGTTGTCCCTGAGCCTCTTTGTGCTCAATGCTTTAGTACTTCACCACAGTGCCACTTCTGGCTTTTTCTAAGTAGCTTATTGGTGATAAGAGTCTCACAGGCTTTTCTGCCTGGACTGGCTTCAAACTCAATCCTTAGATCTCAGCCTCCTGAGTAGCTAGGATTACAGATGTGAGGCACCAGTGCCCAGATCTGTCCCTGAGCTTTTCTGCTCAAAGTTAGCACTCTACCACTTGAGCTACAGCTCCAACTTTTTTTTTTTTAATTAATTAGAGATATAGACTTTCCTTCCCTGGCTGGCTTAGAATTACGATCCTCAGATCTTAGCCTCCTGAGTAGCTAGGATTACAGGGATGAACCACAAACTATACAGATAGTCATTGAGACTCTTATTTCCAATTAACAAAAAAAGAGCTGAAAGTGGAGGTGTGGCTCAAGTGGTAGAGGGCCAGCCTTGAGCAGCAAAAGCTAAAGGATCAGAGCCAAGGCTAAGTTCAAGCCCACTACTGGCATACCCCTGCTCTCCCCCAAAAGGCACAACAGAAATTTTCTTCTTTTGATACAATAAGCATAACATTTATCAACATTTACCAGTGACCTCTTAACTCTAAAGAAAGATTTAAAATTTTTCTTTCAATCAATTACCTTATTCCTATTACCAAGAGAAGTGTGACTGAAGAGAAGAAACAGGACAGAACTACAGTAAATTGGTCAAAACTTAGGTTTCTCAGAAGCAAGATGGGTAAATCTTACCTTGTTGATGCCCATTGACAGGAAGTGATCCAGCAGGTATCTGGCTTCCGTAAGTGTGCAAGCATTAATGACTGCGGTCACATCTAATGTCTCACCTTCCTCCTACATCAAACCAGAGCATAATGGTCATGAATTTAGACTGGATATATTTAAACAGGAAGCAAAGTTCTATTGTATTTGATAGCTTTGGATTGGTCAAGAGGCTGCACAGAAAAGTATAATGCATGATCTCTGTACCAAGAAACATCTGGTCTAGCTGAAAAGACATATTTGAAGCTATTAAGAATTCAAAGCAGAACAAGGCACTGGTGGCTCATTCCTGTAATCCTAGTTATTCAGGCGAGAGTGACATGTAAGGATCACAGTTCAAAGCCAACTTGGACAGAAAAGTCCATGAGACTATCTCCAATTAACCACCAAAAAGTCAGAAGTAGAGCTGTAGCTCAAGTGGTAGAGAACCAGCCTTGAGCAGAAAAGCTAAGGGACAAGGCATGCCCAGATCCCTGAGGTCAAGACCCAATACTGGCAAACAGAAAAAGATAAATGATAGCCATTAAACATCTTTTACATTACAAACCTTTGCTTCTTCCATTTGCATGATGTTGGCTTGACAGTCAGAAATGCTGTCATTGATGTAATCTATGTTAGCAGTTAGTGACTCCACCTCCTCGTTGATGTTAACCACATTTTTATCTCCTTCTCCATTCTCCTTGATGATCTTCTCTCTTCTTTTAGATAGTTTCTCTCGTCTTTTGGTGAGTTCTTCCCTTTGCTATTTAAAGACAAAAGTTGGATTTGAATAAAATGATATTCATCTACTCATGCCCAAGCACAATCAAAACTAAAACAAGCCAGGTACCATTGGCCCACCTGTAATCCTAGCTACTCAGGAGCCTAAGATCCTGGTGCCCAGAATTCTAATATCTGAGTCTCCTGAGTAGCTAGGGATATAGGGCAAGAAAGGACCACTTCTGGCTTTTTATGTCTGATTAACCACCAAAAAGCCAGACATGGGACTGCAGCTCCAGTGGTAGGTGCCAGCCTTGAGTGGCAAAGCTGAGTTCAAGCCCCACTACCAGAATGAAGAAAGAAAAGGCCCAAATGACAACATGTTAAACATTAAAATGAGTACAGTTGAGAGTTGGTGAAAGCAAGCACATGAAGTGTCTAGTTCCACACCTTAAGAAGTCTGTTCATATCGGACTCCATGTTGGAAATGGTCATTTTCTGCATGATAATGTCGGTAACCCTGCGTTCCAGCAGCTGCCACTTCATCCGGGCTGTCTTGGAAGTGAACACTCGGCCAGTCAGTCCTTTCCTCTGATATTTTTTTCTACAATCATTTTTTAAAAATGGACAAATATAATTACTTATATACTTACTGTGTCCCACCCCAAAGCAAGACTGATTTCATTTATGTACGACATTCAATATGAACGCTTTTAAGGATTGCGTATCAAGAGAATAGAAGAGTTACAAGAACCTGGTTCCATTTGTGGTGGGTGTTGGTAAGGCCTGCACCCTTGCCACGGGAATTTTCATTTTCTGCTGGGCAGCTGCCCTTGATGCATCCACATCAAGGGCAGCTGTACTCGAACCAACGTCCTGAGCAGGGGCATCAGAGGAGCTCAGCTTCCGAGTAACCTTTCCAGCAACTTTATCAGACATGGGCCTTACTTGCCGACGAAGAGCTGTCACCTGAAATGACAACAGAGGTTGATGCACCCTCTCAATCTATAGGAACCCATCATCGATCTCAAAGTTGGGATATAGTCTCCAAATGATCAAATAGCTCACTACACCTCTTCAGTTTTGCGACGAAGAACCACTTCCTGGTTTCTCTTTTGGGCTTCCAGAAGTCTAAGTTGATGCTGTAAAATAAAATTGAGCAAACTGAAATAAGAAATTGAAATATACAATATGTCCTGTTCATTTGCTCAATGTATTTCTCCAAGTTCTTGGAAACTGTAAGAGTTAGAAGAATTTTGTATCCATTTCTATAGATACAGTTTATCCTAACAAACACATACTGATACAGAAATCCCTGTCTTAAAAGTGAAGTTATCTATGTGCCACATACATTTGTTTAACAAACATTAGAGTGCTTACTACACAGGTCCTTTCCTAAATCCTTTAAATATGTCTCTTTAATAGGCACACGTGCACGCGTGCATGCGTGAGTGCATGTGTGCGTGTGTGTGTGTGTGTGTGTGTGTGTGTGTGTGTGTGTGCGTGCCAGTACTGGGGCTTGAACTCAGGGCTTGGGTATTGTCTCTTAGTTCTATTTTTCAAGGCTGGTACTTTATGACCTGAGCCTTACCTCTACCTCTGGCTTTTTGGTGACTCAAGACTCAAGTGATAGCCAGCCTTGAGTGAAAAGCTAAAGGACAGTGCACAGAGCCTGAGTTCAAGCCTCAGTACTGACACAAAAAAGCAAAAGTCTTACTGAAATAGAATTCTCACAATGTGTCATATAGTGAGGACTGGTTACTATGCAAAAAGAATTTGTAAAAATCCCTAGAAACACCCTGAACTTACCTCTGATATCATATTGAAACATTAGCCATTTATTACTATCTCATCACCTAAGAAATACACCATAAATAAAGTTTATAGTAATTGGTCTTTTTTTTTGGGGGGGGGGTCCAGTTGTGGGGTCTGAACTCTGGGTCTGGGTGCTGTCCCTCAGCTCTTTAGCTCAAGGCTAGCGCTCTACCACTTGAGCCACAGCGCCATTTCCAGCTTTTTTTCTGCTTATGTGGTGCTGAGGAATCGAACCCAGGGCCTCATGCATGCAAGGCCAGCACTCTACCACTGAGCCAACTTCCCAGCCCCAGTAATTGGTCTTTTCATAAACTTTTACATTAAATTACTATAATCTGCATACTATAGCAAATATCCTTTCATAAAAATCAGTGCTTACTTACTGCCCTGAACCTGCAATAATTATAATGAGAGATGTTTCTTCTATTGATTACAGTTTTGTTCCATGCATAATATTCTTACATAATGAAGAGCAAAATCTACTTACATCTCTTTTACGCTGATCCTTCTTCAACTGAGCAATTTCTCTGTTTCTTCTAGACTCTGTCAGCCTGGCTTTCTCTTGTTCTTCCTTCATTTGTTTCATGAGACGAACCTAAAATTAGGTATATACATTTATTTACTCCATTATTAAATTCATTAAAGAAACCATGGGATGAAAGCAAATTCTTAGAATTCTGAATACTGATCATGGAAATATGGACTTGCATTATATACTTTAAATAGTAAGTTCTTATTTTTTCAGGGTTAATACATTTACATTTCTAACAAATTAATTAGTACTTTATTCTTTGCATACTCAACATTCAGTTGATTTGATTAAAATGGGATTTGGTACTCATTACCAAGTAGCTGTGTTGAACAACCTCTTCAGGTTAAGCTTTGATTTTTCTCAACCACAATTTTTGTGTATATGTACAGTCTTGGGGCTTGACCTCAGGGCCGGAGTGTTATCCCTGAGCTTTTTTGCTTAAGGCTACCACTTAAGCCGCCACTCTACTTGCAGCTTTTGGAAGTTTACTGGTGATAAGAGTATCAGGTACTTTCCTGCCTGGTCTGGCTTCAAACTGTGATCCTCAGCCTCCTGAGTAGCAGAGATTACAGAAGTGAGCTACCACTTCCCAGCTCAACCACAATATTTTTTTCTGTTGTAGGAATTCAATGACATTACAACCTGATATTGCTTACCTAAAACAGAGTCTGATATACAGTAAACACTAAATTATTTTCAACTACTGTTGGTGTTATCAGAGATAATACAAGATAATCATTTAACCACTCCTCCATCATTTCTATGACAGCTAGTGTGTGTGTGTGTGTGTGTGTGTGTGTGTGTGTGTGTGTGTGTGTGTGTGTGTGTGTGTGTGTGTGTGTGTGTGTGTGTGTGTGTGTGTGTGTGTGTGTGTGTTGGTACTGCAGCTTAAATTCAAGGCTTCATATTTACTGCTTGGCTTTTTCACTCAAAGCCGGTACTTGAGTCACACCTCGCTATTTTGGTGGTTAAAGAGATTTTGGAGATATCCCACAGATTTCTCTGCCCAGGCTGTTTTGGATCTTGATCCTCAGATCTCAGTCACCTAAGTAGCTAGGATTACAGGTGTGAGCCACAAGCACTTGACTTTGCCAGCTATTTAAATGTTTAGATTTTTACATTTAAGGTAGCTGCTACCTCTTGAGAAATGGGAAAAATGACTAGGAAGACATATATAAAAGGCTCAGTGTCCAACTGTTTTAATTTTTATTTTTTTTTTTGCCACCCGGGGACTTGAACTCAGGCACCATCCCTGAGCTTATTTTGCTCAAGGCATAGCACCACTTCTGGCTTTTTCTGTGTATGTGGTACTGAGGAATTGAACCCAGGGCTTCAGGCATGCTAGGCAATCACTCTACCACTAAGCCACCTTCCTAGCCCCTGTTTTAATATCTGAAAGTACATCATCAACATAGTGTTCTTTTTTTATTCAAGTTTTTTGCATGTATGATTATTTTTTATCCTTGTTAGCCTTGTAGAAGAGATTTAATACGAGAAATATCCATAAAAGTACTTGTGCATATGTGTGTATGTACATGCATGCATGCATGTGTGTGAGGGCCTGGCCTTGAATTTAGGGCCTGGGTGCTGTCCCTTAGCTTTTTTGCTCAAGCCTGACACTCTACCACTTGAGTCATGCCTCCATTATTGACTTTTTACTTGTTAATCAGAGTAAGAGTCTCACTGGTTTGTCTGCGTAAACTGGCTTTAAAGCATGACCCTCAGATCTGTCTTCTGAGTAGGTAGGGTTATAGGCATGAGCCACCACTGGCAGGCTAGAAGTGCTTTATGCACATGGTTTTGAGCTTACTCAAGAAAGACTTTGATGAGAATGCCTATTGGATGAGAACTTCTAACAGTCACAGGAAAGTGCATCCTTTGGGTTGTTACTGAATAGGGAAATAATATGGCATAAAGCATCATCAACATTAAGCCAAATCAATACCTTTGTCTTTTTCATCTCCATCACATCCTGCTGCAATTTCTTCAGCTGTTTTTCATACTGAGATTGATTTTTAAGCAACCTTGCATGCTCTTTTTGAGCTGTTTGAAGTCTCTGCAACTCTTTATTCATGGCTTGCAGTTTCTTTTCATATTCAGACTTGACTTTCTTTGCTTTCTCTTCTGAGTAAGATTCCACAGAACCTAGATGAACCAAAGGATATTTACATTTGATTTTGTGAGACATAGATTTTTTACATCACATTACACAACTTAGAACACTGAAGAAGAAAGCACTTACACTTCAACAATTATTAAAGTTTTTACTTAACAATATACTAAGTATAAAGCAAACTATTACATTTTGAATATAATAATGAAATAGTCTAGGAAGATAGCAGTATCTAAAATAAATAACAATATTTAACATGTAATATTAACATGTCTTATTTAGCCAAAAAATAGTCAAAATCATATATAATATTTCAGTGAAAAGCAGGAACTAACTTACAAAGAAACAATACCATTTGATGACTGAGTTTGAACTTTAATCTACATTAAAAAATAATTCTTGCTGGGTGCTCTGGCTAATGCTTACAATTCTAGCTACTCAGGAGGCTGAAATCTGAGGATCACAGTTTGAATCCAGCTTCAACCACAAAATTCTGTGAGACACTTTATCTCCAATTAAACAGCAGAGAGGCTGGAAGTGAAGGTATGGCTCAAGTGGTAGAGTGCCAACTTTGACAAAAAAAAAAAAAAAAGCCAAGTCAAAGAGGTCCTGAGTTCAAGCTCCAGTACTGGCACCAAAAAAAGAAAAAGACAAAGAAATCTTACCCAAATTTTGAAGCACCTGATCTCTTTCCAGCTGAGTATCCCGAATTTTATGTTGCAGCATCATTAGCTTCTCTTCGTATTGCCTCTTCAGTGTCTGCAACCTTTTCTGGCTGTTTTCCAGTTCATCAATTAGCTTTTGTTTAATTGCAATTTCACAAGTGATATTTGCTAAGTCAGCTTGATAGTTGGCTATTTATAAGAGAAATAAGGAAAAAACAAATGGGGGGTAAGGCCAAAATGTCATAATTCTACCTATCTAACAAGTGTGTAAAAGCATCATCTCTACTGGGTATTCACTTGGTACCTAGTGGGGAAATTCTCTGGATAAATGAGAATCTAAAAAGACGAACAAAGAAATGTTCCCATTGGTCAGGACAACAGATACTATTTGTACTAAAGAATGGAAATCACAGTATGCTTAAATCCTGTTAGGAAAGGAAGACCTCATTGGCTTCAGCACCTGAGTCTCCTTGAAGGGTATATGTAGGTCAGTGGTCACAAAAGCTGCTTTCAATAAGGATGAAACAGAGAATGTTAAGGGACTTTCATTTAGGTTTTAAATAACTCCTCAAAATGACTTTCAGCCTTGCTACTGAGGGTTTAAGTACCTTTTTCATCTGATTCAGAATCTGATTCATCAGAGCTTTCACCCCCTTCAATGTCATCCTCTTCCTCTTCCTCCTCCTCTTCCTCATCCTCATGATCACTCACTTCTTGACTCTCTTCCTGAAACAGAATTTGTGACAATATTGGCAAAGCAAACTGACTGCATCAGTGAGAGAAATACTAGAGTAGAAAGCACAGAAGCATACCAAAAAAAAACCTTTTAATTAGTACAAACATTATGCCTAGATTTGAAGAGTATTATATAATAATTGTGTCTGTATATGTGTATGTATATATGTATGCTAATATTGGGACTTGAACTCAGGGCCTCTGACTGTTGTTTGGCTTTTTTGCTAAAGGCTGATGCTCAATCACTTGAGCTACACCTCTACTTTTTATTGGTTAACTGGAGATAAGTCTTACAGACTGGTCTATCTGCGCAGATTTTAGACCATGAGCCTCAAATCTCAGATTTCTGAGTAACTAGAACATCAATACCCAGCTTGATAACTGTCATGAATGAGAGAGTATTTCATCTCTCATCGGATTCTATCTCTACACTCACAAGATGCTTACAGGATACATGTTATCTTATTAGCACATCTGTTATCCTAACTACTCAGGAGGCTGAGACCTGAGGATCCCAGTTCAAAGCCAGCCCAAGCAAGAAGAAGTTTATAAGACTTTTTATCTTCAATTAACCACCAAAAAGCCAGAAGTGGAGCTGTGGTTCAAGTAGTAGAGAACTAGCCTTCAGCAAAAAAGCTAAGGGACAAAGCCTAGGCTCTAAGTTCAAATCCTAGTACCAGCACACAAAAATATATATGTATCAGAATGAGACTTATCAAGACTTTATAATTTATGCTGCTGGAGAGAAGAAGTCCTCAAGGAAAAAGTATTCTTCTACATGTAACTTAGTACACTCATTAGCAACCAAGAACAAATGAATTTAGTGTCTAAAATCCACAAGTTCATTCCACTACACTTACCACTTCAAACTCATTTTCTCTTTCTGAAATACCCTTTTCTTCTTTCTTCTCCTGGTCAGTGTCTGCATTATCATCTTTTCCAGACACACTAAAAATAAGTAAATGAAGGAAGGAAGATAAATGTACAGTGTTAAAATGCAAAGGCAAATTGTTCACTTTATTTTTTTTACCAGATCTTCTTTAAAAAATGTAAATCATTTATAAGAAAGAAACAAAGAAGTTGTAACTTGACTAAAAGAAATTATGCTGTCTAATTCTTTAGAGAAAAATACAAGTCACTACTCATTCAATAATATCATCATTTACAACAGTAAAGAAAAGCTTATTTTCTAGAAATACTGAGTTAAGAACTGGTCACTCCAATAGCCAATTAACTACAATACAAGAAATGAAAAACATTTTAGTTTCACAAAAACTTTCATCAAATAAAGCTGTAAACTACATTTTTATATTTTTATTAATATCTGAATAAATGTAAAGATTTGGGGTAATTCTGCCTAAGATGACTATAGACTGATGCCTCAGTGTTCAGCTATTTTCTGAGGCCATCCATGTAGTATTGGCTTGTTTCTTGTTATGTTCTCACAGAGTAAGTGACCCATTCCACACCAAAACTGCCTGACATAATTCTCTGATAGAAGAGGAAATTCCAGGGTCTGCCACAGATTCACCACGTCTAATACCTATAGCCATAATTACATGCTAGCATCAGATCATGTTTCTAGTTAAAATAATTCAGCCTTGATGGTCATGACAGGAAGGCAGTAGACCACACTAAATAAAGTTTTTGCCTATCCAAACTATTTGGAGACTTAGCAACCATAATCAACTATGCAGAGAGACTACACTTCTGTTCACTACACGTCAACATTCATCAAGTGTGAACACTCAACACATTTAGATGTTTCTGTGCTATCATAACATTTTTAAATCTTTAAGGATAAAAATAATACTCAAGTAAGGCAGTATTTTCCAAATAAAATTCCTCTAGGAAGAGTTATAAAACTTAATCAGAATTTCCTTTCCAAATTGAGAAGAAAGGTAGAGGCAAGATCACCAATAAATGCCATGACAAACATCAAGTACATTGTAATGGATTTCATTATATTAGAGAAAAATGAACTTGAAAAAACTAGGAACCCTTCAGAAAGACCCTCTAAGCCTGGAAGTGGGGGCTATACCTGTAATCCTACCTACTTAAGAGCTTAAGATCTGAGGAAAAGATCACAGTTTGAAGCCAGCCAGTCTCAGGAGCAGTCTATGAAACTCTTATCCTCAATTCACTACCAAAAATCCAGATGTGATGCTGTAACTCAAAGAGTAGGAAGAGCACCAGCCTTGAGCAAAACAGCTAAGGGACAGCACCTAAGTACTGACTTCAAGCCTCAGTACCAGTGTGCACATGTGTGTGTGCATGTGCATGCACATGCACAAGCATGCACACATACATACACACATGCACACAAACACACCCATACAGCTAAGAAATTTTCTTGCCATACAATAAAACTAGCCAAACAGCTGTACTGGAGGCTTAGGCCCAAGGTTTAGGGCTAAAAAAGAAGAATTTACCAAAAGGGTAGCTCCCTGTTACTTCCCCTTCTTCCCCTGAGATTGCTACAGCATAGAATTTTCAGTGTTGGCTCCTTCATTACTTCAGATTCCATCCTTTATTTCCTTTTATTCACATATAGACAACACAACAAATTTATTCTGAGCACTGGACTCAACACATCCTCCTGCACCCTACAATCACAACATCCACAATACCTTTCAGTTGTACATTAAGTATCACATAAATTGCCCAGGCTACTCTGTTTGTAGAAAAATCATCACTTATAGCTTTCCATGGTTCATTCACCTGTAGAAATCACTTGCAAGGCTTAAGCTTTTTAACAAGAAAATTGGAATTTATCATTATTGTACCTCAAATATTCAAGTTTTCCTTGATAATCTGAGGCAAATTGATGTTTAAAACATCCATCTAAGCAGCATTGGAAGATATTCAAATCTGTACTCTATCTAAAGTCAGAATCTTGGGAGCCAGAGGAATATTAGAAATTAATGCTTTCATTAGACAAATACAAAAGAAACTGTGGCCTGGGGAAGTTTATGTACTCAAGGGAACTAAAGCTACGTATCCTGACTCCTAGGACAGCCTTCCAGAATGAGTTTTCTAGAATTTTCTAGATACTTAAAATTCAGCTCGCAGACCTTAAAGTATCCCTAAAAATTTCTATACAAGCAAAATATCAGGTTCCAACTCAGACCTACTGAATTAGAGTTTTCATTTTTCCAGAATCCCCAGCGATATGGTTATGTACATCTGTGATTGGAAAGTGTTGTTCTAGAACACTCTGCTTTTGTTACCCTCCACTGATCACATAAAAACTGGAAGCAACCTCTACTTAATTTTACTTAAAGAACTTGTATATTTTGGGTGGTCAAAATGCTTCCACTCACAACTTCAATGATGTATCTTAGTTTGACATTCCCAAATAGAAGAAATGTCACAATTGTCATGCTTAAGTTCAATCTGTAACAACTATATTATCCTAAATATATATAATTAGATATATTCTAGTGTAATCTGCAGACAATAGGAATTATATTCTAGGCATAAGGTACTCTTGACAAGTTATAGATTTATAGAAATATATGTTCAGTAATGTTAGCAAACTCTATAATATAGAATATAATTATAGGATGTATATACTAAACTTATTAAAGATTTAAGCTATTTAAAGCCAGTCCTTTAAGACACAGGAAAAGTTTTCCAGTCCTTATTTTATGTAAGAGATGAATTTCTAAAGTAGTGCTTCTAAAATATTTACATATTTGTTTGAAACTATTTTCTTGATCAATTTTTTTCATGCCAGTACTAAGGTTTGAACTCAGAGCCTGGGCTCTTTCCCTTGACTTTTTCACTCAATGCTTGCACTCTACTATTTGAGCCATACCTCTACTTCCAGGTTTTGGTGGTTCACTGGAGATACGAGTCTCATGGTTTTTCCTGCCTAGGCTGGCTTTGAACCAAACTACGATCCTCAGATATCATCTTCCTAAGTAGCCAGGTTTACAGGCATGAGCCACCAGCCCTTGGCTTCTTAATCAATTTTGCTACCTAAGTTGGAGGACTGGTTTTAATATATATATGTATGTGTATATATATATATATATATATATATATATATATATATATATATATACACATATATATACATATATATATGAAGAAGAGTTCTAATTAAAATACTACTTGATCTTTATTTGAATTGTCATAATTCTGAATCAATGACATGCAAGTGTTCATTATCTAGAGTTCAGAAATGTGCTTCTAAATATTTCTTAAATTTCAAATGGAAGAAAGGAGACTGTCATGATTTTGATGCTCACTTAAAATATATTTTAAAAGCAAAAATCACTTTACTAGTTAAACTTTAAGAATGCCTGGTAACTTGTGAGTGAGGACTGGACAGAAAAACTGGGAGAAAGGAAGGGAAGGGGTAACATTGTCTAAAAGAAATGTATTCTTTACCTGACTTACATAACTAACTCCTCTGTACATCACCTTTATAATAACAATAAAAAGAAAAAGATTAAATTTTTAAAAAAGGATGCTTGGTATGTATCTAAAGTAAGGCCACAGTTTCCTTTTGCTTTGTTGCTGTTTTAATGTTGCTTTCCAGATAGGATTGCACCAGATAAAGAGAATAGAGAAGCCCATCTGTAGTTAGTATAAATTCCCACCTAAATTAATAATTCCCATTCTGCTCACAAGTTTCTGAAAGATACAGAATTAGTGATTTTTTAAAATAAATCAAATAGCAAGAGTTTGTTTGGTCATTGTTATATTTTGGTCATCGTTATACTATCACTATGATAGATCACTCTGAAACAAAATGAAAATACTTGAAATTAATTCAAGGAGTTAGTAAGGGTTTTTATATTTAACTTAGAAAGTACTTTTTAAAATGTTGGTATTTTGTTATTTTGATTTAAAAAATCATCATTTTTATGAGTACACAGCTAATCTAGAGTGATGCAATCTATAATTCTGTAACACATTCTTGTACAGGGTAACTAAATATTTCAATGACATTTTAATTTTTAAAAAAAACCTGGGAAATATTCCAACCTTCTTTCTTCTCGATTGCTTTCCTCAAGTTTCTGTAGCCTTCAAAATCACGAGGCACAGTATTGGAAGGCCAAGCCAATGAAGGACAAAACCAGACAGTAAAAAGCGAAAGTGGTAAGAAGGTAAAAATGATACATGAGCTTGCAGACTTTAAAATAAATTGTAAAAGATATCATCAAAGGACAATAAGCAGTAAAAAGGCAGTACATTTTGCATGAATAAAAAGTAAGCAGAAAATCAGGTAGTATTATATCTGAGAAGAGTACATAGACTACCCAAGGAAATGATTTAATAGTAAAGTATATTTATATAAGTTGAGAAGTAGTAAGTATGTTTGGATGCCATGTTTTGGGGGTTTTTTTTTTTAGTCTGAAGTAGATCAATTCTCTTAATTTTTCCCCAGAAAGAAAGCTTGTTTTTAACAATATACTCTTCCTTTTAAATCTTTACCAAAGACTTTTCATGGCATCATTCAAAGGATTGTACAAAGTAATGCCTTTATACCATCATATGAAAATATTCATACTACATACATTCTACTTACTACTTTTTAAAAACTTGTTTTTGTTTTAATATACTACATGTGAACATCACTAATTCTTAGCAAAAAAATAAGTCCTATATCAAAATAATACATGAAATGATATTACAGGCAAATGAATATGGGTGTTATGCTAACAGTGAAAAATATAATTTATAAACTGAAAAATAATATCTAATAGTATCAATTAACAAGCTTACTATGCTAATTATTATAAACTATTAAAAGGCCCTAAGTAAGGCAAACATGGAAATAAAATAGGACATGTAGTACTTTCCATTAGTAAGACTGTTTTTAGCATGAACACTAAAGAAAAATAATCTGCCAGCAGAGGCTTGTTAATAGAATTTATAGAAGACACAATCTTGGAGTATCTTTACTAAGCGGATTGATCATGTTGACCAAAAATAGATGAGCTAAACTCTTTAAACAGATAGCAATATGCCCAGAATTCCATTTCTGCCTGAAATTACAAAAATGCTTTTTTGAATCATCAATTTTAAAAAACGAAGAGATGGAGCCTGAGGTATAAATTATTTCATCAAGCCAGTTTTCTCATTTTAAGTGCGTGTGTGTATGTGTTTGTGTGTCTATCTGTCTGTCTGTCTGTCTGTTCCCAGTACTGAGGCTTAAACTCAGGGCCTTTTATTTTTGCTTAGCTTTTTCCCTCAAGGTTGAGGCTCTACCAATTGAGCTAAACTTCTGGATTTTGCTGGTTAGAGATAAAAGTCTCATGGAGTTGTCTGCCTTTGCTGGCTTCAAACCAGGATCCTCAAATCTCAGCCTCCTGAGTAACCAGAATTACAGGTATAAACTACAGCACTTAACTTTCATGTTAATTTTTTTTTTTTTTTTTTTGGTCCGGTTGTGGGGCCTGAACTCTGGGCCTGAGCACTGTCCCTCAGCTCTTCAGCTCAAGGCTAGCGCTCTACCACTTGAGCCACAGCGCCACTTTTGGCTTTTTTCTTTTTGCTTATGTGGTGCTGAGGAATCGAACCCAGGGCCTCAGGCATGCAAGGCAAGCGCTCTACCACTGAGCCAACTTCCCAGCCCATGTTAACTTTTTAATATATGCTTTTATGTGACTTTTAGTCTGTGATTGGTCTTCCTAGTCAATTTGTACACTGCAGTTATGAGACTAGTAATCTTTCTGATAAAAAAAATGGCTATATACTGATACTTGAATGGGATGAAATGGTTGAGTATTGTGACTAGAAACAGGAAGGTAAGACGAATATTTAAAGAATCTGGGCTACTAGAGTTCCAGCTCAACACTACTAAATATAAATACACTGCAGTCTGAAGGATAAGTGAAGTTTTTTTTTGGGGGGGGGGTTGTTTGTTTGTTTGTTTTGTGTTGGTTTGTTTTTTGTTTGTTTTTTACATTACAGGTCAAGGCTAGATATTCAAAAGTATTGAACTAAATATATGAATGGCAAATTTCTATATCTATATGTGCAAAAAAAGCAAAAAATAAATTTAAGTCTAATCTAGGCTTATATTGGTGATAATGAGCTAAAAAGGACTCAAAGAATCTGACTCCCTGGGGACTTTTCTGTTTCTAGTGTAGAGAGTGTTTGTGTGTTTTACACAAGACATCTATATTAAAATGTAGGGTTCACATGAGCCAATAAGCAGGTCAAAGTTTAAGTGCTTTCCCAGAATCCTGAAATCGACACTCCCCTTCACCCTAGTCAAAGCTTAGGAGACAGCATGAGAGGAGGTCTGCTTCCTTGCCAGTACCTTCCATGGCCTCTCCTTCTTAAGGTAATTAGTGGTCAGTGTGAGGTTAGAACTTCTCCCAAGGCATAGAAAAACTACATATCTAATCACACTGAGGCACCTGCACACTGGAACTCCTCACATCCTTAGCCTGACCTCTGCAGTGGCATATATAATACATACTTAGAACCCTGGGGTGGCAGCTTTACTCGTATACAGATTCCTTCCAAAACTCAGCAAAGTCATGACCCCTCCTTTCCCTAAGATCGGCTCACTCTCATAACCATGCAGTTCTCCCATACTGTCCAACCCTAGAAAGCTGACACGGCTTAACCACATGTTTGCTTTTGAGCCATCTAGTTCCACTGCTGTTTCCTTGGTGTTCCAAGTCCCACCCACCCACCCCCATTCTCTCTTTCCTTGCTTTGCAACATTTAAATATAATAAATAATAATAAATGCTTTCCCAATTGCTTTTTTTTTTAAACATTGCAATAATTAGTTCAAAAAGACAATGGAGTTGGGCGCTGGTGGCCCATTTCTGTAATCAAAAGTACTCAGGAGGTTGACACCTGAGGATCACAGTTCAGAGCCTTCCCAGGCAGAAAAGCCCATGAGACTCTTATCTCCAGTTAACTACCAAAGGGCCAGAAGTGAAGCTGTGGCCCAAGTAGTATAGCAAAAAAGAAGCTCAGGGACAGCCCCCAGGCGGAGTTCATGCCCCAGGATAAGACTTATCCCCCTAACCCCCCCCCCACAAGAAAAAGAGAAAGAGGAAAAGGAAGAAGAGAAGGGGAAAGAAGAGTAGGAGGGGGGAGGGAAAAGGGGGGAGGAAGAGGAGGAGGAGGAGGAGGTGGAGAAGGAGGAGTAGGTAGTGGTAGAGGTGGTGGTGTGGTGGTGGTGGAGGAGGAGGAGGAGGTGGAAGACAATGACAATGGAGGAACAGAGAATCTAATCAGCCCCTCTCTGTATCTTATAGAAATTCAGTTTTTTAAAATAGGAATTTATATTAAACATAGAAAAAGACTTATTGGGTTCTAAATGTAATGAATGAAATACTTTATTAAACTGAGTATTTTACTGTTTTTTCTTTAATCTCAAACACTACATATCATGTGGCAAGACAAATTTCATCAAATTCTCCGAATTTATATATAAAATCATATGAATTCAGAGATGGCTCTCAAGATTTTTTATAGTTGTATAGTGTTCACAGTGCACAAGATAAATTTTTAGGTTCACAAATCATATCGTGTCAATGTTACAAAGATGCAACAGAGCTTTGTGAAAATGCCTTATAAAGCATTTTTAAATAAAGTACTTTATATAACTTAGGAAATATAGTCTTTTCTCTTAATCTTTCTTTTTCTAAGAGCTTTTTTAGTTTTGGAAATTGATTTTTTAGTATTGGAAATTGAACACAGAGACTCATAGTGCTTTATCCATTGAGCCATAACCCCAGCTCTTTTGGTTGTGTTTTATAAAATAAGGTCTTACTTACAAGCTGGTCTTGAGTCTGCCTTTCACCCTAAGTAGCTAGAATTACAGTTATGCAACATCATGACCAGCTCTAACCTTTCTCTTCTTTTCTAGTTTATTCTTTTGTAAATAAATATTTTCTCTCCAAATATATCTCTGCTAGCAACTAACATTTTCCTGACTCATTTCTTAATATTTAAATCCAGGTACTTTGTAAGTTATTATTATTAAAATTTACTATGACCTGTATCATAAAAATTATTACATCTATGATACCTGTTAAGTTATACTCACAAATGTTTAATTTGAAATAACTGCTGTTTAATTTCAATTGTTTCCTTTATGATATAAACAGGGACAAAAATATTCATAATAAAACATTTCTCCATCTGAACCATTTATCATGTGACATCATAAAAATAATCTGAACCAGAGGTATTAAGTCTGGGTATCTAGCATTACTAAAAAATTATCATAAACCTTTTTATTGTGATCTGTCTGGTTTTCATTATTTTAGAACCAACAAGTGCTTAAAACAATGTCTCTAAATTTAACTTAAAAGGAAAGGGCATACTCAGCTCAAGACTTTGAAAAGTATACCCTTGCTTGTACTTATTTGTTATTCAAAAACACAAATCACTTTGGCCTTAAGAACAAGTCATATCACGTGACATTATAACCACCCACAGAATTGGTTTTTACAAATAAACAAATAAGTCTCAAACAAAAGTGTCCTGTTCATCCCAGCAAAATGTTGGGTAACACTAGTTTCAATAATCCTATGATCATTAATTAGTTCAGTTTTAATTGCCTTCCATAAGGGGAGAGCTAGTGATTACACATGTACTAATGCTGTTTAATCAGTCATCCATGAAAAGTATCCACTGAAATACTAATATCTCAAAAAAGCAGTGCCTAGCCATAAATTCCTGGTTTATAGTTATGTGGAACTCATTGTTTCAATTACTTTAATCAAAGCAGAGTTAAATCTCAGGAGTTTAAACTTTCAATAACATTTTGACCAACTGACTATTCAAGGAAGAATTGTGTAGTTTCCTAAGTCAAATTCTAAATAAAGTAAGAAAACAGTATGTGCCAGGTGCCCCTGGCTCATACCTGTAATCCTAGCTACTCAGGTGGCTGACACCTGAGGATCAAGGTTCAAAGCCAACCTCAGCAGACAAATCCAAGAAACTCTTATATCTAACTAACTAGAAAAAGCCAGGAGTGGAGTTGTGACTCAAGGGATAGAGAACCAGTCTTGAGTAAAACAACTAAGCAAGGGTACAAAGTCCTGAGGTTCAAGCCCAAGGAAAGGGAAGGGGAAATAAAGGAAGAGGAAGGGGAAGGGGAAAGGAAAAAGAAAGGAAAGGCAAAAAGAGAACAAGAAAGGAAGAAAAAGGGAAGGGGAAGGGAGGAAGGAA
This sequence comes from Dipodomys merriami, assembly GCF_024711535.1. Lineage (NCBI taxonomy): Eukaryota > Metazoa > Chordata > Mammalia > Rodentia > Heteromyidae > Dipodomys > Dipodomys merriami. The sequence continues at coordinate 4,074,052 of NW_027202271.1, read as the reverse complement.
GGAAGAGGAGAAGGGAAAGGGAGGGGAGGGGAAGAGGAGAGGAGAAGGGAGAAAAGAGAAATCACTACGTAGACTAAAAATGAACAGTTCTACAAAGCTTCTCCTTGTAACAACACGTGACTAGTCATATGCATCAGCCCTCTTTTGAATATGTAGCCAGAAATGCTTCAACTTAATTTGATTTTCATGTTTAAAATATATTCTCAACAAATTATTTGACTGCATTATAGAATCAATATGTAAAGAACATGTGAAGAGTTTTTGAACATTTAACCAGGCACACATTACAAGTGGTCAAAATTATATTTTCCTTCCTCTCCCTCTGACCAGTTGATTTCAAAGGGAGATGTTATCATGGGCCCAAAGAAGAGAAAAACCTAATGCAGTGGTAAAAAGCTGAGCTACTCCATGTAGGAAGATTCAGGAAGCCAGAAAAAGCATGAGTATCTTTTATGTATTGTACTTTGAAGCCCTAAAGGAAATACTCCAGAGATGAGAAAAGACATTTTGATGGATTAGTTTAGCCTTTAGGTAAACTAATCTAGACAGAATTAGAATGTCTATGAGACTGCTTAATGATATTAGGAAAACAAGGGGAAAATATAAGTGAAAACATTGAGTTGTAATGTTACATAGCAAGCTTTGTGGAAAAGCAAGATGAATGGAATGCAAAAGCAGCTATCTGAAGAAATAATACAATAATTTCAAATATTGATCTTTATCTTGGCATAGTCTAAATAAAACTTATGACAGCTAAGCTTACTTAACTTACCTATAACTGGAGATAAACCCTTAAAAGTATCATTGTAAATGTGAACTCACTTAAATTATTTCTTTCATATATTCATCTCCTTATGACATTATGCATACTCATAATTACAAATCAAAATATCCTTGAAAAGAAAAAGAGAACTTTGGGTAATAGTAATTTTATAAGGCTACCTTTTTTTCTTCTTCTTTTCTTTCCTCTTCAGCTTCTCTAAATCTTTCTTAGCTAAGTCAATAATCTCAATAGTTTCTTTATCTGAAGACAGAATAGTTGGAGAGAAAGGCGTGGAGCCACTGAAATAGGGTGATCTTGAAGTGGCTCTTGTCAAATTCTTTCGAAGGTTCTCATTCACAGCTTCACTTTCTAGCAACTTTGCCCTAAAGAATAAAAATGTATGTTAAGTAGAGATCATTTTTTATGACAGGATAACATTATAACATAAGTTTACTATCCTATCCATTTCTAAATGTACAGGTTTCTAGTACTAACCATGTTTTTACAATTGTACAACCATCCACCCCCATGGCCAGAATGTTTTCATTGTCCCAAACTGAAACTCTGTATCCATTAACAAATTTATCCTTTTCCCCTCTCATCCTTCCTTTTTTTGTTTGTTTGTTTTTGTTGGACTTTTGTTTGTCTGTTTTGGTGCCAGTCCTGGGGCTAGAATTCAGGACTTGGCCACTGTCCCTGAGATATTCTGCTCTACCATTTGAGTCATAACTCCACTTCCAGCTTTGTGGTGTAAATGGGAGATAAAAAGTCTCATGTGAGCTGGTTTCAAACTAAGATGCTCAGATCTCAGCCTCCTGAGTAGCTAGGATTACAGGCCTGAGACACTGGCACCTGGCCACTATCATATCTTCTGCATCTTTTTTTTTCTTTTCTTCCATTTTTTTTTTTTTAATGTGGGTACTAGGGCTAGAACTCAGGGTCACCTGCTCTTGCTTAGCTTTCCACTCAAAGTTGGCAATCTATCACTTGAGCCAGCTCTACTTTCAGCTTTTTGCTGTCTAACTAGACATTAGAGTCTCACAGATTTGTCTGGCTGGCTGCCTTGGAACTGTAATCCACAGATCTTAGTCTCCGCATTAGCTATGAGTACATAGGTGAGCTACTGGCACCCGACTACCCTCTTTCTGTTTCTATGAACATCACTGTTCTAGGAATAGGGAACATTATATCAATAGGTTGTTTTGTGTACTAAAAGCTTGTGTATGTGTGTATGTGCACACACAGATGCTAATAGTGGTACCTAAACTCAGGCCTGGACATTATCCTTAGTTTTTGCACTCAAGGATGGGGATCTACCACTTCCATCACTGTTCCACTTTCAGCTCTAAAAGGTGTGTGCCTGTGTGTGTGTGTGTGTGTGTGTGTGTGTGTGTGTGTGTGTGTGTGTGTGTACGAGAGAGGGAGAGAGAGAGAGAAAGAAAGAGAGAGAGAGAGAGAGAGAGAGCTTATCCTAGTCATGGGGTTTGAATTCAGGGTCTGGGCATGGTCCCTGAGATTTTTGGGTTTTTTGTTGGTTGGTTTTGTTTTGTTTTGTTTTGCTCAGAGCTAGTGCATTACCATTGGAGCCACAGCTCCAATTCTGGCTTTTTCTGGGTGTGATTAATTTGAGATAAGAGTCTCACAGACTTTCCTGCCTGAGCTGGTTTCAAAGTGCAATCCTCAGATCTCAGCCTCTTGAGTAGCTAGGATTACAGGTATGAGCCACAAGCACCCAACTTCCAAAAGCTTTTTCTTTTTTCGTACTGATACCTGAAGCATGAATTCAGGGCCTGGGTAGTATCCCTGAGCTTTTATGTTCAAAAGTGTTCTACAACTTGAGCCAAGGCTCCACTTTAGACTTTTTTGTAGTTTATTGGAGATAAGAATCTCACAGACTTTCCTGCCCAAGCTGGCTTCTAAGCCTAATCGTCAAGTCTCAGCCTCCTTTGTATCTTAGATTTCAAGCATGAGCCATTGACACCAGGCCTAAAAGCTCTTTTAAATGCATTCCAACTTTGTTTCAAAGGTAGGAATTTTCATAAATATGTTCACAAACTTTAAGATTTAGAACATTTTAAAATATTCTGATTGAATAGTTATAAATCTGAAATCATATTCTTAAGTGATAAAGAAAACCCAGAATCTTCAATGCCAATGGTAATGAGATTACTTCAGTTCTAACCAGTGGCAAGCAGCCATCCATGGTTTGTAAGCCCATTGTTTAAACTTAAAATACAAAAGCAGCATGGTGCCCTCGGTTTCCAGTTACTTATTCATTTCATGATAATAGCATTTTTGAAACTCTGCAGGCGATCCTTCATCAAAATTGCCCCTAACTGACAGACATCTGGCTCCTAAACATTGCATGGGAAATACAAGATCTCCAAGGAAACTTGAGTTTGGTCATTGAAAGCATTCTTTTGTTTCCTCATGTAGACCTAATCATGACAAGACAGTAAGGTATGTACTGTCAACAATATGTGAAAACACAGAACGATAAGGTATTAAAAGTCTAGACCTGACAATAAAAGGAATACTGAAAACTTCTATTTGATTTAAACCATTAAGAACACAATGGTCCATTTCAAATGGAATCAATTGCCAAGGTTCATTTGGTACGTGGGTGAGTGAGACAAGGCTCTTAGGAGAGACAACTGTGGATCTCTGTCCTAATACTGTACTACTTGAGCTTCTTCCATGTATTCAAATATCTCAGAGGAAAATGCTAGGTTCTTTGCAACGCTGCATAGACAAGCTCTGTGTTTTTCAATGTCTACCAAAACTATCCCTAACATTGGAAACCAAGTAGAGACAGAGTATGAATAATTCAGTGGATATACATAAATGTATACATATATACATAAATCAGTAAATATATATGTGTGTACATATATAATATGCATCAGTGTGTGTATGTATGTGTGTATGAACAACAATTGCACTATTTTTACATTATTGAATAGGTCTGGGAGTGTTGCTTAGGGGGCCAAATGTATTCTTAGCCTGTGCAAGATCCTGGGTTCAATCCATAGCACCAAACATAAAATAAATAAACAGTTAAATAACTATGTATGGAATTCTGGGTTTATTAAATGGCTTCAAACTTGTTTTAAAGAAAATTAATGAAAATAAATAAATAAATAAATAAATAAATAAATAAATAAATAAATAAATAAATAAATCTAAATACAATACTCCTTTGTGGGGAGAAAGGGTAGTCCCAGAGTTTGAACTCAGAACCTCATACTTAGTAGGCAAATACACTATCACTTGAGCCACTCTCCCATCCCTGTTTTGCTTTAGTTATTTTCCGGTTGAGTCTTGAGGTTTTGCAGGGATTGGCCTTGGACACTTATCTTCCTACCTCTCTTCCTGCTTATCACTTCTATGTAACTGGGATTACGGGTGCATGCTACCATACACCAACCTATGAATATACTATTGTCATTTTTTTTCTAATCCAGAAAGCAACCTAAGTATAAAAACTTAGGTTAACTATAAAAACCCAAAGTCAAGATTCATCATTACCAAACAAAAAAAAAACGGCCAACAAAATAATATGCTTTTCTATATTTCCAGTATAGCACAACACTTAGACACACAATAAGAATGCTATAAACAAATAAAACTAAAATAAATAGCTAAAATAACGGTCATCATTTTGTTGTTTTTGTTGTTATTCTGGTCCTAGGGCTCAAACTAAGGGCCTGTGCACTATCCCTTAGCTTTTTCACTCAAGGGTGATGCTCTATCACTTGAGCATAGCTCACTTCTGGCTTTATGCTGGTTAATGAGATAAGAATCTCATACTATGGAAGAAAGACAGCCTCTTCAGTAAATGGTGCTGGCAAAATTGGTTAACTACTTGTAGAAAACTAAAACTAGATCCTTATATATCACCCTGCACCAGAATCAACTCCAAATGGATCAAAGACCTCAAAGTCAAAACAGATACCCGGAAAATATTACAGGAAGGAACAGGAGAAACCCTATGACTCCTTGGCACAGGCCAAAATTTTCTTAATAGAGACCCAGAAACAGCAAATCAAAGAAAGGTTGGACAAATAGGATTGCATGAAACTGCAGAACTTCTGCATGGCAAAGGACACAGCTAGCAAGATCAATAGAAAGCCCACGGATTGGGAGAAGATCTTCACTAGCCATACAATGGATAAGGGTCTCATATCGAAAATATACTTAGAACTCAAAAAATTAAACCCCCCAACAACAAATCTTCAAAGAAACAACTTCCCGAATAATAAGTGGGCTAAAGACTTAAAGAGAAACTTCTCTGAAGAGGAAAGAAGGATGGCCAATAGACACTTGAAGAAATGCTCAACTTATCTAGCCATAAAAGAAATGCAAATCAAAACAACATTGAGATTCCACCTCAACCCAGTTAGAATGGCTATAATCAAGAACTCTAATAACAACAGATGCTGGAGGGGATGTGGCCAGAAGGAAACCCTACTGCATTGTTGGTGGGAATGTAAACTTGTTCAAGCACATTGGAAAGCAATATGAAGGTTCCTCAAGAGACTCCACATAGAGCTCCCCTATGACCCAAGAGTCCCCTTTTGGGCATTTACCTAAATGATCAAAAACAAGGCCTTACTAAGGCTACCAGCACAAATATGCTTATCACAGCATTATTTACCATAGCTAAGATATGGAACCAATCCAGATGCCTCTCAGTAGATAAATGGATCAAGAAAATTGAATTTTATGCCTCCATCAGAAAGAAGGACATCACCCATTTGTTAGGAAATGGAAAGACTTGGAAAAAATTATATTAAGTAAAGTAAGCCAAGCCCAAACAAACATAGGTCCCATGGTTTCCCTTATTTGCAATAACTAATACATGTATAGGACAAGCAGAAAAGGTCAAAAGCTGTGTACATATGACTATATAAGATGATGTTAAGCAAAATGAACCCCAAGATAGGGACTCAAATATTTTTTTCTTTCTTGCAATTGTTTCTAATGTATTTATAATGTACCATGTGATTTTTTTGTTTCTTTGTATGTTCCTCCACCACAGTACAAGCCCTGTTTTCACTGTATTTGATTCTGGTGCCCAGCATCTGGTATATACATTTATCTAATTTGGGGAGGGGAGGGGAAAAAACAAAATGCTTAAATAGGGATACAGGTTGACCTATTATAACAATGAGATGTACAAAAAACTATGTTGAAAATAATCTTTACAACTTCGGTGTGGGGGGGGAGTAGTTGTGGAGGTGGGAGGGAAAGGATGGTAGGGGAAAACAAAGGAGGAGGCAACAATGCTCGATAGGAAATGTACTCATTACCTTGCTCATGTAACTGTAACTTCTCTGTACAGTATTTTAAAATAAAAAATACAAAAAAAAAAAAAAAGAATATCAGTTGGGCACCAGTGGCTCACGCCTGAAATCCTAGCTACTCAGGAGGCTGAAATCTGAGGATCACGGTTCAAAGCCAGCCCAGGCAGGAAAAGTCCATGAGACTCTTATCTCCAATAAACTACTAAGAAAACCGGAAGTGGCACTGTGGCTCAAGTGGTAGAACACTCACATTGAGCTGAAGAGCTGAGGGGCAGTGCCCAGGCCCAGACTGACCAAAAAAAAGAATCTCATACTTTCCTGCTCAGGCTAGCTTCAAACCTCAATTCTCAGAACTCAGCTTCCTAAGTAGTTAGGATTACAGGCATGAGCCACAGGCACCCAGCTTAAAAGTCTACATTTTAATTTCATAACATTTCATAACAAATAAAAAGGATCTTAGTTTGTTTCACCTGATTTTCCAGGCTTGTGTTTGGTAGGGACACGGTTGATACTTCTTGAATCCTTTTGCTGATTAAACCTTGCCACCAATAGGGTTTACCTCCATAAACCCCAAACTGTGTTAGCAGAAGCTGATTTTTGTATAAGCTATGGAGAAAATGTATGTCTTTCCCTCCCTCTCTTTCTCTCTCTTTCCATTCGCCTTCATGCACATTCATGTGCTGCTTGCACATCACCTGATAGGAGACTGAACAGTGAGACATGTAGGGAGTATCTGGAGTCCCCATGTGGGCAGACAGAGAGCTTTGGTAGTCTCAATTGCTGACACTGGATCTTGGACCATCAGTCTTTAAAAGTCTCCAGTCACCCCTTCTTTTTAAAGGCAGATTAAAATAGATACTTTGTTATGAGAATTAATGATATAATGAAAGTAAAAACGTACATAAGTGAAGCTGGGTACTGGTGGCTCACATCTGTAATACTAGCATTCAAGAGTCTGAGATCTGAAGATTATAGTTCAAAGCCTTCCTGGGCAAGAAAGTCCATGAGACCTTTATCTCCAATTAACTAACAAAATCCCCAAAGGTGGAGCTGTGGTTCAAGTGGTAGAGTGTTAGCCTTGAGCAAAAAAGCTCAAAGACTGCGCCCAGGCCCTAAGTTCAAGCCCCAGGACCAGCACAAAAACAAAAAACAACAACAAAAAGCATGCATAACACCTAAGAACTGGTAGTCACATCATAATAGATACTAAGGAGGCTGAGATCTAATGATCATGGTTCAAAGCCAGTTCAGGCATGAGACTCTTACCTCCAATTCAACACCAAAAACCCAGAATGTCAGCCTTGAGCAACACCCAGCACCCTGAGTTCAAGCTCCAGTCTTGGGGAGCTCATGCATGCATGTGCACGCATGCGCGTGCATGCGCGCACACACACACACACATGCACACACAAGCTTAAGTAACCGATATGGGATTGAATAAATGATAACTATTCTTATAAAAATTGGAAACTATCTAGAGAAAGGATTAAATACAGCAACTATAATCACCAGATAGTGCTATATGGAATCATGCAAATATCATTTCAGAAAAAAAAATACTAAGTAACATTGAAGACTGGTCATGATATATTGTGTTAAACAACTGATGGTAAAACAATAATGTATACAGTGATATCAATTTTGTTGAAGTACACATTGGAAAACTATCAAAGAAACATACCAAAATGTTAGCTTCAGCTTTTGCAGTGGGAGGAATATGAGTGATTTCAACTTAAAAAAAAAAATCTTCCTATGCATTTGTTTAAAAAAATTCTACAAAAATGGTGGGGTTTTTTTGCTTTTTTTTTTGTGAAAATATCGTACAGAGGGGTTACAATTACATGGGCAAGATAATGAGTACATTACTTATCAAGCATTGTTGCCTCCTCCTTTGTTTCCCCTTTCCATCCCTTCCCATCTCCCACCCACTCTCCCCCCACCCCCCCAAACCCCTACAAAAATGTTAATACCCTTAGAATACAAAGTTTAATTAGTAATTATTTTACAAATACTAGTGTAGCTGGTAAATTATTAAAAGGTTGAAGGGTTAAAAATTAAAAACTTCACTTTACCATTACCATTACTAACTTGCTAACTGCTGATTTTGCTTCTATAAATATGCTTGCATTCAGACCCCCTTCCCTGGGAGATAAAACTGGGCAGTGACTCAAGGATATTGGCCGGCCCTGATGTCCGGATATCAGCCCACCCAGGACAAGGACAGCGGTTATAGATAGTACATGTTCTTCAGTTCCAGATTAATTAAGCAATCCCTGGGACAAACCTTGACAACGACCACCTGGCAAGACCACAAGCTGAGCCAAGTGTCAACCAATCATGGGCCTGTAACCATGTAAACCCCCCTTAAACCAACCATGGGCCAGTCATTTTACAAAGAGTGTTACAAAATTTCCCACGTGGCAAAGTGATTGTTGGCGTATATGATGACCTTTAAATGGACCAATCATGGGATGCTTTGTGTTATGCATTAATCTTGTGGTTTTTGCCTTTAAAAGAAGGCTTGTAACCGCTGCTCGGGGCTCCCTGTCTGCTCGGGACAGAGAGTCCGTTTGCGCAAACATCAAATAAACTCCTCTTACTTATTGCATCTCCCGGCCTGGAGTCTGAGTTTTCTGGGGTGCCCTCCTGTTGACGAAAGTATCCTAGGGGACTAGGGTCTTTCAAGGTAACCACTATTACTTTATAATTAGAATGAGAAAAACAGAAATATCCCAAATATATCAATACTAATATATTTTTATATACTTATAATATATGTAATGTAGAAAGTATTTATATGTAAGTATAAATAATATAATAATAAATATATTTGTAAATATACATATATATGCATTTAGATTAAGAACTGTAAAATCAAAGTCTTCATGAAACCAAGTTTTGAAAAAATTTAGATTGAAGTAAGATTAAATAGGTAAAAACAGAATTTGAGAACATGGCCTGAAAAAGTAATAACCTATTAGACCTTTACAGTACCTTTCTTTTTTTGGGGGGCGGAGGGGGGATCCGGTCGTGGGGCCTGAACTCTGGGCCTGGGCGCTGTCCCTCAGCTCTTCAGCTCAAGGCTAGCCTCTACCACTTAAGCCACAGAGCCACTTCCGGCTTCTTTTTCTTTTTGCTTATGTGGTGCTGAGGAATCAAACCCAGGGTCTCATGCATGCAAGGCAAGTGCTCTACCACTGAGCCACCTTCCCAGCCCTACAGTACCTTTCAATATAAGAAATATTGCATTCTACTCTTTTGAGAGCCATAGTAACTCTGTGAAGTTAGCAAGTATTATCGTATTCTTACAGATTAACAAATTAGAGCTCAGAGTTAGTTAAATAAGCAAATAGGCTGAGGTTACACACCTTATTAATAAATAGAAGTTTAAATTTCAATCCAGGTAATCCAATTTGAATTCAAAGCTTATTTATGCTTATCTCACATGTCAATTACTTTTACATTGTACATTATAATCCTAGGATTCTAGAAGACTACTCCCCAGGGCTGGGACACATCTAATTAAAGAAGCATCAAAGCTGGGAATCTGAAACTATTTAATCCTCTACCAGGAAAGATTTGGTCCATGATTGAAGTCAGGGCCATGAATCATCTCTGCTCTCTAATGGCTTAAGAAATAGTCTGAATTCAAGACTGTGCAGAAGGAGAATATCAGATGCTGCTTTTAGCAAATAGGAAGGGTAGGAATGATTCAGTCAATGTTCTAGGAAATAATATCAAGCCATTTGTGCAATAATAAGATCAAAACTAGGTATAGTATTAGAATAACAGGGTGGAGAAAAGAAACCAGATCAAATCATTGACAAACACAGAAGAAATAGAAGAGATGAAAAGAAGTAGCTTAGAAATGGAAGAAGTTCTTTGGAAATTAAAAAACAGAGATATCAATTGTGTCTCAAAGTGAGGAAAAACTGGTCAAAGAATAAATGCTGGTCTTTAGCTAGGGAAGAACACTGAAAACCTGGATAAAGACTGTGAGTCCAGGTTGACTGTGGTACAGAGCTCAAACAAAATGTCCCAAAGGCCAAACAGTAAAGCATGAAAAATGTATGTATGTATGCATGTGTATACACACACACACACACACACACACACACACACACACACACACACACACACACACACACACACACACACACACACACACACACACACACACACACACACACACCCCACAGTGGTACTTATTTGAGTAATATCGATAGTTACTTTAAGATGTCTTCTCATTTTTTTGTTTTTTGAAACATTTAAAGGATCTCTTATGCCTTGTGGAGCCAGAAACAGTAGAGGAAGTTCTATCATGGTTTGAGACCCTCTGGAAGATCTCAAAAAGAAGATGGAGGAGAAAGAACAAAAGTTCAAGATGGTGAACAAGAGAACAAGATGGTTCAAACAGGTTAGCTGTGAAGCATGATCTCTTCCCATACACTTCATTTCTACAAATAGGCAGCAGGAATTATATCTGAACAACATAGATGCTACCTCACAGAAACGACTGAAGTTTAATTTCAAGAGAAAATAGCTCAGTGTAAAGGCATTCCATGAAACCTTCAAATCTTACAGAAATGATTAATGTCCCTGACATTCTTTCCCACTCTCATTCTCCCATTCGGGGTCCCATGATCTTCTCCACATTTCCACACTGTGCCCAGGGTTTCTTTCACTGAATTCCACCATTCTGCTTACTTTGTGGGACTATTTAAGATTCCCTTCTTTGACTGTGAATTCCTTTATATTGAGCTTGCCTCCAGTCCATGACATGGTATTGGTATATAACCAGCCCTATAGCATACTTCAAGAAATATGAATAGATGTTCAAGAAAAAGGCAAGCAAACAGATGGAGTGAGATGATTCACACACACCAGTGGCAAAAGTACAAAAGAACAGGAAGAATATGAGATTCAAGAAATTAATGATGGGGCTGGGAAGTTGGCTCAGTGGTAGAGCGCTTGCCTTGCATGCCTGAGGCCCTGGGTTCGATTCCTCAGCACCACATAAGCAAAAAGAAAAAAGTCAGAAGTGGCACTGTGGCTCAAGTGGTAGAGCGCTAGCCTTGAGCTGAAGAGCTGAGGGACAGCGCTCAGGCCCAGAGTTCAGGCCCCGCAACCAGACCCAAAAAAAAGAAATTAATGATGATGTATAGATGGTGATCTATTCCAAAATGATGGAGGAAGAGGTACAAAGAAGAAAGATATCAAAGATAACTATATTGCCAAGCATCAGTGGCTCATGCCTCTAATCCTAGCTAGTCAGGAGGCTGAGATCTGAGAATCACAGTTCAAAGCCAGCCCAAGTAGGAAAATCCATGAGAGTCTTACCTACACTTAAGCACTAAAAAGCCAGACGTGGAACTGTGGCTTAAGTAGTAGACCACCAACCTTGAGCAAAAAACCTCAGGGTCAGTGCCCAGGCCCTGAGTTCAAGCCTTAGTACTGGCACAGAAAAAAAGAATTTATTAGCATCAATTGTGCCTATCCTATGTATCAGTTTATATACAGTAAGTTTATATACAGTCATATTACTGAAGCAGGATCCTCAGATCTCAGACTCCTAAGCAACTAGTATTACAGGTGTGAGCCACAGATGCCAGGACTTGAAAAGGGATGGGGATGCAGCTCAGAGGTAGAGTGTTTGCCTAGAGCACACAAGGCCCAGAGCTTCATTTCCATCCCCAGTACCAAAGGGAATAAGAAAACAATCAAGCCACTGAAGTATTACCATGTATAACTGCTGAACAACCAATCCCAGCAAATAGGAGTATCAGAACCGTAGCAAACCCCCAAACTAACAGAAAAACTATACCTGAGATCTTCAATTTCTTTGATGTAACTATGAATCATATTACTAATCTCTTCATTCCCTTCACCTGAAAGATAAATGAAATGACAATTTTCTTTTAAAATGAAGACTTCAAAAAAAGAGAAAAAGTTTAAGTTTGGATCCGCACCAATATTTCTTGAAAACAACATAATTTTATTTATTTACTTTTGTGCCAGTACTGGGATTTGAACTCAAGGCCTGGATGCTGTTCCTTAGTTTTTTCCATTAAGACTAGTGCTCTACCACTTGAACTACATCTTCACTTCAAGCTTTTTTTTTTCTTTTTTGTAGTTAACTGGAAATAAGAGTCTCAAAGACTTTTGCTGCCCAGAATGGTTTTCAATCATGATCCTCAAATCTCAGCCTCAAAAGTAGCTACATTTACAGACATTAGCCACAGGTACTCAGCTTAAACACTATTCTTTTTCTCCTTTTAATTGACCTTATTTAGTTACTTATTTGTTTTTGTGTTGATACTGAGGTTTAAAGTTAGGGCCTCACATTCTCACCTTTTTCACTCAAGGGTGGTACTCTACACCTGAGACACACCTCTACTTCCTTAAAATATAATTCTTTTCTTTTTTTTTTGTGGGGGGTGGGGGGGAGGTCTGGTCGTGGGGCCTGAACTCTGAGCCTGGGCGCTGTCCCTCAGCTCTTCAGCTCAAGGCTAGCTCTCTACCACTTGAGCCACAGCGCCACTTCCAGCTTTTTTCTTTTTGCTTATGTGGTGCTGAGGAATCGAACCCAGGGTCTCACGCATGCGAGGCAAGCACTCTACCACTGAGCCACCTTCCCAGCCCCAAAATATAATGCTTAATGGCAAATTTTCCATCCATAATTACCTGAACCAATAATTAACAAGGTAATATGACACAATGGGCAGAAAATGTTTTTGTAAAAATTTCTTACTTGAAAAAAATGATAGGTTTACTACAGACTAAATATACAAACTTTGATATTTCTACTTCAACAATTCCAAGTAATGAATGAAGACAAAGAAGGTTCCCAGCCCTCCAGAAGTTAATCCTTCTCTTCACATACTTGTCCACTTACCTGCTCTGGCAAGAACCTGGTTTGCCTGTTCACTAACAAGCTGTGTCACTCGGGTCCTCAATGCATCAACCGTCTCTTGCATGGCTTTGATTCTCACACGCAGGTTATTATTTTCAGTCTGTAGCATAGCATTCTCATGAAACATGTCATTGATGCTTTCCACGCCTTCCTCATCAATTATTCTTTTCCCCTAGAAAAGAAAAAAATCTCTCCTTGTTAGTTTTGAAGCCTTAAATACACAAGAGTTTTGATTAGGACTGTTGTATACCCAACCACCCATTTATCTTACCAGCACCAAGGCAAAGGATCCTTTATCCCTGAACAACCCTGCATGGTGCATTAGTCACTATAATAACGATTGAGCAAGAAGCCTTTTGAATAAGTAGTCGGTTAGGTTCGGAAGAATATTCTTGACACTACCCACAAGGAAGACTAGAAAATTCTGTCTCCAAAACATTTCCACTTTTATAAAACTAAGGTTGCTGAACACTAATGACTCATACTCCTAACCTTAGCTACTCAATAGACTGAGATATGAGGATCCTAGTTCAAAGCCAGTCTGAGCAGTTAAGTCCTTGAGACTCTTATCTCCAATAAACCACTAAAAATAGCTGGAAATCAAGCTTTCTATCAATCGCTACAGTCCCAGCTTTGAGCAGAAAATGCTAAGGGTCAGTGCCCAGGTCTTGAGTTCAAGCACCAGTACTGGCACACACACACACACACACACACACACACACAGACACACACACACAATCAAAAGATGTTACCATGCTCACAACATGCCAGCCTTAGCTGCATCTGAAAATGTAAGGCCAGGCCCCTCAGCTTACTGTTTTGTACTCCATGAGCTCCATTTGAAGTCGTGTGATCTCACTGCGAAGTGCATTGATTTGTTGACTAGCTCTGTCTTGATTCACCATGACTTTGTTCTTGATATTTCTAGCTCGATTAGCATATTTCAGAGTGTTTAATGTTTCCATAAAATCTCTGTCTGAAGGGCTGACACATGCTATCATGATCGTTTGGCTGAAAGATACAAATGACAAGATTAAATAAAATACTGAAATAATGATTTCTTGAGTCATCTGTTCTCTTCATGATAACAACCAATTGATGCTACAAACTAAAAACTCCTATGCTTTTAAACTTTAAGTAAGAGAGAAAACATGAGCCCTTTTGTATCTCTATGAAAACATATAAAGAGGATGGGTGGGTGTATAAAGTCATACTATTCAATGTACTTATGTGAAAATAGAAACAGGTATAAGTTGGGGGGATGAGTGAGGCTGGAAGAAATGGAGGAGAATGATAGGAGGGGTGACATTGATCAAGATAAATGAACAAATGACATGTTGGATTATAACTTAAAGATAATGGTGACAATAATAAAATAATAATTTATAATAATAATAATAACAATAATAATAGCCAGGTGCCAGTGGCTTACACATGTACTCTTAGCTACTCAGGAGATTGAGATCTGAAGGTTATGGTTCAAACCTAGCCGGAGCTAGAAAGTCCACAAGACTTTTATCTCCAGTTAACCACCAAAAAAAAAAAGGTATGAGTTGTGGCTCAAGTAGTAGAGCACCATTCTTCAGTACAAAAGCTAAGGGACAGCATTCAGACCCTGAGTTCAAGCCTCAAGTAATTACAAAATGATAATTTTGTAATTATATTTTTATTTAATATAATCATTAATTATATTTTTGTTTACTAAATATAATCATTCATTCCTCATCCTATTAATTTGCTCTATAATGAAGCAATCTTTATAAATTACCTTAATAATTTACTTCTTTTGGGGGGGGCGGTCAGTCGTGGGGCCTGAATTCTGGGCCTGGGCACTGTCCCTCAGCTCTTCAGCTCAAGGCTAGCACTCTACCACTTGAGCCACAGCGCCACTTCCAGCCTTTTTTCCTGCTGACGTGGTGCTGAGGAATCGAACCCAGGGCCTCATGCAGGCAAGGCAAGCGCTCTACCACTGAGCCACCTTCCCAGCCCACAAATTTACTTTTAAAATAATGAATAATGAAAATTCAGGAATGTGGAAGATAAACTCTTTTGCATACCTGTTACCCCCAAGGGAATCCTGCAGGAGTCTTGTCAGCTTGGAATCTCTATAGGGGACATGGGTAGCCCTCTTACTCTTGTCACCCAATGCACTTATGACATTGCCAAGTGCCAACTAATAGAGAGAAAAAGAGAAAAAATATAATATTGTTTTTGGCAATATTGAGATTGGAACTTAGGGCCTCATGCTTACTAAGGAAGCACTCTACCACTTGAACCACTCCACCAACCCTTTTTGTGCTGGTTATTTTCAAGATAGGGTCTCACTTTATGCTGGAGGTGGTCTGGACTTTGATCCTTCTAGTTGTGATAGCTTTTCTACTGGAAATGTCAGGTATGCACCACATGTCCAGCCACAGTGGTTCCTGTGGCAGGAGTGCATTCCATGCCCAGACATTGATTGGAATGGATCTCATGAATTTTGAGAATTAGTTTTCAACCATAGTCTCAATTTCTACCTCCCACATACCAAGGATTACAGGCTATACATTTACTAATTGTAACACTTTTAATAAAAAAAAAGTCTATGGGAAATAAAGAGGAAACATGAAAAAAATTAAAAACAACTGTGTTTGATTTTTATTTTTGTATATTCAAATACACATAGAGTAAACTTCAAGATTTTCTGTCTTAATTGCTAATAACTGACACTACAAAGTTTAGCACTATCTATATGAATGTATATACAAAAAAAGAAAGAGAGAGAGGAGAGAGAAGAAGAAAGAAAGAAAGAAAGAAAGAAAGAAAGAAAGAAAGAAAGAAAGAAAGAAAGAAAGAAAGAAAGAAAGAAGGAAGGAAGGAAGGAAAAAGAAAGAAAGATAATGAGTCACCTAGAGCAGGTGGCTCACATCTATAATCCTCTCTACTTTGAAGACTAAGATTGGAATTTGTGGTTCAAGGCCTACCCAGGTAGAAATATTCTCAAGACATCTTTTCAATGAAGAGCTGAATGCAGTGACATGAGCCAGTTATCCTAGCTACTAGAATGTCTAACATAGATGAACTGCACCCAGGTAAATGTCCTATCAGGAAGTGAGACCATATCTTAAAAATTACCAGGAGAAAATTGGGCTAGAATCATGGCTCAGTTGTAAGAGCACTGCTTAGCAAGTGTGACAACCAAAGTTCATTCCCTCGTATCACTACCCAACAACCTCACATTACAAGGAAATAATTCATGTCAAGCATCCAATTTTTTTAACAAATGGCAACACTGATCAAGATGCATTATACTAATGAAGTGACATGTTGAATTGAAGCTCCTTTATACAACTACTTAAAGACAATAAAAATAAATAATAAAGATAATATAAATAAATACTATGACACAGCTGTTATTTTTCCTGCAATGTCTACTGATTTCTACCATTTTTACCATGGTCAATGAGGTATTACTTGTAAAACACGTATTATTCAAAGCAATGGTCACATCAGTCTCATTACATAAACATCTACAATCATGTCATTTTGGAGGCCAAATATTACGCAAAAACTAGCATTAGGGTCACATTCTAGCTTAGTCCTCTTTTCCAGAAATCTTAAGCTTTGGCAAACACTAAAACTCGACTTGCTGTGTTTCAACATGCCTTAACAGAATAAGCATGAAAAGAGAACAACGGCTTTTCCCTGTGTCTGAAAGAACAAAGGAAAATACCACCATGATTTTTCATCTCTTAGGAAATCCCAAACAATATACAAAGCCCAGGATCCAAGTCATGACCTTTTATGCAATGTTTAAACACATAATCATGAGAAAATTAAGATGGTGGTAGGTATTGGGAGCCTTGCTTATCTCTAATCATTATTCAATGGTAATTTTACCAAAAAAAGGGTATAGTCATGTAAGACCACATATTGGCAAAGATTTTTTAAAATAGACCACAGGGCCAGGAGCTGGTGGCTCATGCCTATAATCCTAGCTACTCAGGAGGCTGAGATCTGAGGATCGCAGTTCAAAGCCAGCCCAGGCAGGAAAGTCTGCGAGACTCTTATCTCCAATTAACCACCAGAAAACCAGAAGTGGGGCTGTGTGATTCAAGTGGTAGAGCCCTGAGCTGAAGAGCTCAGGGAGAGCACCTGTCCCAGAGTTGGTTCAAGCCCCACAACAGACAAAAAAAAAAAAAAAAAAATAGACCACATGATTGGAGAATCCTGCTACAGTACTACAATTGAAAGATGTTATAGACATTTATATAAGAACAAATGCCCAATTTTATAATGAAGACACTAAGAAAAGATTCAGTACACCAAAATTTGCTGTTTTTTGGTTTGGTGCCAGTACTGAGACTTGAATGCTAAAACTCAGAGCCTGGGTGCTGTCCCTTAGCTTTTTCGCTCAAGGTTGCTGTTCTACTGCTGTAGCCACAGCTGCACTTTTTTTCTAGTAAATGGGAGATCAGAGTCTCACAGACTTTTCTGTCCAGGCTGGTTTTAAACCTCTAACCTCAGATTACAGCCCTCCTGAGTAGCTAAGATTACAGGCATGTGTTAGTGGATTTTGAAAAATTAACAAAAAGCCTTTTTTTTTTACTCTTATCCTTTGAAATACTTAAAATTAAATGATTGTATATATATATATATTTTTTTTTTTTTTTTTGACGGTCATGGGGCTTGAACTCTGGGCCTGGGCGCTGTCCCTCAGCTCTTCAGCTCAAGGCCAGCGCTCTACCACTTGAGCTATAGCGCCACTTCCGGTTTTCTGGTGGTTTATTGGAGATAGGAGTCTCACGGTCTTTCCTGCCCGGGCTGGCTTTGAACCGCAATCCTCAGATCTCAGCCTCCTGAGTAGCTAGGATTGCAGGCATGAGCCACCAGCGCCCGGCGATTGTATATATTTTTAAATAAGTTTTTTATTGTGAAAATACTGCACAGAGGGGTTACAGTTACATGAATAAGGTAATGAGTACTGTATATTTTTAAAGGTAGAAAGAAGTTTTAAAATAATTTCTATATAATATTCTGTGTTTATTAGAAATTTTAATTCAGTTAAATTTATACACATGAAGAAAACTTGCAATGTGGAAGAAAAAAAGAAAAAAGTGTACAATGTGAAATTATATGTAATGAATTATATAGCATTCCTTCTTAGATCAGGCCTGGTTTTCACTTGGACACATTATGTGTTACAAGAAAGAAAAGGGACTATAGTCATGGTTCAAGTGGTAGAACGCCAGCTGAAAAATCAGAGAAAGAGCCCGAGGCTTGATGTTAGTCCCCATAAAAGCAAACTTTGAATAAAAATAAAACAGACCCAGGCAGCAGTGACTCAAGCCCCAGCTCTCAGCTACTCAGGAGGCTAAGATCTGAGGATTATGGTTCAAAGGCAACATAACCAGAGAAGTCCATGAGACTTAAATCTCCAATTAACCAGCAGAAAGCTGAAAGTGGAGCTGTGGCTCAAGTGGTAAAGCTCTAGCCTTGAACAAAATAAATCTAAGGGACAGCACCCAGATCTTGAGTTCAAGTCCCAGTACTGGCACAATGAATCATTAAGGAGGAAATCTCTAGTTAACCACAGAAACACCAGAAGTGGAGCTGTGGCTCCAGTGGTTGAACACTTGTCTTCAGCAAAAAAGCTAAAGGACAGAGCACAGGCCCTCAGTTCAAGCCCCAGTACCAGCTCATAAATGGATGAATAAATAAATGAGAAAGTAAATAAACAAAAGACAGGTAGGTGTGTTGGTATATACCTGTAATACCAGTACTCAAAGCAAACAAAAAAGGATTACCTTGAGTTCATGAGGGCAGCCTGGGTTATTTAGACCCTGCCTCAAAACACAAAAACAGAAAAGTCCTGAGAGATTCTCAGCACAGTCCTCTAGTCTTACCAATCCACAGTTGATAGAAATGCCTTCTTTTGCCCTCTCTCCTGTAGCTCCAGTTCGCTTCAATCTTTCTGATCCTGCTAGATCAACAAAATGGAACTTTGCAGTCAGGGTTTCAAACTCATTCATCTGTGACGATTCGGAAACCATCTTATTATCAGTTGCATTTTCCTACAAGGAAGGGAAACAATTGAAAATACTTAGTATTTTCACATTAAATATCCTTTAACCCTGTCCACATTCTCATGCAAAGAGGCAACTTCTATGGAAATTAGAAACTTAATGTCAGAATCTGAAATAAGAGTTTCCAACTGCTCCCAGCTGAGGCTTTGCTTATGTTGAAGGGAAACACAAAATACTCAAAAGCCAAGGGTCTTGGGTGACTCTGCCCCAGCCACAGAGACACAGCAGGCTTTCTGCCAGATGCAGACATAAATCCATTTTCCCTCCCAAATCTTACATGGTGGGCTGGCTTTAACTTAAATAGGATCAGAACTAGGAATTAGAAAAATGAATAAACAACTGTATTTGAGCCAAATTTAAAGATTCATAAGATTTTTCATTTTATATATTTTTTATTGCAAAGATACTGAACAGAGGGGTTACAGTTACATGAGTAAGGTAATGAGTACATTTCCTATCTAGCATTGTTACTCCTCCCCACCCCTGTTTTCTTGTGTTCCAGGACTAGAGCTTGAACTCTGGGCCTGAGCACTGTTTCTTAGCTTTTTCATTCAAAGCTGGCACTCCATCACTTGAGCAACAGCTCCACGTTCAGCGTTTTGCTGGTTAATTGGACTTTTCTGCCAGGGCTGCCTTAGAACTGTCATCTAACAGATCTAAGCCTCCTGAGTAGCTAGGATTACAAGCATGAGCCCCCAATCCCCAGCTTCATTTGATTTTTTTTTTTAAGGTGACAAAGACTGAAAGTTTAGGAAATGAGAGTAACTCACAGCCTCTGCTTGGGGGCACACTCTGGTCTGACACACATGAATGGTAAAAATGGCATGTGAACGGGAGCTCTGAACATTCATCTGGGTGCTGGCAGTGGTACGGGATAGAGCACCCAGCTTCAAACACTGCATCATCTGGGAGAGAAGAGAAGAGCTTTTACTTTGAGCAATACTGATACAAGCTATCATCCAATTCCATGTCCAAGCTAAAGGCAAAAGTACACCATACTAAGGGATAGAAAAGACGCGGTTTTCTTCTATTATTATTTTAGTGACAAGCACTTTGAGAGCTGAACTTCTCAGTATAATAGGGTATTATTTTTTTTAATAGAAGAAAACACTGAGATGCTATTGTTTGCCATTTGCTGACATTTGCAGCTTCCGTTCCAAAACTGTTACAGTAGAATACTTGGGTACAAACTGAACAATAACTTGAATTGCTCAAGCTATTCTCTGTCTTCTACTGAAGTTTTTTGTGTTTGTATAATTTTTTTTGGGGGGGGGTCCACTCGTGGGGTCTGAACTCTAGGCTTGCGCGCTGTCCCTCAGCTCTTCAGCTCAAGGCTAGCACTCTACCACTTTAGCCACAGTGGTATGTGATACTAAGGAATGGAACCCGGGGCTTGATGCATGCTAAGCAAGCATTCTATCACGAAGCCACATTCACAGCCCCTGTGGTCTCACTCTGGAAAACCAATCATTTAACCAGCTTTATCTGTAAAAGAAAACTATATACACTGCTTTAAATTCTTTTGATTCTATACTGAACTTATCATAACTTATGACTTTTTTCCCTCTGTGTGTGTGTGTGTGTGTGTGTGTGTGTGTGTGTGTGTGTGTGTGTACACGAATGCGCACTGATACTGAAGCTTGAACTCAGAGCCTTGTACTTTCACTTGGCTTTTTCTGCTCAAAACTGGCCCTCTACCATTTGAGCCACTCCTCCACTTCCAGCTTTGTGGTTAATTGGAGATGAGTCTCACAGACTTTTCTGCTGTTTAACCTTTAACTGCAATCTTCAGATCTCTCAGCCTCCTGAGTAGCCAAGATTAGTGACATGCGCTACCAGCACCAAGTTATAACTCAAGATATTTTAAAATAATAACATATTGCTAAAAAATACAAAGAGAGAAAACAAGATTTTTAACTTTGATACACTTAAGGATATACAAATTTCATAACAGGCTATCAGAAAAGATGGCTAGATAAAGTAAACAATGATATATTTTAACCACAGCATAGAAGTCACCTCTGATTCTGTATTCACAGTACGCGTTGTCACTCCCACAGTGTAAATTCCTCCAGTTGAGTCTTCATGAATTCTTATATTAGATTTTTTATTTTTTGCATCAATGTCACGAGCAGTATCAAATAAGTCAAGGACCTCTTCATTATAAAGCTATCCAAAAGTAACATTAAAAGGTTAATTTAGTTAAATTGTAAGTATCAGAATACACTATACATGATGTTAATTTATCTCACATATTTTTAATTTCCTCCAAATCATACCTATTTCTTCAAAATCACACATTAATATAGATGAGTTAGTTATTATAAATATATCATCAAATGTATTTTCAAGAATAAGAATAGCAAATGACTTAAATCACTTAATGAGGGTTCAGAAATAGCTAAAAAGATCCATTCTTTCCAAGATACTAGCGAATACTTACATATATAAGCAAATAAATGTATATCAAATGTGGATTAACCCCAAATTTAAAGATTTCTTTCTGGGCTGGGAAGGTGGCTCAGTGGTAGAGCGCTTGCCTTGCATGCATGAGGCCCCAGGTTCGATTCCTCAACACCACATAAGCAAAAAGAATAAAAGCCGCAAGTGGCCTTGTGGCTCAAATGGTAGCTGAAGAGCTGAGGGACAGCGCCCAGGCCCAGAGTTCATGCCCCACGAACAGACCCAAAAACAAAAAACAAAAAAATATTTCTTTCTTTCTCTCCCTCTCTTTTCCTCTCCTTCCTTTTTTCCTTTCTTTCTTTGTGTGTGTGTGTTTTTTTTAGGGGTATAGGTACTGGCGCTTGGAATCCTGGGGCTTAAAATCAGAGCCTCAAGCCCTCCTTTTAGCTTTTGCCTCAAGGCTGAAAACTTTAAAACAATTCCACCTTCAGCTTCTTGGTGGTTAACTGGAGATACGAATCTTGCGGACTTTCTTGCCTGGGCTGGCTTCAAACTGAGATTCTTAGATCTCAGCCTCCTAAGTAGCTAGGATTACAGTTGTGAACCTCCAATACCTAGAGAGCTTCAAGGTTTTAAGTAAACAAATACTTAGCTTAGATTTTAGGAATTTTTACTACTTGAGCTAAAAAATATATTCCTTTTTGTCCTTTGATCCTTAATAGATCCAAAAACCAATAATTAGGTAAGACCTGGCTACCTCCTCAGACAAAAAATAGAGACCTGTTTTATGATCAATACACTCAACAAAGCTTAACATTATGAGGGTGGCGCCGACGGCCTGGCGGGCACCGCCGCCGCCGACCCCGGCGCCGCCGAGGGCGCGGGCAAGCCCCGCGGAGCAGGACTGGGCCTGGGCCGGCTGGCCCAAGGCAGTGCGCCACACGCTGCTGGCGCTGCACCAGCACGGCCACGCGGCGCCCTTCGACGGCAAGTTCAAGAAGGAGCCGGCGCTGGCCGCAGGCAGGTTGCTGGGGTTCGAGGCCAACGGGGCCAGCGGGGCCAAAGCAGTTGCGAGAACGGCTAGGAAAAGGAAGGCCTCCCCGGAGCCCGAAGGAGAAGTCGGCCCCCCTAAGATGAATGGCGAGGCCCAGCCCTGGCTGCCCGCGCCCGCCGAGGGGCTCAAGATCCCCGGGACCCCGGCATCCTCTTTTGTCTCTCTGCCGCCACCCACCGCCTCTTCTCATTCCAACCGGACCACACTGCCAGAAGCAGGCCAGAAAACGGCCAGTCCCCCATGGCAGCTCTGATCTTAGTGGCAGACAATGCAGGGGGCAACCATGCCTCGAAAGATGCCAACCCGGTGCACTCCACCACCAGGAGGAACAGCACCAGCCCCCCGTCGCCGTCCTCTATGAACCAAAGAAGGCTCGGTCCCCGGGAGGTCGGGGGTCAAGGCACCGGGGGACTGGAGCCCGTGCACCCCACCAGCCTTCCGGACTCCTCCCTGGCAGCCAGCGCCCCCCTGTGCTGCACCCTTTGCCACGAGCGGCTAGAAGACACCCACTTCGTGCAGTGCCCCTCCGTCCCCTCCCACAAGTTCTGCTTCTCTTGCTCCAGACAGAGCATCAAGCAGCAGGAGCGGTCTACTGTCCCAGCAGGGAGAAATGCCCACTGGTGGGCTCCAACGTCCCCTGGGCCTTCATGCAGGGTGAGATCGCCACCATCCTGGCCAGAGACGTGAAAGTGAAGAAGGAGAGGGACTCGTGACTTTCCCTGCTCCAGAGGCGCGATGGATGCACCCGGCTCAGACTGCTTGAACTGTATATATCTCTCCATACATATATAAATATATATAAATATATATATCCAAGACAAGGGAAATGTAGACTTCATAAAAATGGCTGTATAATTTTGATTTTTTTTGAATACATGTGTTTCTATATTTTTTTTGACGACAAAAGGTATGTACTTCTAAAGGCATTTTCTTCTTCTTTTGTTAACGTTATTGGCAAATCTTTTTGCTTTATTTTCCTGGTGACAGTTACCTTCTGTGTAGGCTGTAACTTGGCTGCTTTTTTTTTAAAGAGCACTTGACAAGCAGATGCTTCTAGCTGTCTTTGTATGCATTTATTTTAAAGAGAAAAAAAAGCCAAATACATTTTCTGACATTGAAAAAAAAAAACCATTATGAGGGTGGAAAGGAAAATAGAAGAACACATTTCCACATCTGTGGCTCAAGTGGTAAGAGTGCTAGCCTTGAGCTGAAGAGCTGAGAGATAGTGCCCAGGCCCAGAGTTCGAGTCCCACAACCAACAACAACAACAACAACAAAAAAGAATTCAGAATTTACTTGGGAGGCTGAGATCTAAGGATTGGGGTTTGAAATCAACTCACTCAGAAAAGTCCAGGAGACACTTATCTCTAATTAACCAGCAAAAACACTAGACTAGAGCCATGGCTAAGGTGGTAGAATGTCAGCAGAGCAAGAGTTGTGAAGCTCTGAGTTCAAGCCCCACTAATATCACTCTCTCTCTCTCTCTCTCTCTCTCTCTCTCTCTCTCTCTCTCTCTCTCTCTCTCTCTCTCTCTCACACACACACACACACACACACACGGAAATTTAAAGAAAATCAGTAATATAATTATATTATTACCTCTAAGAACTGGGCATTCACTTTAAAATCTGGAGGAGGAAGTCCATTTTTAATTGCTGTGTTTTTTTTTTCTTCAATGCTCTTGAAAAGATGTTTGACAGCACGGGAGATAATACCCTGCTCTTCCTCAATGATGTTAACATCAAATCCTGTTCCCATGGTGTATGTTTTGCCAGCCCCAGTCTGAAGAGAACAGAGCAAAGTGAACCTCCAACCATAATGCAAATTTAAAATACACAAATAAAAGTACATGAATGGAAAATTGAACAATTCCCGCATACTTACTTGTCCATAAGCAAACACCGTGGCATTGTATCCCTCAAAACACCCTTCAATTAGTTTCTCAATACACTGATTGTAGATATGTTCTTGCTGGGAATCAATGTCAAACACATAATCAAAGGTAAAAGCTTTGTCCTTCCCTAGGAAGACTTGAGGTTCTCCTGGAGTGACTGATGTACAAATATGGCATCCTTCAATTTTTTCTTTGGCAAGCTGTGGTCTTATTCTATGAGAAATAAATACAAATTTATTTCAGAAAAATGAAATAAGATGCAAGTGAACAACCACAAAGAAATCCCTCAAGAAATGGGGCTCTAAACTCCAGGGCTCCTTGGCACAGGTCGAAATTTTCTTAATGAAGACCCAGAAACACAACAAATCAAAGAAAGGTTGGGATTGCATTCAACTGAAGAACTTCTAAGAGCTTCTGCATGGCAAAGGACATAGCTAGTGAGATCAATAGAAAGACCACAGATTGGGAGATCTTCACTAGTCATACAACAGACAAGGGCCTCATATCTAAAATATACTTAGAACTCAAAAATATAAATTCCCCAACAAGAAATCCTCAAAGAAACAACAGCCCCATTAATAACTAGGCTAAAGAGGAAATAAGAATGGCCAATAGACACATGATGAAATGCTCAACTTCTCTAGCTATAAAAGAAATGCAAATCAAAACAACATTGATATTCCACCTCACCTCAGTTAGAATGGCTACAGTCAAGAAATCTAATAACAACAGATGCTGGAGGGATGTGGCCAAAAGGGAACACTACTGCACTGTTGGCGGGAGTGTAAATTTGTTCAACCACTCTGGAAAGAAGTACGGAGGTTCCTCAAAAGATTAAACATAGAGCTCCCCTATGACCCAGCAATCCCACTTCTGGGCATTTAGTCAAATGACCCAAACAAGGCCATATTAAAGCTACCAGCACAACTATGTTTATTGCAGCATTATTCACTATAGCTAAGACATAGAACCAACCAGATGCCCCTCAGTAGATGAATGGATCAAGAAAATGTGGTATATAGATATATACAATGGAATTCTATGCCTCCATCAGAAAGAATGACACCACCCCATTTGTTAGGAAATGGAAAGACTCAGAAAAAATCTTAAGTGAAGTAAACCAGACTTAAAGAAACATAGGTCCCATGGTTTCCCTTATTTGCAATAATTAGTATACATCTAGGATAATCTTATCAGATGAGCAGAGCAGAACAACTCAATAACTACTTACATATGACCATATAAAATGATGCTAAGTAAAATGAACACCAAAACATAGACACAGAGGTTTTTCTTTGTTGTTGTTGTTTTTAATGTATTATGTGATTTCTTTTTTATCTTCTGCCCCCTATGGTATATCCCCGTCACTGTGTTTGATTTTGGTTCCCTGGTATTGTACATACATTTATCTGAATTAGGGAAGGGAAAGAGAACAACAAAATGATGTGACAAAGGACAAGGGGGAAAACAATGTAACAGTGATATTCACAAGAAAGTATGTTGTAAATGAACTGTACAACTTGGGGGGTGTTGGAGGGAGGGAAAATAGAAAAATGAGGGAAGGGGTAACAAGTTTGACAAGAAACGTACTTATTACCTTACTTATGTAACTATAACCCATCTGTATATCACCATGACAATAAAAAAGAGGAAAAAAAATGTATGAACTCTCCTCCAGAAAAATTCATACCTGGAAAACTATGATGATTGCTCTTGTCTTTTTGATGTTTATAACAAACTCGAGTGTTGTGTTTCATAAATGTTTGCATTCTTTCAAAAAAAAACTGATGTAATCACCCAACTTCTTCCTTAATTATAACACTTACATATATTGATTTATAATCAGTTAATTTCAATATATAATTTTACCTAACAATCACAATGTTACTTAAAAATCAGTAGGGTGCCAGTGCTCACAGCTATAATCCTAGCTACCCAGGAGGCTGAGATCTGAGGCGTTTAAAGCCACGCAGAGCAAAAAAGTCTGTAAGACTCTTATTTCCAATTAATCAGAAAGTGGTTAATTGCCAGAAATGGAGGGGCAGCTCAAGTGGTAGAGTGCCAGCCTTGAGCATAAAGCCAGACCTTGAGTTCAAGCTCCAGTAGATTCTCAGTGAAATAATTACTACCAAAATTCTATTTGTTATTTTTATTTTAGATTTATTCACTTGATTTTCAGTGACCATCATATGCAAAAATGAAATGTGGAAGACACAATATTTATCCTAGATTGATCTTTCCACACTTTCACTAGTGTTTTGCAAGCCTGGAAATCTAATGTCAAGAAGATATCCTACCCAGGCACCAGTGGCACCAGTGGCTCATGGTTAAAGTCCTAGCTGCTCCAGAGGCTGAGATCTGAGGATCACAATTCAAAACCAGCCCAGGCAGAAAGTCCATGAGACTTTTATTTCCAATGAATCACCAAAAAGCTGTAAATGGAGCTGTGGCTCAAATGGTAGAGTGCTAGTCTTGAGAGAAAAAGCAGGGGACAGCATGCAGGCCCCAAGTTTAAGCCCCAGTATTGTCACACAAAGAAAGAAGTTAAGAGAAAGAGAGAGAGACATACACACAGAGACAGACAGAGACAGAGACAGAGACAGAGAGATAGAGATAGAGATAGAGGAGGAAGAATGGAAGGGAGGGAGAGAGGGAAGGAAGAAGAGAGGGAAAGAAGGAAGGAGAGAGAGAAAAGGAAAGCAGGCAAGTATATCCCCAGAATATATATATATATATATATATATATGTACAGCTATGCATGTATTAAAGATATGTTAGAACTCCTATATTAATTATATACACATATACCAAGATAAATACTGAAGCAGAAGTTTGTGAAGAAAGAAAAATAAATACAAATAGGAGTTCTAATATTTTCTCTCCAAAATCCTATAAATAATTATGGGTTGTCTTAACTGCACTTGAAGACCACAGCACACAGCACTACAGCTATCCTACCAGCTCTCAATTCTAATACCTTTCTGTTCTGTCTTTTCTTTTAATTTTGTGGCCTCTTTTCAAAGGAAAGAAAATGCACGTTCATAACAGAAGAATACAAAACTAAGCGCCAACTGACTAGCTCTACAAAGAGAACCGTGTTTGGCATACACAGCAATGATGACTTGTTAAATTTTTAGAAAGACTCCTATTTGCCATGAAGAAAGATGCAATTTTTAAAAGGTAGGACAACCAGAGACAAAAAAACATAAAAATGGGGCTGGGAAGTTGGCTCAGTGGTAGAGTGCTTGCCTTGCATTCATGAGGCCCTGGTTCAATTTCTCAGCACCACGTAAGCAGAAAAAGCCAGAAGTGGCACTGTGGCTCAAATGGTAGAGCTAAAGAGCTGAGGGACAGCACCCAGGCCCAGAGTTCAGGCTCCACAACATACCAAAAGAAAAAAGAAAAAGAAAAAAAAAAAAAAGAAAACTGATAACAACAAAGAGAGGAATGGATTTTTTAAAATTCTGACCACACATGATTATGAGATTTAAAGTTAAGTCTATACAGAAAGAGTTAATCTATTTATTAAAGATAAACCCCTACATATACATCCCATGAATTTAACTCTTTTTAGTTCATCAAGATGGAAGGTCAATGGAAGAACAGAAAATACAAAATTGAAAAGGGACTGAATTTTTGGAACCTTCATTATCTAAAATAGGATGCTATACCTTTTCTTCTATGACATTGTAGGGCTTGTGTTTTGTTGGTTTTTTTGTTTTGTTTTGTTTAGCTTTTACTTGTGTGTTTGTGTAATTACTATGGCTTGAACTCGGAGCCTGGGCACTGTCCCTTAACTATTTTGCTCTAGGCTAGAACTCTACCATTTAAGCCATATCTCCTATACCTCTAACTGTAAGGGTCTCTTTCCTTCCCTCCCTCCCTTCTTCCTTCCCTCCCCTGCCTCTCTCTTTCACTTTGGGGGGTAGGGTTGAGGGTGGGGGTTGATTGGAAGTAAGAGTCTCTTTGATTTTTTTTTTTCCTCAGCTGTTTTCAAACCATGATCCTCAGATTGCATATACCCGAGCAGCTAAGATTGTAGGTGTGAGCCACTAGTGCCTGGCTTGGTATTTTTCTTTGATAAAGTCTTGAGTTGTAGGGGCTGAGAAGGTGACTCAGTGGTAGAGTGCTTGCCTTGCATGCATGAGGCCCTGGGTTCGATTCCTCAGCACCACATAAGCAGAAAAAAAAGCCGTAAGTGGTGTTATGGCTCAAGTGATAGAGTACTAGCCTTGAGCTGAAGAGCTGAGGGACAGCACCCAGGCCCAGAGTTCAGACCCCACGACCAGACCCCCTCCCCCCCAAAAAAAAGTCTTCAGTTGTGTTTTCTTTTAATGGAATACAACAATCAACCTGGGAATGGTAGGTACCATGGAAAAAGCAATGAAGTGATCATCAGAAGACTTGGGCATTTTTGCTCACTGCACCATCTCAAATGGTATTCTTCTGTGTGGATCTCTGCTCTGTAGAAGGGAGTTACCATTTCCAAGATTCCTTTTGGATCTAACATTTACACTAGAGGATATTATTTTAAAAGACAAAGAGGAAGCTGGTGGCTTGTGCCTAAAATTCTAGCTACTCAAGAGGCTGAGATCTGAGGATCATGGTTCAAAGCCAGCCCAGGTAGGAAAGTCTATCTCCAAGACTATCTCCAAGTAAGCACCCAAAAAGCCAAAAGTGGAGCTGTGACTCAAGTGGTGGAATGCTAGCCTTGAGCAAAAAACTTCAGGAATAGCTCCCAGGCCCTGAATACAAGCTCTAAGACAAACACACACAAACACACACACACACACACACACACACACACACACACACACACACACACACACGCACAGAGGAAAATAATAGTTATGCACTATTATAAAAGGATAGTACAAGAAAACAAAGAATTCATCATAAAACTCTACATTCTTAGACTAAAGAAATAGCCTATGGTATCAGCATTCTGATTCCACATATTGTTTTTGTTTTGTTGGGCACTCACTGGGTACTGTCCCTTAGATTTTTTGCTCAAGGCTGGCACTCTACCATTTGAGCTGCATTTCTACTACCAGCTTCTTGGTGGTTAAGTGGTTAAGTGGTTAACTTTTCTGCCCCACCTGGCTTCAAGATGTGATCCTCATATCTCAGCCTCCTGAGTAGCTAGGATTACAGGTGTGAGCCACCAGCTCCTAGCCCTCGTTTTTACTGGAATTTAGAATTCAGGACCGCATGCTTATTAGGCAGGCACTCTACCATATGCCTAGCCTTATTTTGCTTTGTTTTTGATTTTCAAGTAGGGTCATACTTTTTTGCTGGGACAAGCTTCAACCCCCAGTTCTCATGTCTTACAAAGCCCATGGCGCTAGAATTTCAGGGCAGCATCACCACACCCTACCCAAATATATTCTTGATAAGATTTCTTAAAATTAGTATTTTCTTCTTTCCAAACCTCTCCTCCCCCACTTTATGAAACCAGAATAAGAACCTAATCACCTCCAGGAGAATGACTATCTTGATTAATGCAAACCAGAAAAATGAGATCCAGCAACATCCTCCAATTACACCCTCTTCCTTATTGTGCCAATAATCCATCTCCAAGAGCTATTAATTATCCTTGAAATAGCTCTCCAGTCCACCTAGTTCTTTCCTTGCACAGGCATACCATGCTAATCAAGGCCATCATTATCTTACTTCAAACATTGCAAAAGTCTCACCCCTGTGCCTCCATCACATCTTGTCCGGAACAATCAGTTCCATGCACACATTGCAGAATCAGTGATATTTGTGAAATACAAAATTAATCAGGTCACTAGACCCATTCAGTCCAACCCTCTGCTTTTGCTATGTTCTATCTTTGCATTAAAGATTTCCATCTGTAGGAGTGCTGTGAGTACTACAGCTATGACCTCTCGTTTCTGTGCCATAAAACACAGTGCTTTCTTCCTTTTCACAATTCTCTACTCCTTTACCAGTATGAATACCCTGGGTGTTTTTTTTATTTCTTTTTGGTGCTGATACTGGGGCTTAAAAACTCAAGGCCTGGGTGCTGTCCCTTAGCTTCTTTGCTCAAGTTAGCACCCTACCATTTATTGGTTTATTGTTGGTCAATTGAAGATAAGGGTCCCACGAACATTCTTGCACTGGCTGGTTTGAAACTATCCCCAGATCTCACCTCCTGAGTAGCTAGAATTTCAAGTGTGAGTCACTGGTGCCCAGCTCTGAACATCTTGTTTTCAATCTCTGTTCAGTTATCAATTCATCTGGAAGTTCCTGTGACTTCTCTGCATCCCAATAGAGCATCACATCTGAGTTCAATGTGTTCTAAAGACACCTCATTAATACCATGTCTCTGCTTTCTACCAGCTTTCTACCTGCTTCACTTCTCTGAAAACTTAACGAAACTCATGTAATAAAACAAATAAAAGTAAATACAGGTGTATAAATGAAAATGAACACTTGACTACAACTTGAAATAAGTAGCTCATTAACTTTGTTTGTTTGTGTATGTGCTGATACAGGGGCTTGAACTCAAGGGCTGCCCACTGTCCCTTAACTTTTACAGTCAAGGCTGGTACTCTACCACTTCTGGCTTTTGGTAGTTAGTTGGAGATAAGAGCCTCATGGACTTTCCTACCCAGGCTGGCTTTCATCTGTGATCCTCACATCTCAGCCTCCTGAGTAGCAAGGATTACAGGGGTAAGCAGACCCCCAGCAACACTGACTTTATATAATAATTATAACCATGGGGTAATTTATTTAGTTACTAAGATACTTTTCATTTCAATATAACAAAGAAAAATAAATGAAATTTCTACTGCAGAGCTGAAGGCCAATTTTAGAATGCTAACTACACTCTCTGGATTTAACTCCATCTCCTAACTTCTACTCATCTGACTGTTGCCCTTACTAAGGGCAGAGTGATGTGTTTGAAACAGAACTGATACCCAGTTCCATTTACTGGCATGGGTGGAGAAGAAAGAGATTTTGAATGTCAACAGATGCATGCACACTCATTCTGCAAGATCCCAGTCATGGCAATTTCCTAGCAAGCCTGAGAACTTCAGCCTGGAAAGGGGTGATCTCTCACAAACACAGGGAAATGGGAGGAAACTATTTTTAAAGGCCAGACATGGACTTCCATTCCAAAGCCCATTCAAAAGTTAGTATTTTAGCCAGTGCTGGTAGCTACAATCTTATCTACTCAGAAGGCTGAGATCTGAGGATCATGAGTTAAAAGCCAGCCTGGCAAAAAAATCTGTGAGACCTTTATCACCAACCAACCAGCAAAAAGCCAGAAGTGAAGGTATGACTCAAGAGGTAGAGCACAAGTCTTAAATGAAAAAAATAAGTGGGAATTCAAGGCCCAGAGTTCAAGCCCTAGTACCTGCAGAAAAAAAAAAAATTTTAACTAATGTATTGAATATTTTTCCATAACCCAAGAATTCTCAGTCCTATCCCATACCAATTCACTTGCTTAAAGTGTAAAGAGCTTCAGACCTACCCAGCTACCCGCCTAAATTTCACAATTATTTATTGAAATTTTATAGGAACAAAATCTAGTATCAGTCTTTCTAAGAAAGAGGAAGCCACCAAAAAAAATTTTTTTAAGAAGATGACATTTACACTAGACACCGGTGGTTCATGATTGGAATCCTAGCTGTTCAGGAGGCTGAGATCTGAGGATCATGGTTCAAAGCCAGCCCAGGCAGGAAAGCACGTGAGATTCTTATCTCCAATAAACCACCAGAAAACGGGAAGTGGCACTGTGGCTCAAGTGGTAGAGTGCTAGCCTTGAGCTGATGGGCTGAGGACAGCGCCCAGGCCCAGAGTTTAAGCCCCATGACCGAGGGAAAAAAAAAAAAAAGAATATGACATTTACTACTCTGATATTTTCATTCTTATATTTTATGTAAAAAATAAGACATTAAGTATGTTCATCTAATCCCAACGCTAAGAAACTATTACTGTAAACAATCTCATTATTAAAATTAAGAAATAATAAAACCTCACCGATCTTTAAATACTAGGTCTATTTTGTGATGCTTCTTTCTTTTATTTAATTTTGGTTGTGGTGCTTGAACTCAAGGCCTAGTGCTGTCCCTGAGCTCTTTTGCATGAGCTTTTGCATGAGCTAGCACTCTACCACTTTGAGTCACACCACTTCCAGTTTTCTGATGGTTAATTGGAGGTAAGAGTCTCACAGACTTACCTGCCCAGGCTGGCTTTGAACAGTGATCCTCAGCCTCTTGAGTAGCTAGGATTATAGGCATGAGCCACCAGTTCCTGGCTTGATCTACTTCTTCATGGAAGGATATATATTTTTGTTTGTTTGTTTGTTTGTTGGTCATGGGGCTTGAACTCTGGGCCTGGGCACTGTCTTTCAGCTCTTCAGCTCAAGGCTAGCCTAGCACTCAACCACTTGAGCTACAGCACCACTTCTGGTTTTCTGGTGGTTAATTGGAGATTAAGAGTCTCACGTATTTCCTGCCCGGGCTGGCTTTGAATTGTGATCCTCAGATCTTAGCCTCCTGAGTAGCTAGGATTATAGGCATGAACCACCGGTACCCAGCTTGGAAGGGCATATTTTAAGCTGCATAAAACATGTGCTATCCATATTTAGGGGAGGATATTCTAACATTACCCAGCAGTATTACAGTGTATGATGCCACCAAACTATACTATACTACATAACTATAGCTTTCTATATTTAACATTTAAGTAATTATAGATTACCTATACATAATTATGTTATCTATACATCTGACTAATTTTGGATAATTATATATAATCATATTGCATGTGAATAATTATAATATAATTATAGCTATAAAAATGTAATTTGTTGTGCCTAGCTGGTGAATGTTGCAGGTTTGAAATAAAGTATGATATAAGCTGTAAATTTTAAGTTGAATCCATGCTGCCCTCATTTTCTCCCACCTTAATCTTTCTTTTAGCACACAGTAGATTTAGTTTTCTGCCTTTGCCCTTTCTGATATTGCTCTAACAAAAAGCACCAAAAACTTTATTTCCAAACACTACGTAACTTTCACAGCCTTCATAAAACCTGACCTCCTTCAAAGTCTGATCCTGTTTACAACTCCCTATTTCCCAATTTCTATTGCAGTTGGCTTTGTGCCATCCCTTATATATTTTTTTTACTGATCCTCATTTCTGAAGTGATATTTTCCCCTCCACCACATATATCTGCCTATCTAAAAATGTCAGTCTTTCCTAGAAAAAAAAATATATACAGATTCTTTGCTTGGTCCCTAATATCCTCATCTGAAATTGCTCCTGTAAGTTGAGTTAATTACTTATCCTCTTAGCATATTCCTTCATAATTCCATATAGCAGATATAAAAACTAAATTACTGCTCCTCATTTTAAAGACAAGATCATATCATATGAAGTCATAAAATAATTTAACAAATGATTACAGAGGACTCCTATAAACTGTACCAGGTAATCTAATATCTAACATCATTTCACTTTGTCATAAGAAACTTTATGTTTTGGAGGTTTGGGTTGTATTGGGGGGGGGATTTAGAGGAGGGGCTGTGTGTGCCAATACTGGGGCTTGAACTCAGATAATTGTACTCTCACTTGGCTCTTTTGCTCAAGGCTGACGCATAACCCTTGAGCTACACCACTACTTCCAAGAAATTTATTCCTATGTGTGTGTCCTGGGACTTGAACTCAGGACTCGTCTGCTGTCCCTAAGCTTTTTTGCTCAAGACTAGCACTCCACCCATGAGTCCACAGATCTGCTTTCAGCTCTTCTGCTATTAAATGGAGAGAAGAGTCTCACAAACTTTCCAGCCTAAGCTGGCATCCAAGTGTGATCCTCAGATCTTAGGCTCCTGAATAGTTAGGATTACAGATATGAGAAACTTGTTCTTAAACAATCATCTAACCATTATACATCTCAATTTCTTAATTTATAAAATGAAGAACTTTATAAAATAAGGTTATTTGCAATTCAAATTCCATTTTAATTGATCTTTTAAGGAAAACAAAAAAGGTTTCTTATGCTGGCTTTACAAAGAAAGTATTAATAAACTACTTGTTTTGCCTTTCTTTTTTCTTTCTTCTTTCTTTTTTTTTTTCTTTCTTTGTGCCAATACTAAGACTTGAACTCAGGGCCTTGGGTTCTTATTTGGCCTTTTCACTCAAGGCTGGCATCTCCCACTTGAGCCATACCTCCACTTATGGTTTTTTGTATACCTGAGTCTTTAGGAAAGCTAACTGTCAATATACTCTGGAAAGAATTTAAGTATAACATAACAGTGAACATTGTATATGCACACATGACAAGAAAAGTCTTAATCCCCAAATAAAATTTTTAATTATAATTATCAATACCACTGTCCATATCCATATAGGGTATATAAAAGGAACCAAAATGGGGGAGGGGGTGTTTTTTGCTGGTTTTGTGTGTGTGTACTGAACTCAAAGCCTCCCATATGATAAATAAATGCACTTTATCACTAAGCTATTTCTTAAGCCCCCTAAAGGGGAATTTTCACCCTATTAATATTATTACCATATTGCCATACAAACAGTAATGTAACTTCATTCAAAAAGGAACAGAATTAAGTTCCTTAGTAACAGGTTTGCTCAAAGGAGGGAATCAAATCATTATGGAGCTGGGCTTGGTGGATCATGCCACTAATTCCAACTTCTTAGGAAGTAAAGATAGGAGGATCTCAGTTAGAAACTAGTGCAGGCAAAGTAACATAAATAAGACCCTATCTCAAAGCACAAGCAAGATGTGATGGTACATACCTGTGATCCCCAGCAACATGAGGGACACAAGTAGAAGGATAACGCAAAACATGCACAAGAAAAAAGTACAAGACCCTACCTAAAAAATAACAACAAAAAAAGGGCTGAATGTGTGGCTTAAGTAGTAGAGTGATTGCTGAGCAAGCAGGAGGCCCTTGAGTTGAAGCTCCAGTAACACAATAAATAAGTGAATAAATGCATAAGAATAATTTATTTTTATAGGTATACATACATTTGTCTTATATGTACAAAATACACAAATACATATGTGTATATACACATGTATGCGTGTGCATATGTGCGTGCATATATATATATATATATACACACACACACACACACACACATATGTAATGCATATAAACACATAACCCAGAATAAACCTTTCTTTTCCTAACTTATTGGTCACATTATTTTTCCTCAGAATAAAGGCACAGAACATCTTCCTTTTTTGCAACTGGCTACTGCGTATTCCTCACCCTGTTAGAGGGCACAGATGTCCTTAAGCTACAGGTACATAAGTGTGATGAACTCTTCCACTACCTACATGTCTTTGTGAAGTGTTTCTTCTCTCTTTTTTCTATTCCTAAATTGTTCTGATATCATCCTCACACGAATGTAGTGGTTTTCCAGATGACACAATAATCTGACCTGATTCCCAGTGTGTGCAGCTCTTTCCTTAAGCTTATCTGTAACTTGCCCACTTGGCACATAGTAAAGAGAATCATTCTTTCTGCTGAACACCAATAAACCTATCCACTGCACAGATCTTTTGTGGTTCTTGATCTCATTCTTTAGGGTCTTGGATTATCTCTATTATTGCCTACTACTTACTTGTGTTCACTTTGATTGTGTGTGCATGCAAGCATGCCAGTATTGGGGCTTGAACTCAGGGCCTAGGCATTATCCCTTAGCTTTTTCACTCAAGGTTAGTGCTCTATCCCTTGAGCCAGAGCTCTCTCTACTTTAGCTTTTTTGCTGGCTAACTAGAGATAAGAGTCTCATGGAGTTTTCAATCTAGGCTGGCTTCAAACCAAGATCCTAGGATCTCAGCCTCCTGAGTAGCTAGGATTACAGAGGTGAGCCACCAGCTCCCAGCTTACTTTCTATTAACTCCTTTCTTCTAGTTCTTAAAAACTTAAACAGCTATCATTCTGACACCATACTGAGCCACTTAGGTGTCTGGTCCTTTTTCTAATCCCTCTGCAGTTCATTCCAGTGAGTAGACATCACATCAAAAAAGCATCCACTCTCTTTAAACCCTCCATTCCCTGTTCTAAAAGTTTCTGACACACTATAGGAACTTACTAGATCATTTCCTAAGAGTTCAGCCACTGCATATAATAAGCAATTCAGGTCCACAGGAAGAAATTCCTCCCACACAAATGGATCTTTAATTACAGTGATGGTTGATGGGAACAAACGTATTTCCTCAAGATATTCAAGAAAAAAACACATCTCAGGAATTCTGTGGAACAGACTATGAGTTCAGCACAAAGCCCAGAACAAGAAAATATAGCGCTGTGTGTCTTATAGGTCAGAGAGCATATATTTCTAAAAATGACAA
Organism: Dipodomys merriami; assembly: GCF_024711535.1. Lineage (NCBI taxonomy): Eukaryota > Metazoa > Chordata > Mammalia > Rodentia > Heteromyidae > Dipodomys > Dipodomys merriami. The sequence goes on along the minus strand of NW_027202271.1, from coordinate 4,037,320 downwards.
AGATCAAGCCAGGGGCTGGTGGCTCACACCTGTAATTCTAGCAACCCAGAAGGCTGAGATCTGAGGATGGCAGTTTGAAGCCAACCTGGGTAGGAAAATTCATGAGACTCTTAACACCCATTAGCCACCAAAAAGCCAGAAGTGGAGCTATGTCTCAAGTAGTAAAGCGCTAGCCTTGAGCAAAATTCCAAGCAAGAGTACAAGACCCTGAATTCATGCTTCAGTACGAACACACACACACATACAAAAAAAGACTGAATGAAAGCATTTCATCTTTAATCCACCAATAAATAAGTTATTTAAAAAAAAATCACGTTGGACACTGATGGCTCACACCTATAATCCTAGCTACTAAGAAGGCTGAGATCTGAGGATCACAGTTCAAAGCCAGCCAGGGCAGGAAAGTCCCTGAAACTCTTATCTCCAATGAGCCACCAGAAAATCGGAAGTGGTGCTGTGGCTCAAGTGGTAGAGTGCTAGCCTTGAGCTGAATAGCTGAGGGATAGTGCCCAGACCCAGAGTTCAAGCTCCACAGCCAACAAAAAGAAAAAAAAATAGTAAATTTATCCCAATCTATGTAATTATTTATGTACCCTACTGACTCATCTCTAATGATCAATCTATTCATATTTGTTCTCACTCAATAACACACAAAAAAGGTATCCATACAATTACCCATTTGCAATTAAAATGTTTCATATAGCCAGGTGCTGGTGGCTCACGCCTGTAATCCTAGCTACTCCTGAGGCTGAGATCTAAGGATAACAGTTCGAAGCCAGCCCAGGGAAGAAAGTCCCTGAGACTCTTATCAACAATTAAGCAAAAATGTCAAAAATGGAGCTGTGGCTCAAATGATAGAGCACTTGCCTTGAACAAAATAATTCAGGGGCAGTGGCCAGGCCCTGAGTTCAAGTCCCAGAACCGGTTCACAAAATAAATAAATAAATAAATAAATAAATAAATAAATAAATAAGAATAAGAATTTTAATACACACTGTATGCAGCTAATATTTTAAGCTGAAATTCTGGACTAGGGCCCTCAGTCTCTTGTGTGAAGCACCACTTGGAAAAGCAAAGACTGAGTTCTCTCAAGTGAAGTTGCATGGTGGCTAGCCAGAGATGGAATCCAGGTGAAGATATGGCCCTCCCTGTACTTCTCCCTCTGACCTCCAGTCCAATGTTTCCTACCTTTGTATCCCCAAGTTCATCTAAGGATACAGCACACTAAGACAATCTCTCTCTTCAAGTAAGAAACAAGCACCTTTCTCTGGGATGGCACAGTAGTACTTCTTCTGGTGAATATCAGATGACCAAAAGAGGACAATTGACAAGCACACATAGCCAGAGAAAATGAAGAACAAATTAGCTAAATTCTGGTTTTTAAAGAAAATCCCAATCTGCCTTAATTGCTGAAAAGAATCCTTCTGAAAACTCAGGGACCTTGCTTCTTTGGTCTTTCTCCCAGAAAGAAAAACATCTATTCCAAAAGACCAGAGCAAGTGAGAGAAAGGAGGTGCTTTATGTGCCAGACAAACCACCTGCCTGTTTTCCAAAATGCTCATAAAATGTCTGTTCTTGCAGGTTGGCTCCTTCTGTTGGCTTGTCTGTAACCCAAATCTCTCAAAAAGCTTCAGTGGGCTAACAATTCCATGTCAACCACCTACCAAATACCAAATATCTATATCTATCTATATATACATAGATATAGATATATGAATACATATTTAAGTCAGGCACTGGTGGCTCATGCCTGTAATTCTAGCTACTCGGTAGGATGAGATCTGAGGATCATGGTTCCAAGCCACTCCAGGCAGGAAACTCAATGAGACTCTCATCTCTAATAAACTACTTAAAAAGAGGAAGTGGCACTGTGACTCAAGTGGTAGAGTACTCACCTTGAGCAAAAGAAGCGCAGGGACAGTGCCCAGGCCCAGAGTTCAAGACCTAGACCCAGCAAAAAAATGTATGTGTATGTGTGTGTGTGTGTACACACACACACCTGTACACACATAGTCTCGTGTAAACTGGTTCAAACACTCTGGAAAGCACTATGGAAGTATGGAGGCTCCTCAAAAGACTAAACATAGAGCTCCCTTATGATCCAACAATTCCATTCCTGGGCATTTATCCAAATGATTACCAACAAGGCCACACTAAAGCTACCAACACAACCATGTTCCATGCAGCATTGTTTACCATAACCAAGATATGTAATCAACTCGATACTTGGACCATAGCCTCAGGAAACCTGAGCAAAAGATCCAACAAAAGGTGTACCTGAACATCTGAACCACAGAAACTGAGCTATAATAGATACATGTTGTTTAAGTTTACAAATCTGTAAATATTTGTTACATACCAATAGAAAACTAATACAGAGTATATCTTATTATCTTTATTGCAATAGACCCAATTGTTTCAAGGCCATAATCTGTGAAAGTACTGCTTATGCAAGTCTGAACTCAGAAGTCACATTAGTAACATCTTTGCATACTATGCTGACAGTACTAAATAGGTCAAAAGGAAGCCCATTCATGACATCATTAATCTATATTTCCCTTTTGCCAGAAGAAGAAAAAAAGTAAACTCATCTTCTTTCTAAATTATAAATCTCTACCTTATATAAGCTTAATTTTTTTAATAACATCCTTCAATCAAATGTGGGATAATAGCCTGTACTTTCCTTCTTTTTTCTTTTTTTTTGCTGGTCCTGGGGCTTGAACTCTGGGCCTGGGTGTTGTCCCTAAGCTTCTTTTGCTCAAGGAAGTGCTCTATCACTTGAGCCACAGCACCAAGTCCAGCTTTTTTGAGTAGTTTACTGGTGATAAGAGTCTCATGGAGTTTCCTGCCTGAGCTGGCTTCCAAACGGTGATCCTCAGATCTCAGCCTCTTGAGTAGTTAGGATTACAGATGTGAGCCACCAGCACCTGGCTGCCTGCACTTCCTTTATGTGTTAAAATAAAAATAATTTTGATGAGAATTAAAAAGTTAAATTAGAGCTAGGTGCCAATGGCTCTTGCATATAATCCTACCTACCCAGGAGGCTGAGATTTGATGATCAAGGTTCCAAGTCAATCTAGGTGGAAAAGTTCATGAAATTCTTAACTCCAGTTAACCACCAAAAAGTCTGATGTAGAGCTATAGCTCAAACAGAAAAGGCTAAGAGACAGAGCCCAGCACCTGAGTTCAAGCCCAAGTACTGATACTAAATATCTTTATCTAGATATAGATATTGATTTATGTAGATCAATCAACAGATAGATAATATAATATTTCCTGATCCTTCAATTCAGAAGCATTACATAGTAAGATAGTAATTATAATGTGGGTAGTATGTTCTCTATGATACTATTTATATTCCTACTAGGAAACTGTGATGCTATCCTTTTGGTAGTGGCTACTGATACTTAACGAGTACCAAAGTACGGCAACAGGGGACAAAATAGGTCAGTAGCCAACTTAATAAGAGTCCTAAATCCCTGAAACCCATGAATATATTACCTTACATCGAAACTCAATCACAATGACCACTGAGTTTAGGATTTTGCGATTATCCAGGTTGCCAGTGTAAGCAGAGTATCCATCTAACAGCTAAGGAGATTTGCTTTAGTAGAAGCATGTCCAAGTCATGCACTATGCAAAAGACTTGACCAGCCATTGCCAATTCTGAAGATGGGGGAAAAGGCTTTAAGTCAAAGCATATAATAAAATTCAAAATCAAGGGGAAAAAAGAAAAAGAGAGAAAGAAATCCTACTCAACGTCTCCAGAAGAAAAAGGAATTCAAGCCTACATTTAGAACTTTTGTGCAAAGGTGAAAGAGAAGAAATCTTTATGTATTTTATAAACCTCAATAAATTATGGTATTTTGTTATAGCAGCAAAGCAAACCCTAAACTTGCCCTTCAACTTCTAATAAACAAGCCTGATACTAAAAAAAAAAAAAAAAAAAAAAAAAAAAAAGTGTCATTGGTAAAGTGATTTTCCATTCTATTATCCAAACAAAAGGATTTGAAAAGGATTACAAACTCATGCTTATAATCCTAGCTACCCAAGAGGCTGAAATCTGAGAAGCATGTTTCAAAGCCAACCCAAGCAGAAAAGTCCATAAGACTCTTATTTCCAATGAACCATCAAAAAGCAGGAAGTAGAGGAATGACTCAAGTGTTAGAGTGCAAGCCTTGAGCAAAAAAGCTAAAGGATAGCATACAGGCCCTGAGTTTAAATGCCAGTAAGTACCTACATATACACATACATATACACACATGCATGCATGCATGCATGCACGTGTGCACACGCACACACACACATACATACACACACACACATACAAGAAATACTGATAAACATTCCAGGATAACAATCATAAACTAGGAATGTCCCAGATAAATTGAGATATATACTCAGTCTATTCATAGCAGAGACTTCAGTTAAGGGATAGACCTGTACATGTCCCTCAAAATGAGAGTATGGCTTATGAACAATTAAGGTATCAAAAACAGGTTGGTTGTTTTAGGATGTAGGGAGGTACCCATAGTGGCTCTGGTTGCTGATAATAGATAAGAGTAATGCCAATTCACAAATCTGACTGCACAGGAGAATCACTTGCTAAATTCAATGTGTTTATTTTCTTTTGTAGTATCTTTAGTTCAGATTCTCAGGCCCCACCCAGCCCTATTAAGTCAGAATTTCCAAGGTGGGGCCCAGAATCTATATTTTCAGCTAGCTCTGTAAGTGATTCTCACACAGTGCTAGCAATCTCGGAAAGCAGTGGTGAGGATGTTCATTCTTCCTTTTGGAGATGGCCCATGACATCCAAAGGCTCCCCACCAAATACACAAATAGCTGCGTGGCTTCCACCATACTTTTTCTTCTCACACACAATCTTAAGATGGAGAGCCATTGTGTAAAAACTATAAAACATAAAAATGAAGCCATTCCTCTGGGGGGTACCCTGGAGATTCCTTACCCACCCCCCAGTAGCTACGAAGACTCCCCCGTGAAATACCAGGACTCCTATAAGAATCGGCCTAGGAAATCCAAGGCTTGTGCTACAATAAGCAAGCTTTGTCATGTCCAGTTTCTTGTAACTTCCAGTGCAGCAATTACCTGCTAAAATTAGGTATAGACTGTGGGAACTCATACAAAATGCCGAGAAACAGAGGTGCATCCATGTGGAGCTTTTCCAAATTGAGAGCTATTTGCATAAACATGACTATACTTTTTTTCAGGATTTTATTTTTTATTCAAAAAAGCACTATCATAGAGGAAATTCTTATATACAGTGAGAGATTATGAAGGGAATATTAAGTTCCCCCTTAGTACTAGCTCTAAAATTCCATCATCTTCATATTGTAATACTTTAAGAACAATTACAGAGAATCTGATTGCCAATAAAACAAAAAACATGAGTCATGTTTTAGAGGGCAAAACTTCCATATCTCTTAATTTCTCAGGTAACCATGTATCTAATTTTTAAAAAGAAAAGAAAACAAAAGACTGTGTTCCTATGGGATATTTTTTAAAAGCAGAGCAGACATAGATTTTTGTTGTTTTTTTTTTGTTTTTATTCCAATATTGGGGCTTGAACTCAGGGCCTCACTCTCTCACTTGGCTTTTTCCCCTCAAGGCTGCTACTATACTAGTTGAGCCATAGCTCTACATGAAGATTTTTGTAACAGGTCTGGGGCTTAAACTCAGACCCTCAATGGGACAGCACTGAGTTTTCTGGTAGTTAATTAGAGATAAGATTCTCACAGTCTTCTGCCCAGACTGGCTTTGAACATGATCCTCCTGAGTAGCTAGGTGAATACCAGCACCCAATACAGGTTATTTGTTTGTTTTGCCAATCCTAGGGATTGAACTCAGGGCCTGGGCACTGTCTCTGAGCTTCTTTTGCTCAAGGCTACCACTCTACCATTTGAGCCACAGTGTCACTTCAGGATTTTTCTGTTTATGCAATACTGAGAAATCAAACCCAAGGCTTCTTGCATGCTAGACAAGCACTCAACCACTAACACATTTCCAGCCCCAGGATAGGTTTTTAAATTGTTTTTTGTTGTCTTTTTGTTGCTGTTTTTGTTATTGTTTTGGGGTTGTTTTTTGCCAGTCCTGGGGCTTGAACCAGGGCCTGAGCACTATCCCTGAGCTTCTTTTGCTCAAGGCTAGCACTCTACTACTTGAGCCACAGTACCACTTCTGGCTTTTTCTGTTTATGTGGTACTGAGGAATCGAACCCAGGGCTTCATGCATGCTAGGCAAGCACTCTACCACTAAACCACATTCCTAGCCCTTAAAAAATTGGTTTTTAATTGTACTGGATTCACCCTATGAAACAACTCTGCTATGTTATATGGTAGTACTTATTATATCCAAAGAGGCAGACCTAACTAGGGAGAATCTTAACAATTTTTAAAAGTAATAATAATTTTGGAAATATACTCACAATACACAATCAACACAGCATATTTTTAAAAGACACTATAGATAGATCATACAATAGCAAATAATATGAAATTACCTGTCTATGAAATGACCTTGCCAGTAGCTAAACTACTATATATTTGCTTTATTTTTTTCATATTTGCTTTTATATGGGTATGTGTGTATGTATATATGTATGTATGTAACCAGCTGAACATTATTCATGGGTTTTTCCCCTATTTTATGATGCTTCAGAAAGGGAAGGGATAAGCAGTAATGCCCATACAATTCTTGCCAGATGAATTTGGCCTGTTACCTTTAAAATGAGATCAGAGTTCGGAAGTCACAAGATCCCTGGCATGAATGGTACAAGCTGGCTTTCTCAGACTTTTTTTTAGCTCCTGAATGTACAAGAGAAACATTAGAGAACAAAGTATCTTTGATAGATGTACAGAATGCACTTAATCCTGTTATTGAATTGAAGGTCAGAGGAAATAGATAAATGTCATCCATTAGCAAAGACTCTAAAAGGGTCAAGAATTACATTTGCACATTCAGAAAAAAACAATCTGAGTCTTAGGAATTGAATAAAAATGTCATTAGAGATGTCTGAACCACAAAGAGCTATTTTACCTATTAGCTTTCCCTTCCTGGATAAGTTCTAATGGCTCCTAATAGATTATCAAAGTTTCTGCCTGATCAACAAAATGATGACCTCAACTGTCAACATTGGAGGCTACCTAGAAGAATTAAAGGTTTCCAGAAAATAAGAGGAACTCCTTTGGAACCAATTAAATCTAACAAATAATTAACTGTACTTACATACATAAGAAACCATGCTAGGTACTGCAGGAGAAACAAAAAAATAAATAAATAAATAAGCTTTGACCTCTTGATACTTTGGAATTCTTCATCTAAAGAAAAAAAAAAAATCAAGCAAGCCAGGAATTGATGGCTCACCCCTGTAATCCTACTTATTTAGGAGACTGAGAGCCTGAGGATCATGGTTCAAACTCAGCCTGGGCAGAAAAGTCCTTGAGACACAAACAAGAAAATAGGCAAAGGAACTGTAATTAAATATGATGCACATACAATAATCTGAGATCAGCACCTCCAAAACTTGACTGTTCATGAATTACATGAGAGCTAACAACAACAAAAATAAATAAAACATTCTGGTATGATGGTCTGGGTGCCAGTTGAGAAATTTCTAAATTTCTCATCAGCTGCATATAATACTGTTGCTATACTGCATTTCAACATTTTAAATTTAGCTGGGTGACAGTGGCTCACACCTGTAATCCTAGCCTCTCAGGAGGTTCAGACCTGAGGATCCCAGTTCAAACCCAATCCAGGGCAGGAAAAGTCCATGAAACTGTTACCTCCAAGTAATCACTTAAAAGGCCAGAAGTAGAGGTGTGAGTCAGATGGTAGAATGCCAACCTTGAGCAAAAAAATGCTAGGAAACAGTGCTCAGGCCCTGAATGGAAGCCCCAGTAATGGCACATAAAAACAAACAGAAAACCCTTAAGTAAATTGGATGAAAGGAATCAGGCCAAGTTAAGTACAGCAAAGAAGTACAGTTATGAAAGAGAAAAGACAATGGGATCTCAGAGGGCTTTTGGAAGCTGAAGGAAAAGAAATTAAATATAAAACAAATCAGCAGTTTGAATGTAACATAAATCAATTTCTTCTAACAAACACAGTGGGGGGTTTTTTCACCTAAGGAAAATTCTAGTAATGATGAACAGATCTATTGTTTCTTTTAAAACTTTCTATGTTATGTGCCCATCCTACTAATTTCATTTTTAAACATGGTAGAGCCAAGCAGCTTCATACATGCTTTTCTTTGTGTGTGTGTATATGTGCGTGCGTGCACGCGCACGCACTGATGTCAGTCCTGGGACTTGAATTCAGGACCTGAGCTTGTTTTGCTCAAGGTTAGCATTCTACCACTTTGAGCCACAGCTCTACTTCCAGTTTTTTTTGAATAGTTTATTGGAGATAAAAGTCTTACGAACTTTTCTGCCTAGGCTGGCCTCAAACCTCAATCTTCAGATCTCAGCCTCCTGAATAGCTAGGATTACAGGCCTTAGTCATCTGCACATGCTAGCTTCATACATATTGTAATCAATAGTTTTTCAGGACTGGGTTGTAGCTCTGTAATGGCACACTTCCATAAAATGTAAAAGGACCATGGTTTGATCCTCAATACCTCAAAACAAATAAGTAAATATAGTTACATAAATGTCTAACTAGTCAAATCTAACTAGCACAAACCTAAGTTCATTAAAAAAAAAAAACAAATCCAAGCCAGGTGCCAGTGGCTCATGCCTATAATCCTAGCCACTCAGGAGGCTGAGATCTGAGGATCATGGTTCAAAGCCAGCCTGGGTAGCAAAGTCCACGAGACTCTTATCTCCAATTAACCACCAGAAAACTGGAAGTGGCACTGTGGCTCAAGTGGTAGAGTGCTTGCCTTGAGCTGAAGAGCTGAGGGACAGTGCCCCAGTCCAGAGTTCAAGCCCGTGACCGACAAAAAAAAAAAAAAAAAAAAAAAAAAAATCCATTGTTCTCATAAATTGACATGTTGAATCGAAACTCCTTTGTATAATTACATAAAGATAATAACAACAAAATAAATAAACAAACATACTGGTGGCTTCCTACTTCCAAACCACCAAGAGAATCTCTACCTCCAGTCTGTGAAAACCTAGCCCACCTAACACAATGGAGAGTGTGGTATCTCATTATTTTTGCAGGTGTGTTGGTACTGGAACTTGAGTTCAGGGCCTTGCACTTTCACTTGACTTTTAAATCAAGGCTGGTGCTCTACCACTTAACCCACAGCTCCACTTCTGGCTTTTTGGTGATTAATTAGAAATAAGATGAGACTCATGGGCTTTTTTTCCCTGAGTCTGGCTTCTGAGTAGGTAGGATTTCAGGTATGATGGGTCAGCATTTGGCAGCATTACTTTTTTCTACTGCTTTGGTGTAAATCACAGGTACTTCTGATTCAAGCTAAGGGAGTTACAGGGAGTTAGTAACATGAGAAGGCAAAGGGCATTGGTTATTGCCTTAAAACTATGTACCATCATCCAGAAGGTTCTTTCTCAGAAAATATGGCATATGATCAGACATGAAGAATGAAAAATCAGGTATATTAGAAGAGTAGAGGGAGGAAACCACTGAGAAAAGAAAGAAGAGGAAAAGTAGCCTTTAGAATTCCTGCCACCCAGGGCCAGGTGTGAAAGTACACCCTTGTAATCCCAACTACATTAGAGGAGGAGGGAGCAGGATTGAAGTCCAAAAGGCAAAATATGTAATGTACATCTTCCAGCAATGACAAGTTTACATTTGCTAAAATTAAATAGGACTCTATAAATATTTTTATATAAAAAAGAAATATGTCTAGAATGTGTATTCAAAATGGGGAATACAAAATTTACACTAAATGTTTTTAGGTAAGACTTGATTCAAAGAAATTTCCAATTGACTATTATATTACATGTTTTTCTTTCATTGTAGTAAAGAGAATTTTTCTAGAAACGCTTGAAACTCCATGCAGATAGCATGGGTCTCTTCTGCACTTTAGACTTCATTAAGTATTAATGAGGGTAACAAAAACCTCACAGGTGAAGAAATAAATTTTTAAACACACAGTTTCAAATATAATGCACATGAGCATATAGCCTCTCAAAGGCAAATAGAAGAGCCAATTGTTAGAAAAACAAATTTATACATCATGAATTTAGCTTATTGTATTTTATAATTGTCCTGCTCCATCATTAAATTTCAGTACAATGAAATTTTCCACTTATTATGTCTATTACATTTTGTGGCATCAATTGCTTATGGTACTCCAACTCCATTCTCTCTTTCTCTCCCTCTCTCCCTAATCCCCCTCTCTTTCCCTTCCCCTCTCCCTCCCACCCCACCCCCAACTTTTAAAATTTCTCATCCTAGTACTGAGGCTTGAACATAGGGCCTAGGCGCTATCCTTAGCTTTTTCACTCAAGGCTGACATTCTACCACTTGAGCCACAGTTCCACTTCTGGTGTTTTAAAGCCAAATACTAGAGATAGACTCACAGACTTCCCGGCCTTAGCTGGCTTTGAATCCAAATCCTCAGATCTCAGCCTCCAGAGGAACTAGGATTACAGGTATGAACCACTAGTGCTCAACTCATTGTTGTTTTATTCGTTACATATTTTGTTACTAATAATATCTTTGCCTGAACCAGACCTTGCACATTTGGAGCTAGATGTTTTCAGATGGGCATGCACTGGCTAAAGCTAACATGAGAGACCTTTAAAGGAAAGGAGTCGTGCCTCTTTCCCTCCCCTTCTTACCGGCTAGAGTGTACCATCCTGAGTCATGAGGGACAATAGCAACACATAAGCAATGTGAAGCAATGAGACATGATGATCTTGAGTCCTCTACAATGGAGCTCACCAGGCTCAGGTTCCATACAGTTTATAAACTATGGAAAATAGGCAAAGTTTGAGTTTGTAGTTTGCTGGTCCTGGAACTTTATCTCAGGGCCTGTGTGCTGTCCCTGAACTTTAGTGCTCAAAACTTGCATTTTACCACTTGAGCCACAGCTTTACTTCCAGCTTTTTGGTGATTAATTGGAGATAAGAATCTCATGGACTTCCCTGCCCAGCTGGCTTATGAACTGCCATCTTCAGATCTAAGCCTCCTGAGTAGCTAGAATGATAGGTATAAGCACCAATGCCCAATGAAACTTCTGTTTTAATTAAGCATTTCTTTGTTGGACTCCTTGTCCAAATAATACAAATCCATATCCCATGCCAGTCTGATAGCTATAAATAGTCATTGCTCTCACAATGTCATATTCTGCACCAACCAACAGCTTAAACAACAGTTATTCAGGAGAGATACTGCTGCCTTGCTCTGCCAGGACAAAGAATTCAGTCAATTGTCACCGTGAAAGTTCCATATCTGGGTAATATTGATCAAGATGCATTGTACTCCTTAAACTGAAAGCCCTTTGTATAACCACTTAAAGGTAATTGGTTTTTAAGTTCCATACCCTGAAAGAAACTATTCAAGTCTCTGGCTTACAGGAAAGTTACTTTAAAAATATTTAAAATGTTAGTATGGCCAGGTGTTGTGAACTCAGGTCCATAGCCAACTACTGAGGAGGCTGAGATCTGAGGAACAAAGCTCAAAGCCAGCCCAGGCCAAAAAGTCCAAGAGACTCTCATTTGTAATTAGCCACCAAAAAGCTGGAAGTGAAAGTGTGGCCTAAGTGGTAGAGTGCCAGCCTGGAGTGGGAAAAAAAGACAAGAGAGAACACAAGGTCTTGAGTTCAAGCTCCAGTATCAGGAGGAAAAAAAAAAAAAAACAACTCAACAATTCCGAGCCAAATAATGAGAGTTGGCCCAGCAACCCTCAGCTAAGCCTCAAGAAACTTAGTGATATGTAGAAGACTAAAACCAACAGTTAAAATCCTACTCTGGGGGCAGGGAGGGGAGGGATGTGTACTCTTAACACTAGAACACTAGAACCTGGCACTGCCACTTAGCTTTATTTGCTCAAAGGCTAGCAGTCTACCATGTGAGCCACACCCCCACTTCCAGTTTTTTGGTGGTTAACTAGAACTAAGTCTCACAGACTTTCATGTCCAGTCTGGCTTTGAACCATGATCCTCAGACCTCAGACTCCTGAGTAGCTAGGATTACAGGCATAAGCCATGGAACCCCAGCTAAATCTCCATTTTTTTTTTAAACCTTGGGATCAGAGTAGTATGTTTACAGTTGCTTGTACTTGGAGCTAGCCAGCTCACATAAGCAGAAAACCCAATGTGTTTTTGAGAAGATATAATACGTAAACACACACAGACACATGCCTGGACTCTAAAAGCCTGTGATTGTTCAACATAAGGACAAGTCCCTTATCCACACAGGCAGTTAGTTTGAAAACTCTATCCCAAAAAAAACAATATATTTCCAAGGCCCACTTTTGAGCCAGGCCATGAAGAATAATAAACAATAAAAAAGCCAGGAACTATGGAGAACAAGTGATTCCTCCCCTAACACAGTGGGGCAAGAATGCCAAAACAGGCAAAAACAAAACAAAACAAAAGAACCTTTTCCTACTGTCAGGATCAAATCTCCCAATCTCTACACACAGCATTTCACAGGTGCTAATGACCAGTGGCTCACATTTCCTCACTTCCCTTCTCCAGATGGAATGTTTTACCTTGCTTCTTCTGTAACACTGTACACAGGGTGCTACTTTTGTATACTGGATGTGTATTTCAGATGGAGACAAATTGGTGTCCAGGTTGGACATACCAATCATAAGCCACCCACAGCAAGTGATTTGACAAATGGCTTCCCATTGTGCAGGTAATAAGTCATGAGACGAATAAGACTTGGTGAAGGGACAGAAAGGTTTCCTGAATAGGAAAGACTGTGTATGTGCAAGATGTCTTCCCAAATCCATGGTTTGAATTCTTCCATAAGAATAGGAATACTAGCTAGGTCTATGGCACCTGACATTTCATATCATGCTTTGCTAACACACGGTAATATGACTGAGGTCTGGCTAAAAGGCTGTTAGATAAAGGATGAGTGTTACTTCTAGGATAGTTCTATAAACAACAGGACCATGTCTTCCCTGCCCCCATTCCTATTGGAATGTAATTGTAGTCTCCATCCATGCACAAGTATTACTGTCCTAGAGACAAAAAACCAAGCAGGAATCAGGAGCCTGAATCCTGAGTCTTTGCTAGGCTGGGACTAACCTAATAATTCTAAGCATCTACTACTTTGTATTTCTGTTACAGAAGCAGATCTTATATCCTAACTCACACAAGTCTATAAAACTATGACAAGAAATTTTAAGTCTTAATGTACAAGCCAGGCAAGGGTGGCTTAGGACTGTAATCCTAGCCTCTCATGAGGCTGAGGTCTGAGGATCCTGGTTCCAAGTAAAGCTAGGCAGACAAATCCAAGAAAATTCTTCTTTTCCAATTAGCAAGCAAAAAGCCAAAAGTTGGAGGTATGGCTCAAGTGGTAGAGTGCCAGAGTGGCAGCCTTAAGCAAAAAAAGCTAAGCAAGAGTGACAGACCATGAGTTGAAACCCCAGTACTAGAACATATATACATATATACATACATATGTGTACAAACAATGTACAAATAGGTATAGAAACAAAGAGAATGGCTTAAAACACAATCACAACCAAAACTGTTGGTTGATTTAGATTGTGTCTACTATGCTAATTCTATGTTTTCTAAAGATCATTTGCTACAAGATAATAATAGGACTTTAAATGCAGTGCTAAATTACCACTTACTTTAAAAATTAGGAAAATGTTAAACAAACTGAAACTTTATTCAGATGAAATACATTCTCAAATTCTAATTTATAAGCACAGTTAAGCATACTCTGAACTATAAACATTAAGCAGTTTTAGCTGGGCACCAGTGGCTCACACCTCTAATCCTAGCTTACTCAGGAAGCTGAGATTTGAGGATCACAGTTCAAAGCCAGCCCAAGCTGAAAGACTGTGAGACTCTTATCTCCAATTAACCAGCAAAAAAACAGGTTCTTGCTCTGAGTTCAACCCCCAAGTTCAACCTACACACACACACACACATACACACACACACACACACACACAGAGCACTTTAAAACTATTTTTAAGGTAGCATTTCTTATCACATTTTCCAGAGAATTTTTTTAAAATGGAGACCTTATAGGTTTTCCCACTCCTTGATTGTTCTTTTTATGATGACTGAGAATAAATTCAGGACTTCTCAGATGCTAAACACATGATTTACCTCTAAGCCACATCCTCAATCCTCTCAATTTAAATAAACAAATAAATATATATAGAAATACTTTAAATTTAAAAAGCACTTCATACATAATATTTATTCCATATCTGGTTAATTAAAATTGATTCAATATAGCCAAATGTATTGGTTCATGTCTATAATCCCAGCTATTCAGGACGCAGAGATCATGAGGATAGCAGTTTGAAGCCAACCTCAGGGAAAATATTAGAGTGGCTCATAACTATAATCCCAGATATATGTCAGACATTAAGTAGGAAGATTCAGGTATATAGTCTGTGGCCCCAGGCCAAAAAAAAAAAAAAAAGAGACTTTAACAGGGGCACTCTAACAGGTTAATGACTGTATATAATCCTGGCTACTCAGGAGATTGAGATCTGAGAACACACGTGCAAAGCCAGGCTAGACAGACAAATCCAAGAGACGTATTTCCAAGTATGCAGCAAAAAGCTCAAAGTGAAGGTGTGGCTCAAGTGACAGAGGACCAGCCTTGAGAAAAAAAAAATCTAAGCAAGAGAATGAGGCCCTTAGTTTATGCTCTTAGTACTACTACTACTACTACTACTACTACTACTACTACTACTACTACTACACACACTCACACACACACACATACACACACACACAAGAGCATAAGACACTACTGTATGACACCCTGAGTTTAAACTCTAGTACTGCCAAAAAGAAAAGGGCTGGGAAGGTGGCTCAGTGGTAGAGCACTTGCCTTGCATGCTCAAGGCCCTGGGTTTGATTCCTCAGCACCACATAAGCAAAAAGAAAAAAGCCGGAAGTGGCGCTGTGGCTCAAAGTGGTAGAGCGCTAGCCTTGAGCTGAAGAGCTGAGGGACAGCGCCCAGGCCCAGAATTCAGGCCCCACGACTGGACCCAAAAAAAAAAAAAGAAAAAAGAAATTGACTCAATAAACCCTTACTATATTGATATCTCCTGATAGAATAAAGAATAGTTTAAAAAAATAATACCTATGTGGTTAATGTTTTGATTTACATAATGCTTGTAATGTATCACTAAAATATAGGAATTCTTTTGCCCATCAAAAGAGCAACCTAAGATATGAATTCATTGAAACATGTACCACGATTCATAAGATGGATGCCAGAATAGACAACTTAAAATGTTTCCACTGGTGTATACTGCCATTGTTCTCAGCTCAGAACCTCCTAAAGCCCACATTTGTAAGCAACTTAAAACATGAAAGAAATTTTGGAAAGTATTACTATAGTCAAGAATATTTTCCAAACCAGGTGCTAGTGGCTCACATCTGTAATCCTAGCTCTTTGGAAGGCTCCTTGCAATCTGAAGATTGCAGTTCAAAGCCAGCCCAGGCAGAAAATGATACACTGCGTTTTTTAGTAGCCTTAAGCAGTTATACTAAGGAGCTTCCACTCAGCATGTCAGTTTGTGAGTACACTGCATCTTGATCAATGCTACTCCTTCCATCATTCATCCCTATCTCTCCTGATACACAATTTGTGATTTCAGGTCTTAACATCTCCTTCCTGTACTCTCTCCATGTACTTTACTTTCATTTAGGGCACTATGCTCTCTCCCACATGCACTTCAATTTGTGTCTTAGGGAACTGCAAATAAATGTATAATTCCTTGTTTTGGATATTTTATCTAACATCATTCTTCTAACCTGATAGATTCTTAGGAGGATGAGAAAAGGAAGATTATGAGAGCTATTCAAAGGTTAAAAAAAAAAACCAAAATCAACAGCCACAACAAAAAAAGCACATGTATCCTCTCTCTCAGGTGTGTAATCCCCTCACTGTACAATCTTTACTAAGTGTGAGTCTCCAGATCATTCCTACTACATTTTCATATAAGTAAAACAGTCTAAGTGAGAACCTTTAAAAGAAATTATATTTTGTATATAAGGTGTACAACAAGTTATAAGATACTCAAAAAATAATTATTAGATTTACTTCTCTTAAAGGTGGCTCTTGATGAAAAGACTAAAACTTTTTCTCTCTCTCTTTCTTTTCTTTTTTTTTTTTTTTGGTGCCACTCTTGGGGTTTGAACTTAGAGCCTGAGCAGTACCCCTGAGATTTTTGTGCTCAAGGCTAGTGCTCTACCACTTGAACCACAACTCTGCTTCCAGCTTTATTGGTAGTTAATTGGAAATAAGAGTTTCCTGGGCTTTCCTGCTCAGGCTGCCTTTGAATCACAATCCTCAGATCTCAGCCTCCCAAGTAGCTAGGATTATAGACATGAGCCACCAGCACCTGGCTTAAAACTGTTGTTTTTGGGGTTTTTTAATAACATAAAGAAAACTTAAGACTTAAATTTTGTTCCATCAAAAAGTTGTAGTAGACATTGATTAAAATGCACTATACCCATAACTGACAAGTTAAATTGAAACCTCATCAGACATCTACTTAGATATTTTTAGAAATTATAGGAAAGAGAATATAAATAAATAAAATAAATTTCATTTCTATTATTCCAAAAGACAACTGAAGTCAGATCATTTTAGTGTCTAATCTATACAAGTTATTCAATAAAAACTAGCTGTTTGGTTGCTTTACAGGAGAAGAAAACATATGTCAGAACTGAATTATTTGATTAATGGTATTGACTAGAGGGATGATGATACCTGTCAATCATCAAACACATATATATGAGCTGGGCGCTGGTGGCTCACGCCTGTAATCCTAGCTACTCAGGAGGCTGAGATCTGAGGATCGCGGTTCAAAGCCAACCCGGGCAGGAAAGACCGCGAGACTCCTATCTCCAATAAACCACCAGAAAACCGGAAGTGGCGCTGTAGCTCAAGTGGTAGAGCGCTCGCCTTGAGCTGAAGAGCTGAGGGACAGCGCCCAGGCCCAGAGTTCAAGCCCCACGACCGACCAAAAAAAAAAAAAAAAAAAACAAAACACATATATATGTATATTCAATATATAACAGCATAGATATCTCAATATATCACTATATATACTTCATATAGATAGATATGTCAATTATTTTATTATTTTTATTCTGTACCACAGTCTTAGAGAACATATATTATTTTATCTATTTTACAGTGAGAAGAGTAATACACAGACAATGAGGTGCCAGAAGAAACCAGAATTCAAGCAAGTCAGGAATCAGCTTCTTCCAAACCTCTGAGGATTCCCAGGGTCCCGCTTCCTGCCTGGTCACAGCCCTCACAATAGTGGTAACAATGTGATCATTGCACATGGGTATTCACAATTACAATAACTGAGTGTAATGACTATAGTGGAGTCAAGATAGAAGGTATTGTCAGAATCTCAGTGTAACCCACAGGGATCTCACCACTGCCACAGAATGAGGAAGTAGAGTGTGATTCAAAGTGGTAGAGTGCTAGCCTTGAGCAAAAGCGCTCAGGGACAGCACCCAGGCCCTGAGTTCAAGCTCTATGATCGACAAAAGGAAAAGAAAAAAGAAACAGAATGGGAGGATAAACTAGTACCTCAACCAAGTTGCTTCCTGACCTTGAATAGAGTCCCCCCAACAAGCTGTACTAACAAGGAATTTCAGATCTACTTGGTTTTTAGTGGCCATTGACAAAAGTGTGGGTCCTGAGAGATTCTTTCAAACATCATCAGATTTTTTTTTTCCAGTTCTTGGGTTCAGATAGCTGGAATTCATTTGACAAAAAAAGATACTGATATAGGGCATTGTGGTATTAAGGTTTGCTTAAGATGTAAAACATGACTTTGGTTCCCAGAGTATGACAATTTATTTGGAGGAACAAGTCTATATAGTACATATTAAATCTATAACAATCTAAAATGGAAAGGAGAGAACGAGACAGGAGGGAGAAGGGGGAGAGGAGAAAAGGGGAAAGAAAAAAGAGGGGAGAGGAGGAGAGAAGAGGGAAGGAAAAAGGAGAAAGGGGAGGGGGGAGGGGAACAGGAAAAAAAACAAGAGAGGGAGAAGAGAGGAAAAAAGGTGAGGACAAAGAAGGGGAGGGGAAGGGAGAAGGCTCCAGGCTAGCTTTAAACCATGATCTTCAGATCTGTCTCCTGAGTAGCTAGGATTATGGTATGAGCCACCAGTGTGCAGTTCACTTACACACCTTTAATCAATCACTGATGCATATGAGCACATAAAGCACAGTGGATAGACCAAAAAAAAAGTGCTTGCAACCAGACTCCCCAGCTCTGGACAAGGAAGGGGTTGGATGCACTGTACACTAGTACTCAAGATAGTCAAGGACTGAGAGAAAGCAGCACCATCAGCTCTGTGTGTGTGTGTGTGTGTGTGTGTGTGTGTGTGTGTGTGTGTGTGTGTGTGTGTGTGTATGTGTGTGTGTGTGTGTGTGTGTGTTGGGGGGGAGGACAGCGGGAGGCAGGGGGGAGATAGAAGAACTATACTAAAAGAACCTGCAGGGGCTGGGGAAGATGGCTCAGTGGTAGAGCGCTTGCCTTGCATGCCTGAGGCCCTGAGTTCGATTCCTCAGCACCACATAAGCAAAAAGAAAAAAGCCAGAAGTGGCGCTGTGGCTCAAGTGGTAGAGTGCTAGCCTTGAGCTGAAGAGCTGAGGGACAGCACCCAGGCCCAGAGTTCAGGCCCCACGACTGGAAAAAAAAAAAAGAACCGGCAATGCCTGCTGACCCCTTCACTTGGCTCAGCCTTACCTGAAGGTAGGGCTGAGGCCCTGGCACCACCCAAGAGCTGCAGTAGTCTGGCACCAGATGGGGTCTAACTAGAGGCCTGGCCCACAGAACCACCCACCACTTTCAGACTCAAATGAAGGTCTGCTTCATGAAGTTGCAGATCCAGCTGCCCAGCTATGCCCTCAAGCAGCAGAAACCTAGGAGGGCAGTTGACAAGTGCTAACCAATGAAGAGAATACAGGAACATATTATTTCCCTTTCCTCCTTCCAGCAGATGGGCTTTTGTATATGTGTGTTTTGTTTTGTCAGTACAGAAGCTTGAATGTAGGGACTAGGCACTGTCTCTTAGCTTTCGCCACAAAGGCTGGAACTCTACCATTTGAGCCACAGCTTCCGGCTTTTTTGGTGGTTCATTGGAGATTAGAGTCTCCAATGGGCTAGCTTTGGGTTGGCTTTGAACTGCAATCCTCAGACCTCAGCCTGAGTACAATTGACTGTTTTTAAATGAGTAATGCCATGTGGCTTCTACAGAGGGACCCCTGACTTAGTTGTGATTTTTTTTTTTGCAGTTGTTGTTTTTGGCTTTTGATTTTTTGTTGTTGTTGTTGCTGCTGATCCTGGGGCTTGAACTCAGGGCCTGGGCACTGTTCCTGAGCTTTTTTTACTCAAAGCTAGTGCCCTACCACTTAGCGCTACAGCGCCACTTCCAGTTTTCTGGCAGTTGATTAAAGATAAGAGTCTCTAGGACTTTCCCTGTCTCTGTTGTCCTGGAAATCTGAGCTAAGATAACTAACTGAAGCATTAAACTAACTGAAGCATTTTTTGATACTTTGCCTACAAGACTGAGAGAGAAAGAGAATTAAAGCTATAACTCACTAGGCCTGCATGGGAATGAGGAGAAAGGGAATTAATATAGGTCAAGCATATGCAATGGGCTTGGCACTCTACTAGGTTTTCATGTTATTTCATGTTTGTCATTTCAATCTCCCAATGAGCCATCTAACTCTGTTGGGAAGAACAAGGAAACAGTGAGAGCTTTCCACTTGTCTAATTGCCAAACTCAGCACAAGGATCCCAACTTGGATTTAGTGGTATAGCTGGCCAGATCAATTCAGGCATATTCCAGAGCTTAAGTATCTAACAATACTAAATCAATCTGCAGGAATTCCATTAGTGCTCCTCATTTTGAATGGTTGGTTTCATCTCTTTTTTTTTCCAAGTCACCATTCAGATGCTAATCTGGGCCAGCCAGAGCCAGGCAAGCAGTGCCTTTTTCTAGGCCAATTCTTCAGTGAGTTTGGCAGCGCTTGCCAGACAGATGTCATTTTATGTCAAATATTGGAGTGTTTTTCTACTGATCTTTGTGAAGAAAATCTGCTGGAGTTTAGCTTGCTTAAACTTCATTTTCTTTTAGTAGACCTTCAAAGAAATGACCTGTGTTCCCACTGGGCAAGCTCCTCATTGGGCCAACCCCCTTACTGCTTTTGGCAAAGCTCCTAACAAATAACCAGACAAATTAAATCACTGGTCTTTGTTTTTGTTAATTTTGCTACTTGCATATTTGTTTTACCAACTAGCAGATATGATGGTATGCAACATTTACAAAAGCCACCAAGATTCCACAGAGTTCAATCATATTTATATAATGCATACCATTTGCTTAATATTACTTTACACTGGTTAAACGAAGATCTTAGAGCCAGGTACCAGTGGTTCATGCTTGTTCAGGAGGCTAAGATACAAGGATCTCAGTTCAAAACCAGCCTAGACAGGAAAGTCCATGAGACTCACCTCCAATTAACAACCAAAAAGCTGGAACTGTGGCTCAAAAGTAGTAGAGCTCTAGTATTGAGCAAAAGAAAATCAAGGACAGGCCCTCAGTTCAAACTCTAGAAAAGACACAAAAATAAATTAATAAAGAAATAAATAAATAAACAGGTCCATGCTTAGCAGTTGTGAGAAGCAAAAACAAAAGGCAAGAGTTTATTTTCACAGTTTGCAATGCAAAGAATACACACATGTTCCTTTATAAACAAAAGATGAAATACCACAGAAAGGTGGAAATTTAAAGGGACTAGTAATTATTTTAAAAAAAACTCACTGTGGAAGGCGGTTTGGAAATTCTTTCAAGAACTAAAAAATATAACTACCCTATTGTAGGGCACATGGGCAGCAAAGATGGTGCTGAGAGGGAGTTGAGTAGGCAGAGCCCCATTTGCCTTACGATCAGTGCGTAACCTTGGAAGCTTAGGTGCATGATACATGCCACCCGCTCTTTTTGGCTTTAAAAAGGGCTGCTCTGTGTTAATAAACGAGTTTCATCCTGCTTGACTTGATTCCCCGCTGCGTCTGATTGTCTCCCGGGCTGAGGGAGGCTGGGGAATGGCGAGCGCCGCACTTGCCTTTCCTCGGACCCATCCGTCTTTCTTGGGACTGACGAAGACCCAACACCCTATGATCCAGAGATACCACTCTTGGACATTTATCCAAAAGATTACAAATCAGGGTACAACAAAGACACTTGCGCATCCACCTTCAGTGTTACACTATTCACCATAGCCCAGTTACAGAAACAACTCAGATGTCCTTTGATGGATCAATGGATCAAGAAAATGTCATGCGCGCGCGCACACACACACACACACACACACACACACATGCACACACTCCACAAAGTTTTACCCATCTATCCAAAAGAATATTAAGTCATTTGCAGAAAAATTGATGAATCTGGGGGAAACTATGTAAAGTGAAATAAATCAGGTTCAGAGACACAAAGGACACATTTTTCTCTCAGATGTAGAAGTCAGATCTAAATTATACACACATACACACACACACACACACACACACACACACACACACACACATATGCCAGGTCACATGTTAAGTGAAGTATGGTATCAGCAGAAGATTCTAATGGTATAAATTCTTTGAGCAACTAACTTGCAGTTCAGCAAAATGAATACCAGGAAGCTGGAGCTTGCGGCATGGGAGAGGTGGCAGAGGTTAGGAGGAGGAGGGCAGATGAAGTGAGAGAGGAAAGTAAGTGAATACAGTCATAATGCTCAATGCACATTTGTAAAAATGAAATCAAGTAACTTGAGGGGATGGATAGGCTGGAAGAAACGGGGAAGAATGACGGAAGTGGTGACAATGACCAAGATGTACTGTAATTATAAGCTGATAATTGAAGTGAAACCCCTTTGTTCAACTACTTAAGGATAATGCAAAGTAAATATTTTATAGAAGAAAACTGGAATACTTTAAAAGTTTGCCAAACTTGAGGGAACAAAGTATAACTAGATTAATGGGAAGAAAGGAAGGAAAGAAGGAAGGAAGGGAGGAAGGAAGGAAAGGAAAGGAAGGAAGGGAGGGAAGAAGAAAGGAAGAAAGGACAGAAGGAGGGAAAGAAAACCAATAAAGATCAGACAGCACATTAAGAAAGAAAAAAACAGAATCTTTACACAGAAGAACTGCAAGCCAAGCACTGGTGGTTCACACCTATAATCCTAGCCACTCAGGAGGCTGAGATCTGAGGATCATGGTTCAAAGCCAACCTGGGCAGGAAAGTCCATGAGACTCTTACCTCCAATAAACCATTGAGAAAACTGGATATGGTGCTGTGGCTCAAGTGGTAGAGCACTAGCCTTGAGCTGAAGAGCTGAGCCCAGGCTTTTCAAATCCCACGACTAACCAAAAAAAAAAAAAAAAAAAAAAAAAAAGATATTTAACCAATTGCCTTTTGTCTTTTTAAAAAGACAAATTTATAAAGCATTTCTTAGACTGAAAAAGGCTTTTGGCAAAATTTTGATGTACCAGCTATTAAAGGGTATTCACAATAAAATGATATCAGCAACAGTAAAAGTCAATTCCCATGTTTCTACAGATACTCAGGGCAAACTCAAAGTGCAGCCAGAAAGAACTTGAGCATGCATGGGAGGAGCTCTTGGCTAAGCCCCAAAAGCTGAATGAAAGCCAGTGCTCAGACTATGAATTAAAGGCATGCCTTTAAATTCTTCCCAAATACTTTTCAAGAAAAAGTGTTTCAACAGACACATATCTTCAAAAAGAGAAGACCAGTACTGGTAATGAATATATTTACCTATATATCTCTCTGTATAGAGATATATAGGAGGGGCTGGGAAGGTGGCTCAGTGGTAGAGCGTTTGCCTTGCATGCCTGAGGCCCTGGGTTCGATTCCTCAGCACCACATAAGCAAAAAGAAAAAGCCGGAAGTGGCGCTGTGGCTCAAGTGGTAGAGTGCTAGCCTTGAGCTGAAGAGCTGAGGGACAGCGCCCAGGCCCAGAGTTCAGGCCCCATAACCGGACCCAAAAAAAAAAAAGAGAGAAAGATAGGAGAACTATACAAATATATGAAAATCCATTTACCAAGAAAGCTTCAGTTGAATCATTGGTTCAAAGGTGCCTAGCACTGGTGGTTCACACGCATAATCCTAGCTACTCAGAAGGCTGAGATCTGAAGATCGTGGTTCAGAAAGGCCAGCCTGGGCAGACAAATCAGTGAGACTCTAATCTCTCATTAACCAGTAAAAAGCTGAGAGTGAAGACTAGAGGGATTGAGAGAGGGAGGGAGGGAGGAAAGAAGGAAAGGAGGGAGGGAGAGAGGGAGAGAGGTTTTCATCCCTACTTGAAAAATCAAGAGAACTATAATGAGCCTTTCCCACTTCAAGACATGAATACACAACAAATCCTCCATTTTGATACCAAATTCTAAAGATCCTTCACATATCATGCATTTGTTCATCCAAGATTTGTCAGAGTACCTGTATATCCTGACAAACCAAGAGACAAGGCAATGAGAAAATGAAAATATGTAAAACATGATCCATATCCTTACGGAATTCACTGTCTAAAGTTCCTAAGATAAAGCATATATACTCTAAATAGGGGATGGGTGGGGTTGGGAGAGATGAGGAGAATGATGGATGAGGCAACATTGATCAAGATACATTGTACTTAAAAAAATTTCTCGACTGATGCTTACACACATATGGGCACTGACACAAACACACACCTATACGCACACATATAATCCGCACATGTGGCTATGTGTGTATGTCTATGTATATGCATTCAGACATGGTTTGCTATCATACAAAAAGCACTGGCCTGTGTGTCATGACTCATGTTTTAATAAAGCTCAGATGCGTATTGACTACGTGACCTAGGGCAGGTCATTCAATTCTTGACTCCCATAATTCCTAATCTATCAAATGAGGACAATAATACCTGTTTTACCAACCTCACAGGATTGCTGTGAAGATAAAATAGCAGCAGATGTAATCATGTCTAACAAGCTACAGAACGCTATACAAAAAGTACAGTGTTATTATAATCTAACACATGAGAACACATTATTTGAACTTTAAAAGGCTATTAAATAAAACAATCTCCATCTAATAGCCAAGTTTTGCTCGCTCTCTCTCTCTCTCTCCCTTTTTTTTTTTTTGTTTGCTTGCTTTTGGATGGGTCCTAGGGCTTGAACTCAGGGCCTTGGAGCTTTTTGCTCAAGGCTTGTACTCTCCACTTTTGGCTTTTTGATAGCTGGAGATAAGAGTCTTTCTTGCTGGGGCTGATGTCAAACTGTGAGCCTCAGATCTCAGCTTCCTGGTAAGCTAGAATTACATGTGTAAGGCAAATTTTGCTTCTTTTAAGCCACTGGGTACTCAAGAGTCTGAGATCTAAGGATCTCTGTTCAAAGCCAGTCTAGGCAGGAAAATTTCTAAGTCTCTTATGCCAACCAGCAAAAAGCCAGAAGTGGAGCTGTGGCTCAAATCTTGAATGAAAAAGCTCAGGGACAGCACCCAGACCCTGAGTTCAAGCCCCACACCATCACCAACAAAACACACATACACAAAAATAAACAAAAAAACAAAACTCATAGGAGTTTAATCAAGTCCAAGCCCCAATACCAGTGGACTTGATAAAAATTAAATTAATGCTGAACTGATATTGAGGTACTGTTAAAGAAATGGCAGCTGGAGAAAGTTTCTCAAAGAGCCCGACCAGTCCTAACCACTTTATTAAGCATATGGATTCATAAGGGGAAACTTCTAGACGAGCTAGTTTGAAAATCCACATATTTACCAGGCACCCACAAGATTCTAAAATGTAAGCCCCACTGACTTATTGTGAAAACTTACTAACAAGTTAAGACCAGAAAGAAAAAAAAATAACAACAACTTGTCAGGAGGGGGGATATAATCACATGAAAATGTTATTGCTTTCTTAGCAACTTTAAAAATATTTTTAATTAAGAGAGGATAACCTGTTTTAGTTACCTGTTTTAATACTACTTAAGCAAAGCTACCTCAAGTAGTAGTAAAGTTTTGCTACCTTAAGTAGTACTAAAAATAAAGAGTTGTTACTTTTTTCATAACTTAGAAAAAGCACACCCAAAAAGCAGTTAGGAAATATGTAATAGGCATCTGGCTATTACACATAAATATTCTCCTTTACCTTGGGTTAATGCCATTTAGCACAAATGATATCTACTCATTGTAATAAAATAGGGTCAACATGCTTCAAGACACAGACAGAAAAGTAAAAATTTATAATCAATAGTCCTGGAAGCAATTTTTCAATAATTTAATAGTAAATGTGATTATGACATGTTCTTATGTTGAGTTTTATATACAACCTCTATTAAGAAAATGATAGAACTCTAAAAGTTACTTATCTTGGAAAACACATCAGTTATGCTTTTATATTATTTCATAAATATTGATAATATTCCAAATATTATATGATTCCTCACTCAAGCAACATAAATCTCAAACGTACAGTGCTATATTTTCCCTGTTGAAGGTGAATTTTCCTAAGGGATTTTCTCCCCACTTGGCCTTACCTTAAGGATTTTTACTTTTCCAATTAAAAAAATAGTTGGTAGCCATGAAAATTCATAATGGAGAATGTACAGATATTTGTGGTAATACTGACTGTTATCCTTAAGAGATTAATTAGAAAATGGTATACAATTTTATGAAGTGTTTACCAAAATAACTGCAACCTTTTTAAGAATGTTTTATTTTTTTCTAATTCTTATGTAAAACAAGTATAAGCACTTATCTAAGCTGCAACCATCTAATGCAACTACAAAATATTTAAATAATATTAGTCAAATAAAACATGTTTGAAAAGTTCCATAGTTTCTTAAGTATTCCTTACATTAACATTTAAGAAACAAAAAACCTACACATACTTTTTCCTTTACAGCTACTTTATAAAAGTGTATATAAAGTTCCAAAACAAATTACTAAAAAAAAATCCCACATTATTGTTGTATGTTTCTTATGAACAGACGTTCCTCTGTTTGAAGCAGAGGGCTGCCTGTTCACTGAGATGACTAAAACCAGACTGGGTCATTCTTAACCAGGCCATAAGGAAAAAATACGTAATTGAATAATAACAAATGCACTCAGGAATAGACAAAATAGCAAGAGGACAGTTATAAACCCAACATTATATATGTGATTAACGTATCATTTTGCATTCAAAAAAATCCCTTCTTTAGTTCATACAAAACATATGAACTAAGACTGGGAAGGTGGCTCAGTGGTAGAATGCTTGCCTTGTATACAAAACATATGCACTCATGTTTAAGTCAAAGGAAACAAAAATCACTCAAGACCTGTAAATTTTAACAGAAACTTAAAAGCTATAGAACATATTCTATGTTTGGTTGGTTGGTTGGTTTTTGAGAGGTTTTTGTTTGTTTGTTTTTTTGTATGCCAGTAAGTACTAATACTTGAACTTAGATCCTGAGCAGAGTCCCTTAGCATTTTTGCTCAAGGCTAATGCTCTTGAGCCACTTGAGCCACTACTCTACTTCCAAGTTTTGGTGGTTATTTTGAGATAAGTATCTCATGGACTTTTCTGTCTAAGCTGGCTTGGATCTACCATGATACTCAGATCTCAGCCTTGTGAGTAGCTAATATTACAGATGTGAACCACCAGTGCCTGGTACATTTTGTTTTGTTTTGTTTTGTTTTTATTAAAAAAAAACTATTATTCCACTTCTATCCATACACCCTGACCATCATCAGCATCTATATCAGCAGCAGCAGCAGCATTTTCTTGTTTCAACACTTAAGCCTTTTCTTTGTATTATACCTCATTTAAAATAACTATGGGTTGAGTTGAGAGGGGTAGGTGAAAATATTGAAAGGGTCACACTGAATAAGATGCACACCATTCATAAACTGTTTTTTTAAATGGCAACTCCTTTGTACAATGACTTAAGGATAATAAAAGAAAAAACAAGTGTGATTATATTATCTTCAGAGGCACCCAACTCTTCCCCTACAGTAAGTAGAGTCAACAGATTAGGAATACAAGGTCATGAATTTTAAAAGCACAGCACTAAAACTAGAGATGCTAAATTCCATTTTCATTTGCACTTGTTTTAATACCAAATCAATGTTCACATCTCATTAAAACCATCATATTGTCCTAGTGTTTACTCCCTCCTCAGAATGAGAGAAGTTTTGTGGTCCAGGTAAGCCATTGGCATTTATCTTTTGCTCAGCTGTGTATCACAAAAGTTGACAGGTAGATTTAAGAAGACTGTTGTCCTCCTTTCTTCTTAAATTATTTCATTCCTTCTCAAGAATGTTGGGCTCCCTGCCTGTCTTTTTCTCTCTACAATCCCTATGTTAAATTTATGAATCCAAAGTTGGGTGCTGATGGCTCATTATTTGTAATCCTAGCTACTCAGAAGTCTGAGATCTGAAGATAATGGTGCTAAGCCAGCCTGGCCAGACAAATCCATGAGTCTTACTTCTAATTAACCAAAAAAGCCAGAAGTGGAGGTGTGGCTCAACTGGTAGATCACCAGCCATGAATGGAAAAGCCAAGGGACAGCTCCCAGGCCCTGAGTTCAAGCCCTGTACTGGCACAAAACTAATTAATTGAATAACTAATGATCACAAAAATAAGATGGCCCTCAGCCCTAGCCAAAAAAAAAAAAAAAAGTATTAGATTCAAAGGCAATTCACTTACCCATTGTTCAAAATAACAAATTTGCTGTTTCTATTCCAATTCCTCCAGACTTTCTCATAACTAACTTCTTTTTTTTTTAACTTCAAAGAGAAGCATAAACTGTCAAAATGAAACTTGATCACCCCATACCCCAGTCTATTGTGCTAGCTATCCATACTGTTAAGGTAATTGCACAGTCCTTGCTCCAAGCAAAAGTCAGTCTTACCAGACTGGTGGCTCATGCCTGTTATCCTAATTAGATTGAGATCTGAAGATCCTGGCTAAAAGCAAGCATGGGCAGAAAAGTCCCTGAGATTCTTATCTCCAACGGATCAGTAAAGTCAGAAGCAGAGTTGTGGATCAACTGGTAGAGCACCAGCCCTCAGCCCTGAGTGAACAAAGCTAAGGAAAAGTTCAAGTGCAAGGCCCTTAATTCAAGCCCCAGTACTGGCAAATAAATAAATAAATAAATAAATAAATAAATAAATAAATAAATAAATAAATAAATAAATAAATAAATGTCAATCTCTTTACTTTTGGGCTACATTCCATCACATTTGTCATCTGCTTGGAAACTTAACCTGCTGAAGCACTTGCATATGCTAGAATTCTTCCTTTCCTAGCAAATTATTCACAAAATATAAGCATTCTTTCAGCCAGGAGCCAATGGCTCATGCCTGTAATCCTAGCTACTCAGGAGGCTGAGATCTTGCCAGCCCAGGCAAGAAAGTTGGTGGGACTCTTATCTCCAATAAACCACTCAGAAAACCAGAAGTGGTGCTGTGGCTCAAGTGGTAGAGTGCTCGCCTTGAGCTGAAGAGCTGAGGGACAGCATCCAGGCCCAGAGTTCAAGCCCCACGACAAAAAAAAGAAAAAAAAAGCATTCTTTCACCAGGCACCAGTGGCTCACATTTGTAATACTATCTGCTCAAGAGGCTGAGATCTGAGGATCAGTCCAGGCAGGAAAGTCCCATGAAACTCATATCCCCAATTAACCACAAAAAAAAAAAAGCTGGAAGTGAAGCTGTGGCTTAAGTAATGGCGGACTAGCCTTGAGCACAAAAGTTCAGGGACAGGGTCCAGGCCCCGGGACCTGCACAAGGGGAAAAAAAGTATTCTTTATACCTCAGATTCCTCATTTTACACCGAGGATAAATGTGTACCTACTTCATAGAGTTACTATGAAGATTGGTATAATTATTATTATCATCACACTTTTTTTTTGGGGGGGGGGTCCGGTCGTGGACCTGAACTCTGGGCCTGGGCGCTGTCCCTCAGCTCTTCAGTTCAAGGCTAGCACTCTACCACTTGAGCCACAGTGCCACTTCCGGCTTTTTTCTTTTTGCTTATGTGGTGCTGAGGAATCAAACCCAGGGCCTCATGCATGCAAGGCAAGCACTCTACCACTGAGCCACCTTCCCAGTCCCCCACACTTTTAAATCTATCCCTTAGCCTCACATTCCCCCTTCTAACAAACACATTTCTCTAATCTTCTTTAAAACATGTACTGTTTTTACTGTCTCTATTTCCTCATTCTCTCTTGAATCTCCTTTGCTCAGGCATTTGTCTTTACCAATCCCTGAAAACCCACTATCAAAAGACAATTAGGGATTGTCATGCAACTAAATCCAGTAATCTACTCTCAGTCCTCATTAACAGCCAACACACACAGAACACTTACTATGAAGCCAAACGTACTCATTTAGTCCTCACAATAACTGAAGGATAGATGCTGTAATTATCTAAATTTAGAAAAGACGAAAGCAAGGCATCTACAGGTGAAGTAACTTGTTCAAAGTTACAGAGTTTACTCAATCTCTCAGCGAGTTCTACAGAAAACCCCATAATTTGCTTTATTATGAAGTTATTTTAACAAATACTATCCTACTCAATTCCTTCAGAAGCAATAAGCTGGTATCCCATTATACTATTTACAGTAACTTTTCAGTTACTGTAAATGCCCTACTGTGGGGGGAAAAAATTATACTATTTATCTTTTACACATTGTATTAATGTAAGATCAATGACAAGAAGACATGAATACAGGAAAATATAGCAAATAATAAGAAAATAAACAAGACAATAAAAACAAATCAGTGGATGACCTAAATATTAGTTAACTAATAAAGATTTCTGAAATAACTATTACAAGGGCAGAATGTGCATATTAGTGATAGTGTACTTAGCTATATATAAGACTCTGGGTTCAATCCCCATTTTTTTACACATGCAAAAATGTGTAAATAAAATAACTCTTACAAATACACTGAAAATGTACAAAAATAAAAGAGAATTTCAAAAGAAAATGTATGAATCTAGAAAATTAATTAAATGAGTATTCTAAGAAGAAAAAATACAGTATCTAAAATTGAGATCTCAGAATAGCTTGGACAATGCTCAAAAACAAATCAGTAGAAAATATCCAGGGCTGGGAAGGTGGCTCAGTGGTGGAGCACTTACCTTGCATGCCTGAGGCCCTGGGTTCGATTCCTCAGCACCACATAAGCAAAGAGAAAAAAAAAGCCGGAAGTGACGCTGTGGCTCAAGTGGTAGAGCGCTAGCCTTGAGCTGAAGAGCTGAGGGACAGCGCCCAGGCCCAGAGTTCAGGCCCCATGACAGGACCCCCCCCAAAAAGAAAGAAAGAAAGAAAGAAAATATCCATTCTAAAGCACAGAAAAAAATATAATAATAACTGAGAAGAAAACAGGAGCATATGGGAGCTGTGGGACTCTCTTAGCATGTTACCTACATATAACAAGAAATGAGAGAAGCAGACACTGGTAGCTCTTCCTAGCTACTCAGAAGGCTGAGATCTGAGGATCATGGTTGTAAGCCAGCCCAGGCAGGAAAGTCTGTGACTCTTATCTCCAATTAACCAGTTGAAAACCAGAAGTGGTGCCATAGCTCAAGCGGTACAGTGCCAGTCTTGGAGCAAAAGAGCTTAGGGACAGCACCCAGCCTCGAGTTCAAGCCCCAAAACTTACAAAAAGAAAAGAAAGCAAAGGGACAGAAGCAGTATTTCAAAGGCTAGAAGTGAAGAGATTTTTTTCTAAGACTGATGAAAGAAATAAGCTCAGAAATTTAAGAAACTTAATGAGCCTTAAAAACTAGAATGAGTTAAATATTTAAAGACACAGAATATTTCATCCTGAAAGGAAGATTATAATAGATATATCACACTTCCCTCTTAAAAACCCACACAAAAGAAACTCTGTCCTAATCCTTGGAACCCAAGAATACAAAACTGTATAGTCCCAAAAACTTTGCAAACATGACTACAGCAAAGATTTTGAGATAAGAAAATTACCCTGCATATCCCTTTGGTTCTGATCCAATCACAAAAATCCTTCTAAGAGAAAAGATAATGCAAATATTAAGGGTAATGTTCAACTAGTTTTAAAGATGAAAGCAAGGGTATGTGCAATTATTTCAGTACTGGGGAAAGGAAAAAGTATTCTAGAATTCCTTTCAGTACTTGGTTTTAGGCCAAAGGAAACTTATTTTGGACTTCCAACCTCCAGAACTAAAAGAATAGTACTGTTGCAAGTCAGTAACGTATTACTACTACAATAGTGGGACATTAATATAAGAACCTATAAAACAAAAATAAATAATAATCCCAAGTTTATCTCTACTCAATAATATGGCTACAACTCTAAAAGCAAACACTGACAGAGCAAACAAACAAAATAAAATCACTGAGTCCATTATATTTGGAAAATTTAACATTTCTTTCAGAAACTAATAAAGCAGGAGACAAAAAAAATCATGGGCTGGGAAGTTGGCTCAGTAGTAGAGTGCTTGCCTCACATGCATGAGGCCCTGGGTTCGATTCCTCAGCACCACCTAAGCAGAAAAAGCCAGAAGTGGTACTGTGGCTCAAGTGGCAGGGCACTAGCCTTAAGCTGAAGAGCTGAGGGGCAGGCCCAGAGTTCAGGCCTCATGACCGACCAAAAAAAAAAAAAAAAAAAAAAAAAAAATCAGTGGACAGCACAGATGGTTCATGCCTGTAACCCTAGCTACGCAGGAGGCTACTTAGGAGGCTGAGATCACAATTCAAAGCCAGTCTGGGCAGGGAAGTATATGACCCTTTTATCTCTAACCACCAAGGAGTCAGAAGTAGAGCTGTAGCACAAGTGGTAGAGCACCAGCCTTGAGTGAAAAAGCTAAGGGACAGTGGCCAGACCCTAAATTCAAGCCCATTACTGCGCACACGCGCACACGCACACGTGCACTCGCACGCACACACGCACACACACACACACACACACACACACACACACACACACACACCAGTAACATATAGATTTAGTCAATACTATTAGCTATCTTGACCTAATTGACATTTGATAAAAAAATAAAATCAAACACTGTGAAACACATACTCTTCATAACGTTTACCAAGGCAGATCATATGCTAGGTTATAAAACAAGCCTCAACAAATACAGAGGGCTGACTAAAGTGAAACTAGAAATAAACAGAAATAACAAAGCAAAACAAAATCCATTTGCTGGTTCACAAATAAGGAAATTATAGAGCTATCTCCCTCTCTTTCCACCATCCCAAAGTTGTCATACCCTGGAGGCAAGTGGGGAAAGGTAAGGAAGGAGGGAGGGAAAGGAAAGAAGGAAGAGAATGCTTCTCACTTCTCAGAAAAATAACTCTTTCAGAATCAGCTTTGTCTTTGATCCTGCTCCTCTTGTTCCTAAAGTCTTTGTTTTCCTTTCTATTCCCTGCCTCTCATTCTTCAGAGCCTGCTTTAACCCTACTTTTGCCATAAAGTAATTCCTACTTACTTTTTATCTATGATGATCTGGCCTTAATCTCAACTTCTAGTCCAGATGTTGTCCATACCTGGGATTGGGTGCCAAATACCTCAACTTTGAAGTATTACCTAAACATTGCATAAGGTTATACACTAATTATTCAGATGGAATGTCAGCTATTTAATGACACAACTTATATCCTTACAACCTTGCTATTCAAGGATCAGCATCAACTGAAAAGCATGTTCCTCTCCAGACTTACTATAGTAAAATATTCAAGTTTTTATTTTGTCTTGTTTTGTTTTTTGCTGGTACTGAGACTTGAACTCAAGGTCGAAGCATTGTCTCTTAGTTTTTTGGCTCAAGGCTGAAGCTCTACCACTTAAGCCACACTTCAACTTCCAGCTTTTTTTCTGATTAATTGGAGATAAAAAGCCTCATGGCCTTTCTGCCCAGGCTTGTTTCAAACTGCAATCCTCAGATCTCAGCCTCCAGAGTAGCTAGGATTACAGACATGAGTCATTGGTACCTGGCTTACACAAGATAGTTCAATGTTGCTAATAATGATTCATGATGACAAATAAAAACCAAGATGCTAGGTTAAGCCTCCTCTGCCATATATTTCCTTAATTAGTTTCCTATAACTAGAGGAATAGCAAATTCCTACTTCCAAACTGCCTCATTACCACCTTAGGCCCTCAAGATACATTCAATTTTGCTCAAACTAGTTCTAGATTTTTAATAAAATTTATATAACTTACCAGAGTTCTGAAAAACTATCATACTTATAAAAACTTGAAAAATTAATTGAAAACAAAGAAACATAAATTGACCCTCCTACCATTTAGGAAAACCTATATAGATAGATGCTTTGAAATTCTAAGTTGCAAGCAAGGATTTTTCATCAGTCTTTTAGGTCCAATCATAATTACCTCTCTGAACTTCATCTTTTAACACAAATGAAAATGACATTTTAGAAGGTGTCATAAAGAATAAATAAAATAACTGTAGTAGTTGCACGTATTTGCTTTCTGTTTAAACAGATAAATTTTATCTTATATTGCATGTCCAGTTTCACCCCCATTTTGGAAACAATTAGTCGATTCTTCTCTCTAACCTTACCTAGCCAATGCTATTCCACTTAAACAAAACAGCAACACCTAATCCTGAGTCTCTTTGACCAGGCAGAAAACTTTTCAAAGAGGTTTCTTGAGGACACAGAGAATGTGTGCCAAGACAGACACCAACTATTCACACCTTGTTTCTTTATTCCAAGAAACCAAGCTGATTTCTGACAGATATCATTTTGAAAACCTACAAGGACTCACTAATTCAAATTATTTCAAGAATGATTGTTGGTCCAGCACAAGTGGCTCATGCCTGTAAACTTAGCCATTTAGGAGTTGGAAAGGAAAGGCCATCACAGTTTGAGGCCAACCCGGGCAGAAAAGTTCACCAGACTCCCTTTCCAAACTAAACAGCAAATAGCCAGGCTATATGTGTGACTCATTTCATAGAAGGCCATCCTAACAAGCCTTGAGAGTTCAGAACCCCTTATCTCCAAAAATAAATAAACTGATTTGTGAAATAGGAGTTTTAAAAATAAACATATTATGAGAAATAAAAAATGTTCAGATACACTTTTCTTTTTTTTTTTTTGTCATAATGATAAAAAACAAAACAAAATATCCAATGAAGGTAGGCACAGTGACTCATGCCTGTAATCCTACCTACTCAGGAGGCTGAGATCTAAGACTAACAGGTCAAAGTCAGGCTAATCAGGAAAGTCTGTGAGATTTTTTTTCATTTTTTTTTCTTTTTGCTTATGTGGTGCTGAGGAATCGAACCCAGGGCCTCAGGCATGCAAGGCAAGCGCTCTACCACTGAGCCACCTTCCCAGCCCCTGTGAGATTTTTATCACCAATTAAGCACCAAAAAAGCCAGAAGTGGAGAAGTGGCTCAAATAGTAAAGTGCTAGCCTTGAGCAAAAAAAAGCTGAGAGATGGTTCCCAGGCCCTGAGTTCAAGCCCCCAGGATACACACACACACACACACCACACACACACACACACACACACATATAATAAAATGAGACATACAGACTCAGAGCTATATTAAAGTGTGTTTAGCTGATAAAATTATTTTCTTTTAGGGATATGTATATCTAATATTAGAATTAAATTCTAATAAATAAGATCAACAAAATATCATTAAATAATGGGCTAGGAATGTGGCTTAGTGGTAAAGTGCTTGCCTAGCATGCATGAAACCCTGGATTTGATTTTTCAGTACCACATAAACAGAAAAGGCTAGAAGTGGCGCTGTGGCTCAAGTGGTACAGTGCTATCCTTGAGCAAAAGAAAAGAAGCAGCTCAGGGACAGTGCCCAGGCCCTGAGTTCAAGCCCCAGGACTGGCCGAGAGAGAGAGAGAGAGAGAGAGAGAGAGAGAGAGAGAGAGAGAGAGAGAGAGAGAGAGAGAGAGAGAGAGAGAGAGAGAGAGAGAGAGAACCTGACATTAATAAAGCTTTCTACACTAATACCCACAAAATGATCAGAAACACACTGTATGGATTGATTTCACAAAAGGTTCAAAGGTTGCCAGGTGCCGGTGGCTCACGACTGTAATCCTAGCTACTGAGGAGGCTGAGGTCTGAGGATCACGGTTCAAAGCCAGCCCGGGCAGAAAAGTGTGTAAGATTCTTATCTCCAAGTAACCACCAGAACACCGGAAGTGGTGCTGTGGCTCAAGCGGTAGACCTCTCGCCTTGAGCTGAAGAGCGGAGAGATAGTGCCCAAACCCAGAGTTCAAGCCCCACGACCAACCCAAAAAAAAAGGTTCAAAGTTACACTAGTTCATTATTTATTTAATATATATTTGATGCTGAGGATGGAACCTGGGGCCTTACACATGCTGTGTCCACTATACCACTGAGCTATCTCCCAGCTCTGTACTCTAATTAAAATAAAGCTCTACTATGTAAGAAATCTAAAAGAACATTCACATGGTTTGTATTAACAAATTGAGCACAATCTTAATAAAATACCTAACATTTTATACCATCTAAAACCCTGGCAGAGTATTGACAGCATAGTTAAGTTACCTTCTTCAAAATAAAAGGTACACAGACTTGATGTTTTCTTTTCCTTTTGTCTATTAGTGGAAACATTCAAAATTATTGCAATTGATGATTTAGACATAACTCTTCCTGTTGGTAAAAACAGTAATATGTTTCACCGAAAAGTATATTTTACACTCTCTCTCTCTCTCTCTCTCTCTCTCTCTCTCTCTCTCTCTCTCTCTCTCTCTCTCTCTCTCTCTCTCTCTCTCTCTCTCTCTCTCTTTTTCCTCCCACAGTTTATTCAATAACAAAGAATAACTCAAATGTCCATGAGACCATTAGCTGTTATTATCTTACTATCACCAATAGCTGGTTGTCAAAAAGTCTAGCTGATTTGATTGGCACTTAGGTACTAAAAACAGTTGAAAATCACTTTCAAATACAAACATCAACAGCTCCTAAAGAACTTGACTCAGGCTTCCCAAACATCTGAACACTTGAAAGACCAAATAGTCCACTGGTGACTTGTGATGTAATCCTAGCTACTCAGGGGGCTGAGATCTGAGGATCTTGATTCAAAGCCAGCCTGGACAGATAAATCTGAGAGACTCTAATCTCTAATTAACCAGCAAAAAGCCAGGAGTGGAG
Organism: Dipodomys merriami; assembly: GCF_024711535.1. Classification (NCBI taxonomy): domain Eukaryota; kingdom Metazoa; phylum Chordata; class Mammalia; order Rodentia; family Heteromyidae; genus Dipodomys; species Dipodomys merriami. The sequence goes on along the minus strand of NW_027202271.1, from coordinate 4,000,986 downwards.
GTGCTGTTCAAGTGGCAGAACACCACCCTTCAGTGGTGTTCTTGCCACAAGCAAGAGCATGTGGCCTGAGTTCAAGATCCATCACTCACAAATATACAAAAACAAAGTCCCACAGGTCTCAACAACTGCAGGATCTCAGCAGCACCATACTATATGTAGAAATATATTTGTGCCGGCAGATCAGACTTTATAGGAACCGAAGTAAGCAGCACATACCAGAATCTCACATGAAGCTAAGTAGCAGGCAGAATTCTGAGCACATGTACAATCACACACAACCAGCCACAGGCAGATAATATCAGCAGCTATCAGGGACTGGACACAAAGATGTATTTTGATGGATAACAAAAACTCATGGTCAATCAACAAATACATATTAAAGGCTTCTTATGAATTAATCACTGTCCTGAAGACTGAGAAGCTAAGTATTAATAAAGATTGTTTACTATAGAGAAGGGTCTATGTTCAAAAGTATATGAATACAAGTGTTGTTTTGTTGTTGATGTTAGTTCAAGGGAATGTTGAATGATGAACTAAGCGGTAAACACAGGCTGTAACTAAGACACTGGGATCAACAAGACAGTACAGATTATTGGAATAGCAATACAAGGCAGGGTCAAAAGTTCAGTTCCTGGAATCAAGCCATTGAAGGGCCAAGAAGAAAGGCTGAATTCATTCAGCAAAATAAGTTTATGCTTATACTAAGCACAAGAAAAGAAAAAATAAAAAAGACAAGACAATGCTGACCTTCTGATCCTCTGAAGCTTCACGTTAGTTTTTAAGGACAGACTCTGTCTAGACTGTAGGGTAATGAGAAACCTGCCAAGCATTAGATGGCTTAATTTCAAATGGTAGGGGTATAGAGAGGTAAGTAGGCAAGAAAGATCAGCAGACATGCACACAAAAAAAAGATAGTTAAGGAAAAAATAATCTCATACCAGAAGTGGTGCTGTGACTCAAGTAGCAGAACACTTGCCTTGAGCTGAAGAGCTGAGGGACAGCATCCAAGCCCGGAGTTCAAGCCCCACAACCAACAAATAATAATAATAATAATAATAATAGGATACCAATTTAGAATTAGAGGCTGCCTAAAAAATAGGCAGAAGAGAATCCCTGTTCTTCTAGTTACTATTTTCAGATGTTCTCCATCTATTTTGTCATTTTTAAAACAGGAGTAAGTTAACTAAAAGACTCAGAAAATGAAATGGGAGGGTTCATTCTCTAAACTACAAAGAGTTACACAAATGTTAGTTATTTCTATCATTAGTTAACAGAGTGAAGCAGACAGTCAGACATTAAATAATAAAGGCCAGACTAGAATGAAGGCAATGAAAATGGTAAGAAGTTGTGTAAGAAGAAAATTGCAAGATTATATATAAAATATATCACTTGTCAAATACACATTGAAAGATCTGGCTAACAATCAGGGGGTACATCAGAAGGAAATTTTTTTATCATAAAATCAGGAAGGATGAAAGATATGACAGCACTAAATTTCAAAAAAAATAAAACTATTAAATACAGCCAGGTACCATGGTTCACACCTGTCATTCTAGCTGTTCCAGGGGCTAAGATCTGAAGATGTCGGTTCAAAGCTAGCCAGGCAGGAAAATCCAAGAGTCTCTTATCTGCAATTAACCAACAACAAGCAGTAAATACAGCTGTAGTTCAAGTGGTAGAGCACCAGCTATGACAAAGCTGGAAGAGATACTGTGGCTCAAGTGGTAAAGCACTAGCCTCGAGCTGAAGAGCTGAGGGACAGCGCCCAGACCCAGAGTTCAAGCCCCATGACAAAAAAAAAAAAAAAAGAGTGACAAAGCTAAGGGGAAAGTACCCTGAATTCAAGTCCCAGTATGAATACATACACACACATACACACACACAAAGTAAGTACAAATATAACATCTTTTTTTAAAAGTATAACAAGAAGAAATTGCAGAGGTCAAGGAGTTCTGATAGGCTGTCTGTGGAAGGCTGAAGACTGTCTGTGGAATATTCATGCCCAGCCTCCCAAATACTATAAATCTAAAGCCTCAATTTCTTTTTTATTTTTTTGCAATAGAGGTATATTTTAAGTTAGGTTGATCGCCTTTATGACATTCCTGATGGTTCTTTATATCTGAGGTATGTTATTTTGTACAAATGTCTGTATCTGAATTCTTTTGTCTAAGATCAGAGATCAAAATCTTTTATTTATTCAATAAGTGTTACACACAAGTTATACATTAAAAGATACATATCAGAATTGGTGGCAGCTTTAATCAATTCAAAAATAACCCAAAACAGAATGCAAACAATAGGTGGATCTTATTTTTTATCTAATCTGCTATTCTTCTTTTGATTGGAGAATTGAGTCCATTAATATTTAGGGTTATTATACAGCAAAATGTGTCATGTTTCCTGACTTTTTTTTTTTTTTTTTGTCGGTCATGGGGCTTGAACTCTGGGCCTGGGCTCTGTCCCTCAGATCTTCAGCTCAAGGCAAGCACTCTACCACTTAAGCCGCAGCACCACTTCTAGTTTTCTAAGTGGTTTGTTGGAGGTAAGAGTCACACCAACGTTCCTGCCTGGGCTGGCTTTGAACTGGGATCCTTCAGATCCGAGCCTCCTGAGTAGCTAGGATTACAGGCATGAGCCACTGGCGCCTGGCCTACTTGCAATTTTTTTTTTTTTTTTTTTTTGGTTAGTCGTGGGGCTCGAACTCTAGGCCTGGGCGCTTGCTGTCTCTGACTGAGCTCTTCAGCTTAAGGCTAGCGCGCTACCACTTGAGCCACAATGCCACTTCCGGCTTTTTCTGTTAATGTAGTGCTGAGGAATCGAACCCAGGGCCTCATGCATGCAAGGCAAGCACTCTACAGCTGAGCTACCTTCCTAGCCCCTTCTTCTAGCAATTTTTGTCTGATATGTTCTTTTGATTTTGATTGCTTTCTTCAGATTATATTACTCCCTTTAGAATTCTTTGTAATGCTGGTTTAGTTGTCACAAATTCCTTTAATGTTTGTATGTAATGGAAAGTTACAGTTTCACCATCTAATATAAATGATAATTTCACTGGACAGATGAGTTTGGATTGGCAGTTGTTGATCCTCAGTGCTTGGATTATACCATTCCAGGCTCTCTTTGCATTGAGGGTTTGTGTGGAGAGGTCTGCAGTGATTCTGATTTTCTTTTCATTACAATATACCTCCTTGTTTAGTTTTGCAGCATTTAAAATCAGTTCCTTACTATTCATGGCTGATGTCTGGCAATTGCTTAGACTTCATTAAACTTTCTTCTATTTTTTTTTTATTCCAGATGAGTAATGAAAACACATGAGCTGACTATTTCTTAACCAGTACGGGAATAGTTATCAGAGACTTCTTTATGTTATTTTGCAATGTAGAGAGACAATAAGGAAAAGGTATTGCTTCCTTTTAAGTTATGTTTTAGAAAGGCTATGGCACAAAACACCTAACTTTATTAATGCTGGATATTATGGTCAGATCTTGGGAATAATCATAACAATCATTAGCAGTATACATCATTGAGATACCATTGTCATTCCAGCATAAAATAATTTAAATCCTGAAGTAGAAGACCACCAAATAACAATGATATAGACTATAACAATACATGTGTACCACAAACAGAATGACAAGTTCTACCATTTCAACCATACTGGTGTATTGTTCCATCTCCTAAAGAATGGCTAAGTCTGCCACAGAAATCAACAGAAACTATTTTCTAGGATCTATAAATCTTTTGATTCTCACATGTAAAATCAGATTGTGATACTTCACCTAGATAAGTGAGAAATACTGGGATACTATAGTAGCGACAGAAATTATGAACTGGTTATTCAATTCAGAGGATTCTTTTTTGTTGGTGGTGGTGTCAGTGGTACTGGTCACAGAGCTTGAACTCAGGACCTGGGCGCTGTCCCTGAGCTCTTTTGCTCAAAGCTAGTGTTCTACCACTTTGAGCCACAGCACTACTTTTGGTTTTCTGGTGATTAATTGGAGATAAAGAGTCTCACAGACTTTCTTGCCCAGGCTGGTTTCGAACTACAATCTTCAGATCCCAGCCTTCTGAGAAGCTAGGATTGCAGACATAAGCCACCGGTGCATAGCCAGAAGATTCTTTAATCAATGGTGATTATTCAAGCATCTACAGTAGCATCAGTAAGAATTACTAGTGAGTTAATTATCCATTAATGGTTTTGAAACAAAAGCAAGTTGCTAAATACCTGTAACAGATATTACATGATTATATTGCAGTGATAATGTACTAAAAGTACTTACAAATCAATAAAATTTCCTGTTAACAGAAAACAGCAGCTCCCAGAATATGTTTAAATGATTTAAGTTTTCTTAATGCAGAATTAACATTCCTAAGCAACTATGGTCTACCAGGAACTATACATCTACATTAATATCTTATTTGCTTCTTGCTCAAGTCCCCCAAACTGTTTCATTTTGCTTTATTTTTGTCCTTATAAGGGAAAAAAACAAGGTAAGAATATGGCACAATGGCTGGATTCATACACATAAAATAGTATTAGGTAAGTGAATAAATTAATGAATGAATGGAAAGGATACACTTAAAATGGCATGACTTACTTCTGACATCATAGGCAAAACATTTCTATTATCAGTAGAAATTCGGTGGAAACCAACCCATAAACTCCTGAGCCAGAAAGACTCTTAGAGAAGATTCTTTATTTTACTCTCTCACTTTAAGGATGAAGCCAAGAGAAAATATTTGATATGTCTAAAGCAACGGATCTAATTAGTAGCAGAAGTAGAACTGTACCCTGAGTCTTATAACTACCATTTCTGTAGTATAAACTATATTTCCTTGAGGGTTGATAGGAGCTCCTACAGGAAGGAACTAAAATGACAATGAAATCACATGAGCTATTAATTCATATAAGGTACTCGCAGCTATAATAAACTAAGGAAAGGACTCTGCTTGTCTCCTACTGCAAGCTGCAAGACACATCCCCAAAGGATTTCGAAGAGGTCACCAAACTGGCCTTATCACCCATCCTCAGGTCACAGAATATTAGACTAAAGATTCATAACGGAGATATTTTTAAAGTAATTAAATATAGAAAGCTGTTTTCTCCTCTCCAAAGAAAAGGGGTATAGAAGGTCTCTCTCTCCTATCAAGTCAACTAGGATGACCCATGGTTTTCTTTACTTAAATAGAAAAAAACCTAAAAGAAGTTCATGGCATTCTTTCACTTCTATAGAACTGTCAACAGTGACCCATCCATTCTTATCTGATACCACTCACGCACATAGAATGAATGGGTTCTGGAGAAAAATCTCAGGTTCCAGAGTCCTGGCATATAAATAAAGATATAGTGATGTCTGCTACTCACCTGGAAAAGTCTGAAGGGAAGAATACAAAAAAAAAAAAAAAAAAAAAAAAAGTGAAGGAATAGTAACTAAGCAAGCTTCACTTTCACTGTTTGACAAGTCACAGACAGAGATACTTCCTATTGCCTAAGTGGACAAAACTGAAAATGTAACAAAAATAAGCCAGTTCATTGGAATTTGGTCAAAAAGCTTTGGGTATGAAAAAAGAGTAAGTAGGAAATAGGATCCAGGGATTATAAACAAATCAGAGACAGGGTAGAACACTACCACTCTCAGAAGTCTTTTTTTTTTTCCAGTTAGCAAAACATCTTCAGCCTCCAGCAAAAGCAGGCATCTATAATCAAGTTGCCATTTGGCTTTAAAATATAGAGAAAGTTCATCTGACTGCTCTTGACCAGATTTTCCATCAGAAACCCAACTTCCAAAATATAGAAATGTTCAGTCAGGTGTTATAATCCCATGCTTATAATCCCAGCTGCTCGGGAGATAGACATAGCAGGATCACAGTCCAAGGCCAGCCTGGGCAAGGGCAAACTTAGCAATGGAATTCTTATTGGAAAGACAAACTGAAAAGCAAAAGAACTGGAGGTATGACTCAAGTGGTAGAGCACTTGCCTAGAAAGTAAAAGGCCTGAAATTCAATCTCCAGTACTCACGCCCCCTCCCAAAATAGTCATTCAAGAGTGCTACATATTCCATAATTGTACCTTATTTTGAGCTCTCTCTTCCTAAACACCTCTACCCAAAATGTGTTGGAAATTGTTCAGCAGCAATACTACAGAGGAATGATTAAGGCTAGAACACAGCCACAGGTAAGATTCAAATCTAGTACTAACCTGTGTGACCATGGGCAATACGGTTTAACTTCTCAATACCTCACAGTGGAAGATTATTGTGAGGATCATACAAGTTTAAATGTGGTTAGAGTTTAGAGATGTTGCTTCTGGCATATAAGTGCTTGATAAATATATAAAAATAAAGCTTTTTTTTATTAGAAAACTCTTAACCTAAAATAACCTACCTCTCCACCAAGGGCATTTTACAAAATTGCCTTTATTTATAATTTTATTTTATTTTATTTATGCTGTTATTGGGACTCAAACTCAGGGCCCAAACACCATCCCTAAGCTTTCTGCCACCAGCTCCCCACACAAGTGCTTTTAAATGAAGTTTTTGTTTTTGTTTTCAACTTCATACCACATGTCAGTGCCCAAAAAGTTTTCTCAAAATGTGTTTTAGGCGCTGAACTTGGTGAGCTGCAATAGCTAACAAAATTAATTGACATTGAATAAATAAAGGACATTGAATTGACTTGAAACAAATTCAATTGGAATGCCCAGAACATACTTAAGAAACTTCAACTATACTTACAATGAGTATGGAGCAATAGCTTTCTTTTTGTGTGTCAGTATTAGGGCCTGGGCACTGTCACTTAGGTTTTTTGCTCAAGCGTGGTGATCTACCTCTTGACCTATAGCTCCACTTCCACAATAGCTTTCATTTTATATTTTTACTCAGCCTGTAATGGACACAGGCAAGGTATTATCCACTTGACATGTAGGGCCTGAGTCATTGAGAGGTGTAACAGTATTTTCCACAGGGTTCCATTACACTGTGGCCACCTCACAGTGAGTCATGAACAGAACGGATTTGAACTCAAAAGTCCAAGAGCATTACTTGTATCACAAAAGTTCATCTTCAAAGATTCATTGTAAAAGGAAAATTCTGAAATGTGCGAATAAACATATTTTATATTCTATAGAGTAAAAAAGACTCCATTGCTTTGGAAGGAAAAATTCCTGTTATATCTTTTTTCTCAAGGTAGACAGACAACATAGTTCTCATCCACACGTACAGAAAACCACTGAAATATGACATATACGCATCTATTTGTATTCTAAGGGTAGGGAATTTAACTGTGATTGTGAAAGGCATTTATCCTTAGTTATATTATTGTATTTCCACCACTTGTGATCCTTACTTTAACAGCTTACAATTAAGATGGTTTTTCTGCTTTGGGTGTGTGTGTGTGTGTGTGTGTGTGTGTGTGTGTGTGTGTGTGTGTGTGTGTGTGTGTGTGTGTGTGTGTGTGTGTGTGTGTGTGTGTGTGTGTGTGTGTGTGTGTGTGTGTGTGTGTGTGTGTGTGTGTGTGTGTCGGTGTCTGTGTCTGTATGTGTGTGTGTGTGTCTGTGTCTGTGTGTCTGTGTGTCTGTGTGCTTGGCTTTTTCACTCAAAGCTGGCACTCTGAGCCAGCCACACTGGCTGTCACTGACTTGTACTGAGCCACAGCTCCACTCCTGGCCTTTATGGTGATTAATTGGAGACAAGTGTCTCATAGACTTTCCTACCTGGACTAGCTTCAAACCTTCATCTTCAGATCTCAGCCTCCTGAATAGCACCTGGCTGATTGAAAGACAGCCAAACATGGCCTTCTTAATCATCTTCAGCAGTTGATTTAGTTTTCTACCATCTGCATTCTAGTTCATCTCTCACCACAATGCTTCACACTCAGGCAACTTGTAAAGGACACAAAGATATTTATTATTTCAACAGTTCAGTCATTGACTGGTGACTGACCTAAGTCATCAATATGTGCATAGAAGAAGCCTGGACTCAGACTTCACCACCAGTCAGGTTTGTATTCTAAACAGATTTGTTTTACAACATGGACGTTTATTTTTGTTTGTTTTTTTCAAGATCATTTACATTTCAGACTTCATTTGCTGACATCTTATCTCACAGAAATGTGCTTGCAGTGCAAACAAAAGTAATCATCTAGTCAAAGGTTTGGGTAGCACTATTATGTAAAAAAGTATTAAAAGAAGTATTTTTTAAAAATGGGTTTATTTTTAAAAGAGAGAGAAGTCACAAGTATTTTGTTGTTGATTTTTTTTCTTCTTTAGCCAGGGTAATTAAAATATGTAAAATCACATGGCTTGTGTTTCAATATTCATCCAATTTAATATTTCTTAAGATAGAAAAGGAACTCTTTAGAAGTTCCAACCAAATCTTTAGAAGATACCTTAGGTTAGGTTTGCCACAAAGAAATAAAGAGACATTCCCTTAGAGTTTATATATAAACCATGTGTGTATTTAATCACTTTAGGTAAGGGATCTTAGTAAGAACCCAGTTAGTAGAAGTAGAAGTATGCTCAGGTTAATGATACACTAAATAATACACTTAAGAAGTTTAAGGATTAACATGCCAATCAGTTCACTGTGGCAAGCAAGCAGTTGAAAATCAATAAGTAACCCCCAAGTCCTTAGAGATAAAAAGAAAAAGAAAAAAATGCAATTCCATTAGTGTGCATATCAATGATGTCATCTAGGTGTAAGAGTCCATTTCCCAATCAGGTAAAGAATCTAGAAGCATGCTGGCTGCCAATGCTCATGTCTGCAATACTAGCTGCTCAGGAAGATGAGATCTGAGGATCATGATTTGAAGTCAGCCCAGGCAGAAAAGTCCATGAGACTATCTCTAATTAGCAAGCAAAAAGCTGGAAGTAGAGCCACATCTCAAGTGGTAAAGTATTAGTGTTGTGAAAAAGGTCAGCAACAGTGCCCAGGCCCTGGGTTCAAGCCCTAGGACTTGCCAAAAAGAAAATAAAAGAAATAAAAAAGAAGAAAACAGAGAGGAGAGGAGAGGAGAAGAGAGGGGAGAGGAGGGGAGGGAGGGGAGGGGAAGGGAGGGGAGAGGAGAGGAGAGGCTGCCACACCAGCCAGGCACTGGTGGCTCCTGCCTGTAATCCTAGCTACTGAGGAGGCTGAGATCTGAGGATCACAGTTCAAAGCCAGCTCAGGCAGGAAAGTCTGTGAGACTCTTATCTCCAATTAACCACCAGAAAACCAGAAGTGACACTGTGACTTAGTGGCAGAGCACTAGCCTTGAGCAAAAGAGCTCAGGGACAGCAGCACCCAGGCCCTGAGTTTGGTCCCATGACAGACCAAAATGCCAAACTATTACTACACCTTTATTGTAAAGTCATAATAGAAGCCAAGAGAACCATTTTTATATTAATGTTATTAGGCAACCTTCAGAAAATTTCTATTTTCAAATGGCAATCAAAGCTGTGTACAGTTGGCTCACACTTGTAATCCTACCTACTTAGCAGGCTGAGACCTGGAAGATGAAACTTTGAAGCCAACCCCAGGCAGAAAGTTCTCAAAGACTCCATTTCCAATTAATCAGGAAAAAGCCAGAAGTGGTATTGTGGCTCAAGTGGTAGAGAGCCAAACTTGAGCAGAAGGAACTAAGCAAGATTGCATGGAACTCAGTTCAAATCTCAGTACTACCACAAAAAAAAAAAAAAAAGGAAGGAAAGAAGGAAGGGAAGGAGGGAAGGAGGGAAGAAGGGAGAGAGAGAAAATGCTATAGGTAATGGTTATTCTGAAGACCAATTATCTAGATTCTCCTAAGTAGAAAGTTGAAGGAGTATGAAAGTATAAGATGGGGAGAAATTTACTCCAGACTGTTGTTGTTTTAGTCTGTGTTCTCATATCAGAGTTCAGGATCACTGAATAAACACTTTAATACTTTTTTAACTTTTAATTTTCTTCTTCTGCTAGAGGAAAAAGAAGGGTAATAACAAAAATGATAGTAATAGGGGTGATATCAATCAAGATGCATTGTACTCATAAAATGACATGTTGAATGGTAATGCCTTTGTACAACTTCTTGAAGATAATGAAAATATAAATTTAAATTAAGTAAATAAAGGCCTGGGAGCCAGTGGCTCATACTTGTCATACTAGCTAGGAGGCTGAGACCTAAGGATTACAGTTTGAATTCAAGCCAGACAGAAGAGCCCATAAGACTCATCTCTAATTAACAACTTGAAAAATGGAAAGTGGAGCTTTGGCTCAAATGGTAGAGTGCTAGCCTTGAGCAAAAAAGCTCAGGGACAGTGTCCAGGCTCTATGCTTAAGCCCTAGGACCAGCATGGAAAATAAATATCCAGGAAAAAATTTATAGCCATAATTATCATCTTTAAAACATTTACTAAGCACCAAAGTGCAAGAACTTTAATTTATTTTCAACATTTTTAATTCTCACAACAAATATACAATGTTATTTCCATTTATTTGGCCCATGTAGCTTTCCAATATTCATTGAGCTCCTATAGACACATGAGTACAGCATTTTCATTCATGATGACTAGATGAAAGACTTGAAAACTCTGATACAGTACATGGCTGGAGATGTTTTTCATCAGCATTAAGTACTGGTATTGAGCTGGGCACCGGTGGCTCAGCCTTATAATCCTAGCTACTCAGGAGGCTGAGATCTGAAGATCATGGTTCAAAGCCAGCCCAGGCAGGAAAGTAGGTGAGACTCTTATCGCCAATTAACTAACAGAAAACTGGAAGTGGCACTGTGGCTCAAGTGGTAGAGGGCTAGCCTTGAGCTGAAGAGCTCAGGGACAGGGTCCAGGCCCAGAGTTCAAGCCCCACAAGCGACCAAAAAAAAAAAAAAAATTGGTATTAAATAAAAGTATAGGAAAAGCTGGGTGTGGTGGTGCACCTGTCATCCCAGATAGGCAGGAAGTATAATTTGAAAGATTGTGATCCAGGGAGGCCTAGAGAAAAGCAAGACCCTTTCTCAAAAATAAAGTAAAGCTGGGAGCTGATGGCTCACCCCTGTAATCCTAGCTACTCAGTAGGCTGAGATCTGAGGATCATGGTTCAAAGCCAGCCCAGGCAGGAAAGTCTGTGAGACTCTTATCTCCAATTAATCACCAGAAAACTGGAAGTGGCGCTGCAGGTCAAATGGTAGAGCACTAGCCTTGAGCTGAAGAACTGAGGGACAGCGCTCAGGCCCAGAGTTCAAGCCCCATGACCAACAAAAACAAAAATAAATAAAGTAAAAAAAGGCTGGAGGCATGGTTCAAATGGTAGAGTAAATTCTAGCAAGTATAAAGTGCTGAGTTCAAACCCCAAAAATATATATAATCTCATTATCTTATTTTTTAATACAACAAAATGGCATTCTAATATTGAAAGATAGGAAAATCAGACAACAAAACTGGTGTCCAAAAATGCTCAAATTTAAAAGTGCAAAGTCTGGGCTGGGAAGGTGGCTCAGTGGTAGAGTGCTTGCCTTGCATGCATGAGGCCCTGGGTTCAATTCCTCAGTACCACATAAGCAGAAAAAGCCGGAAGTGGTGCTGTAGCTCAAGTGGTTGAGCGCTAGCCTTGAGCTGAAGAGCTGAGGGACAGCGCCCAGGCCCAGAGTTCAGGCTCCATAACCGACAAAAAAAAAAGCAAATCATTAAATGTCCTTGAGTTATCTATCCTATGTAGAGTGGTAATCGTAAAAGATAAATGAAAAATTAAGGGGAGTGAGATGGGAAGGGATGAGAAGGGGAAACAAAGGAGGTGGCATCAATGCTTGATAAGAAATGTACTCATTACCTTGCCCATGTAACTGTAACCCCTCTGTATGGTATTTTCACAATTAAAAAAAAAAACAAAAGATAAAAAAGTCCACTGGGGCTTGGCTCATGTCTTAATTTTGGTTTTTGGAGACTGTAGCCTAGGGTTTCCCCAAATTGTGATCTTCCTGCCTCTATCTATGAAGTGTTGGGATTTAAGCCATCTACCTTATGCCCAGAAAAGGAACTTTGTTCTTTTCTACAAAGTTTAACACTTGAAGCACACTGCTAAAATCTTCTAAATATGTATGTCAGTTTTGGTATGACATGGGCTGTAATTTTGTTAATATGGATCATGGTGTATATATGACATTAAACAATCAAAACTGTTAAAAAAAAAAAAAAAAAAGTCCTGGAGGGGGGGAATGAAAAATTAAGAGCTATAGAAAGCTCATACAAAATTAAGAACCACAATTAAAGAACTTCTATACTTAAAGACAAGAACTGAATCTGCTACAAAAGTAAGAGAGATCCAATTATGCTTATGTAACAAAACAGGTTAATAATATAATTGAGACTAATAGAATTTGTTGCCAAACTCAGGATATACTGGCAGATTAAAATTCAGAAGCACCAAAATGCCTAAATAGATATTCAAAAATGTCACAGAGCCAGGCTGCAATGTCTCAGGACTGCAATCCTAGGCTGAGAATCTCAGTTCAAAGCCATCCCAAGCAGGAAAGTCCATGAGATTCTTTTTTTTTTTTTTTTTTTTGTCGGTCGTGGGGCCTGAACTCTGGGCCTGGGCGCTGTCCCTCAGCTCTTCAGCTCAAGGCGAGCGCTCTACCACTTGAGCTACAGCGCCACTTCCGGTTTTCTGGTGGTTTATTGGAGATAGGAGTCTCACGGTCTCTGCTGCCCGGGCTGGCTTTGAACCGCGATCCTCAAATCTCAGCCTCCTGAGTAGCTAGGATTACAGGCGTGAGCCACCAGCGCCCGGCTCCATGAGATTCTTATCCCTAACTAACCATTGAGAAGATGAAAGTGAAGGTGAGGCTCAAGTGGTAGAGACCTTTATCTCCAATTAACCAGCAAAAACCCAGAAGTAGAGGTGTGGTTCAAGTAGTAGGTGCCAACTTTGAGGAAAAAAAGCTAAAAGAGAACGTGAGGCCCTGAGTTCAAGTCCAAGAGTACCACCACAAAAGAATAAAAAAAGAGAAGGAAGGAAGGAGAGAGAGAGAAAGAAACAAGAACGAAAAACAAAAAGCATAGCCAAACACATAAAAACAGACTGAAAAGAAATATACCAAAATTCTAATTGTAATTATCAGGGAAGTGAATCATGACTGGCTGTTTTCCTCATTTGTTCTGATTCTTTCCTAAGGAGATTATGTTATTTCAATAACAGAACAAAAACTGAATAAGAGTAACTTCCTTATGAAATTAAAAACTGATTTTAAAGATCCATGAATTAGGCTTGTACAACATATTCCCTGCATCTAAGTATCATTTTTTAATGCCCTCAGCTCTGCCAATGAGTGTTACAGGTGCCACGCCCCATCAGCTCTAGATACCAGAGAAAGGGTACAAAAAAGGTAAATGTATTGTGAATGTATCATTGTTGCTTCTGGTCCAGTTATTCAGTTTACTTCTTAGAGTAATCTTTAACCTACTGCAAAAGTATTAGCTAGCAATGGTTCCAGAAATCAAATGACAGACAATTTAGGAGGAAGTCTTACTATCCATTTTAAGTCTCCAGCCTCTTATATTAGGTGAAGTTATTAGAAAGTAGTATATCATCAAGTATAGCAAGCATATGGCAGTATGGGGTGTGAAATGGTGTGTGTGTGTATGTGTGTGTGTGTATGTGTGTGTGTGTGGTGTGTGTGTGTGGTGTGTGTGTCTATTGTGTGTATGTGTGGTGTGTGTGTGTGTGTGTGTGGTGTGTGTGTGTATTGTGTGTATGTGTGCCAGAACTCAGGGCCTCACACTTTCACTTGGCTTTTAAGCTCAAGGATGGCACTCTACCACTTGAGCCACAGCTCCATTTCTGATTTTTTTGTTGGTTAATTAGAAAAAAAGAGTTTCATGAATTTTCCTGCCTGGCTGGCATCAAACCACTATTCTCAGTTCTCAGCCTCCTGATTTGCTAGGATCATAGGCTTGAGCCACCAGCACCCAGCTGTGTTGGTAGTGATTTTACAAAAATACTAAAGGCCATAGCAAAGAAACATAAGGCTACATGGTCTACCTCATTTGTAATAACTAGAATATGTCTAGGATATTCTTAACAGAGGATCACAATGGCTGAATAGTTATGTGTATAAGACCATATAAAATGATGCTTACTGAAATAAACGCCAAGAAATGGAAACAAGTGGTTTTTCTAGTGTACTATTTGCCATTATTTCTTTTTCTTTCTTCTTTGTTCCCCCTTTGGTTTATTCCCTGTTGTCACTGTTTTTGATATCTGTACCACTTGGAAAATGGTTTCTACACAAACGTATTTGGTAATATTGTTAAAAATTAAATTCAATATGACCAGTCATGGGCATGTCAGGTATAGTCTAGACTCAAGAGACTGGATTAGTCATTCTCTGATGTGGAACCCATAACATGAGCTTTCAAGGTACTTTGAAGGTACTTAACTCTGACCCTTGGCTTTCTGAGTGTTTCTTATTTTCATCACTATGAGTTATATAACAATGTACATAAATAGTTCCCCAAACCTTATCCTTCCTACTCCCAGTTTTCTTCTTGTTATAAATATGTAAGTCACATACTGTAACCATACCACATTTATCCTATTCTAATTTATTTTTTTATTGTAAAGATACTATACAGAGGGTTTCAGTTACATGAGTGAGGTAATGAGTACACTTCCTCTTGAACATTGTTACCCCCTCCATTGTTTTCCCCCTATCATCCCCTCCCTCCCTCCCTTCCCCGCCTATTCTAATTTAGTAAAAGCCACCATTTAAATTCTTTTCCCATACAGGTTTTCAATTGGTATGGATTTGTTTGTTTTTAGTTTTTTATTTTTATTTATTTATGTTTGAATAAGTGAGTTTTGTTTTCTTTTTTTTTAACTTAAATTTTATTGTAAAGGTGATATCCAGAGGGATTACAGTTACATATGTAAGGTAATGAGTACATTTCTTTTTAAGTGGTGTTACCCTTTCCCTCATTTTCTACCATTCCCCATACACACCCTTCTCTCCCAAGTTGTAAAGTTCATTTCCAACAGTGTGTCCAGTAAGTATCTTGGTTACCTTCATTCACTCTTTATCCCACCATTTCTGCGATTCCCTTTCCCTTCCCAAATCAGATAAACTTATATACAAGACAAACATAATCCATACATAACATCATAATCACTAACTGGATAGCTCTGTGTTCCTGCTTGCTGAAAATTTCTTTTTAATTCCTCCAAGAAAATTCCTTTTTAAAAAAGTGGGGGGCTGGGAAGGTGGCTCAGTGGTAGAGCGCTTGCCTTGCATGCCTGAGGCCCTGGGTTGGATTCCTCAGCACCACATAAGCATAAAGAAAAAAACCGGAAGTGGTGCTGTGGCTCAAGTGGTAGAGTGCTAGCCTTGAGCTGAGGAGCTGAGGGACAGTGCCCAGGCCCAGAGTTCAGGCCCCACGACCGGACCCAAAAAAACAAAAAAAGAAAAAAAAGTGGGAACTAGGAAGGTGGCTCAGTGGTAGAGTGCTTGCCTTGCATGCATGAGGCCCTGGGTTCCATTCTTCAGCACCACATAAGCAGAAAAAGCCAGAAGTGGTGCTGTGGCTCAAGTGGTAGAGTGCTTGAGCTGGATAGCTGAGGGACAGCAACCAGGCCCAGAGTTCAGGCTCTATGACCAACAACAACAACAACAAAAAGAATTATGTAGAAAATAATTGAAGAATTCACTAAGCTTCTTTCAATCATATATAAAAACTCCTCACAGATCAATAAAGTAATACAGAATATCAATAAGGAATAAACCAATTAGACTAACTAGACTTATATAAAGCACTTTATCCCAAAACATCAAAAGAGAACAACACCTAACTGACTTTGTAGATGTGACAAAGAACATCTACTCTAAAAAATACAATTCCTATCAGGCACCAGTGGCTCACAACTGTAATCCTAAGTACTCAGAAGGCTCAGATATGATCTTGGTTCAAAGTCAACCTAGGCAGCAAAGTCCATGAGACTCTTATGTCCAAATAACCAGCAAAAAACTGGAAATGGGCTGTGGCTCAAAGGGATAAGGCATTACCCTTGAACAAAAAAGCTCAGAGACAGCATCCAGACCCTGAGTTCAAGGTATTGGATAGGCATAAAAGAATAATTATTATTGTATTATTATTATTATTCCTTCATCATATTCAGAAACTGATAATACTATCGTGTAACAGACATAGTTCTCCAAGGTTGACAATAAAGTTTAATCTAATTTCACAAACTAAAATCTTGAGGCTAGGAATGGCAGTACACATCTGTAATTCAACCACACAGAAGGCAGAGAACAGGAGGATCATGGCTCCAGGACAGTTCAGACAAAAAGCAAGACTCTGTCTGTAATCTTAGGAACATGCAAGTCTGAGATAGAAGGGCTAGATTAGCCCTAGGCCAAAACCCAAGGCATTATCTGAAAAACAAACTAAAAGAAGCTGGGCTGAAGGTGTGTCTTAAGCATTAGAGTACTTCCTTAAAAATGTAAGGGCCTGAGTTCTAACCTTAGCAGAGCTCCAAAAGACAAGAAAAAAGAAGAAATCTTACAACCTACTAACAGAAACAAAGAATAAGGCCTGAGATCTCCTGTGTCTTCGGTTTCCTGGCCTCTCAGTGAGTCCATGATCCTCATTTATACACAGGGACATATGACATTTTTCTTGTTTCCCTTTTTTTTTTTTTCTATCTGAGCCCAGGATTAGAACTCACTACTGGACACTTTATGCACCTGAGGGACCTCCAACCCCCTTAGTTCCTTTCTTATGCTGAAGAAACAGACGGAAAAGCATGGTCCTATGAAAGCTGATCCCAAAGCTGATCCTGAGAGTTCTCTGGTCTAGTCTGCACATTTAGCTATTTGTTTTATATCAACAACCCCAACAGGCTTCAAATGTTACACTATTATGATACAATCAATACATTTGTGCTCCCTTTAAAAAAAAAAAAAGAAAAATGATTAAGTAAGCCAGTTATACAACACCTGTTACCCTAGTTACTTAAAAGGCTGACATAGAAGGTTCATGGTTCCAAGCTAGCCTAGGTGGAAAAATCCCTTATCCCTAATTAACTACCAAAATGCTGGAAGTGGTTAACTGGAGATGAAACTCTCCACGAGTTTCCAGCCCGAGCTGGCTTCAATCCTCAATCCTTAGATCTCAACTCCTGAGTAGCACCAGCAGTAGGCTCAAATATAATTCTTTTTTTTTTTTTTTGGGGGGGGGGAGGGTCTGGTCGTGGGGCCTGATCTCTGAGCCTGGGCGCTGTCCCTCAGCTCTTCAGCTCAAGCCTAGCACTCTACCACTTGAGCCACTGCGCCACTTCCGGCTTTTTTCTTTTTGCTTATGTGGTGCTGAGGAATCGAACCCAGGGCCTCATGCATGCAAGGCAAGCGCTCTACCACTGAGCCACCTTCCCAGCCCTCAAATATAATTCTTAAGCATTCAAAAAGACCTCATAATAATCCTAGTGTTGTGAAAATTGTCCCACTAGTTGGCTGTCATTTGCTTCACATAAAGCCTGAGCCATAGGAAAACTATGCTAGCACTCTGAGAAGATTAAACAGTTAACACACTGGGAAAACAAGCAAAACAACAGAATTCACAAATCCCCTTTCCAGAGGAAATGTTAAAGAGAACAACAAAAAAAATGTTTTCCTTCACTAGAACTGTCCTAATTATACAAGGTATGCATATACTTGCATACAGGTTTTGACTGAAGCGTTTTCCTTCCAGATCTAAAAATCAGATGATATCAGATCATCCATAATTTTTGACACAAAACAGCTATTTTTAAGCCAAGGACTCACAGTTGAGTTTCAACATGTTGTTGGGGGAGGGGGAAAGAGGGAACATCAATAATAATCATGATTCTAAGTCAGCTTCTTCAAGGATAAATGGATGAGAACTTAAAGGATTGTACAGATGATGGTATTAACTGCCAGGGTAATTTCTGCTTTCCTGGCTTCACTAAACTGGATTTTCTAGTGCACCGTTCACTACCCCATAATTATGCTTCAAAATATTAATCAATTAGCAGGTAGGATGGCTAAAGCTCAAGGGGAAATAATAAACAAGAAACAGGAAAAGCCATCCAGTGCCACAAATTACAAACAGGTCGACTAAAATTTGAACTCCAGGCTTAGGACTTTTCTTAGCTTTTTCTACTCAAGCCTGGAACTGTCCCACTCAAGCCACAGCTCCATTTCTGGCTTTTTGGTGGTCAATTGCAGGTATGAGTCTCATGGCTTTCCTGCCTAGGGCTGGCTTCAAACTTCACTCCTCAAATTTCAGCCTCCTGAGTAGCTAGGATTACAGATGTGAGCCAATAGCACTCAACAGGTTCACTACACTTTTTAAACTTCTTAAACCATATCTGAAAAAGAAGAATCAACAAGTTTTAGGCATTTAATAATTCCTATTTTTGTCTTGTTCTTTAGTCCCTTCTCTTTTTTTTTGTTTTTTGTTTTGTTGTTGCCGTTGTTTTGTCAATGGTGGGGCCTGAACTCTGGGCCTGGGTGCTGTCCCTCAGCTCTTCAGCTCAAGGCTAGCACTCTACCGCTTGAGACATAGTGTCACTTCCGGCTTTTTTCTTTTTGCTTATGTGGTGCTGAGGAATCGAACCCAGGGCCTCAAGCATGCAAGGCAAGCACTCCACCATTGAGCCACCTTCCCAGCCCAGTCCTTCTCTTTTATTCTAAGCCAAACACAAATGCATATGAGCATGCATAGATAGATAGATAGATAGATAGATAGATAGATAGATAGATAGATAGATTCCAAACACAGTATTTTATTTAAATATATATATATATATAATATTCCCCTAATGCATAGACTTTGGAGTCCAATTTTTGCATAAAATATACTAAGTGTAATAAATATTAAATTGTTTCAAATAATTTATTTCAAATATATTTGTGTCTCAGAAAGATACTTACTAATTGAAATTAATGTAATATCTTTAAATACTTGGAAGCATGTTTAAGAACATAGAAACAGGGCTGGGAAGTTGGTTCAGTGGTAGAGCGCTCGCCTTGCATGCTTAAGGCCCTGGGTTCGATTCCTCAGCACCACATAAGCAGAAAAAAAAAAAAAAAGCCTGAAGTGGCGCTGTGGCTCAAGTGGTAGAGTGCTAGCCTTGAGCTGAAGAGCTGAGGGACAGCACCCAGACCAAGAGTTCAGGCCCCACGACCGGACCCAAAAAAAAAACAAAAAAAAAAAACATAGAAACAGAAATCAGAAATTTGAGTTTCAGTTCTAATTCTTTTTTTTTGCTAATACCAGGGCTTGAACTCTAGGTTCAGGCACTCACTTGGCTTACTTGCTAGGCTGGCATTCTAACCTACTTTTTCTAGTTGTTCTTTTTTGAGATGGAATCTCAAACTTTTCTGCATGGGCTTGCTTCAAAAACTGATCAATATCCCAATGCACCTTGAAGAAAAAAAAATATTGCTGTTAAACTACATTATGTGTTTGTGTGTCTGTCTGTCTGTGTGTCTGTGTGTATCTATATGTATGTGCATGTATGTCTAACCACTGTAAAAGCAAATACCAATATTTGGTATTTCTGTGCCCTCAAGGTATGCTTAGTTTAAGTCTTTATATGCCTGTCAACAGTTTTATTTGTGACAGTACCGGGGCTTGAAGTCAGGGCCTCAAGCTCATTTGGCTTGCTTGCTCAATTGACAGTCTACTACTTGAGCCAAACCTCTGGCCAAGCTTTTTGCTAGTTAATTGGAAATGGAATCTCTCAAATATCTGCCCAGGCTGATTATGAACCAAGTCTCAGCCTCAGAATAGCTAGAATTACAGACATGTGCCACCGGTGCCTGGCAACTGTTTTATTTTATACTATGTTATAAAGAAGTACTCACCAACATATATGAAATGCAAACTATATGTGTTCAAACTATGTATGTTCATGTTTAAAGTTTCTAGAAACTAATTTTTTGATAGTATCAGGGTTTAAACTCAGGGCCTTGTGCTCGTTAGGCAGGCACACCTTTAAACCCTTTTTGCTTTCATTAGCATTTTTTTTAATAGGGTCTCACTTTTGTTCTGGGACAGCCTGGATCATGAACCTCCTATTTACGCTTTCTGTACAACTGGGATGACAGGTGCACACTATTGTGCCCAGTTTTTATTATTACTACTACTACTACTATTATTATTATTGGTTGATATTGGGAAAGTTCACAAACTCTTTGCTCCCACTGGTCTCAACTCATGACTCTACAAATCTCAGCTTCCCAAGTAGCCAGGATATAAGCATGAGCTGCTGAGCCCAACTTAACCACATTTCTGAAGAACAAATTGATAAAATTCATTTTAATGCTTAACTTGGTGTAATCAAAATAGCATTTCAACATGTAATCAATATAAAGATTACCATAATGATTACATTCATTTTTTTTCAGACTGGGTACTTAAAATTCAAAGTATTCAGTCACTGTATGTGGATCAAAGTTTGTGTGGGTGCTGACACTGGGGCTTGAACTCAGGGCCTGGGTACTGTCCCTTAGCTTTTCCCCTCAAGGCTGTTGCTCTACCACTTGAGCCATAGTTCCACTTTCATCTTTTTGTTGGTTAAAGGAGATAAAAGTCTCATGGACTTTTCCTGACAAGCCTGGCATGGAATCACAATCGTCAAATTTCAGCCTTCTAAGTGGCTAGACTTACAGGCATGAGCCACCAGTGCCTAGCAACACAAATTTCTACATGAAATGCATTGTCAGTAATTAGATTTCATGAGCATTCCAGTTGAAAAGGTAGATCTAGATAACCAAATTGTTCTAAGAATACTTAAGTATCCAATAGGCGAATCAAGAACTAGATTTTAAATTTAAGTTAACTAAAATTAAATTTAAAAATCAGTTCCACAATAGAACTACTTATATTTCAGGTATTTAATAGCCATATGGGGTTGGACAGCAATTCTATCTTCTGAATCCATATCTACTTCAATGAAACATACCTCAAATATACTATATCAAACAAAGAGCACCTTTAGAAAGCACATTAAAAATTTTTTCCTAAATGAGAAACTTTCTGTTCAATATCTTTTCCTGACATATAAGTGTCATTATTTTGAGAGACATAACAGTCATAGGTTTTATCATATTTATAAGTCTCTAATAAAACACAAGCACCAGGTAGCTTTGCAAGTTTACCTGAATGGAGTCAATGCTAGTATCTATTACTCCATAATCACTAGAATGAGTGGATTTGTTAATAAAATGACTCCAATATTCATTGAGAAGGAAAGGCAGGTTAAAAGTTTCTGTTGATTTTGTGTGTAAAAATGGCATTTTGTGTTGATTTATTTTTGGTTTAGTTGTGTCTGTGGTAGTAGTGGGGTTTTGAACTCAGGGCCTTAATACTTGCTAGGCATGTATTGCTAGCCCTTCATATTGTTTCTTTTTTCTATCCTTTCTCTTTCCTTTTCTTACGTGTGTGTTGTGTGTGTGTGCGCGCGCGCGCGCGCGCGTGCATAAGGCCTAGGTGCTTACCTGAGCTTTTTTGCTCAAGGCTAAGTATTCTTAGCCACACCTCCATTTTCTCCTTTTTTTGGTGGTTAATTGGAGATATAAGAGTCTCAGACTTTCCTACCCAGGCTGACTTTGAACCATTATCCTCAGATTTCAATTTACTGAATAGTTACGATTACAGGCATAAGGTACCAGCACCCCATTGATATTAATTTCTGTATCATGTAAAAGCCTGTCATACATAACTTGGAGAGTCAGATTGGAGGACATGGAAAGATTTCTAAGGACATCTTTAATGGATTTAAGTTCAGGCTTCTCTTTCTTAGCTCTGTCTTTTCTTCTAGCAATGTCAAGACATGAATGAATGACTTGTCAAAATCACTCCCTTGTCATGGAAATAGTTTTGTAACAGGAAGAAGCGGCTGACCTTAAGCTAACTCACACTTTGCAAAGCACGTTCTTGCCTCTTGCCTATACACAGTTAATGGTTAAGAACTTGTGCTGTTAACTCAAGCTGTCTGAGTTAGAACTCTGCTTCTACCATAGCTATCCCGTTTAACTTTGGGCAGCCAGTGCTTTTGTGCCCCTTCAGTAAGAGGGCCAACAAACACAACAGGATCTAAGTCATAAATTATTGTAAGCAGTTACTCAAATGTTTACATGACATAAAACATCTTAATAGTCAGTCCTGACTCTGATATATGACATATGTGCAACATATTTTACTATTTTAAATGCAGAAATCAGAATAATAAAGATATATACTCAAGAAATATTTGTTGAAAAGGAATGTTCAAGCCAGGTGCTGGAAGCTCACATCTGTAATAATCATAGCTACTTAGGAGACTGAAATCCAAGGATAGCAGTTTGAAGCCAGACAGGGCAGGAAAGTCTGTGAGATTTTTATCTCCAATTAACCACCAAAAAGCTGGAAATGGAGGTGTGGCAAAAGTGACAGAACACCAGACTTGAGTTAAAAAACTAAGAGACAGCACCCAGGCCCCAGTAGTGGCACTAAATAAATAGATAAGTAAATATTCAAGGAGTTTAAAATAACTAAGGCATTTCTATCCTGAGTAAAGTTTAAGGGATATTTCTGTTCAGACCAGAGAACAATGTATT
This sequence comes from Dipodomys merriami, assembly GCF_024711535.1. Taxonomy (NCBI): domain Eukaryota; kingdom Metazoa; phylum Chordata; class Mammalia; order Rodentia; family Heteromyidae; genus Dipodomys; species Dipodomys merriami. Next base: position 3,978,420 of record NW_027202271.1, on the reverse strand, counting down.
TCATTAAAAAAGAAAAAAGTCAGAAATTTTGCCAAATGAAATCTTAATCGTGTGAATTGCTAAGTTCTGTTACTATGTGTATAAACCCTTTCCCCTCCAAAATCAGACTCACCCATATCCACCTAAAAAGTCCTCATATGCATATCAAAGCCAAATATAAAATGATTTATTTGTTACTTCATTTCAGGGTGGTCCAGGACTGTTCACATCAATTGGAAGCAGTGTCAAACATAATGGTCCCCACAATGTTCTAGTATATTCTAAAGAATGCATGCGTACAAATCCCAAAAGAAAATTATTATAAATACCATTTCTGTTTATATTACTATTCTATGTTCTTTCCTTACCTTCCATGCTAGATCCTGCTAAATAAGACTGTCTTCCTGGCTTTTCTTTCCCCTTCCTTTGCCCTGGTACACTTATTAATTCATATAGCCAAAAGGAAGGTAGTATCAATGAAGGGGGGGAGGGGAGCTTTTCTAACAATGCATACATAGCCCCTGAGTAACCAAAGAGGCTGAATTAGAACTTTAAAGCTTTATAACAGGCCTTTCTAAACAGTCATAAAACTGTCGCCTCTACTGGTGATTGTTTCCTCCTCTGTAAAATATTAAAATATAGCAAAGATTTTTAAGCTTTTGAATTCATTCTCTTGTTTAAGTTGATTGAAGATACCATGTCTAGGGCTGGGAAGGTGGCTCAGTGGTAGAGTGCTTACCTTGCATGCACCACATAAGCAGAAAAAGCAGGAAGAGGGCTGGCCTTGAGCTGAACAGCTCAGTGAGGGACAGCGCCCAGGCCCAGAGTTCAGGCCCCACGACCGAAAAAAAGATACCATGTATATAAAATTACTATTGCTATCCCTCATCAAGATTTGTCGTCAATATAAAGAGTATAGAAATGCTTGCATGACATGATTTTCAAAACCCCTTTCCAGAATAAACCACCAGAGTGGAAGATTTTTCTTTTCTCTCTCACAACTGTGGATGTCTGGGGAAGTTGGGGGGAGGGGAAAGGAGCAGATTATTTGTGTCATCTTTCAAGCTACTGAATAAAGAGAAATGAATTGACAGAGGGCTCTCAGAGCAGGGAAAGCCACGCGCTGTGGCCCTACGATGAATGCTTCATTAATTTTTTAAAAACAGTCTGATGATGTTGCAATTTTTTTTTTCCATGACCCAACTGTCAAGAGTTTTCCTTCTTGGTATGAATCAAACCAAATCATCGACATGACACTGCCGACTCGTGCCCGGCTTATACAACGCTAGTGTTTCAATCCCCCCACACACACACACACACCACCCCGGATGTCACCGACAGGTTGTATCCACTCGGCTGCCCACTCGGGATGCGCCCCGCTCCCGCCCCCCTCCGTCCCCACGGGACCCTGGGGGTTCCACATCTATCCCCAGGGGCAATTTCTGTCCTGAAGTCCCTCTCTTTGCACCTTTGAGAGGCTGTGTCGCCAGTCGTGTCTCCTGCACCACCCCCCCACCCGGGTGCGCACCCCGAGGCCCTGGAAGGCGCGGGCGGGGGGGGGGGGGTGGAAAGAATCAGAGTGGGTGCGCGGTGGGGCCGCGACAGCCAGCGCGGACAGCGTCACGCTTTGTCTCCGCTTTGCCAGGGGAGGGGAGGCCACACGTCTCACACACACACACACACACACACACACACACACACACACACGTCTCACACACACACAGTCACACACACACACACACACACACCATAATCAAAAGCACAGCGCGCAGCCCGGCGCAGCTCCATCTCCAGGCACAACCAACAAACCAGGCGATCGGGCGCCGGTGGGGGGGAGGCCAAGCCCGCCTGAGGTGACTGTGGCCCGCAGGCCCGCGGGCTGCGGAGCCGGGACACCCCGCGAAGGAGAGGGAGGGGAGGACCTCCGAGCCTCAGGGCCAACCTCCGGCCCCCAGCAGACGCCCGCGCGGCCGGGGCGGGGGTCCCAGCGCCGGGCCTCCGCGCGCGCCGGGCCCGGGGGGGGGGGGCACCGGGTGACCGCCTCAGGCTGCACCGCGGCCGGGACCCCGCTCAGGTGTCTCTGCCTCCGCGGAGGTGCTGTGCGGTGCGGACCGGGCCCCGCGGGCCGGTCCCCCGCGCCCCGCGCCCGCGCGCTCCTCACCTGACAGCCACCCTCACGGAGCTCTCATCCGGGGCGCCCCACATGCTGGCAGCCGCGCCGGATCCCGGGGCCTCGCTCTCTCGCTCGCTCGCTCGCTCGCTCTCCGCAGTTAGACGCTGAGGCGCCCCGCCCGGGTGCGGGGCTGCGCGGCAGGGCGGCCGGCTCACCTCCGCCGTGCTCCAGCCATGTTGGGCGACTGAATGGAAAGGTGGGGGCGGCGGCGGCGGCGGCAGCGAGGCCGCGGCTGGAGCAGGTGATTGACGGGCGCGCGGGAGCCCGCCCCCTCTCCTCCCCCGCCCGCCCCCTCCCTCCCCCTCCCCTCTGCCACCCCGCACCGCCCTCGGGCTTCAGGGGCGGGGACGTGGCGACTGGAGCGCGCAGGCCGCGCCGGTGGCCTCCGGAGGCCGGCTGAGTGCGCCCTGCCCCCCTCCGGTGGGGACGCGGCCTCCAGGGTCAGCGGGAAGGACTGGGCGCGCGGCCTGCCCTGCCCGGCCCGGCCCGCCCGCCCCGGGCGCCCTGGGCCCGGTTCCCCCCACCACCACCACCCCCCGCACTGCGTCAGCGCCCGCCCCCAGCCTGTGGCGAGGGAGCGGGCCACGCCCCGCCGGGCACTGCCAGGCGCAGCTGGACAGGGAGGACACGGGAGGGAGGGCAGGGACCGCTGCGGCCGCAGACTGCCCACGCCCCGGGGCCACCAGCCCTGGGCTCCCTGCTTCCAGACTGCTGAGGGTGAAGCCGCCCATGCCTAGAAGAGAGGCAGACCTTTCCAAATCTCCAGAACGCCAGTTCACCAAGCAGCCGGCCGGGAGCTGACCAGCTGCTGCCCGGCTTTGTGGACGCTCGGTGCCGCCCTCGTGGCCTTAGCGTCCTCTCTGCAAGCTTGGACTTTGACCCCCTTTTCCTCCTCGCTCACAGTGGGCAGGTTTGGGCTACCTGGCTCCTCGCCTTTGTCCACCCGAGTCTGTCTCACTCTGCTCTGCAGCTGGCACCCTACCAGCCAAGGATCTATTCTGACTTCCTAGTGTTTCTGTGCAATCACTGGCAACCCTGGAAAATGCACTGAACCTTGGTATTGCCCCGTGTTCCCAGAACTGAATTACAGCCATCAAAATGAGAAGTGACTGAGCATGGGTGGCTCTATGCCTGTAATCTTAGCTGCCCAGGAGGCTGCGATCTGAGGATCCTGGTTCCCAACCGGCTAGAGGAGAAAGTCTGTGAGACTCTGAACTCTAAGCATCAAAAAACCAAAAATGGAGTTTTGGCTTAAATGGTAGAGTGCTAGCCTGGATCAGAAAAGGCTCAGAGACAGCATCCTGGCTCTGCCTGAGTTCACACACACACACGAACACACACCTGCACATAAGAAATTGTGCGCTGGTGGCTCACGCCTGTAATCCTAGCTACTCAGGAGGCTGAGATCTGAGGATCGTGGTTCAAAGCCAGCCCGGGCAGGAGAGACCGTGAGACTCCTATCTCCAATAAACCACCAGAAAACCGGAAGTGGCGCTGTAGCTCAAGTGGTAGAGCGCTCGCCTTGAGCTGAAGAGCTGAGGGACAGCGCCCAGGCCCAGAGTTCAAGCCCCACGACCGACAAAAAAAAAAAAAAAAAAAAGAAATTGTGTGGCCAATATCTCCCAACTGATTCTCTCTCCTTGCTGGACACCCCCTCCCCAAAAAAAGAACAATAACAACAACTTCTCCCGGTCCCAGGTTTCTAACAACATTATTCCAGGGTGGTTTTTGCTTGTCACGATTGTGGTACCACATACCTTTGGATAGTGCTGTGAAAGTCTTTGTTAGCTTTGCCTCAGAGAATCCTTTGTGGACCGCTCCACACAGTTCTATAAATAAACATGTGGCTTTGTACAAAACAGGGTAATAGATTAAATGGCAAGATCTAAAGAAAGACACTGCCCAAGTATATATAAGCTAAAAATCACACACCTACTCATCCTAGTCAGCAGAGATACAAATGTGGGTCAAAAGAAGCAGCACACTTTGGAACAACAACAAAAGCAATGAAATAGTAAGATTTCGACCTATGGGAAAGTGCATAGGATATGTAATTATAGTTTCAAACATATTCTGTCTCTTAATCTCCCCACCTAGTAAGTAGTTACAGTGAACCTAAATAGGAAGAGGTAAGGAAGGTAGAGACAGGAGCATCATTCTAAGCCAAATTAGTGGCAAAAATCTTGGAGGTAAGTCTCTGGAGAGTCTTTCCTAGTATATCTACCTCTCTATCAAAGCTGCTGTCTTTAATCATGCCCTGGCAGGCCCTATTAGAAGGATCTGGACTGGCCACTTTACAGAGATCTCAGCTTTGATGAAAGCTTCAAGAAAAGCAAGAACAGCAGAGCATATTTAGCAAGAAAAAGACATTTGTACAATTTCTCTGTCTCTGCCTCTCTGTGTCTGTGTGTGTCTGTGTCTGTGTCTGTCTCCCTCTGTTTGTCTCTGTCTGTCTCTGTCTCTGCCTCTCTGTCTCTGTGCCTCTCTCTCTCTCTCTCTCTCTCTCTCTCTCTCTCTCTTCCTCTCCCCCCCCCCCAGGCTGGTACTAGGTTACTGGGTTTGAACTCCAGGCCTGGGCATTTTCCCTTTTTTGCAGACACCCTCCCACTTGAGTCATATTTCTATTTCTACTTCTGGCTTTTCTGATGTTTAAATGAAGATGCCAGTTTCATGATTTTCCCCGCTCAGATTGGCTTGGATTGATCCTCAGATCGCAGCCTCCTTCGTATCCATCTGGGGTCTGAACTATCTATTAACTAAAATTGTCTTTCCCCACACCTTCCCATAATTGGCTTATTCTGGACTTTTTGCTATCAACTTGAATAGTATTTTGAAAGCAGTACACCAACAAAGGCCAGCTACATGATTGTTATAACCAAGTACAAAATGATAATGTACAAATGATAATATTGATAGAAAAACAGAATAAAAATACTGCTCTGTGCATGGAAATATGGAGGTTCCCCTGCTTTCTTCCAAGTTCTCTCAACCGATTACTATTTTATTTAGTACTTAACATTACTCTCCATAAAGATAGAAATTTTTAGATTGCTTGCTTATAATAAATCCTGTTTTAAACATAAATACAAGAACACTTAACGCATGTTAAAATCATAAGAATTATAGAATTCCTTTTTCCAAGTTCATATATGAATATGTCTTTTTTTTCTCAAAAGAACAGAAGAAACAATGTACTAGAGTAACACAGAGTCAGACTCCAGTGGCTCACATCTGTAATCCAAAATACTCAGGAAACTGAAATCTGAGGATCCAGGTTTAAAGCCAGTCCAGACATACAGAGCTGAGAGACTTTTATCTCCAGTTCAGTAGCAAAAAGCAAGATATGTGGGTATGGCTGAAGTGGTAGGGCACCAATTTTTGAGTGAGAAAGCCAGTGGAATATGGTATGTGAGGCCCTGAGTTCAAGTTTCACTAACAGAGGTACACACAACACACACACACACACACACACACACACACACACACACACACAAATCACAAGAGGTTGACAGCAAAGCCGGGCGCTGGTGGCTCACGCCTGTAATCCTAGCTACTCAGGAGGCTGAGATCTGAGGATCGCGGTTCAAAGCCAGCCCGGGCAGGAGAGACCGTGAGACTCCTATCTCCAATAAACCACCAGAAAACCGGAAGTGGCGCTGTAGCTCAAGTGGTAGAGCGCTCGCCTTGAGCTGAAGAGCTGAGGGACAGCGCCCAGGCCCAGAGTTCAAGCCCCACGGCCGACAAAAAAAAAAAAAAAAGAGGTTGACAGCAGAGTATTAAGCCAATGGGGCCTTCGGAGCATGAGGCCCTCTGTGATGGCTGGAGCTGGTAACTGCACTCAAAGCATTCACTATATTTTATCTCTTCTCAGTTCTATCACTAACTGATACTCTCTTGGTTTTGTTGTTGTTTATTGTCTTCTTCCCTTCATTTCCCTAGGAGCTCCCCAACAGTAGAGATTATTAGAGATTATTTCTATTGTATTCACTGATAGTTCTGTTGCTCCCTCAATGGTGTCTAGAATATAGAAGGTTCCATTAAATATTAGCTGAGTGATTGTGACTTTGGGCCTTTCTAAGTTTAGACTTTTTAACCTGTGATATATTTTGTCCGTGTACCTTATAGAGTTATTTTGAAAGAGTTGGGTTTTCGTTGTTGGTTTTGTTTGTTTGTTTGTTTGTTTGTTTGTTTAGTTCTGCTAACTCCTAATGAATAAACAATCAACTAATAGTTAATTTATTATAAGTATCTTTGCAAATATGGGGTGGTGTTTTTGCTTGTTTTTTGCAGGTACTAGGGCTTGAATTCAGGGCTTTGTGCTTCCACTTTGCTTTTTTCACTCAAAGTGGGACTCTGCTATTTAAATCACACCTCCAGTTCAAAAACTGGAATACCTTTATCCTGCTTACTTGGAAATAAGAGTCTCATGGATTTTCCTGCCTAGGCTGGCTTCAAACTGCAATCCTTAGATCTCATTCCCCAGAGCAACTAGGATAACAGGTGATGAGTGACCAGCACTTGGCTATGGTGTGATTTTATAAGCAGGTAGTGATGCTTCATATGCACTGGTCTAAGGCAAAAAGATTTATTCCTACACACCCAGAATAGGCAGTCAAAAAGAAGCTACTACCTGCCCTAAGGTTAGGACCTCCCTGATTCACTCACTTTCAATCTTCTACAGTTGTCTGATTTTCAGTTCTAATCAGTGATTAGCTCTTTCTTTTTTTGCAACTAGTAGAAGGATTAAAAGAAAAAGTTCTGATTATAGTTCCTTTGTAAAAAACTGGTTTTGGCAAAACATGCCTAGACAACCATCATCTCAGGAATCTTTTTTGAAAATGACTTTTAAAAACTAACCTTTAATCCTATAATCAGAAATGTCAATTAATTTCACATATCTTGTTTTGTTTTATAGGTTTTCTCATTAATTACAACCAAAAAAATCTTTTTAGAGCTATTCTACCAAGTCAGTATATTATGTTAAATGCTTGACATGTATTATTTCAATTATTGCCCTAGAAAATAGGTATAATAATTTCTCCAAATTATATATATGAGAAACCTTTCTAACAACGTCTGTTAAAATGTTATCCTTATTTATGGCCTAGCTTTAAAAACCAAACAAAGCTGGGCAACCAGTGGTTCATGCCTGAAATACTAGCTACTCACAAGGCTGAGATCTGAGGATTGTAGTTAGAAGTCAGCCCCAGCAGGAAAGTCTGTGAGACTCTTTATCTCCAATTAACCACCAGAAAACCAGAAGTGGAGCTGCAGCTCAAGTGGTAGAGTGCTGTTCTGGAGCAAACAAAGCTCAGGGAGAGTACCCAGGTCCTGAATTCAAGCCCCAGAACCCACAACAAACAAAGAAATTTAAGAAAAGAAATTTTTTAGGAAATATGCTATTTTACTGATTTCATCCCTTTTCTGGACATATAAGTATGTATATATATATATATATATATATATATACACACACATATATATACATATATATATATGTATATATATATGACTTTTTCTCCTGCCAAATTACCATGACATTTTACGTATGTCTTCATTGTGGTGGTAAAATTCACTTACTAACTCCTCAAATAGATTGCAAGTTCCTTAAGGGCAGAAAGTGTAGAACACCAGCAGAGCCAGTACTTATTTCTTGAAGAAGTAAGTCAGTGATTACCAGAAGAGCATGCTCTGCTTTCATTTCAACATAAAACAAGTTTTCATCATAGCTAAACTAGTGCCTCCTAGTTATAGTTCTACAGAAAGACTATTCTTAGCCTATGGTATCTATTAAAGGTGGTATTCAACACAGAGAGAAGAAAAGATTCTGTGCACCAGCAAATAATCATTAGCAGTGTTCCTTTCATTCTGCAAATGAAAAACATTTTACTATCCTAACCTATCCCATTGACTTGCAGTTAAGAGAGAATAGAAGGCCATCAGCAGTTTTCCTTGCCCCTTCACACACACACACACACACACACACACACACACACACACACACACACACACACACACACACACCACTGCATAACAAGTTAGTGGTAGAGATTAAAAACAAGAAAAAAGTCAGATATTTTGAATCTAGGCTCTTTGCTTTTCATTGTTAGTTTCGTAAGTATTTAAGTGTTTGGGGTTAAAAAATCTTGGTGTACATGATAAATGTTTGCATATAAAGACTAATAATCAGATGATCTTAAATTCTTTTTTGGGGGGATCTGAGAAGGGAACTTGAATTTAATAACTGACACTTGTACTCTATGACTAGAGCTGTGCCCCAAACCCCTTAAATTCCTTTTTCTTTCTCTGTGTGTGTGTGTGTGTGTGTGTGTGTGTGTGTGTGTGTGTGTGTGTGTGTGTGTGTGTGTGTGTATGCTGCTATGGGGCTTGAACTCATGGACTCGTTCTTTGTCTTGGCTTTTCCACTTAAAGCTGGCACTCTACCACTAGAGCCATACCTCTGCTTTCTTAAATCCTTATTGTAGTAATTTACTTTTATTAAAGCCATTTATTAATATTTATGCTAACTCCTTTTACAGGTTTTGTTTTTTTTTTTTTTTTTGGTCCATCTTGGGGCTTGAACTCTGGGCCTGGGCGCTGTCCCTCAGCTCTTCAGCTCAAGGCAAGTGCTCTACCACTTGAGCCAGAGCGCCACTTCTGGTTTTCTAGTGGTTTATTGGAGATACTCTCATGGGGCCGTGTGCTGGTGGCTCAGGCCTATAATCCTAGCTACTTAGGAGGCTGAGAGCTGAGGATCACAGTTCAAAGCCAGACTGGCAGAAAAGCCCATGAGACTCTTATCTCCAATAAACCGAGTGCAGGGACAGCACCCAAGCCCAGAGTTCAAGCCCCACAACCGACAAAAAAAAAAAAAAAAAAGAGTCTCACAGACGTTCCTGCTCTAGCTGGCTGTGAGCCGTGATCCTCAGATCTCAGCCTTCTGAGTAGCTAGGATTACAGGCATGTAATGCTAACTCTTGTTTATAAAGATTTTTCTCACTTCTGCTTATTTCTCACTTCTGTTTCTTGATAGGAGTCATTCATGAGTGAAAAGTAAGAATTCAAAGATTTTCTTTTTCCTTCTTATCTATTTATATTGCCAAAAGTAGTGAATTAAAACTTTATTAAGAATAAAAAAGTTAGCTGGATGCTGGTGGCTCATGCTTGTAACCCTAACTACTCAGGAAGTTGAAATCTGAGGATCATGATTCCATGGCAGCTTGAGCAGAAAAGTCCAGGAGGAGGTATGGCTTAAGTGGTAGAGCACCAGCCTTTAGTGAAAAAGCTAAGGGACAGCACTTGTCTTCTGAGTTCAAGTGCCAGAACTGACACACTAAAGTAATAAATAAAAACATTATATAAAAATTAGATTGTATTGTGTTACTCATACTTACTACCAAAATATGAAGACTTAAATTGCATTTGTCCTGGATCTTCATGTCACGTGTAAGGGAAATTCTGAGAATGAGAACTCTCTTCAAATGCTCTGAACTTTTGTTGAGTTTGTAGCATATGTGTTCTGCTGGCAGCTTGATTACCCTCAAAGTACTGGCCCAGTTAATTGCATTCAAATGCAAATTACAGCTATTAAGTCATGCTGGTCTTGAGCCAAAGTCTGGAGCCAAATTCTTCAGAGGAGCATTTTTTTTTTTTTTTTTAACTAACTGTGCAGGACCAGACTTGACAGGCAGTTAGGGATAACACATTCAGTACAATCTCATCCTTTGTAGCCTTGGTTTTCGTTGTTGTTATTGTTTAGTTTTTTAGTTTTGTTCTTTTTTTATATTTTAGAACTAAACCTTTAAAAGATAATTATTTTAGCCTCTTTTAGTAGAGCTAACTTTTCCCTCTCATGTATTTAGCAATACCAATGTTCTTTTTTTGTGTGTGTGTGTGGCGGTTGTGGGGCCTGAGCTCTGGGCCTGGGCTCTGTCGCCCAGTTCTTCAGCTGTAGACCAGTGCTCTACCACTTGAGCCTCAGCCCACTTCCAGCTTTTTCTGCATATGTGGTGCTGAGGAATTGAACCCAGGGCCTCATGCATGCAAGGCAAGCACTCTACTACTGAGCCACCTTCCCAAGCCATGGAGGCTGAGATTTGAACACCTTGGTTCAAAGCCAGCTGGGACAGGAAAGTTCATAAGACTCTTATCTCTAATAAAAAAAAAAAAAAAAAAGCCAGAAGTGGATCTATGGCTCAAGTGGTAGAGGGCTAGTCTTAAGCACAAAGAAAGCCTCAGGGACAGTCAGTCCCCAGGCATGAATTCAAGACCGAGGTCGGAAAAAAAAAAAAAAAAGAATTAGACTACCAAGCCAAATATAGTTGTACATACAGATATGGTTGTATATACCTATAATCCCAGCTACATGGGAAATGGAGACAAGAGTATAATATATTTCCGACAAACCCGGTTAGAGAGACCCTATCTCAGAAACAAAATATAAAGCCACGTCCTGAATTTAAGCCCTAGTACTGACTCTCTCATTCTCTCTTTCTCTCTCTCACACACACACTCTTCCCCTCCCTCCTCTTTCTTCTCTCTCTCTTTCTATATATATAATATATACTTATGTATATATACATATAATTGTGTGAAATTTTGAGTTCTTAAAATTAGTAATTATGATTAGAATTGAATCAAAAGAATCTGTGAATGTGAAGTGAAATCAAGGGTACTGGTGATTTAAAGGCAACAAAATAAACATAGCTTGTGAATTTATTGCTGTTCCCTAAATTTTAACAGAAACCAATCATGGTTTAACTATAGTTCTCTTGATTTCTTTCTCTCTCCCTTCCTTTCTTCTTTTCTTTTCTTTCCTTCTTTCATTTCTTCCCTCCTCTTTCCTTCTTTCTCCTTTCCTTCCTCCGTCCCCCTCTTTATTTCTTTCCTTTCTTTCTCCTTTTTTCCTTCCTTTCTCCTTTCCTTCCTTCCATTTTTCTTTCTCTTTTCTTTCTTCTTTCCTCCTTCCTTCTCCCTTCCCTTCCCATCCTTCCTTCCCTCTTTCTTTCTCCTTTCCTCCTTTTCTTCTTTCTTTTCCTTTTTTCTCTTTCTTTTTCCCCTCCCTCCCTCCCTCCCTCCCTCCCTCCCTCCCTCCCTCCCTTCCTTCCTTCCTTCCTTCCTTCCTTCCTCCTCTTCCTTTCCTTCTTTACTTCTTTCCTCCTTCTTGGTGCTGGTACCAGGGCTGAAATTCAGAGCCTCACACTCTCCCTCAGCTTTTTGCTCACAGCAGGAACATTAACCACTTGAACTATATACCTCCTGCCCAGTTTTTTTTACTGGTTAATTAAGAGATGGAGTCTAGTGAACTTGTCTGCCTGTGCTGGCTTCATATCTTAGTCCTCAGACCCCCTTCTCCTGAGGTGTGAGCCACTGAAACCATCTCATTATATTTCTGGCATAGTTTGTTCATCACAACTCTACATGTTTACTTTTCCATTTCCAATGGCTCTTGATACCCTAAAGCTGTGAAGTTAATAAAGTGGTAGATGTTTTATTCTTATTCTGTTTCAGAAAAACAATAGCAATAAAAAGTATGAAGTTGAGGGCTGGGAAGGTAGCTTAGTGGTAGAGTGCTTGCCTTGCATGCATGAGGCCCTGGGTTCGATTCCTCAGCACCACATAAGCAGAAAAAGCTGGAAGTGGCGCTGTGGCTCAAGCAGTAAAGCGCTCGCCTTGAGCTGAAGAGCTGAGGGACAGCGCATAGGCCCAGAGTTCAGATCCACGACAGGCAAAAAAAAAAAAAAAGTATGAAGTTGACATTTTAAATTGGAGATGTCTATTTTACTAACTTCTGTCTGCAGTGAACATCTAATGTTTATTAGATTCTACCACCTGCCGCCCATAAATAATAGAGCTATAGTAAACAAGATAATATAAAACCTTGATGTCTAGATTGCTAAATTTTCGTTATACAAATATCCATTTGGTGCTTTTTAGAAAAAATACATGTGTTATCTCTGTAAGATGTGTTCCCTAAATCCTTATGAAACTTCTCTTATCTTCCCAATCTTTTCTGAGACCAGTCATTTCACAGTACTCTAACAGCAAAGACCTCCCAGGAAGGTGACATTGATATTTATATTTATATATGTTTTATCATGTTAATTCATGTCTTTGATAGTGTGTGTATACACGTGTGCATGTATGTGCACGTATGTACACACAAGGCACTACTTTTGCTTAGCTTTTTACCTTGAGCCACAAACTCTATTTCATTATTTTTTTGACGATTAATTGGACTTTCCTGTCCAGGTTGGCTTCAAACCTCAATCCTCAGATCTCAGCCTCCTTCGTAGCTAGGATTAGAGGTGTGAGCTACCAATACCAGGCTCAATCCAATCTTAATGTTACTCATCCACTTTTTCTTCTTCACATTTTTATGGGTGTTATTAAAGTTTTTCATTTTACATTAAAATGTTTTAAAAATTTCTGCTAGGAATAATGTTTCTGTGCCTCTATTCCTAGCACTTTGGAGGATTGAACACAGATTCAAGGCCAGTTTGGGATACATAAGAAGACACTGAACTCTGGGCCTGGGCACTATTCTCAGCTCTTCAGCTCAAGGCGAGTGGTCTACCATTGAGCTATAGCACCACTTCCAGTTTTCTAGTTGTTTATTGGAGATAAGAATCTCACAGAGTGGGGCTGGGAAGGTGGTTCAGTGGTAGAGCGCATGCCTTGCATGCCAGAGGCCCTGGGTTCGATTCCTCAGCACCACATAAGCAAAAAGAAAAAAGCCGGAATTGGCGCTGTGGCTCAAGTGGTAGAGTGCTAGCCTTGAGCTGAAGAGCTGAGGGACAGCGCCCAGGCCCAGAGTTCAGGCCCCATGACCGGACCCAAAAAAACAAACAAAGAGCCTCACAGAGTTTTCTGCCCAGGTTGGCTTTGAACCACGATCCTCAGATCTCAGCCTCCTAGCTAGGAGTAGAGGTGTGAGCCACCCGTGCCCTGCCTGAGCCTTTTTTTTTTTTCTAAAGACTAGAGCTCCACCTCTTGAACCACAGCTCCACTGCTGAGTTTGGTTTTTTGTTTTTGTTTTTGTTTTTTTCTTGCAGTGATAAGAGTCTCTGGGACTTTCCTGCCCAGTCTGGCTTCCAACTGCAGTCCTCAGATCTGTTTCCTAAATAGTTAGGATTATAGGCATGAGCCACTGATACCTGGACACGAGTTGATTCTGTTACTGAGAATCAACTGTGTGTCACCAGTTCCAGGTGAGGAGTTACGAGGTTCCTCCTTGAAGTTGAGATTCCCCACTTCCAGGACTTTAGTTCCCAGGTCCTTGTCTTCAATCTCAGAGTAAGAATTTCTGGATAAGTCACAATGGTACAGAAACTTGGCAGAGCTTTATTGAGTAAGTCAACAAGCAGGCAAGCAGAAAGGCAGAGAGGCACGCTCTAACAGAGCATGGGTGCTCGAAGGAAGACATACGGAGCTCTTTGACATCAAGGAGTATGTATAACAGTAGCAAGGGTTTGACTTCAAGTTATGTTAGGATAATTGTGTTTCTTTATTCTCACACCTGGCACAGTTAATGACTCGACATTACATTTTTATCACTTGAGCTCAGAGGCTCTAAGACTGAGCTTGAAGGAGATCAGGTCTGGCTGACGCATATTGGCCACATAGTGGATGGTAGGGTCTGGCATCTTGTCTTCATGCTGGGGGAAGAAAACCCCCTGCCCATCACCTGCCTCCCAGGTAATGCGCATGCCCAGATCTCTGGAGGCAGGGGTGGGCACTTGGCTAACAGGGTACTGACTCTGTCAGTCCAGTGCCTGGGACTGGGAATTTCCTGAGGATCTTGCCCCCTGTGTCAACCTATTTAGGCCTGGACCAACCTAGCCGCCATCACGCCATGCCACATGTGTCTCTGTGATCATCTCCTGTGTCCTGCCTCCTGGCTCATCTCCAGTCATCATGGCATCCCATTGAAGCTGAATTTGCTTGTTGGTATTGTTTTTGTTCTTTCTTTCCTCTTTAGCATGTTTCCAGCTGTGTTATGTGTATTTGCGTGCTGCAGGCCTTTTTAACAACTGGCGTCCTGCAGCCTGTTCACTGTATAATAAAGACTCCAATAGTCTATATTTCAAAATGTGGCTTCTGGGATGATTCACTTTACAACAAGCTGATTATTAAACTTTGATCACTGATGTCAGGGCATGCCACTGATGTCAGGGTGCATTCTGCCATACATTTTTCAAGACAGATGTCCATCCTTGAGATAAGTATTTTGTGCCAAGAGGAATCATTCTCCCAAGTGTTTCCTTTTCTGGGATACATGCTTCTCTCTATGATGTCCTTGATTAATTTTCAGAGCACACTCATTATTTGGGGCCAGGAGGCAAGGTCAGATGGAGAAAGCCGCTCTTGCTCTTTTCCTTTCCCTTGTGCTAACACTGAGGCTTGTGAAGGAGTGTAAGGGATAAAGCAAAGAAGATAGTGCTTCTATGTTTCTAAATACAGTGTTTGTTTCTAAATTCTTGGCTGCTGTTTACCGTGCCTCATTTTTCCTAATCTATCCTGACTCAAGATTTCTTTTTAGACTCTGATTTAGATAACTGTATCTCAAGCTTCTTTGTGGCTCTTGTGAGGGAAGTTTCTGAATTTTAAAACTCTCAACTCTTGGCCTAAAGCCCTCTTCCTTTTCCTTTTTACCCTTTTTCCTGGGGCTTAAATTTAATCTATGGGCCAGGCACTGGTGGTTCGGCCTGTAATACTAGCTACTCGGGTGGTTGAGATCGGAGAGTCCTCATTTAAAGCCATCCCAGTCAGACGAATCCTAGACTCCAATTAACCTACAAATGGTGGGAAGTAGAGCTATAGCTTAAGTGGTAGAGCACCAGCTTTAAGTGGGAAAACCTAACTATGGAACAATGCCCTAAGGCTCTAAGTTCAAGCCTCAGTCTCTCTCTCTCTCTCTCTCTCTCTCTCTCCCTTTCTCTTTCTCTCTCTCTCACACACACATGCACACACACACACACACACACACACATTCACACACCTATACTTATAGGATAAGTACCAGCCATTCATGCAATCATGTATTTATTCAATAATTATGATTTGAGTGTCTACCACATTCAAGACACTGCTTGAGGCAAGGGAGATACAGCAGAAAGAAAAATGGGTGAAAATTTTGGCCCTCATGGAACCTAGACTGGGTAGGTAGATCATGGAAAACAGCTTCCAGAAATTGACACAAACACTTTATCACTAACTCTGTTAGAATCACAAGAGCACTATCTGCTTTGCTCTTAGCCTCGTAAGCCATGTAAGCAGCAGTAAAAGAGCTGCCTTCTCCCACTGACCTTGCCTACTTCCTCAAAATAATCAGCATGCTCTCAAACCTTAGCAAGGGTATCTTTTAAAAAAGACAATCATCTTGACGAACACTTGGAAAAATGACTCTTCTTGACATACTATGTGTTTCAAAGTTTTATTTATATATTTATATCAAGGATGGGTGAGTATGTGACAAAAATCCATCCTTTTTTTTTGGGGGGGGGCGGCCAGTCCTAGGGCTTGAACTCAGGGCCTAGGCACTGTCACTGATCTTCTTTTGCTGAAGGCTAACACTCTACTACTTGAGCCACAGTGCCACTTCCGGATTTTTCTGTTTATGTGGTAATGAGGAATCAAACCCAGGACTTCATGCATTCTAGGCAAGCACTCTACAACTAAGCCACATTCCCACCTTCAAAGAAAGGATGGCCAGACTCAATGGTCAAAACTTAACAAGCTGGCTTCTCTTAAAGTCTCTGAGGCCAATTGATAAAAGTGTAACAGCAAGAGTGATTAAATGTACCAGACAGCAAATCAAAAGGAAATACTTTTCTCTAAGATGAGCTTAAACCAAACCTCAACCTCCTATTCACCATAAATACCCCTGATGTTAATAATGCCTTCAATCTATGATAACACATAGATTATAGCACAGAAAGACATATGGATGAAACATAAAAGAAATCTTAAGACTGTAAGGTCCACTCCTGGATGGCCAGCAGACTCCACCCTCCTCGCAGCAAAGTCTCCACCCAGTACCTGCGTTACCTAGGCAACTGGGACACCTGGAAGAGGTCACATCTGCATCTGCTGAGGTCACATCTGAATTTGATGTGGCCACACCTTTCTCCACCCATACCCTAGATAAGGCCTAGCCCAGGCCCAGACCCTCTCTTTCTGCTCTTTCCTAGCTCTCTCTCAGCTCTTTCCTTCTCAGCTCTTTCGCAGCTCTTTCTCTCTCTCCCAGCTCTCTTTCCCAGGCCTTTCCCCACCGCGTGGAGGATCATCATGGCCTGGTGCCAGCCAGAACGATGAATAAACCTACCCCTTACCTGAATACCACATGCGTGGTGCTGTTCTTACTCAGCTACCTCTTTTTAAAAACCTAACAAAGACAAAGGAAGAATAAATCAAGCAGGTCCTATGCCTGTTTTATTCAAGAATCCAAGGTTGTTAGGGAGAATTAAGACATTACTGCTATTGATTTGTGTATGTGTGTGTCTGTGTGTGTGTCTGTGTGTCTGTGTGTCCCCATACATACTGGGGCTTGAACATAGAGCCCCACACTCCCATTTTTTTTTTCACTTAAGGGTAGCACTTACCACATTTGTTTGTGACCTTTTGTCTTCCTTAATCTGAAAATGCTTAATATATGACAGTCATTGTTCTCAAATATTGCTTCTTTGCTAGTGTCTGACTTATTTTTTTTTCTTTCCCTTTCCTCTTAAAAGGGAAAAATGAGGTATCTGAGCTTGAATTTAGGGCATCATTCTTTTTTTTCTTTTTTTTGGTTGGTCATGGGGCCTGAACTCTGGGCCTGAGAGCTGTCCCTCTGCTCTTCAGCTCAAGGCTAGCGCTCTAGCACTTAAGCCACAGTGCCACTTCTGGTTTTCTGGTGGTTTATTGGAGATAAGAATTTCATGGCTTTTCCTGCCAGGCTGGCTTTGAACTGTGATCCTGAGATCTCAGCCTCTTGAGTAGGATTACTGGTGTGAGCCACCGGCACCTGGCTAGGGCATCATTTTTGTTCATAGCTGGTATTCTACCAGCCATGCTCTACTGGTGCTCTACATGAGCCATACTTCCCATTTATCGTTTTTCTAGTTAATTGGAGATGGCATGAGCCACCAGCGCCTGGCTAAATTTATAGTCTTGTGTGCTCATTAAAATTGAAAATTCGGAAGTGTTATTAGGACTGCCAGGGTGAAAACCTCTCCCCCTTCCTTTTCCTGAAAGACAGCACGTAGAAATCACCTGCCTGAAACCAGTAATCACCTGTCAATCACCTGACTGTGAGTCAGCAAAGGACTCCAGACACTGAGGTCACTTCCTCATCTGCTGAGGTCACTTCCTGAACCACCCCAGTCATGCCTCCTTCAGACAGTGAGAGGTTTCCCAGGCTCTGAGATCACTTCCACATCTGCTGTGGTCACACCTCCCACCTTTCCCTATATAATCACACTCCTCACAGTCCCCTGTTTTTGTCCTTCTCTCTCTGCACACTTCCATCTCATGCAGAAGGCAGTTTGCTCCCCCCTCAATAAACTCTTCTCTGCCTGAACCATTTGATGGTCTCCTTTCACTGAACCTTGCAGAACTGTGGCTCAAGTGGTAGAGAGCTAGCTTTGAAGGAGGCAAAAAAGTCTTAGGGGCAGCATCCAGACACTGAGTTCAAGCTTGGGGACCAGCACCAAAATAATAGTAATAATAATTGAAAATCGTTGACACTGCTGGCTCACATCTGTAATCCCAGCTACTCAGGAGGCTGAGATCTGAAGCTGAAGATTTGAAGCTAGCCCAGGCAGAAAAATCTCCCAGATTCTATCTCCAATTAACCAGCAAGAAGCTGGGATGGAATCTCTTAGATTATTAAAGTCTCATAGACTTTTCTGCCTTCAGGTGTTAGGGACCTGAGTAGACAGGATTGCAGGGATGAACTATTGCTTCCTGGGTTTTCCAAGCAAGAACTTTTAACTTAAAACTGAACATCAAGATTGCTTTGGCACATCTTACCAGGGAGTAAAGCCAATGCAAATGAATTTTAAGCATAAGAAATTCTGTATACATCCACTCATTCACTCACAAGTTTTAAGCCTCTTTTGTTTAATCCTTGTTGGAGGTCCCTGTTGCTTCCTGAGGGTTGAGCCATAACAACAGGCCTGTAAACCTTTGTACTTGGAGACTACCCTTTTGTTCCATCCTGCAGCTCTGAAGGTTCCCAGGCACCAATCAAAAGCAGTGTTTCCCCAGCTCTGAGTGACAGCTGAATACATGTCATTCACAACAAAGGAAAGACTCAAAGCAGGGGATTAAACAGAGGGCCTTTTCAGAAAGGAACAGAAGAGCCTATAATTTGGACTTCAGTTAATTTAACCTGTTTCTAGACCTGTACCTCTTTCTTATTTTCTATCCCAAGACATACTCTACAACATATGTGATAAGAATAAAGTCAGCCTGTTTCTATAGCTTTGGCTACAGATTTGGATATGTGGCTAAAGATACAGAAACAATAGATTTAAGTATATAATTTATCATTATAGATTTTTAGGAGTTATAACAATGTTTTGATCTATTAAGTACTAAGAAGTTAGTGGTGTTCTTTCTGACAAGTTTTGCTGTACAATTGAAGTTCAAAAATGAAACTTGAAGGGACTATATATAAAAATGGTGGCTTACACCTGTAATCCTATCTACTTAAGAGGCTGAGATCTTAGGATCTCAGTTCAAATCCAACCTGGGCAGGAAATTCCATGAAACTTCAAATAACCAGTAAAATGCCAGAAGTAGAGCTGTGGTCCAAGTGGTAGACCTTAGCCTTGAGCCAAAAAAGCTCAGGGATAATGCCTAAGTCCTGAATTGAAGCCCAAGGACCAACACCAAACACACACACACACACACATACACACACACACGTATATGTACATGTGTGTATATATACATATATATATATATGAACTAAGTAAACTATTTTCAAAATTATTATAAAAATCAGCATAGTGTGGAATAAGGTCAATGAACTGTATGATTTCTCTGTGTGTGTGTGTGTGTGTGTGTGTGTATGTGTGTGTGTGTGTGTGTGTGTGTGTGTGTGTGTGTGTGTGTGTGTGTGTGTGTGTGCTGGTTCTAGGGTTTGAACTCAGGGCCTGGGCACTGTAGAGCTCAAGACTAGTCTTCTGCTGTTTGAGCCACAGCTTCATATCTTACTTTTTGATAGTTAATTGGATAAGAGTCTCACAGACTTTGCTGCCTGGGCTGGCTTTGAACCACGATCCTCAGATCTTAGTCTCCTGAGTAGCTAAGATTACAGGGGTGAGCCTCTCGGGCCTAGCAATTTCTACATTTTAAAATTTCAATTTCAGAAGTTTTTTTTTTTTTTTTTGGGGGGGGGTCCAGTCATGGAGCCTGAACTCTGGGCCTGGGCGCCCAGCTGGAGGCTAGCACTCTACCACTTGAGCCACAGCACCACTTATGGCTTTTTTTTCTTTTTGCTTATGTAGTGCTGGGGAATAGAACCCAGGGCCTCATGCATGTAAGGCAAGCACTCTACTACTGAGCCACCTTCCCAGCCCACAATTTCAGAAGTGTTTATAGGAAGAACAGAACTTGGCTATGTACAGGGACATCCAAAATACATGTACATAGTACTGAGGAAAAACTTCCAACTTGAAGTAGAATAATCTTAAAGTACAAAGTGTGTTTCTTTGAGTACGTTTAAAGGCTGAGGATTGTATACCAATGTTGTTTGGTGCTTGTTGGACAGACCTCCATGGTTTCTCAAAGCCTTGAGGTAGAAACTGAGATCAGAATCTAAGTTGTCTGACCCAAACTGGATAGCATCTGGAAAGACAAATCTTGTCACGTCACACCCACACCTAGGCTTCTTTTATAATTCTGTACTATCTGAAGTCAAGCCTGTGAGGCTGTGTTTATTATGGACACAAGTTGTGTTACCTTCCTAATCTTCTAGCCCTTAGAAACCCCACACTCTAGCCCACCCTACCTGGCCCCCTGGGCCTGTCCGTGCTTGTTCTTTCATTTTTTTATATCCTTCATGCATCTTTTTCTTTTGTGCCGGTACTGGGGCTTGAACTCAGGGTCTTAGCTTTCTTTTAGTTAAGGTTGAACCACAGCTTTACCTCTGGCTTTTGGTTAATGGAGATGAGTCAAAGGGACTTTGCTGCTTGGGCTGGCTTTAAACTAAGCATAGCTAGGCATGAGCCACTGGCTGTTTTTTGGGTTTTGGTTTTTGGGTTTTTTTTTTGTCGGTTGTGGGACTTGAACTCTGGGCCTGGGCGCTGTCTCTGAGCTCTTGAGCTCAAGGCTAGTGCTCTACCACTTGAGCCACAGCACCACTTCCAGCTTTTTCTGTTATGTGGTGCTGAGGAATCAAACCCAGGGCCTCATGCATGCAAGGCAAGCACTCTACCACTGAGCCACCTTCCCAGCCCCCAATCATGACACTTTGGATCATGATAACACACATTGTGATAACATCCATCCTGATCCCACATATTTTCAACCCAAGAAACATAAATAGAAACCATAATGGCTTCACAGGTTAACTGACCTTGGGTCTATATCTTTTTTTTTTTTTTTTTTTTTTTATAGTGCTGAAGATCAAACGCAGGACCTTGAGCAAGTTAGGCAAGTGCTCTACCATTGTACTACCCCTAACTCCACCCATAGCTGTTCTGAGATCTCATTGGCTTCAGATCTCATCCATTTTGGGGCCTCTTTTTCTCACCTTTGATTCTAAAAAATCATGTGATTGTCTGATGCATCAGAAAGGAAGGCAGAAAGAGAGAGAGAGAGAGAGAGAGAGAGAGAGAGAGAGAGAGAGAGAGAGAGAGAGAGAGGTCCCTGAAGTTTACTTAAGAGATGCAGGGAGGGGCTGAAATGGTGGCTCAGTAATACAGTGCTTGCCTTGCATGCATGAGGCCCTGGGTTTGATTCTTCAGCACCACTTAAGCAGAAAAAGCCAAGAAGTGGTGCTGTGGCTCAAGTAGTAAAGTGGCCTTGAGCTGAAGGGACAGTGCCCAGGCCCAGAGTTCAGGCCCCATAACTGACCAAAAAAAAAAAAAAAAAAGAGAGAGAGATACAGGGAATTTGGTACTCTACTGGTAACCTATGGTCATCCTCTCCTCTTTTCATTTCACACAGCTGGTTTAGTACAGTGTAATTTGAGCTTATTTTTTTGCCAGTCCTGGGGCTTGAACTCAGGGTGTGAGCACTGTCACTGAGTTTCTTTTGCTCAAGGCCAGCACTCTACCACTTGAGCCATAGCACCACTTCCAGCTTTTTCTGTTTATGTGGTACTGAGGAATCGAACCTAGGACTTCATGCATGCTAGTCTAGCACTCTACCACTAAGCCCCATTTCCAGCCACCATCATTTTTTGGGGAGGAAGGGGGTGTTAGTCATGGGCTTGAACTCAGGGCCTGCATGCTGTCCCTGAACTCTTTTACTCAAGGCTAGTGCTCTACCACTTTGAGCCACAGCACCACTTCTGGTTTTCTGGTTAATTGGACATAAAAGTCTCACAATCTTTCCTTCCCAGACTGGCTTTGAGCATAATCCTCAGATTTCAGCCCCCTGAGTAGCTGGAATCACAGGTGTGAGCCACCTGCACCCAGTCTGAGCATCTTCCTTTTGACTATAAGCTGTCATGTTGACCTCTGAGTTAGCTTGCTGAGAAGTTCATGGCAGCTGCATAATTCTGTGTAAAACAAATAAAGCATAAAGCTTAGATGAAGTCAAGAAATGAAAAACTAAATGACAAGAAACCAAGAAAATGACTCTCAATCATATCAAATTCATTAGAATGGAGGTGGCAAAATCCTATCCTAAGAGGCAGAATTTGAATTCTGGTGCAGCTTCTTGAAGTTCCTAGATGAGTGACATAGCTTGATTTGTTCACATTTCCTGAGCTTCTATTTTGTGGTATAACAAGTGAGGAAAGAAACACTTTGTGGAGTTATTTTGTAAGTGTGACTAACACAAGCAGTTGGCTATCTATGAAGGAGAGTAACTTTTGATCATGTGAATGGTCTTTGCTTAATCTGTTCAGGTCTTTTTGTTTTTAAAATAATTTTTAATAATTATCTTGTACAAAAGATTTTCAATTCAACATGTCAATTATGAGTACCCGTATCTTCTTTTTTTTTCTTGCCAGTCCTGGGGCTTGAGCTCAGGGCCTGGGCACTGGTTCTGAATTTCTTTTACTCAAGGCTAGCACTCTACCACTTGAGCCATAGCACCACATCTGGCCTTTTCTGTTTATATGGTACTGAGGAATCAAACCAGGGGCTTCATGCATGCTAGGCAAGCACTTTACCACTAAGCCACATTCCCAGACATGAGTAGCTGTATCTTGATCAATGTCATCCTCTCCATCATCCTCCCCCACCTATTCCAACTCCATTAATCCCCTCATGTTTCCTAGCTCAATTTTTACATCTACATTGAGTATTTATGGTTGTTTGCCACCTGTTATCTCCCCATTATCTACCCTCTTCTAAAATCAAGGTTTCCTGGGGAAGAAAGAATTCAGCCTGAGTTTCTAGCCTGCAGGCTGCTCCTACAAATTTCAGTCTGGTCTGTTCTCAGAGTTGTATGAAACAAATTCCAAAAAGAAGAAGGAGGGGCTGGGAAGGTGGCTCAGTGGTAGAGTGCTTGCCTTGCATGCATGAGGCCCTGGGTTCGATTCCTCAGCACCACATAAGCAGAAAAAAGCCAGAAGTGGTGCTGTGGCTCAAGTGGTAGAGTGCTAGCCTTGAGCTGAAGAGCTGAGGGACAGCATCCAGGCCCAGAGTTCAAGCCCCATGACTGGCAAAAAAAAAAAAAAAAGGAGAAGGAGAAGGAGGAGGAGGAGGAAAGAAAGAGAGAGAGGAAAAGAAAGAAAGAAGCCGGGCGCTGGTGGCTCACACCTGTAATCCTAGCTACTCAGGAGGCTGAGATCTGAGGATCGCCGTTCAAAGCCAGCCCAGGCAGGAGAGACCGTGAGACTCCTATCTCTAATAAACCACCAGGAAACCGGAAGTGGCGCTGTAGCTCAAGTGGTAGAGCGCTCGCCTTGAGCTGAAGAGCTGAGGGACAGCACCCAGGTCCAGAGTTCAAGCCCCACGACCGACAAAAAACAAAGAAAGAAAGAAAGAAAGAAAAGGTAAGTGGTGCTGTAGCTCAAGTGGTAGAGCACTAGCTATCCTCTAGCAAAAAAGAACTCAGGGACATTGCATAGGCCCTGAGTTCAAACCCCAAGACCAGTTAAAAAAAAAAAAAGTTACATAGCTAAAAGCTGGTGATTCATACCTGGCTATCCAGTAGGCTAAGATCTGAGGATCAAGGTTTGAAGACAGCATGGGCAGAAAAGTCCATGAGACTCTTATTTTCCTTTAACCACCACCCTCCCCCCACCCTCCAAAAAAACCCCAACAACAACAACAACAAGAAACACCTGGAAGTAGAGCTCAAGTGGTAGAGCACTAGCCTTGAGCAAAAAAAAAAAAAAAAAAAAAAAAAAAAAGCTCAAGGACAGTTTCCAGGCCCTGAGTTCAAGCCCCAAGACTTCCATGTGCATGCGCATACACACATACACACACCTATTTGGTTCTTTCTCTAGTAACCTTTAACCAATATCTCCTTCCTGCTTTTACAAAACTGATTTGAAAAGTTCAATATGCCATTCCAGTTATCATCCCAAACATATCCCAAGTATGTGATTTAAAGGAAATTCTATTTCCATAAAGGTAATGAATATAAATGTACCTTATGAGGATGATATGAGTATCCGTCTATACTCTAAAACTCATGTCGAAATGTGACTGCCATGTGACAGTGTTAGGAGGTAGAACATTGGAGAGGCGATTGGGCCAGAAGCACCATGTACTCATGAAAGTGTCAGTGTGCTTATCTCAGGAGCAGTTGCATTACAAAAGGGTCATCTGGGCATTGGTGGCTCACAACTGTAATCCTAGCACCTTCATCTTGGATCCATCATCCTCCAGAGCTGTGAGAAATAAATTTCATTATAAATTATCCAGTCTCGGGGGACTATGCCACAACAGCAAAAATAGTCATACCCATTATATGATTTTATAAACTTCTTCTTATAAAAAGACTGATACAGCTGGGCACCAGTGGCTCACACCTGTAATCCTAGCTATTCAGGAGGCTGAGATCTGAGGATCAAAGTTCAAAGCCAGCCCAGACAGGAAAGCCCATGAGACTCTTATCTCCAGAAGTGGACCCCCCCCCCAAAAAAAAGATTTATCTCATTTTGGATGATAAACCATTTTATTTTTCGGTACTGGGGTTGGAACCCAGGACCTTACACTTATTAAACAGGTACTCTGATGCTAAGCCACACATCCTAGCTCTTGTTTTTGCACTGGTTGTTTTCAAATAGGGTCATAATGCCTTTCCTCATTGTGCACCTTGTTTGCAATCAACTTATTTGTGCTTCCTAGGAAGCTAGAATGACAGATGTGGGCCACCAAGTTCCAAAACTGGTCAAAAAGAATTCCTGAGACACTTTGTCCCCAGGCTGGTCTTGAATCATTCTCAGCATCTCAAGCGGCTAGGATTACAGGTGTGAGACAAATTCACCTACTCAAGTCATTCTCATTCAAAAGACTTGGCTCAAAGGCTTTAGGTTTTACCCCCCAAATTAATTCCCTCAAGGCTGGCACTCTACCACTTGTAGTATGGCTCCACTTCCCGCTCTTTACTGGTTAATTGGAGATAAGAGTCTTGGGGATTTTCCTGCCTGGGCTATCTATGAATTGTGATCCTCAGATCTCACCCTCCTGAGTAGCTAAGATTAAAGGCATAAGCCACAGGCAGCCAACTTTTTATTTATTTATTTTTTTAATTTTTTTTTTTGGTCCAGTCGTGGGGCCTGAACTCTGGGCCTGGGCGCGGTCCCTCAGCTCTTCAGCTCAAGGCTAGCACTCTACCACCTGAGCCACAGTGCCACTTCCGGCTTTTTTTCTTTTTGCTTATGTGGTGCTGAGGAATCAAACCCAGGGCCTCAGGCATGCAAGGCAAGCGCTCTACCACTGAGCCACCTTCCCAGCCCCCAGCTTTTTATTTTTAACTTTTTATCACTGATAGCGTAGCATTAGGTACACATTTGTTGAACTGAAGTATGTTTTTGATCTACAGATAGAAATCTCAAGAGTAATTATTCCTCATTCTTCCTGAATTTTTTGGTCCATAGATGCTAGAGGGAAAAAAACCCCACAGTATATTTGACCTTAACACTAGAAACAATGATCTCCTATCTAGACTTCTAAACTAAAAATTAAATGTTCAATTTTTCAAAATGGAGGGAAACTGGCATACAACTTCAAAGCAAAAAAGCTGAAGTTTGAGCAAGAGCTAAGCAAAGATATCAGCATACCTGTAATCTGTTTGCTTTCACATATACTTTTTTTTTTTTTTTTTTGGTCCAGTTGTGGGGCCTGAACTCAGGGCCTGGGCACTGTCCCTCAGCTCTTCAGCTCAAGGCTAGCACTCTACCACTTAAGCCACAGCGCCACTTCCGGATTTTTTTCTTTTTGCTTATGTGGTACTGAGGAATCGAACCCAGGGCCTCATGCATGCAAGGCAAGCACTCTACCACTGAGCTACCTTCCCAGCCCCTCACATATACTTTTTGTGTGCTAGTCCTGGGGCTTGAACTTGGGGCTTAGGTGCCAGAGCTTTTCTGCTCATGGCTAGCTCTCTACCATCTGAGTCACACCTCCATTTCTGGCTTTTTTTTTTTTTTTTTTTTTGGTGTTAAATTGGTGATAAGAGCCTCATGAACTTTTCTTGCCCAAGTTCACTTGGAACCACTATTCTCAGATCTCAGCCTCCTGAGTAACTAGAATTATAGGTGTGAGCCACCAGCACCCAGCTTTATATGATTCTTGGTTTACAAAATAATACAGGTAAAGGAGATGGCCAAGGAAGGAAATGGGAAAGTGTCCAAAAATGTGATGTTAATTTTCTAAAGATCACCCAACTGTTACATTAAAGAACACTTCCAGTTGTGTGTATAACAAAGTGATTTCCCTCACCGCCCACTGAGAAGTCTGAAGGTTTCCATAAAGAAACTTGCATGAAGATCATATGAGCTGTGAGATCACTGTTTTGTTTTGTTTTGTTTCTGTCAGTCGTGGGGCTTGAACTCTGGGCCTAGAACTGTCCCTCTGCTCTTCAGCTCAAGGCTAGCGCCCTAACACTTGAGCCACAGTGTCACTTCCGGTTTTCTGGTGGTTTATTGGAGGTAAACGAGTCTCACAGACTTTCTTGCTTGGGCCGGCTTTGAACTGTGATCCTGAGATCTCAGCCTCCTGAGTAGCTAGGATTACAGGTGTGAGGCATGGGCACCTGGCTAACACTGGAGCTTTCTCTCTCATCATCTGTTAATTTCTTGTTAGGTAAAGCTTTTATCTGCAGAGCCCAGACCTTGCCATAGTACCTGCCATTTCCTGTAGATAAGGGGGTAAAGATAGTGAAGTCTTTTATTCTCAGCATGCTACAATGTTGATTTTCGAAAATCCCTTACTCAGCATAATAAAAGGATGTTGGAGCCTGTACCCAGGCATCTGCAGGTACTGACAACCTACTGCTCAACTGATAACGTGCTTCTACCAGACAAGGTGTGACCTATTAAAAACATTACCTCATCTA
The DNA here is from genome assembly GCF_024711535.1 of Dipodomys merriami. NCBI lineage: Eukaryota > Metazoa > Chordata > Mammalia > Rodentia > Heteromyidae > Dipodomys > Dipodomys merriami. The sequence continues at coordinate 3,951,590 of NW_027202271.1, read as the reverse complement.
TTCACCCCACGCCAAGGATCATCTCATATGGTAGCTCCAAGAGAAGCTTGTCCAGTGAACCTTCAGTGACTCAAAGCCATTATGAGGCTACCCTTGCTTGAGAAAACATTTTGGAAGCTGTTGATCTTGTACTTAGGGAATTCAGATAGATGAAATGTTTGAACTGCAGGAGACACCTTAGATCAGAAAATCCAATCATCTTAGTTTGGCAATTTGTCCAAGATGTAATTGGTGGAAGAACTAGAAACAAAAGCCAGGTTTCTAGCTCTGCCCACTACCCAACACTGATTTTTTAAAATTATTTAATGTAAAAACAGTGGCTTTGTTGCTGTTGTTGAATTCAGGGCCTGGGTGCTGTCCCTGAGTTTTCTCGCTCAAGGCTAGTGCTCTACCATTTTCAGTCACAGCTCACTTCCGGTTTTCTGTGGTTAATGGGACATAAGAATCTCATGGACTTTCCTGCCTGAGCTGGCTTTGAACTGCAATCCTCAGATCTCAGCCTCCTGAGTAGCTAGGATTAGACGTGGGCCACCTGGGCCTGGCAAAACAAGTGTCTTTTATGTACAAACACTCTTTCCCATTCCCTGTGCAGGATAACAATTTCAAAGTAATTGTTCTTAGGCCAGAGTCCTTTAATCTCATACTTTTAAAATATTTTGGTGCTTATTTATTTAAAAATATATTTAGAAGGTTCAAAACTTCTGCCTCCAATGGTAATTTTCCTCTAGCAAAGTGTATTACACAAGTTGTTTTTTTTTTTTAAATAATAATAAAAGTAAGTCCAGAGCTGGTGGCTCATGCCTATATTCCTAGCTAGATCTGAGGGTCATAATTTGAAGCCAGCCTCACCAGGCAAATCCCCAAGACTCTCCTCTCCAACTAACCAGCAAAAAAGCTGGAGTGGTGGTAAGACTTAAATGGTAGAGCACTAGCCTTGAGCAAAGCAGCTAAGAATGAGAGAAAAACCCTGATTTCAAGCCCCAGTGTAGGAACAAAAAATAATAAAAGAAAATGAAATTAATGTCATTCAATAAATCATATAACTTTGGGAAAATAGCTAAAGGCCCTTATTTTAAAGGAGGATACATGCATAAAACATGCATTAGCAAATGCCTACGTGTTTTTCAAATTTCACAGGTGCTTGCTATGTGTGCAGTAGATAACTAGCACAAATACAATTTTTACCGTATAAGCAGCTTTAGGAATGTAGCCTTCAAATGAATTGCCACAAACTTTCTTTTTTTTGGGGGGGGGTCCGGTCGTGGGGCCTGAACTCTGGGCCTGGGCGCTGTCCCTCAGCTCTTCAGCTCAAGGCTAGCACTCTACCACTTGAGCCACAGCACCACTTCCGGCTTTTTTCTTTTTGCTTATGTGGTGCTGAGGAATCGAGCCCAGGGCCTCATGCATGTAAGGCAAGCGCTCTACCACTGAGCCACCTCCCAGCCCCTGCCACAAACTTTCTTAAGACTGTTTCACCTAAAGTCCAATATTTTCCCTAGAATGATGTTTTCTTTTCAAATTCTCTGGGACCTCCACATATAAGAACATCTGATTACCTCAACTACAATACAAGCAAACTCAGTGTAAAGCTAACAAAGAATTGTCTTTGTGCATTGCCATTATCAAGCAACTCTTCCCCTTAAAGATTATCAAAACTCAGTCTACCTGCTGGAGACCAGAGGTTGGCTCTTGCCTATAATCCAAGCATGGAGGTTTGAAGCCAGCCCTGAGAAGAAAGTCCATGAGACTCTTAATCTCCAATTAAACAGCAAAAATACTCAGAAGGGCCAGGTGCTGGGGGCTCACGCCTGTAATCCTAGCTACTCAGGAGGCTGAGATACAAGGACTGCAGTTCAAAGACAGCCTGGGCAGGAAAGTCCCTGAGACTTATCTCCAATGAGCCTTGAGCTGAGGAGTTCAGGTCGGACAGTGTCCAGGCCCAGAGCTCAAGCCCCAGGACTGACAAAAAAAAAAAAACAAAAAGCAAAAAAACTCAGAAGAGTTTCTAGCTCTGGCTCAAGTGGTAGAGTTCTAGCCCTCAGTTTAAGCCCCAGGACTGGTACAGGTATCTCCATCCACCCTAGATGACAACCAAGTGGTCAGAATGCACCTGGTTCACATGCTGACTCTTCATCTTCATGGCTGCACCTGTCATCCTGGGACAATCAGGGAAAATTTCAATATTACAATTTACTTATCTGTTGAAAAGAACATAACACTTAGCTTTCAAAGGTGTTGTAATGATTACAATAAAAATAACATGTGACCCTGGCGCTTGTGACTCTCAGATGTAATCCTAGCTACTCAGGAGGCTGAGATCTGAGGATTGTGGTTTAGAGCCAGGCCAGGCAGGAAAGTCTGTGAGACTCTTTTTTTTTGGGTCCAGTCGTGGGGCCTGAACTCTGGGCCTGGGCGCTGTCCCTCAGCTCTTCAGCTCAAGGCTAGCACTCTACCACTTGAGCCACAGCACCACTTCCGGCTTTTTTTCTTTTTGCTTATATGGTGCTGAGGAATCGAACCCAGGGCCTCGAGCATGCAAGGCAAGTGCTCTACCACTGAGCCACCTCCCCAGCCCAATCTGTGAGACTCTTATCGCCAATTAACCACCAGAAAACTGGAAGTGGCACTGTGGCTCAAAGTGGTAAAGTGCACTTGAGCAAAAATTGCTGAGGGACAGTGCTTAGGCCCAGAATTCATGCCCCATGACCAAAAAAAAAAAAAAAAAAAAAACCCAAAAAAACCTACACAAAACTAACAACCCCAAACCAAAACAAAATGTGTAAATTGCCCTGGGAGAATGTGCAAAATATAGTCTATTGTGTTTAAATGGTCCCATGTAATCATATTTCCCTTCAAACAATTTGCTATGACTTTCTAACTCTTTAGGTACTTACAGATCTCACATTTCAAATGATCACACCTAATGCTGATGGCAAAATGGTTATATTTTCTCAGAATTACCTTCTAAGCTACTTTCTTTTCCTTTAACATTTCGGTCATGTACAAATTCACATAAAACCTCTCCAGCCTGTGGATTTCTCTCTCTAAAAGTCCCAAACTCTTATCTATGAACTGTGTAGCTGGGGATTACAGAACTTAAGAAGAACAATTAAACCTTCCACCATTCCTGCTTCAAAGCTTCCTGTAGACTAAGCAAGATAAACTGAGGGCTGTTTTATCACATAGTCAATCAATGGCACATTTGTATGTGGAAGCTGACAGGTTAGATGATCAACTCTTTGTCACTGGAAGAAGAGTTCCATCCTAACTTCCTCCTCTCCTGAGTTTCAACACCTCAGTGAGAATCTTCCCAGAAGTAGGGTGTACCTTCCTGTCCTGCAATATGATGCATCTTCACAATCACTCCCAGATAATCCTCTATGGCCTTACACGTAGAAAAGGGACTTGGCCACAGCACCAAATAAGGACAAGTCAACATAGTTAATGATCACACTGGCTTCTCACTTTCCTACAGCCATGGTGATTTTTCCACATTGCTTCATCATTGAATATGTGCGTGTGGGTGGCCTGCTTAACATAAACTTGGTAATATTCATCTAGCTTAATTTCATTTATTAGACAACTTAATTTGGTCTATTTTTCACATCATCAGCATATGCAATGTGTCTGGAGGTTCAATATATTGTTCCTTGACAGGTAAATGAGAATGTCTGCATATCTTCAGCACACAATGATTTACTGTGTGTTTCCTCATGGAGGCTGAGAGGGAGAAGAAATAATATATCCTTTAATTACTATGTGTTTTTGTGTTTTAGTAACGTGGCTTTATGCCAAAGTCCAGAATGAATTATGCCTTATAAGTCAGTCTCTGAAATTGCAAATCTAATGTTCTATTAGTTGGAAGTTATTGCTCAGTGTGAGAGAAAAAAAGTTAAGGAAAGAAAAATTCTCAGGCTGGGTGTGGCAGTGCATGCCTGTAATCCTCTGGGGGTGGAGTGGAGGCAGAAGGATCCTGCATCTGAGGCCCAGCCTCGGCTATATAACAAAACCCTGTCTAAATAAAGAAGAAGAAATAAAGATAAAAGGAGCTGGGTGCTGATGGCTCACTTCTGTAAACCTACTTACTACCTACTTACTCAAGAGGCTGAGATCTGAGGATTGAGGTTCAAAGTCAGTTCAGGCAGAAAAGTCTATGAGATTCATAACTGGTAAAAGGCCAGAAGTGGAGCTGTGGCTCAAGTAGTAGAGCCCCAGCTTTGAGCAATAAAAGCAAAGTGAGAGTTGAAGACCCTGAGTTCAAGCCTCACTACTAACACACACACACACACACACACACACACACACACACACACACACACACACACACACACACACACACAAAGTTAAAAGAAAAAAAATCGAGTACTAAGTTTAATATATAACATATATGTTATTTCTATTACATATAATGTGAGTGTGCGTGAAATACATTGTATAGTTAAATTTGAATTAAGGCAAAATTTAGACCGGTAGCTGTGTGCTGGTGGCTCACACCTGTAATCCTAGCAACTGAGAATCAAAATTGAAGGCCAGCCTGGGCAGAAAAGTCTATGAGACTTGTATCACCAATTATTCTGCAAAAAGTTGGAAGTGAAGCTGTGGTTTAAGTGGTAGAATAGCAGTCTTGAGGGAAAGGCCTTGAGTTCAAGTCCCAGTACTGGCACAGAAAAAAAAGAAAGAAAAAAGAAAAATAATCTCAACTACCATGTTTAATATAAAACACCTGTAATAATAATAATAACATTATTTTTGCCAGTCCTGGGGCTTGAACTCAGAGCTTCTTTTGCTCAAGGTTAGCATTCTACCACTTGAGCCACAACACCACTTCTGGTTTTTTCTGTTTATGTGGTACTGAGGAATCAAACCCAGGAATTCATTCTTACAGGCAAGCACTCTACCACTAAGTCATATTCCCAGCCCCGTGATAATTTATACTGTTGAATATATGTTATACGTGTATGCATATATGTGAAATACACAGTTCTGGAAAATTTGAACTCTGTCTTATGATATCTTTTGCTTATGCAAATAATAAACCTATAATAGTTTACATATGATTATCTTGATATTTTTGATTTAGGCTCTTCAATAATTAAGGCTATTTTCCCTTCTGGTATAACTCTGTTGTTAATACATATATTACAGGGAAGAGATAAACATAAAAATTAAATTAACTACAGATGATGCTGTTCTACTGTTATTATGCCTTCAATTTTACCCTTTTTTTTTTTGGCTGGTCATGGAGTTTGAACTCAGGGCCTGAGCACTGTTCCTGAGCTTTTTTGCTTAAGGTTAGTGCTCTACCACTTTGAACCACAGCACACTTCCAGCTTTTTGCTGATGAATTGGAGATGAGTTTCCTGGACTTTCCTGTCTGAACTGGCTTCAAATTGTGATCCTCAAATCTCAGTCTCCTGAGTAGCTAAGATTATAGGCATGAGCCTCCAGCTCATTACTTACCTTTAGCTTATAAAAAAAAATCTGAGCCGGGCGCTGGTGGCTCACGCCTGTAATCCTAGCTACTCAGGAGGCTGAGATCTGAGGATCGCGGTTCAAAGCCAGCCCGGGCAGGAAAGACTGTGAGACTCCTATCTCCAATAAACCACCAGAAAACCAGAAGTGGCGCTGTAGCTCAAGTGGTAGAGCGCTCGCCTTGAGCTGAAGAGCTGAGGGATAGCGCCCAGGCCCAGAGTTCAAGCCCCACGACCAACCAAAAAAAAAAAAAAAAAAAAAAAATCTGAGTCTAAGAGTATATGCTCTGGTTGAAAGTTTTGAATATCTCATTCTAAAAAACAATTAACTGTGGTCCATAGTTTATGTGTATATCTAATGGAAACCTGTAGAATTCTGTGACTGTTATTTCTTTGCAATCCAATTCATTTTAGTTTAAATGCCAGTACTAGAATTTGAACTCAGGGGCTTGCATTCTTGCTTGGCTTTTTATACACAAGGCTGGTTCTCTACCTTTGAACCATACCCCCACTTCCTGCCTTTTGTTGGCTAATTGCAGATAAGAATCTCATGGACTTTCCTGCCCTGGTTGCCTTCTGCCTTCTGAGTAGCTAGACTTATAGACATGAGCCACCACTCAGCTGAAATAAACTCATTTTAATCAACAATTTGTATGTTCGTTAAACGGGTATATATTTAATAACAAACCTGTAGAATTCTTGTGGTATTCATTTGTTTGTTTGTTTTTAACCAAATTCAATTTTGAATATACCACAAACATATTCCTTGATGATTAAAGCCATTGAGGCGAAAGATAAGGATCAAATCGACAGAGTTGGCTCCAGCCCACATTTGGCCTCCTTTAGTTCTCTTCTGCATGGAAAGCCTTACCAAAAAGATGGTAAACATGCTAAACAGAGAGTTAGCAAACTGGGTTGAGAAATGTTCCCCAGATGAATACAAATACATGCATTGAGAAGAGGAAATGGCAGCACTAGGTGCAGCTATGTTCCAGGCAGATGCTTTCCTGTTTTGGAATTGATGTGCTCAGGGCATCAGGCTTAGAGAGGCTACAGGAAGAACCAGCTGGCCCAGCTGGACAAATACAGTTTACAGATATTTCAGTGGGATCGAAGCTCAGTTTGTTACAATTTGCTAGATGCTTAAATAGAAAAAAATGGGGCTGTTTTCCTACAAATAAAAAATAATTACTTTCATTTAAAATATTTTATTATTTTAAACATTATTTTCATTATTATTATTAATTATTATTATTATTATTATTATTGGGTCCAGTCATGGGGCCTGAACTCTGGGCCTGGGCACTGTCCCTCAGCTCTTCAGCTCAAGGCTAGTGCTCTACCACTTGAGCCACAGCACCACTTCTGGCTTTTTTCTTTTTGCTTATGTGGTGCTGAGGAATTGAACCCAAGGCCTCAGGCATGCAAGGCAAGCGCTCTACCACTGAGCCACCTTCCCAGCCCCAAATATTATTATTAAGTAATGACTTTTACTGTATATGTTAGTATGTCTGAGTAGTAGTGGCTCAGTCGTAATACTTTAGCTACTCAGGAGGGTAAGATCTGAGGCTTATAGTTCAAAGCTAGCCCAGGAAAGAAAAGTCTGTGAGACTCTTATCTCCAAATAACCAACAAAAATAAATGAATACATACATAAATTTTTAAAAAGCTGGTTTGGGAATTGTCTAAGGTTTAGTGTTCTTATAACTGACTAAAAGTTATTAAAAATCCCTCCAATTTAAATATGTTTATGGATTAAGCTTGTACTTTTTTATGGATTACACTTGTACTTTTCATTAATAAGGAATGTAGCATATTTAGATAATCAAATATGTAAATTTTTGTCAGTATTGAGGTTTGAACTCAGGGCTATTCAGGGCCTTGTGCTTCATAGGCTGGCACTCTGCTACTTCAGCCACACCTCTTCTTTTGGCTTTTTGCTGGTTAACTGGTAACAAGAGGCTCAAGGGCTTTTCTACCTGGCTAGTTTGAAACTGTGATCCTCAGATTTCAGCCTCCTAAGTAGCTAGACTTACAGGCTATTTTGTTATTATTTTATTTATTTTTTCCACCCCGCCTCTTTCTCTTTTGTGCCAGCTCTGGTACTTGAACTCAGGGCCTGGGCATTGTCTCTGAACACTGTATATATAACATGAGCCACAGCTCTAGTTTCTCCTTTTCAATGGTTAATTGGAGTTGAGTCTCCTGGACTTTTGAGGCCTGCTGGCTCGAACCACAATCCTCACAGGCATACGCCTGGAAACAAGCGGCTTTTTGAATGATTTCCTCCTCCCCCTTTTGTCCTGGTACTGGGGCTTGAACTCAGGATCTGGGCACTGTCCTTTAGCTTTTTCACTCAACGTTGGTGCTCCCAATTAAGCCACAGTTCTGCTTCCTGCTTTTTGATGGTTAATTGAAGATAAGAGTCATACATACTTTTCTTCCTGGGCTAGCTTCAAACTGCCATCCTCAGAGCAAAGCCTCCTGAATAGTTAAGATTACAGGCATGAACCACCTACTTAATGATTTTTTTAAATTAGCTTACATTAGTTGTGTGAGGAGGAGTTTCATTATGACATATCCATATAGGCATACCATGTATAGGAGTCAAACTAACTCTTGCATTCCTTTCTCTTCTTTTCTCTCTCATCTTCAACTATATTCACCTCAGGACTGTTTATTTCAAAATTTTTCATTACGTCCTCAAGTTCCTTCTACATTTTTTTCTTGTTATTATGAAAATGATGTACAGAGGGGTTACAGTTACGTAAGTCAGGTAAAGAGTACATTTCTTGAGGTTGGGAATGTGGCTTAGTGGTAGAGTGCTTGTCAAGCATGCATGAAGCCCTGGATTCATTTCCTCAGTACCAAATAAACAGAATAAGTCACAAGTGGAGCTGTGGCTCAAGTGGTAGAGTGCTAACCTTGAGCAAAGAAGCTCAGGGACAGTGCCCCGGCCTTGAGTTCAAGCACTAAGACTGGTAAAAAAAAAAAAAAAATAGTACATTTTTTTTGGACAATGTCATTCCCTGCCCAGTTCCCCCCCGCCCCCAGTTGTTTTTGTTTTTGTTTTTCTGTTTTGGTCCTGTCATGGGGCCTGAACTCTGGGCCTGGGCATTGTCCCTCAGCTCTTCAGCTCAAGGCTAGCGCTCTACCACTTGAGCCACAGCGCCACTTCCGGCTTTTTTCTTTTTGCTTATGTGGTGCTGAGGAATCGAACCCAGGGCCTCAAGCATGCAAGGCAAGCGCTCTACCACTGAGCCACCTTCCCAGCTGCCCACCCCCTACAGTTGTATAGTTCATTTTTCACATGGTATCTAGTGAGTACCATTGCTGTTTATTTTTTGTTCCTCCATTTCTGTGCTCCTAAAGACATATAAACAAACAAAACAAAAAGAAAACAAAACAGCAACATATAAAAAAAGCCTCTTGTTTCCATTTCCTGGAATTCATTTTGATAAATATTATTTTATGCACATAGGTATCACACCTTTGGGTTCCTCCCTTAAGAGTATCCTCCTTTGGTCTCAACCATGTGTGAATAAACAGAGACCTATATAATCTCACTTTTCTTTAAATGTTTCTGAATGTGCCCAGGTTTGCAGTAAACATAGGCTGAAAGTCACCATCACGATAAATTGAGCATGCCCATGTTTTTCAAGAAATGGCAGCTGCTTTTGCTGGGCTAACACTGTAAAGGAATCATTCCTAATAAGCAGAACTCCTAGAGGAAGCCCCAGTTTCCTCCCTATCTGAAGTCTTAGGACCACCAACTGAGATGTGTGTATAGACAGGAAGACTCTCTGCAACTGTTGAAAAACAGAAAGAAGCCTGGATACTGGTTACTCACACCAGTAATCCTAGCTACTCGGGAGGCTGAGATATGAGGATCACTCTTTGAATCCATCCTGGCCAGGAAAATCCATGAGACTGTTATATCTCCAATAAACTACTCAGAAAACACCAGGAATGGCACTGTGGCTCAACTGGTAGAGAGCTAGTCTTGAGCAAAAGAAGCTCAGTGGCAGAGTCCAGGTCTTGAATTCAAGCCTCAAGACTGCCACACACACAAAAGAAACCTCTGTGCACCATCACAGAGAGAAGGCACGTGGTGACAGATGACAGGGAGTGAGCTCAGTAGCAATTTGTCTTATAGGAGGGGGAAACGCTTTGCTATTTCAAACATGTCCATGCAGGCAAATGTGTTGGCAGCTGTTATCCTGGCTGCTCAGGTGGATGAGCTCCAGAGGATGCAGAGAAGTTCAGGCGACGATATCTCAAAATAAACTAGCATGAAACAGGGCTGGTGTCTCCCTCAAGTGGTAGATAGCCTAACCAGTGCAAAGTGTCAGACCTAGTCATACCTTCAGTGCAAGCTCTTCTGTGACTCTACTTTGCCTGTCATTTTCCTATGTTGAAAGTAATATGAAGTACCTGATTTTCCTCTTTCCCTCTCTCCCTTCCTTCCTTCTTTCCTTTCTTTTCTTTTCTTTTTCTTTTTGTAGGTCCTACAGCTTGAACACTGGGCCTGGGCGCTATTCCTGAGCTAATTTTTCTCAAGGCTAGCCCTCTACCGCTTGGGCCATAGCGCTACTTCTGGCTTTTTCTGTGATTAATGGGAGACAAGAGTCTCACAGACTTTCCTGTCCAGGCTGGCGTTGAACTATGATCCTCAGATTGTAGCCTCCTCAGTAGCTAGGATTACAGGCATGAGCCACTAACACTTGGCTTCCTTCCTCCTCTTTCTCCTCCTTTTTCTCTTCCTCCTCCTCCTTATCATCATCATCATCATCATCATCATCATCATCATCATCATCATCATCACTGGTACTGCTTGCTAGGCATATGCTCTGCCACTAGACCCACACCCTAACTCTTCATACTTTAGGGTTTTTTTTTTTTTTTTTTTTTTTTTTTTTGTCAGTAGTCATGGGGCTTGAACTCAGGGCTGGGCTATTTCTCTCAAGGCTACCACTCTATCACTTTGAACCACAGCACCACTTTCAGTTTTCTAGTGGTTAATGAAAAGTAAGAGTTTCACAGACTTTCTTGTCTGGACTGGCTTTAAACAATGATCCTCAGATCTCAGTCTCCAGAGTACAACTGTGAGCCACCTGTGCCCAGTCATTTTTGACTTCTTGATAGTTAATTGGATATAAGAGTCTCACAAACTTTCCTTCTAGGGCTGCTGTCAAACTGTGATCCTCAGATCTCAGCCTTCTGTGTAGCTAGGATTACCAGTGTGAGGCAAGTTTTAGTTTTGTTTTTGTTTTTGTTTTTTGGCTAGTCGTGGGGCCTGAACTCTGGGCCTGGGCACTGTCCCTCAGCTCTTCAATGCAAGGTGAGCACTCTACCACTTGGGCCACAGTGCCACTTCCAGCTTTTTCTGCTTATGTGGTGCTGAGAAATTGAACCCAGGGCCTCATGCATGCAAGGCAAGCACTCTGCCACTGAGCCACCTTCCCAGCCCCAAGTTTTGTTTGTTTTTTTTTTTAACGACTATTATTGAGAGTCAGGCACTGGTGGTGGCTCAGGCCACTGAGTAGCTAGTGTGTGAGCCACCAGTACCTGGCTTTAGTTATTTTTCAAATAGAGTCTTCTGTGTATGCACAGGCTGACCTAGAGTGTGATACTTCTATTTATGCTTCCTGCATAGCAGGGGTGATGATGAGGTACCTCCTCCCCCAGGTTTTAGTGATTGAGATCAAATGGCACCATTTTTTTTTTGCCCCAGGCTGACCTCAAAACTTGATCCTCCCAATCTCTGTCTCCCAAGGAGCTGACATATATTAGTTTCATGAGTTATTGTAACAAGCTAAAAGTAGCTGATTTCAAGAATCTCAGAACAGAAATTATCAAATGAAAACAGTGGTGTGTTCTCACAGGATCTGCCAACTTTACTACTTAACTGACACCAGTCCCAGTGATTGGGCCAGGCCAGGCTAAACACAATCATTCTTGAAGGTTTTTCGATTATTAGTAGGAAGGGAACCATAAACACTGAAATACTACTCAGCAAAGACAATGACCAAATAGCAGTTGTTTTTAAGCATGAATAAACGTTACAGCCATGATAATCAGTGAAAGACTTAAGACACAAAATTTAACTATTAGTATGCATTCATTGATCTGAAGTTCAGAAAAAGGATGTGTAAGGTGGTTAAAAAAAAAAAAAGATGACAGCCAGGCACTGGTGGCTCACGCTTGTAATCCTAGCTACTAAAGAAGCTGAGCTCTGTGCATTATGGTTCAAAGCCAGCCTGGGCAGGAAAGTCCGTGTGACTCTTTTTTGTTTTTTTTTGGATCCGGTCGTGGGGCCTGAACTCTGAGCCTGGGCGCTGTCCCTCAGCTCTTCAGCTCAAGGCTAGCGCTCTACCACTTGAGCCACAGCGCCACTTCCAGCTTTTTTCTTTTTGCTTATGTGGTGCAGAGGAATCAAACCCAGGGCCTCACGCATTCAAGGCAAGCACTCTACCACTGAGCCACCTTCCCAGCCCCCCGTGTGACTCTTATCTCCAATAAACCACTCAGAAAACAAGAAGTGGCGCTGTGGCTCAAGTGGTAGAGTGCTAGCCTTGAGTTGAAGAGCTGAAGGACAGTGCCCAGGCCCAGAGTTCAAGCCTCACAACCGACACACACACACACACACACACACACACACACACACACACACACACACACACAAAGTTGACATAGAGGTGCCTATGATAAAGTCACAATAGTGGTTACATCAGAGGAGAGGAAGGGGGGAGGGTACATTCTTTAGAAGGATGGGTTCTTTCTTTTTTTTTTTTCTAAGTAAGAAATTTATTTGATCAGACAGTAATATATGAAGGTTCTGTAGGGCTCTAATCAGACATGATTTATCTTTATTAGAAAGTAAAGCTTATCAATGTAAATGGCACTTAAAAATAGCTTCCTAAAGTGTGTAGGTATAAAGCATTCATGAAATTCTTGTGAGTTTTAAAAACTAGGTTGCAAATACAACAGAAAAAGCAGGTTTCTTGAACTGATGACACTGAGACCACGAGTGTTGGTGGTTCTGTGATGGACAAAACATGGCAACTCCAATGAGAGTGTGGCCTAAGAAGTACAGAACCCTAGCAGTGAGATGGCCAGCCTGGCGCTCCCGCATAGTGTCCTATCAAACCCTGGGGACAGGTGAGAATTCTAATACCTCTGCTTGGCCACAGTTAGAAGGGAGGTTGGCAAACCAGTGTTGGAAAAGGGGAGAGGAGGAGAAACTGAAGCATGACAGGGTCAAACAAATGACTGATGAAATGGATTCATTTTGAACAATGAGAATCCTTGGAAGCTGTACCCTGGGGTCTGTAGGAAGACACAGACTCCAAAGGTAGGGACTGACCTGTCTGCCATGGGTTCAGTATTTATTACCCAGGAGCACTGGAGAGCGGGCAGTGTGTAGGTTACATTTGCCAGTATCTAATTGAATTGGTTTGGGGGACCACAGTAAGACCTAAGAAGCCAACACTGGTAGCTCCATTCATAGAGCTAGCAAAGCTTCAGACACATGTAAAGGGGAGGCAGGTAGCAAAATGGCATCTGAAGACACACACTGAGCAGCAGAGCCCAAAAAGGTCCAATGCTCCCTATCATTGTATCACTATTTGGTGATGGGAGCAAAGAAAATCCAGAGATGGCAACTAAAAAATAATGATAGAGCACCCATTATTACTAATTTAAGATAAGCATCACTGAGGATTTATATCTGTGTATTTGGCTCTATAAATATAGATATTATTATTATTATTATTTTGTTGGTCGTGGGGCTTGAACTCTGGGCCTGGGCACTGTACCTCAGCTCTTCAGCTCAAGGCGAGCTCTCTACCACTTGAGCTACAGCGCCACTTCCTGTTTTCTGGTGGTTTATTGTAAATAGGAGTCTCACGGTGTTTCCTGCCCGGGCTGGCTTTGAACCGCGATCCTCAGATCTCAGCCTCCTGAGTAGCTAGGATTATAGGCGTGAGCCACCAGCGCCCGGCAAATATAGATATTATCCGGCAAATATAGATATTATAAAAGCTTGCAAAATACTTGAAATGACACATTCTGGCATAAATACTACTATTCCAGAAGGATGGGCTTTTTCTTTGTTCCCAGTGCTTGCTTGCTCCCTTAAGCCTGTGTGGCAGAAAGTAACATGAGCGTTTACTTTGTAACTCTTCGTTCCCACCTGCATTTTTCTTTGAATGTTATTTTGCAGTAAAAGGAGGCTATGATTGTTGTCATAATGAATTGTGTCTGTCTATTTCTTTCAAGCGATCACATCCTTTGTAAACAGTTACAGTTGACCTATAACTACATGGAAACTAGGCCCCAGAGTAAAAGGTTTTAGTGGGCAAACTAAGGTGTTACCTTTTCATCATGAGAGGCAATCCGGCATTGGAAACCTGCTGGCAGTAGGTAGGGATAAGTACTCTTAATAACAAGATGGCTTTCTTATTCCCTGGAGGGGATTGTGGAAATTAGGTGTCATACTTTCCTTCCATAATTGCTTAGATGGTTTAAATAACTTTGCTGAGTTTGCTGTCATTTTCTTCTAGATGTGATGCCCAAGGAAAGAGTAATGGAAGTGTTTGCAGATTTAGAAGATGATAACCGATAGGGAGGAAACATTTCTTACAGGACAAGTTAGCACAGATCTCCTACCAGCACTAAAAGGTTCCAAAATTCCAGTTGAAAATAACTCAGCGATTCAAAACAATCTCTTCTACTGGGGAAACCATAGAGAGGTGGGTGGGAATGTTTTATGTGTGTGTGTGGGGGCGGGCAGGGGGCTTTTGGCCTGTGATGGTAGCTAGTGTTGATGGTTATATTGCTATGAAAACAGCTTCTGCAAGTATTGAATTTTGTGACCTGCCTATGGTAGCCTTGACTGGTCTAGAACAACTGTTTTCCTTGGTCTTATATGGCCCCCAGACCAGGTATTCTGTGCCCTGGCAGGACTTGATTGTTAGATACTTATAAGGCAAGGATGACTTACACTCAATTATTCTCCAGACTTGAGTGTGTGGATGTGAACTTGCTCATACCATGTCCACCAGGACCCTGAGTCTGACTTCTCCTGTCTTACTAAGTAATTCCCTTCCAACTTAATGCTCTGTTCCTCACCTTTCTCACCCAGTAGGTAATACACATTAAATTGTTTGGTATTTTTTAAAATATTGCTGTGCTTTCTTCATACACAGTGAGATCAAAGAGGATAGTCTTAGGAGAGGAACACAAGGACACAATACCTATGTGCCTCTAATCATATAAAATAGTGTTTACTAAATGAACTCCAGGAGATTGAAACGAATTTTTTTTAATTGTGAAAATACTGTACAGAGGGGTTACAATTACATGGGCAAGATAATGAGTACATTTCTTATCAAGCATTGTAGCCTCCTCCTTTGTTTCCCCTTCTCATCCCTTCCCATCCTCCCCCCGCCCCCCCTCTCCCTACCCAATCTTCCCCTACCCAATCTTCCCCGCCCCCCCCAAAGTTGTAAAGTTTGTTTTTGACATGACAATTTGTACATCTCATTGTTGCAATGGGTCCACCTGTATCCCTATTTAAACGATCTGTGAAACAAGAGTTTTTTTTAAAAAAATCTTTGCTGTTGTTTTTCTTTTCTGTCTTGTTTGTTTATCTGGCTTTGGGAAGGTAAGGGGAGGTTCAGAAATGAAGGGACAGGAGCGAACAAATGCAGCTTTGGCTCTCGCTGGACACTATGTGGAAAATGAACTATACAACTTTTGGGTGGGGGAGGCAGGGAAATACTGGGAGGGAGGGAGATAAGGGGTAGCATTGTCCAAAAAGAAATGTATTCTTCACCTGGCTTTTGTAACTGTAACCCCTATGTATATCACCTTTATTATAACAATAAAAAAAACATGAAAAAAATTTCCATGCTTTCAGTTTTGTGTGAAGACTTTTATTTTTCTCTGTCTCTCTCTTTCTCAACATACATGCACACACAGTACACACATACGCACAGAGTTCTAGGAACTGAACTCCAGGTTACTCCTGGCCTTTTCTGGCAGGATCTACCTTTGTTCCCAAACCTGCCTAGGACCATGATCCTCCTACTTACAGCCTCCTGCATAGCTGGGATACAGATGCATTTCACCATGCTCAGCTTTTTTGTGGAGATGAGGTCTTGCTAACACTTTGCCCCCACTGGCTTCATGTTGAAAGGCTCCAGATTTCTGCTTTCTGAGTAGCTGGAAGCACTGGTGTATATGACTATGTCTGCCTTGCATGAAGACTTGATTCTTAAATTAGAAAAATCATTTTGAGCTAGATTAAGAAAAGATAATTTTTCTAAAAAAAGATCAAACTACCTCCTCCTCCTCCTCCTCCTCTTCCTCCTCCTCCTCCTCCTCCTCCTCCTCCTCCTCCTCCTCCTCCTCCTCCTCCTCCTCCTCCTCCTCCTTTTCCTCCTCTTCCCCCTCCTTTTCCTCCTCCTCTTCCTTCTCCTCTTCTTCTCCTTCTTCTTCTTTTTGGTCAGGGGGCTTGAACTCTGGGCCTGGGCGCTGTCCCTCAGCTCTTCAGCTCAAGGCTAGTGCTCTACCACTTGAGCTACAGCACCACTTCCGGCTTTTTTCTTTTTGCTTATGTGGTGCTGAGGAATCGAACCCAGGGCCTCATGCATGCAAAGCAAGCACTATACCACTGAGCCACCTTCCAAGCCCTTTATTATTATTTTTTAATGCTAGTGCTGGGTTTGAACTCAGGGCCTCACATTCTCACTTGGCTTTTTTCACTCTACCACTTGAGCCACTTACCTAGTAGTTCTGGCTTAGCTGGTTAATTGGAGGGAAGAAATTCTCAGCACTGTCTTTCCAGGCTGGCTTTGAACTCTGATCCTCAGAGTTCAAGCTGATCCTCAGCTTCCTGAGTAGCTAGGGTTACAGAGGTGAGCCACTGGGATTCAGCCTTCCAATGCCTTTAAAAAAAATCCTGCTGCTCAGGGCCAGCTCAGCATCAATATAGTTAGTTCATTGATTTATTTGTTCAAATTTTGTTTTTGTCAGTACTGGGGAGTTGATCTCAGGATCTTATAGTTACTAAGCAGGTGCTCTACCATTTTATGCCCAGGTTGCCCTGGACCATGATGTTGCGATGTACACCTTCCTCATAGCTGGGATGACATGTATATACTACTGCTCCCAGTTATTAGTTAAGATAGAGTCTCACAAGCTTTTGGCCCAGGTTGGCATCAAATGATCATCTTCCTGATCTCAGCTTCCTGAATTGCTGGGATTAGAGTTGTGAATCACTGTGCTCAGCTTGTGTTGTATTTTGTGATATGTAGCCCAGGATGGCCTCAAACTCACAATCTTCTTGCTTCAGCCTTCCAAGTGGTAATATGCTACCACAACACTGAGTCATCATTGGTATGTTTTCCCTCCCTCCTTCTCTCTCTCTCCTTTCTTCTGTCCTTCCCTCTTTCCTTCCTTTCTCCTTTCTTTCTTCCTTCCTCTCTTTCTTTCTTTTCCTTCCTTCCTTCCTTCCTTTCTTTTTTTTTTTTTTTTGGTGGCAGTCCTGGTGCTTGAACTCAAAGCCTGGGTACTGTCCCTGAACATTTTTTTGTTCAAGGCTAGTGTTCTATTACTTGAGCCACAGCTTCACTTCTGCTTCCAGCTTTTTGGTGGTTAATTAGAGATAAGAATCTCAGGAGGATTTTTTGCCCTGGCTGGCTTTAATGGCAATCCTCAAATCTCAGCCTCCTGCATAGCTCGGATTATAAGTGTGCTTGAGCAAAGGGTTCAGTATGTTTTCTAAATTCCTCCAGATGAATACAATGGGCAGCCAAGTTTTGGAGCCTCTGCAGCTCTTTGCAGAGTTATTTCTTTTCCTTGTCCTCATTCCCACTTTTGTTGACTCTTCTCTGCTCCTCATTCCTATAGCCCAGCCTCCTGTGGACCTGCTACTCCTCTTTCAGATTTTATATTCAACCTATGTATTCTGGGAAGCCTGTTTTACCCACAGCTAATACATTCTGTAAATAAACACAGAGTTTCAAACACTGGAGCTTCCAGACCTGGAAATTCTATTTATAAATTATCCTTGGAACCATTTGATACTTCTGTAACAAATATCATGAAAGCTAAATAGTGTTTGTCAGGTTTACACTCCATACAGGCATGAATTGACTATTCTATAACTCCTTGTCTGCTGTGTGCTAAAGGATTTGTCTATGTTATTTCATTCAGTCTTTTCAATTATCTTTGGAGAGGGTTTGAGGTGCAGCTTCATGGTACAGTCCCAGCCTAGGAAGCATAAATCCTGAATTCAAGCTCCAGAACTACCAAAAAAAATCCCTAGGAGGTATTTTAATCCCATTTCCAATTTACTGCTTAGAATACTGAAGCTCAAGCAATTTAATAAATTTCCCAGATAGATAGTAAAGCTAAATCATAGATACAACAAGAATTTTAACCACAATATACAAAATGTTTATTAGTTTTCCTTTAAAAAGTTTTCAAAAATCAGTTAATAAAAGTTTTGAAAGTTTGAAGTCAAGAAACCTTTCTGAAATGTGTTGTTAAAATTTTTCCAAGAGGGGCTTTGAAAGTGACTCATCGGTAGAGTGTTTGCCTTGCATGCATGAGGTCTTGGGTTCAATTCCTCAGCACCACATAAATAGAAAAAGTCAGAAGTGGCTCAAGTGGTAGAGCTCTAGCCTTAAGCTGAAGAGCTGAAGGATAGTGCCCAGGCCCAGAGTTCAAGCCCCATGACCAACCAAAAAAAGAAAAAACAATTTTTTCCCAAGAGGGGCACCCATGGCTTAAGCCTCTAATCCTAGCTACTCTAGAGGCTGAGATCTGAGGACTGCAGTTCAAAGCCAGCACAGGCAGGAAACTCTGTGAGACTCTTATCTCCAATAAACCACTCAGAAAACCAGAAGGGGTGCTGTGGCGCAAGTGGTAGATCGCTAGCCTTGAGCTGAAGAACTGAAGGACAGCACCTAGGCCCAGAGTTCAAGCCCCACGACTGACAAAAAAAAAATCCAGATAGCTAATGATATCTCATGCCTATAATACTATCTACTCAGGAAGCTGAGAACTGAGGATCATGGTTTGAAGCCAGACTGAGCAAAAAAGTCCATGAAACTCTTATTTCCAATTAACCACAAAAAGCCAGATAATAGAGACGTGGCTCAAGTGGTAGAGTGCTAGCCTGAAGCACAAAAGTTCAGGTACAGTTCCTAGGCCCAGCTCAAGATCCAGGGCCAGAAAAGATAATATGTCCATGGTCAGGTGAGGTGGTCCAATCTTGTAACCCCCGCACTTGGGAACTGATGTAGAAGGATCACAAATTCAAGGCCAGCCTCTGTTAAATAGTAAACATTGTCCCGAAATAAAGCCAAATATTTTCAGTGCTTTTGTACGAATAGTCAGCAGGATAGCAGAGCAATAAATAATATTGTTGGAAATAACAACAAATGAGGTGTTCATGATAAACATAAAGATTAAAATACAAAACACTTAAATTAGTTTATGTGGCTTTAAATTAGAAAACAGCTTATTTAAAACTGGGTGCTAGTGGCTCAAGCCTGTGATTCTAGCTCATTAGGAGGCAGAGATATGGAGAACTGGGTTTCAAAGGCAGCATGGGCAGAAAAGTCCTCAAGACTTCATCTCCAAAATGACCAGTTAAATAATGGACTAGAGGTATGGCTCAAGTTTTAGAGCACTAGCATGACCAGTAAGTTAAATGAGAGTTTAGGCTCTGAATTCAAGTGTTAGAACTGGTGAGAGAAAGAGAGATATAGAAAGAGAAGGAGAGAGAGAGACAGAGACAGACAGAGAGAGACAGAGACAGAGAATGAGACAGAGACAGAGAGACAGACAGAGACAGACACAGAAAAAGAGACAAAGAGAGACAGAGAAACAGAGCAAGACAGAGAGAAATAGCTTACCTACTATTTTAATGTATGATTAAGGGAGTACATTTCAAAAATGAACAAGATATCTAGAAGTTTTGCTACAATAGATAGCTTCATATTTATTCCATGGCCAATGGAAATTAATGTTTTCAGACCATTTCTGATCAAAATGTCATATAATTTTTCTTCACTTCTTTCTATCTCTACCTCTTTTCCTCTTACATCTACATTTTCCCAGCTTGCACTGTGTGTTCACCTCCTGTGTAATTACCACAAATCATTAGCAAGATAGGACCTGCATGGGACAAGGCCACACCTCAGTTGTGTTGTGAGCAACCACTTGAAGTGATAGCAACCTAATTGTTTGCATACTTCTTTCCACAAGGCCCTCCCCCATTGAAGAATTTTGTAACAAGTAAATCCATTATGTAAAGCACATGAAGCCTTCTTCAGTTACTACCTAAAGTCAGGTTGAATTGCAGTGTTGATCTATTAAAGCACTTGACCTGGCATGCATGCCTGGGATGGGTGTTGACTGTTGCTCAGGGCAATTTTTCAAATAAAAAACAAAAAAAAATGTTCTTCCATCCTAAGAATAGCAAAGGAGAAAACAAAAGACTTTGTTGAGCTATGAACTTGTCAAAGCAAACATTTACTACCTTCATCCAAAGCTGAAGTTGAACACGGTTAGTGGAAACAAAGCTTCAGAGAAGCTATGTGTTGTATTGTCTTCATTCAGATATTGATGGGAAAGGAAATTCAGAAACGAGTGACCAGAAAAGGACAAAACTAAATAAGACATTAAGGGAAGAAGGAAAGGCCCTTTCTAGGTCTTCTAGTTATCAGTGTATTTAGACCTTCATTCAGCGAGGACCTTGCATTAGTTCTGTCCTGTTTCCTGAGGTGCATAGCTATTTAGAACATTATAATGAGCTGCCAGTATTGAAGATTTGCCAAACTATCATGTTCAAGTCACTCAAACCAGCCATCCATGAACACACACCTTGAAGTCTAACATAGGTGAAAAGTCAACAGTGCATCATTAATACATACGCTATGTAGATCACTTAATCTCCTAACTTGTAAGTAAAGAAATTGAGGGTCAGATAAGATCCAACATCCCTTTATGATGAAAGCTCTGGAGATACTAGGAATCCATGGAACATTCCTCAATATAATGAAGTGTGTATATGACAAACCTACAGCCAGCATTATACTTAATGGTGAAAAGTTAAAACCATTTCCTCTGAAGTCAGGAATGAGATAAGGGTGTCTGCTCTCTCTATTCCTCTTCAATGTTGTATTGGAAATTCCTAGCCAGAGCAATAAGGCAAGAGAAAAACATAAAAGGTATCCAAAGGGGCTGGGAAGATAGCTCAGTGGTAGAGTGCTTGCCTTGCATGCATGAGGCCCTGGGTTTGATTCCTCAGCACCACATAAGCAGAAAAAGCCAAAGCCAGAAGCGACGCTGTGGCTCAAGTGATAGAGTGCTAGCCTTGAGCTGAAGAGCTGAGCACCCAGACTCAGAGTTCAGGCCCCACAACTGACAAAGAAAAAAAAAAAAAAAAGGATCCAAAAAAGGAAAGAAGAAATAAAACTCTTCCTCTTTGCAGATAACATGAGGTTGTAGACTCCACTCCCAAGTTACTGGAGCTTATCCAAAACTTTGGCAAAGTAGCAGGGTATAAAATTAACCCACAAAAATCAGTAGCTTTTCTTTTTTGTCAGTCATGGGGCTTGAACTCTGGGCCTGGGCGCTGTCCTTCAGCTCTTCAGCTCAAGGCGAGCGCTCTACCACTTGAGCTACATACAGCGCCACTTACGGTTTTCTGGTGGTTTATTGGAGATAGGAGTCTCACGGTCTCTCCTGCCCGGGCTGGCTTTGAACTGCGATCCTCAGAGCTCAGCCTCCTGAGTAGCTAGGATTACAGGCGTGAGCCACCGGCGCCCGGCTCAGTAGCTTTTCTGTATGCCAACAATAAGAAGAGCAAGGCTGAAATCTTAGAAAAGCAACTCCTTTTGTAATAGCCTCAAAAAATACCTAGGAATTAGCCAAAGAGATGAAGGACCTCTATGATGAAAACTTTAAAATCTAAAACAGGAAAGTAAAGCAGATTTAAGGAAGTAGAAAAACCTCCTATGCTCCTGTATTGGGAGAATTAACATTGTGAAAATGGCAATACTGCCCAAAGCTATCTACAAATTCAGTGCAATACCCATCAATATCCAACATAATTCTTTAATGAAATAGAAGAGGCAATCCAAAAATTCATATGGAATAAAAGATCCTGAATAGCAAAAACAATCCTTAGCAGGAAGAAGAGTACTGAAGGAATATCAGTAACAAACTTCAAACTCTATAAAGCTGTAGTTATATGTATATGTATATATATATATATATATATATATATATATATATATATATATATATATATACAGCTTGGTACAGGAACAGGCCTGAGGACCGATGGAATAGAATTGAAGAACTACACATGATCCCACAAACCTATGGGCCACCTAATCTTTGATAAGAGAGCCCAAATTATCAGATGGAAGAAAGACAGCCTCTTCAACATATGTTGGCAGAATTGGCTATACACATGTAGAAAACTGAAGTCAGATCCTTATATATTACTCTGCACCAGAATCAACTCCAAATGGATCAAAGACCTTGAGGTAAGAGCAGATACCATGAAAATATTACAGGAAAGGATAGAGGATACACTAGAACTACTTGGCATAGGTTGAAACTTCCTAAATAAAGATTCAAAGCATAACAAATCAAAGAAATCCTGGATAAATGGGATCTCATTAACTGCAGAGTTTCTGCATGGCAAAGGGCATAGTTAGTAAGATAAATAGAAAGCCCACAGATTGACTGCTAAAAAATTAAACCCTCAATAAAAAATCTTCAAAGGAAAAAAACCACCCCATTAATAAGTGGGCTAAAGAATTTAAAAGAGACTTCTCTGGAGAAGAAATAAAAGTAGCCAATAGACACATGAAAAAAATGTTCATCATCTCTGGCCATAAAAGAAGTGTAAATCAAAACCACATTGAGATTCTACCTCACCCCAGTCAAAATGGCCATTATCAAGAAATCATAGCAGATGCTGGCAAAATGTGGCCAAAAGGGAACTCTACTACACTATTGGTAGGAATGCAAACTGGTTCAACCACTCTGGAAAGCAGACTAAACATAGAAGTCCTCTATGATCCAGCAATCCCGCTCCTGGGCATTTACCCAAATGAACACAAACAAGGCCACACTAAAGCTACCAGCACAACTGTGTTCATTTCAGCCTTATTTACCATAGCTAAGATATGGAACCAACTTCAGATGCCCCTCAGTAGATGAATGGATCAAGAAAATGTGGTATATATGCACAATGGAATTCTATGCTTCCATCAGAAAGAATGGCATCATCCCATTCATAAGGAAATGGAAAATCTTGGAAAAAAATTATATTAAGTGAAGTAAGCCAAACCCAAAGAAACACAGGCTCCTCATTTGTTATAATTAGTATATGTCTAGGATAGTCCTAGCAGAGGATCACAATAGTTCAATAGCTGTGTACAGATAATGACCATATAAGATGGTATTAATCAAGATGAACTCCAAAATATGGAAACAAGAGTTTTTTAAATTGTTGATGTTGTTTTTAATGTACTATAGGAAGTTCTTTCTTTCTTTTCCTTCTGTTTATCCCGTGATCACTAGTTTTTATTCTGATAACTTGTGTCATGTATATATGTTTATCTGATTTGGGAAGGGGAAGGAGAAGAAGAATAACAAAATGGTGAAACAAGGACAAAGGGTGAACTGGTACAACAGTGATACCCACAAGACACTAGGTTGGAAAAGAACTTTACAAGTTGTGGGAGAGTTGCAGGAGGGAAAGTGGGAGAAAAATGAGGGAGTGGGTAACAATGTTCGACAAGAAATGTACTCATTACCTTACTTATGTAACTGTAACCCCTATGTACACTACCTTTACAACAAAATTACATTAAATTAAAAAAGAGTCTAATATGATTGGAGGGCTTAGAACTGTATTCTGTATTCTAAACATTAGGAAAGCTTATAATAGTAGGATTTAATACAATAGTTCATAAAGTGAATGTGTTAATAATTATACGAAGTAACAAATGGTCTTGCCTTTTAATTCAGACCTAAGGCATAAACATTTGTAAATTTGTATTAGATTTTTATGCATAAGGTTTAATAAATGTATCTTTTTTAGGGCAAAAAAAAGTTGAGGGTCAGAGAGAATTCCTTTGTTCAAATTCACATAGTTATTAATAAACTAGAATACAATTCAAATCTCATGAGTTCCACTTCAGTATATTTTGTTACTCATAGTTATGAAGTACAGTAGATTTTGTTTGTTGAAGTGCATCACCCTGTGATGATAGCTGATTACACTTGGGTTATCACTAAAGGATGAGTAAAACTGAGACAGGATAGATAGGTGAGGAGATAGGGAAATTATATGATTTTTAACAAAAACAAAACAGCAGAACTCTTCCTAATGGAATCTTTATCTAAGAGGTTGCTTATGAAGACAGGTACAATGTAATATATTGTGCCAGCTTTCTTTGCTCAGAGGAGAAGTTTTTGATGATATAGGAATAAAGAATGTCTGAGAAACCATGCAATGTGTGCAGAAAATGAAATCAGGATCCATTCTGAGTTCTCAGATTGTTTAACATCTCAACTCCTAGATCAAACATTCTGACTAATTTTCCTCATGATATTTGGAAATCTATCAATGTACCTAATTGTTTAGTTATTACAAAATGTTCCTTCAGTGGCTCACTTTGATTAATGACAATTTATTTGTGATGATGCATATCTATGATTCTAGCTACATGGGAGGCTATAGGAGGTTAGGAGGCTAGGAGGCCAGCCCAGTGGGGGAGGAATGAGACTCTATCAGAAAAATAAAGGAAAAAAGAACTGGGGTGTGGATCAAGAGGTAGAGTGCACGCAACACATACCACACACAATACATACATACATACAACATACATACACACAGCACATATACATACAATACACACAACACATATATACATATATACAACACATATACACACATACACACAACACACAATACACACATACACACCACACAGGCATACACACATACATATATATGCACACATACAATTAATGCCACTTCATATCACAGAGCTAGTAACTGGTTTATTTAGGTACCAAGAGGTAGCCTGATCCCAAGGAAGCAATGAGCTACCCTCATCCCAACATCCTGCCCTTTAGTAACTGACAGTACTATCCACCATCACTGCATGCTGGAGGGAAGTTCCAGACAGACCTCTTTCCCGCAACTGAGGTTCTCTAAGTGAGCCAAGGATAACCATGACATAACATGTGTCCTTTGATGATTCACCTCTTTTTCCATCTTTAAATCCCAGAGTTGCCTCTTGTATACACATGAAGCATCCAGTGCCATCTGCCTTCACCACAATCCAGATTATGTCTCATGGGAAGAGCCTGTCTATACGTTCATACTACAGCATTGACTTTCAAATTGTTTGGACAATTTCCTCCCATGAGGAACACACTTGGGGCTGGGGGTAAAGCTCAGCAGTAGAGCATTCATGAAACCATCATTCTATCCCCAACAACATGAAAAGCAGACAAACAACAAAAAACATGTTAGCTCATGTCCCAGTTCATACCTATATGACTGAAAGTAAACTATTATGAAATTTGGATTGAAATAATGCCAACTCTTACTGAGAGAAATGCACTTAAATATATTCTATGCTATTGCATTTCATTTTTTAATATTGAAGCTAAGACTTGATATACTAATTCCACAAACTGGTAGCTTGAAAAAAAATATTGTCTTCAGTTGGGAGCCATGGGCTCACACCTTATAATCCTAGCTACCCAGGAGGCTGACATCCAGAGGATTGCAATTCTGCCAGTCCAGGCAGAAAAGTCTACAAGACACAATGACCAAAATAAACAACAAAATGCCAAGCTTGAGTAATGACTTAAATAGTATAGCACCAGCTAAGCATGTTTCAGATCTTAAATTCAACTCTGAATACAAGCAAAAGAAAAAAAGTCCTCTTATACTATGTGTCTAATAAAGCTAGTGCCTATTTTTGTTCTTTTTCTTTTCTTTCTTTTCTTTTTTGTTTGCTTGGCCATTTGTAGAGCTTGAACTCAGGGCCTGGGCACTGTCCCCAACCTCTTTTTGCTCAAGGCAAGCACTTGAGTCACAGCTCCACTTTTGGTTTTTCTGGTGGTTAATTGGAGATGAGAATCTCAGGACTTCCCTGCCTGGGATGGCTTCAAACTGCAATCCTCAGATTTCAGCTCCCTGAGTAGCTAGGATTATAGGCATGGGCAACTAGAGCCCCAGTACTTACTTTTATTTTGGGGGAGGGGTCCGGTCATGGGGCCTGAACTCTGGGCCTGGGCACTGTTCCTCAGCTCTTCAGCTCAAAGCTAACGCTCTACCACTTGAGCCACAGCACCACTTTTGGCTTTTTTCTTTTTGCTTATGTGGTGCTGAGGAATCGAACCCAGGGCCTCAGGCATGCAAGGCAAGTGCTCTACCACTGAGCCACCTTCCCAGCCCCTCATGCTTACTTTTTAAAGTATATTCATATCTTAGAAAAATCTAAAGTAGGTACAAAATGAATTCATTGTAATTTATTGTAAAAGTATTTGGGAGGTGGTAGGAAAGAAATTTTACCATCCCAGCAAATATTAAATCTCCTTTTTTCTTTTTTCTGGTTTTTATTTTATTTTACCTTTTCATTACTGTTTTCTGTTCCAAAGAAAATACACTTTCTAATCTTTTTGCTTTCCTTTTCTTTCTTTCTTATTTGTGCCAGTATTGGGTCTTGAACTCAGGCCTGAGTATTGTCCCTTAGCTTTTTTGCTTGAGGCCAACTCTTGACCCATAGTTCTTCTTCTGGCTTTTTCTACTTCTGGTGTTTATTAGAGATATGAGTCTCATGGACATTCCTGCTCAGGCTGGCTTTGAACCATGGCTTTCAGATCTCAGCCTCCTGAGTGGCTAGGGTAATAGGCATGAGGCACTGGTGCCTGGCTTAGTTCCTAATCTTAATGCTAGAAAAGTACCAAACAACTAAATATGCCAATTTTACCATTCAACATGAACCAATTAGTAATTAGCTTCCATCTTTCTAGTTTAGCATCATGCTTATATTTACAATGTAATGGAAATAAGAAATAACATGTTTCAAAAGAAGATAGAATGGACACGTTTTCATAACACTGTGGGTTGAATATGCCCGCCAATGTTTATGTATCAGCAATTTCATCCCCAATGCCACAGCATGGGGAAATGTATGTATTGTGAGATGACTATGTTGTAAGGGCTCTGCCTTCACAAACTCATTCATGTCACCAGCACAGTACTGGGTTAATCAGCCCCTTCTTGTCCTTGTGTTCTCTTCCTCTCTTATTCTGACCTTCCCTTCTTCCAAGGGAAGAACAGTAGGAAGGCCCCTTGGACTTAGCCTCAAGAGCCACAAGGAATACATTCCTTTAGACATGTCCCATGTGTGGTGTTCAGTTACAGCAACACAAAGTATAATAAGATGCTTGATAAAAACAATCATGCAAATAAACTATGAAGCCTGACCTTTTTATGTTTTTTTATTGTAAAAATAGTGTACAGAGGGGTTACAGTTACATGAGTAAGGTAATGAGTACATTTCCTATCGAGCATTGTTACCTCCTCTTTTATCCCCAGCTATCCCTTCCCTCCCCACCTCCCCAACTCCTCCCTCCAACCCCCACCCCCCATGTTGTAAAGTTGTTTTCAACATAGTGTCTTGTACATCTCATTGTTACAATGGGTAAACCTGTATCATTATTTCAGGATTTTGTTATTTCCCTTTCCCACCCCAAATTAGAAAAATGTATATACGAGATACAGTGCACCACGGGGAAGAACATACGAAAGAAGCAAAAAAAAATCACATAGTACATTTTAAATACGTTAAAAACAATAGCAAGAAAGAAAACATCAGTTATGTCCCTATCTTGGGGTTCATTTCACTTAACATCACCTTATATGGTTATATGTATATAGATTTTGACCTTTTCTGCTTGTCCTAGACATATACTAGCTATTGCAAATAGGAAAACCATAGGACCTATGTTTCTTTCGGCCTGGCTTACTTCACTTACTATAATTTTTTCCAATTCTTTCCATTTCCTAACAAATGAGGCAATGTCATTCTTTCTGATGGAGGCATAGAATTCCATTATATATATCACATTTTCTTGATCCATTCATCTACTGAAGGGCATCTGGGTTGGTTCCATATCTTAGCTATGGTAAATAATGCTGTAATAAACATAGTTGTGCTGGTAGCTTTAGTATAGCTTTGTTTATGATCATTTGGGTAAATGCCCAAAAGTGAGATTGCTGGGTCATAGGGGAGCTCTATGTGGAGTCTTTTAGGAACCTCCATACTGCTTTCCAAAGTGGTTGAACAAGTTTACACTCCCACCCACAATGCAGTAGGGTTCCCTTCTAGCCACATCTCCTCCAGCATCTGTTGTTATTAGAGTTCTTGATTATAGCCATTCTACCTGAGGTGAGGTGGAATCTCAATGTTCTTTTGATTTGCATTTCTTTTATGAAGCCTGACTTTTAGTAATGGAAATTTAGATGTACATTGTGTTCTTGAGCAATTCCTAATGAATGCCTTATGTATGAAAGACTAAGGACAGCATATTTCTTGATATTTTCTTGGGTTAAATTCCCAAAGTAGGGATGAAATATTTATATATTTAAATAACTCTCTGCATTGGAGAGCGTGTTTTAAGAGCCTGCTAAGCAAGTCCCAAGTTCAAACTCTAGTACTAAAAAGCAAAACAAAGAACAGAACAAAGCCAGGTACTGGTGGCTCAGGCCTGTAATCCTAGCTTCTCAGGAAGCTGAGATCTGACGATCATGGTTCAAAGCCAGCCTGGGTAGGACAGGTTGTGAGACTCTTCAATTTACTACCAGAAAACTGTAAGTGGCACTGTGGTTCAAAGTGATAGAGCTTGAACCTTGAGTGAAAGAGCTCAGGGACAGCACCCAGGCCCTAGCCCCACAAAAGGGGGTAAGGGTGGGTAGGAGTACTCTGCCTTAGACATTGTCTTTGAGTAGGTGGGGGTCAATGATATAGACATCTCTATAGGAGATGAACCATCTGGAGTTGGCTTAAAATTTGCTGCTATCTGAAATGTGATCATGAGCTGAATATCAAAGGACATGCTACAAGGCAAAAGAAAAAAAGGAAAGCTCCAAACCCTTCCTAAACAAGTGAGATGAGCTTATAGAAAGAAAGAACATGGGACCTGAGCATCAGCAACCCAGAGCTTGATACAGAGGGCCTGGTCTAGGAAGGAATGAGATGTCTCTGGGGTTGCATTAAGAAACTCAAATTTATTTCAGCACAAGCTGCTATTGTATTATACCTTCTACTCTTCCAGATCCTTTCCTCACTGAGTCCCATACTTCCCTTTCCAGCTCTGTGTGTGTGTGTGTGTGTGTGAGAAAGAGAGAGAGAGAGAGAGAGAGAGAGAGAGAGAGAGAGAGAGAGAGAGAGAGACAGAGACAGAGACAGAGACAGAGACAGAGACAGAGACAGAGACAGAGAGAGACAGACAGAGACAGAGAGACAGAGAGAGACGGAGAGAGACAGAGAGGGAGGGAAGAGGGAGGAAGGAGGGAGGGAAGGAGGGAAGGAAGGAAAAGAAAGAGAGAGAGAGAGAGAGAGAGAGAGAGAGAGAGAGAGAGAGAGAGAGAGCTGGTACTGGGGCTTGATCTCATGGCCCTGAGCTCTTACATTTTTTGTTTAAGACTGGTGTTCTACCACTTGAATATACATCTGCTTCTGGCATTTTGCTGGATGATTGGAGATAAGAGGCTTTCAGATTTCTTTGCCTGGACTGGCTTCTAACTGAGCTCTTCACATCTCAGCCTCCTAAGCAGCCAACGTTACAGGTATGAACTATTGTCCCTGCCTCCCCTCTCCCCTCTTGAAATGGTGTGCCCGGTTCAAAGGTCAAACCCCAGGTAATGTCTTAATGGACTTCTGGCAGTTTTGATTGCAGTGTGGAAGTCTAATCAGAGTCATCAATAAACATCAAATGTGTTGCCATACCAACCAGTGCCTTCCTACTTTTATATATAAAATTAACATCTTCTGTGAGGTTTTCGGTCCTTGCAATTTTAGACCATAACAGGAAAAGAACCATTTCTTTGGAGGAGTTGATTAAGAACAGAGAAAGCAATTAAAGAAAAGCCAAGGGAAACAAATATCATAGACGAGAAGAGCAGGTATAATGAAGGCAAACCATCAATAAGATTATCTTTGCATGGGAAGGATTAGATTTGTTTCATTTCTTTCTTATTTATTTATTTTATTAATTCATTCATAGATTCACAGGTATTAAATACCCATATATAATCAGGCAGTTAGTCACAGGAGAATCAGAGTTAAATACCTTATAAACACAGCCCTTAAGCAATATGCATGAGTATTTTTAATTCTATGCTTGGGAGTCAGGGAAAGGCTGGGTATTGTGTCTTATCCCTGTAATACCAGCTATATGGGAGAGATAGGTAGAAAGAATATCATCTGAAGTTAGCTGGAGCCAAAAACATAAGATCCCATCTGAAAAATCAATAAAACAAAAAGTTTTGGGGGCACAACTCAAGTAGTAAATCACAAGACTTTGAGTTCAAATGCTAGTATTACTAACTTTCCCTGGATCTGAGTCAGGAAGAAAGACATAATCCTGCCCGGCGCTGGTGGCTCACGCCTGTAATCCTAGCTACTCAGGAGGCTGAGATCTGAGGATCGCGTTTCAAAGCCAGCCCGGGCAGGAAAGACCGTGAGACTCCTATCTCCAATAAACCACCAGAAAACCGGAAGTGGCGCTATAGCTCAAGTGGTAGAGCGCTCGCCTTGAGCTGAAGAGCTGAGGGTCAGCGCCCAGACCCAGAGTTCAAGCCCCACGACCGACAAAAAAAAAAAAAAAAAAAAAAAAAAGAAAGACATAATCCCTAAACCAATGTTTTACTAGAAATTTAGAACTGCTGAATTGCTCTCAGAATGTTTTATTTGACAAGAGAATAATTATGCAAGACTCATACATGAGTAAAGGCAATGGGAAAGTTTATTAGAAATTAAGTATGGCAGAGAAAGAGAGCCCAGGCCATAGCCATGCTAGGAGACAGTGGTACTTCAGCTCCACTCAGCCATCTTGTGCCATGTTCTTCCTTACAGAGGTTGGCCTTGGGTTCACTAGGGAGAAGTGTAGGGCTTGAAGCTGGTTTTCTGATCTGTGGGTCTCCTTTCTGTTTCCTGTAAGTTTGTGGCACCAAAGACTTACAGTCCTGCTTTTTCTTTTCTTTTTTTTTTGGGTCTGGTAGTGGGGCCTGAACTCTGGGCCTGGGCGCTGTCCCTCAGCTCTTCAGCTCAAGGCTAGCGCTCTACCACTTGAGCCACAGCGCCACTTCCGGCTTTCTTATTTTTGCTTATGTGGTGCTGAGGAATCGAACCCAGGGCCTCAGGCATGCAAGGCAAGTGCTCTACCACTGAGCCACCTTCCCAGCCCCGCTTTTTCTTTTCTTATCCTCTAACTTCCACATACTTTTATAGCTCCTGGCCTCCTTCCTTGCCAGGCAGGTTTTCATTTGCCAACTTATCCTTGTCTTCAGCGAGTTCTATAGGCCACAAGCCCCTTGCTTTTCTACAAACTTGTATCAGTTTCACAAAAAAGACTTGCTTTTCTACAAACTTGTATCCGTTTCACAAAAAACATCCCAAACAGTTAGAGGAAAAGACAGGTAACAGAGTTTCCAATGTAAAGCTCTGGTTGTGACTGGAGAAATAGCATGATTAGTCAGGGCCCTGGGTGGTACTGGGTGAGATGCTGTGGAGCCTGTTTGGGTGGCCTGGACACTGGAGATCCTGGAACTGCCTTCTGGAACTGCCTTTAGGATCCAATCATCACTTGTATATGTAGAGTTAGCACTTAATAGTGTGTCATTCAGCTACACGCTGCCAAGAAAGAACAATTATGCCTTGACTGAACCTGACATCTAAATCAATTTGTCACTGATACATACAAGGAAAAGGAAATGGCTTTAGTTCATGATCAGCAAAAGAATCAGAGTAATTGAGAAAGGTTATCATCATGGATTAGGCCTATTTTAGTTTATTCCAGGTGTCACGTACTTGGCCAAGGAGAAATGAATAAGACAGAAAGAGTGAAGAGTTGGCTATCGGAGATTAGAAGGTCATCTTGCTCCCTCAGAGTCCAATGGTTAGTCATCTTGGAAAAGGTGACAGTGACAACTGAGAGGAACAAGCAACAGTTAAAACAGCATTGCAAAATTATAACAAGATAATCCAGTGCAGATTGTACTGCCTGGGCACTGTCCCTAAGCTTCTTTAGCTCCAGGCTAGCACTCTACCACTTGGGCTACAGCACCACTTCTGGCTTTTTCTGTGCATTTGGTACTGAGGAATCGAACCCAGGGCTTCACACATGCTAGGCAAACACTCTACCACTAAGCCACATTCCCAGCCCCTCAAATGAATGAGTGAAACTTCAAATGAATGCTTGTGCTTTTCATTGGCTATGACCTGGTCACGGGAGAATGGATGAGGGCTTCCCTCCTCCGCTTTTCAGTGTCCACACCAAATCACATGTTCTTAAGAGCTACTCATGAGGGAGAGTCTCACAAGTCAAGACTTTTAGCAAGGATTTATTTTGGTGTCACAGTGTTAGAGTAGGAAGAAATAAAATAAGAAAAAAAATTATCTTGCAGGAAATGGAAGACAAAGACTCAAATTGGAGCTATTATCTGCTACCTTTATTCTTTTCTGAGTTTGGGGAATACACATGATCATGTACCCTAGCAACACCTAAATATTAGACAATGGTTCTGGGCCTAGAATGGCTGCTGCTTAGTAATTTAAAATAGGGTCTACATGGTACACAGAGTTTATGGGTAAGCTTTCAAGTTTTCACTTTACAGATATGCTTCCCCCTTTCCATCTACACATTTAGAGAGAAGTGGCAGGCATTCACCTTTGAAAGGAGAGGGCAGATTTAGAAAGCTCATTTTCAGCCTCCTAGTCCTTGTAATATAGCCCATACACAGAGCCATGGAAGGAAGCCTGTTTCTTCAGTGATTTCGGGTTTGGACTTTGAGTCTGGACTTTATGATATTTGTTAAAAACACTATAATTTTAAGCCAGGTGCTGATGGCTTATGTCTATATTTCTAGTTTTAGTTTTTTTTTTTTTTTAATGCCAATTGTGGGGCCTGAACTCTGGGCCTGGATGATGTCCCCCAGCTCTTCAGCTATAGACCAGCACTCTACCACTTGAACCTCAGCCCCATTTCTGGCTTTTTCTGCTTATGTGGTGCTGAGGAATCGAACCTAGGGCCTCATGCATGCAAGGCAAGCACTCTACCACTGAGCCATCATGTCTATATTTCTAGTTTCTCAGGAAGCAGGAGGCTGAAGATCACATTTGAAAGCCAGCCTAGGCTTGAAACTCTGTGAGATTCTTAATTAGCTACAAAAAACCTGGACTTGAAGCTGTGGCTCAAGTGGTAGAGTGCTAGCCTTGAATAAAGAGCTCAAAAGTTCAAAGACAGTACCGAGGCCTTGAGCTCAAGCTCCAGAACTGGCACACACACACATACACACACACACACACACACACACACACACACACACAAATATATATAATATTTATTATATATTTATATTTTATATGTAAGTATACATGATTTATATTATATTTATTAAATATATTATATTTATAATGTATGTGTCTATATACATATATATTTAGTTTTGTTTCCCCATGTAGCTATCCTATTTTGCCCTTGAAATGTAGGTATTATAAGGGTTTAAATTCCTTTATCCTTGGGGGGGGGAGTGGGGAGGCTGGGAAGGGAGGTGAAGGGTAAACAAAGGAGGAGGCTGAAATGCTTGGTAAGAAATGTATGCATTATCCTGCCCATGTAATTGTAACCCCTCTGTACAGTATGTTCACAAATAAAATAAAATTCCTTTATCTTATTGAGACAATAAGAAATATGTATAATATTTTAACTTAAAAATTACCAAGGGATCCCATTCTTTCTCCTCTTTTTAATTGTTATTGGTAGTGTTAACGTGTCCCATTAAAAAAGTAATCGAAAGACAGAAAAACTAAAAGGACAAGTTGAAATATGGAAAAAGCAGAGCTGAGAGTCAATCCTACAGCATGGTCAAAGGAAAAGTATAGTCTGCTTCTGATAAGAATGTTCTTAAAGTTGTGTTGCTGTTCCATGTGTTTCTGCACATATCCAAGTGGGGCAGATTTTCTAAACACTGGTAAGGAATGATATTGAGGGAAGGAAACAGTAACTGTTAGGAGATAGGGGTCAAAAAGAGCCTATAGGTAAAAAAAAAAAATAGAATGGAAGACAGACAGACTTTTCAGTAAATGGTGCTGGCAAAATTGGTTTAATACCCATAGAAAACTAAAGACCCTTATCTATCACCCTCACCAGAATCAACTCTAAGTGGATCAAAGACCTTGGAGTCAAAGCAGACACTCTGAAAACATTACAGGAAGAAATAGGAGAAACTCTAGGGCTCCTTGGCACAGGCTCAAACTTTCTTAATAAAGATTCAGAAACACAACAAATCAAAGAAAGGATGGACAAATGGGATTGCATGAAACTGCAGAGCTTCTGCATGGCAAAGGACATAGCAAGCAAGATCAATAGAAAGCCCATGGATTGGAAGAAAATCTTCACCAGCCATACCATGGACAAAGGCCTCATATCTAAAATACAATTAGAACTCAAAAATTAAATCCCCCAACAACAAATCCTCAAAGAAACAACTGCCCTAAAAGTAAGTGGGCTAAAGACTTCTCTGAAAAGGAAATAAGAATGGCCAATAGACACATGAAGAAATGCTCAACTTCTCTAGCCATAAAAGAAATGCAAATCAAAAACAACATTGAGATTCCACCTTACCCCAGTTAGAATGGGTATAATCAAGAACTCTAATAACAACAGTTGCTGGGGGGATGTAGCCAAAGGGGAACCCTTTGGCTCAGCAGTAGAGTGATAGTCTTGGATGTATGAGGCCCTGGATCTGATTCCTCAGCATCACAAAAGCAAAAAGGGTCAGAAGTGGTGCTGTGGCTCAAATGGTAGGATGCCAGCCTTGAGCTGAAGAGCTGAGGAACAGCACCCAAACCTAGAGTTCAAGCCCACAACCAGCCCCAAACAAACAAACAAACAAAAACACATCAGGAGCCCATAGCAGACTCCAGTATCTGGGAGAGTGCATCCAGAGCATCTGATCTTCCCAAGAGCACCCGTAAGAGCAAACACAAGCAGTCTAGGCTGCTCAACCCTTCCAAAGGCGGGAATTGCCAGCAATCTACAGCAGAGAGCTGAGAATGCTAAGTAGGTCAGAATAGCAGCTGGAAATAGGCTCCCAACAGAACCCAGATCAGGCACAGACTCTCTCTACCAATACAGAATCAGCAACCAAGCAAAGACAGACACACCAAAACAAAATTGGAGAGCAGTCTCCTGAACCCCCATGCAAAAATCACAGAGAAAAATTACAAGGTTTACCACCACCCAGGACAGCAAGCTCACCTCAATAGCCAGCAGCCACGCAGGGGAGAGCCCCAGTGGGAGCAAAGCAGGAATGGAAGACAAAAGCTACACCCAAGGGTTGCTGGAGGCAATAACGCGAGAAATTGATCAAAAATTGAAAGAGCACAAGGATGGACTATCAAAAGAGATACAGGATATCAAACAAGAGATGCATGCAAAAATAGAAGCTGCACAAACCTCAGAAAGAAGTGAGATAAATGCCAAATTCGAGGTAATGCATACTGAGATCAGTACTATGAGAACCAACATTGAATCCATAAAGGGATCCATTTCTTCCATGCAAACCACAATAGAAGCCATGGTCAACAGAGGAATGAAATGGAAGGTAGAGTGTCAGATACAGAAGACAGAATACACCAACTGGACCAAAAAGTGACAGATATGGAAAAATCACTCAAATTAAACCAAAGGGAAATTCAAGAGCAAGCAGATAATACCAAGAAATTTAACCTTCGTATAATTGGAGTGGACGAAGGTGAGGAATTCCAGAGCAAGGGAATGCAACACCTATTCAACAAGATAATCAGTGAAAATTTTCCCCATCTCAAAAAGGAGCATCTTACCTATATAACAGAAGCGTATAGAACACCCAACAAGCAAGATCCCAGGAGAAACACTTCTAGACACATTATAGTAAAAATGATAGACCTGAATAATAAGGAAACAATCCTGCATGCAGCAAAAATGAAGAAGGAGCTATACTACAATGGGAAAAAAATTAGAATCACTGCAGATCTCTCCACACAAACAATGAATGCAAGAAAAGCCTGGGAAAGCACCATACGAGCCCTGAAAGCCAATAACTGCCAACCCAGACTGATATACCCGGCAAAGCTAGCATTCACATTCGATGGAGAACTGAAAACTTTTAATAGCAAAGAAAAACTAAATGAATACATAAACATTAAGCCAGCATTACAAAGAATTCTAAGAGGGGGGACACAACCTGAAGAAAGCAGCCAGGAACTGGGGCCTGCCCCAAACAGGCGTTACTCAAAGTCTAACTGAGCAAGCACAGGAGGAAAGGAAAGAAGAAAAACTTAGGAAAACGGAATGGCAGGGACAACAATGCATCTCTCTATACTTTCTCTTAATATAAATGGGCTGAATTTGCCAATTAAAAGAAAACGAACTGAGGACTGGATCAGAAAACAAGAGCCATCCATCTGTTGCCTTCAGGAGACCCACCTCTCAGCCAAACATACAAACAAACTCAGAGTGAAGGGGTGGAAAAGGATCTACCAATCAAATGCCCCCAGTAAGAAAACAGATGTAGCTATCCTGATATCTGACAAAATAAATTTTTCATTAAAATCAGTACAGAAAGACAAGGACGGACACTACATATTAATAAAGGGAACAATCCAAGAGGAGGATATTACCATCATCAACTTATAAGCCCCAAATATTGGTGCACCCAGATATGTTAAACAAATGCTCTCAAACTTACAGAATAAAATAGATCCCAATACGATAATACTAGGAGACTTTAACACACCACTCTCACCAAAGGACAGGTCTACCAACCAGAGGATTGGCAAAGAAGCTACCGAATTAATGAGGCCATACTTCAAGCGGAATTAACTGACATCTACCGAGTATTTCACCCTAAAACAACACAGTACACATTCTTCTCAGCAGCTCATGGAACTTTCTCCAAAAGAGACCATATCATAGTTCATGCAAGGAACTTAAGCAAATACAAAGGGATCGACATAATCCCCTGTATCCTATCTGACCACAGTGGAATCAAGCTAGCTCTCAATAACAAAGCATACCGCAGCAATTTCTCTAATACAAGGAAATTGAACAGCACACTCCTTAGCAATACCTGGGTAATGGAAGAGATCAGAGAAGAAATAAAGCATTTCCTACAACTCAATGAAAATGAAAACACCTCACAAAGAAACTTGTGGGACACAGCAAAAGCAGTCCTGAGGGGCAAATTTATTGCCCTTGGTGCCCACATCAAGAGAATGGAGACAGACCAAGTAAATAATCTCATGTTGCAATTAAAACAGCTAGAAAAACAAGAAAAAATGGAACCTAAATTTACTAGACGAAGCCAGATAACCAAATTAAGAGCAGAGATTAACCAATTAGAAAATCAGAAAATTATAACCAAAATAAACCAAACAAAAAGCTGGTTCTTTGAAAAAATAAACAAAATTGATAGCCCTTTGGCAAGATTAATTTAAAAAAGAAGAGAGGAAACCCATATTAACAGGATTAGGGATGCCACGGGAAAAATCACAACATGTACCCAAGATATCCAAACAATTCTAACAGACTACTTTCAAAAGTTATACTCTCTAAAGGAAGAAAATCTGGCAGAAATGGATGCATTTTTAGAGAAATACAAGTTGCCCAAACTGAGCAAAGAAGAAGTAAACCAATTAAATAAGCCAATATCCTATAACAAGATACAGGAAGCTATCAAAAGTCTTCCAACAAAAAAAAGTCCAGGACCAGATGGATTCACAGCAGAATTCTATAAGACCTTTAAACAAGAACTAATACCCATACTCCTCAAGATCTTCAGAGAAACAGAGAAGGAGGGAGCTATCCCAAACTCATTCTACGAAGCCAATATCACACTCATCCCCAAACCAGGCAAAGACCCAACCAAAAAGGAGAATTACAGGCCAATTTCCTTGATGAACACAGATGCAAAGATCCTTAACAAGATTCTAGCTAACAGAATCCGGAAACACATAAAATAATTATACACTATGACCAGGTAGGCTTCATCTCAGAGACGCAGGTATGGTTTAACATACGTAAGTCAATAAATGTAATCCAACACATCAACAGAGCCAAGGTCAAGAATCACATGATTATCGCCACAGATGCAGAAAAGGCCTTTGATAAAATTCAACATTCATTCATGCTAAAAGCTCTGGAGAAAATAGGAATAGAAGGAACATTTCTAAAAACAATAAAAGCCATTTATGACAGACCAATAGCCAATATTATACTAATGGGGAAAAGCTACAACCAATTCTCCTAAAATCAGGAACAAGGCAAGGATACCCACTGTCTCCACTCCTCTTTAATATAGTCCTGGAACCCTTAGCCAGGGCAATAAGGCAAGAAAAAGACATTAAAGGGATCCGTATAGGGAAAGAAGTAGTTAAACTATCCCTTTTTGCAGACGACATGATACTATACCTTCACGATCCCAAAAACTCCATCCCCAAACTCTTAGAAATCATAAATCGCTTCGGCAAAATAGCAGGATACAAAATAAACCCACAAAAATCAGTTGCCTTCCTGTACACTGACAATGTACAAGAAGAGAGGGAAATAAAGGGAGCAACCCCCATTCACAATAACCTCCCAAAAAATAAAATATTCAGGAATTAACCTAACCAAAGATGTAAAAGAACTATTTAATGAGAACTATAAAAAGTTAAAGAAAGAAATTGCAGAAGACATTAGGAAATGGAAAGACCTCCCATGCTCCTGGATAGGCCGACTTAATATAGTAAAGATGGTAATACTTCCAAAACTAATATACAAATTCAATGCAATTCCTATTAAAATCCCAATGATATACACCACTGAAATACAGAAAACAGTCCAAAAATTCATATGGAACAACAAAAGACCTAGAATAGCCAAAACAATTCTAGGGGATAAAGACAATATGGGAGGGCTATCCATGCTGAACTTCAAA
Organism: Dipodomys merriami; assembly: GCF_024711535.1. Lineage (NCBI taxonomy): Eukaryota > Metazoa > Chordata > Mammalia > Rodentia > Heteromyidae > Dipodomys > Dipodomys merriami. The sequence continues at coordinate 3,912,809 of NW_027202271.1, read as the reverse complement.
CTCTACTACAGAGCTATAATAACAAAGACAGCATGGTACTGGCACAAAAACAGATCCGAAGACCTATGGAACAGAATGGAAGATCCAGAAATAAATCCACAGGCCTACAGCCAGCTGATATTCAACAAAGGAGCCAAAGACATACAATGGAAGAAACACAGCCTCTTCAACCGCTGGTGCTGGGAAAACTGGGCAGCCACATGCAGAAAACTAAAAGTGGACCCCAGCCTATCACCATGCACCAACATCAACTCAAAATGGATTAAAGACCTTAACATTAAACCTGAATCTCTGAAACTACTGCAGGACAGAGTAGGAGAGACACTTGAACTAATAGGCACAGGAAGGAACTTCCTGAACAGAGTCCCAGGGTCACAACAAGTTGGAGAGAGACTCGACAAATGGGACTACCTTAAAATAAAAAGCTTCTGCACAGCTAAAGCTATTGCAACCAAGCTAGAAAGACAACCAACTAATTGGGAAAAAAATATTTACCAGCAATATATCAGACAAGGGGTTAACATCCTGTATATACAGGGAACTCAAGAAACTAATCCCTCCCAAACCTAACAAACCAATTACTAAATGGGCAAGGGAACTAAAGAGGGACTTCTCAAATGAAGAAATAAAAATGGCAAAGAAACACATGAGGAAATGTTCATCATCCCTGGTGGTGAAGGAAATGCAGATAAAGACAACCCTGAGATACCACCTTACCCCAGTCAGAATGTCCCACATCCACAAATCAGCCAACGACAAATGCTGGAGGGGATGTGGAGAAAGAGGAACGCTATTACACTGCTGGTGGGAATGTACACTTATACAACCGCTTTGGAAAGCAGTCTGGAGGGTCCTTAGAAAGCTAAAGATTGACCTCCCTTATGACCCAGTCATACCACTTCTAGGCATCTACCCTGAACAACAGGAACCAATATACAAGGACACGTGCACCTCCATGTTTATTGCAGCACTGTTCACAATAGCTAGGATATGGAAACAACCCAGATTCCCCACCACAGATGAATGGATCCAAAAATTGTGGTATCTATACACAATGGAATATTATGCAGCCATTAGAAATGACAAAATAATGGCATTTGCAGGGAAATGGATGGAGCTAGAAGGAATCATGTTGAGCGAGGTAAGCCAAGAATGAAGAGACAAACGGTACATGGTCTCCCTGATAAGTGGATGCTAAATCGAAAATGTTAGGTGATACGACAAAACTAACAGGACTTAAGAAACAAAGAACTCCCACTCATCTGGTCGAACCACTACTAAATATCCCCATGCTGCTGATCACATGTATGGTGTATAACATGTGAACACCGTTATATGTTATAGACTGTGATAGACAATTTGCTCCAGGAAAGTTAGAATGAACTTGTGACTTTAAATGAGCATCATTATTCCACAATACTGTGAAATTCCGGAAATTATGCAATCACTTAATCACAATCAAAAAAAAAAAAAACAACCTCGGGGAAGGTAAGGAGGGAAGGGATGGTAGGGGGAAAACAATGGAGGGGGTAACAATGTTCAAGAGGAAGTGTACTCATTACCTCACTCATATAACTGTAACCCTCTGTATAGTATCTTTACAATTAAAAAAAAAAGAAATGCTGAGAAGAGGTTGGTGAAGGTACATTACAAGGCTGGCAAGGTGGCTCAGTGGGAGAGCGCTCACCTTGCATGCATGAAACCCTGGGTTCGATCTCTCAGCACCACAAAGGCAGAAAAAGCCAGAAGTGGTGCTATGGCTCAGGCAGTAAAGCACTAGCCTTGAGCTGAAGAGCTGAGGGACAGGCCCCATGACTGGAAAAAAAAAAAGTACATTACAAGCGCTCTTCAGCACAAGGAATTTGGACCCTCATTTGACAAAGCTTAGAAGAGTCTATTCTTGTCAACCAATAAAGAGAGAAAAGGCAAATTTGTGAAATTTATGTAATCACTTAATCACACTAAAAATATTGCTATAAAAAAGATGATGCTAAGCAAAATGAAGCCCAAGATAGTGACACAAGAGGTTTTTTTTCTTTGTCACTGTTGTTTTTAATGTACTACGTGATTTTTTTTTGTTTCTTTTGTATGTTCTTCCCCCATGGAATAACCTGTTTTCACGGTAGTTGATTCTGATACCCTGCATCTTATGTATACATTTTTCTAATTTGGGAGGGGGAATAACAAAATGCTGAAAGAAGGATCCAGGTTGACCCATTGTTACAATGCGATGCACAAGACACTGTGTTGAAAACAAACTTTACAATTTTGTGGGGTGGGGAGGGGGGAATTGTGGTATGGGAAGTGGATGGTGGGGGAAAAACAAAGGAGGGGGTAACAGTGCTCAAAAGGAAATGTACTCATTTCCTTACTCATGTAACTGTAACCCCTCTATACAGTATCTTTATAATAAAATCTATATTCAAAAAATAAAATGGAAAAAATATAAACAAAAAACAAAAAAAGGCCAGTCAGCTCTTACTGTATGCAAAGTATTTGTGCATTCTTTCTTGTATCTTTTTAGCTTACACTCAAACCCATACTACAATATGAATTTTTATATCAGCTACTTGTGCTTAGGAAGCCTTTTATTAAAGAGTAAATAAAATTAATCAGATGTCTCAGTCTGCCAAATAGGATAGCCACTAGTCCTGGTTATTAAGCATTTCAAATGTGGTCAGTACACAGGTCTGCTGTGGAAAAAGCTTGAAGAAAGCAGAGCTGGGTTGGCTGCAGTTGAGTCAGGGTGGGTGAGAAAAGCACAAACATATGAATGGGGTATTAGAAAGCCCTTGGCAACTCTTCAATTCTGATTCACACCTGGAATGGAAGCCCAAGAGGAAGGCTGGTTGGACCCAAAGCCCTCTCTTATGGAAATACGATACACTACCAATAGGAAAGATGCAGCTAGGAAGTGAATCCAGGACTGAAGATGGAAAGAGAACACATAGACTGCCAGGAAGGACTGGGAGAGTTGGGGAAGTAGGGCAGTCAGGGGACTATATGGAAGTTAGAGGAAATCTCTAAGATGTGATAATATGAAGGCCACATGGTGAAATGAGAACTTCTACTCATTCATCATTCACAGCCTGAATTCTTATGTATGATGCCCGAACCGAGGGAGGTGGCCAAAGAGTGACTTCTAAGATCCTCAGTGAATACAATTGTGGGATGGAGGTCATGGTCATTAATAGTCTCTATTACAGCTGAATAGGCTCCCAGCTAGAGCTGGTCCCTAACTTTCCCCATGTGGGTGGACTTTGGCTGTTCTACCTGGATGAGAAGATTCTGGCCACACCTCCAATTTTCTCATGTTTCTCTGACCAATGGGATATAAGAGTTGAGGCCACATTCCATGCTGCCTAGTAGCACTGGGATCCCCTCTATTGGCTCACACCACTACAGCAGTTGAAGGAGGTAGAGGTGGTGAGTGGTGAGTGAGCAAATCGAGTTGGAGGTAAAGAGAGTTACTGGTGATAGAATTGATTTTAGACAGCCTGGGAATGTGGCCCCCCCACCTTCGCCGTCCCAGTGCTGGGATGTCTGAGAAAAAAAGAGAAAAACAAGTAGTTGAAGGAAGGAAACTACTGCAACAATACCAGCAGAGGAATGGTCCTGCTAGATCGGGAGAATCCAAGAAGAGGAAAATGAAAGAGGGAGGTAACCCCAAGACAAACACCGCTAGGGACTGTCCTTTACTCAAGGGTGCGGCCCAAGACCTCGCAGACCCTGAGATTCCCCCTCCCCTGGGCACTGTCACAGCTGCCAGGGTCCAGAGCGTCACAGGTCCCAATAACACCAAGGACCTGGAGAGACACAACCAACACCTGGTGCTTGCCCTGGACTCCAGCACAATACAAAAGCAGCAGCTCTGCATTGAGATCCAAAAACTGAAGCAGGAAATGAAAGAGCTGCAGGATCAACAGGGGAAAGACAAGGAGAAGATGGCCTGTGTGCACGAAGCCCTGAAAGCAGAGCTGGAGCAGCACAAGCTGTCAATACACATGCTGATTAGAGAAAAATCAGACTTACAATCTGCCCTGGCCCACAAGCAGCAAGAGGCCAATGAAAGAGCACTGGAGCAGGAGGGTCTTACCAGCTGCCTGCAGGCTGCACAGCAGCGCGTAACAGAACTGGAAACAACATTATCTGCAGTCAACACCAAGCAGAATGAGACCGAGAACAGCAAAGTAGAGCTCATGAAAGCCCTGAATCGCGTGAAGTTGCAGCTCCAGGAAAAGGCCAGAAGCTACGAAGACCTGGAGGACGAGAACACCGAGCTGCAGGAGAGGCTGGAAGTGCTCCTGACACAGAAGGCAGACATGAAAATGAAAATCCACAAGTTCCAAGAAGCACTAGTGGAGAGGCCAGAGTTGGAAAGCCAACTCAACAACATGAAAGAGTTGGTTGCAAGATTAAAGGAGGAGAGAGACACCTTTGCGGAGGACCTGAGGCTGGAGAGCTGCACGGGGAAGGAGAAAGTCCAGCAGCTGCTAGAGCAGGTGAGCCAGCTGAAAGAGGAGAAAGAGCAAGGGGTGAGGCAGGTGCTGGAGCTGGAGAGCAAGCTGGTGGAGCTGAGAGAGCAGCTGTCAGAGCTGCAGCCCCCACAGCCAACTGCAGGGCCAGCTCAGGCTGAGCAGCAGCTGCAGGCCCACACCCTGCAGTTGCAGAAGGAGCTCAAGACCCTGGAGGAGCAACTTCACCTCCAGGTGGAGGAGAACCAGAGCCTCAGTCTCCAGAACCTGGAGCAGCAGCAGCAGCTGTGGATACTGGAAAAGAAGGCTGAGGAATGGGCACAGCATGCCGAGGACCGGCGCAAGATCCTGGAGACAATGGAGAAGGAACAGGAGACCTTGAAACGCATGCTGGTGCACAACCGCCAGCTGAAAGAAGAGCTGGCCCAGATGCAGGATGCCTTGCAGAGGCTGAGCGCTGAGAAGGGGGAGCTCGCCAGCATCCTGCACACAGAGCAGCAGGAGAAGACAACCCTGCAGGCGAAGCTGCATGAGCTGGAGGAGGAATTCAAAGAAGGAAAAGACGTGGCTGAGTTCAAGCACCAAGCAGCTGAGGATCTGCAGGAGCTGCATGACAAGTACCTGGCCCAGGTGCAGGAGCTGAGCGCCACCTGCAAACAGCACAGGGCCATCAGCCAGCAGCTGATGTCAGAGAAGGAGGCCCTGCAGCAGCACCTGCTGAATCAGAGCCATCTGATGGACCAGCTGAAGCAGGAGCAGGTGCAGAGCAAGTTGCTGGCCCAGATGGAAAGGGAGAAGTTACAGGACACTCTGAAATGTCTGGAAGCAACAAGACAGGAGAATGCGCAGCTGCGGGCCCAGCTGAGCGCCCTGGCTTTCCCCAGGGAAGATGAAGGCCTGAGCCAAGAAGAAGACAAGGGTGAGGAGGCGACTCCCCATGATGTGACTGTCCCAGAGGACGTAGACAACCCGCAGAGCATGTGGGATTTTTACATGGACGCACTGTCAATCGTAGAAGGCAGGAAGGTGAGGATGAGCCGGCAGCTGCAGGAGCAGCAGGCCCGCTGCGGGTGCCTGAGTCAGCTGGCAGCCCAGTGCCAGAGAAAGCTGGAGAGCCAGGCCACCTTCCCCCAGCGCTGCATCCACAGGCTGTTTGGCAAGAGGAAGCAGGACACACAGGCGCCCAAGAAGCAGCTGCGCATCTGCTTCCCTGAAGACCTGGCCGGCAAGGGGCACCCCCAGAGTCACGTGGACGACCTCCACCATCTCTGCAGCCAGCTGACCCAACACCTGACCACCATGGAAGAGACCATTGTGCTGTACAAGGAACAGCTAGAAGTCCTGGAGAAGCTGTGTCAGGAGAAAGAACAGTGTGTGAGCCAGCTGTCCCAGGAGAAGAGGAGGAAGAGGAAGGAGCTGAAGGAGCTGCTGCTGCGCCTTACAGGGGAGAGCACAGAGTGCCAGGACAGGATGCTGGCAGCCGCCCAGGCCCCTGCTGCCGAGGCCCCCTCAGACCTCTCAGTCCCCCTGAAGACGGAGCTCAGGGAGGAGCAGCAAGGCTGTGAAGATGTGCATCTTCAAGAAAATTTGAAGCCTGTCCTTGAAGAGGCTGGGGCGCCTGGGCCCCTGGAGAACCCCACTGCAGAGCCTCCTGTGCCGCTGCTGCCTGCCATCCAGCCCCAGCAAGAGCCCACAGACGGGGGCGAAGAGTCCTGCCTCCCTTTCTTCTATAAGCCACAAGCAGATGATGCATATGATATCATCACCATCTAATGAATGACTGGGGCTCCAGTGCCCAGGCCCAGAATTCAAGCCCCATGTCCCACACACAAAAAAAAAAAAAGAAAAAAAAAAAAAAGGAGCTACTCTCCTCCAAAAGATACTATGGGCATGAAAGTTTCAATGTAATGGGGTAACTGTAGGCCAGACAGAGCCGAGGTTGCTAGGAGGTGGTCATAACTAGAGACATTAAGAATCTATAGGTTCCTGGGAAGAGGCCCAGGTGAGGGTTATTACAAGGAGTCAGTCCTTTACAAAGAAAGGTGGGCAGCAATGCCCTCTGTTCATATTACTATTTCATAGCACTAATAGTAATTAATGGAATAATTTAATATATGTTGATTCATAAACTTCATTTTTACATAATATCACATATGTGATATTAATCATTTCATATTATATGTTGGTACATTGCTGTGCAGTCATTTGCATTTTCAAAATGTACTAAACTGGACCAATAACAAATTTTCTTGAGTATTAAAATGCCAGAGTGGGAATATTGAGATTAGACAATCGTCAAAAGTGTAGAAAACAAGAAAAGTTTCTGAATATTGAATTTTTGCTAAAAGAAAAAAAGTGACGTTAACAACTGGAGCTATGTGTAATTGCAGAACACTTTCCAAATGGGGTACAGAATTGTAATTCTAAAAGAAGAATACAGCATTATAGAGGATGTATAGAATATCATATATCTGAACTTTTTCAGTGAACTATACTGTAATATGTTCAATATTCTTTCTTGAATAAATAAAATAATAACATTTATTTCTCTTGTTTTTCTTTTAAATTTAAGATCATTTAAGATCATTTTTAATGTAAGAAATAAGAAAATTGGGGGCTGGGAAGGTGGCTCAGTGGTAGAGCGCTTGCCTTGCATGCCTGAGGCCCTGAGTTGGATTCCTCAGCACCACATGAGCAAAAAGAAAAAAGCAGAATTGGCACTGTGGCTCAAGTGGTAGAGCACTAACCTTGAGCTTAAGAGCTGAGGGACAGCACGCAGGCCCAGAGTTCAGGCCTACAACTGGACCCCCCCCCCAAAAATAAGAAAATTGAAAGTTATGTGTAATGAAATGTTGTACTCTACCCAGAAGACCATGTAGACAAAGTCACATAGAGCAAAAAGGGGTTATTGTCAGTGGAGCTGACAAAGCCAAATTTCCCACAAGGGAGGGTACAAAAGGTGCCTGTCTGTCTCCCAGGGGGGTCCCTTATACAGCCAGGAGGCTAGAGGTGGGAGGTATTCTACATGCCCAGCAGGTACCACCAGTGAGTAGGCAGGGCAGAAGTTAGGTCTGGATGGGGGCATTCCACTGACTTCATTCCCCACTTTGTTGTTGAATAGGTACAGTACCAAGCAGGGAGTATGGGCCAGAGTCTGTTCTTCGAAAGCTACTTCCTGTTGAGAGGGGGCAAGGTAGTCAATAGGAGCGTCAGACACTGTCCAAGTGCACCAAGGCTGTACTGTTAGACACATGTTACTTGTCCGGAGTAGGGTCCTTCGGGTCCTCCAGTGACTGGAGGAAGACTGTCCAATCTTGTTTTATCCACATAGACGGGACCAGTTGGTTAGAGGTATATGAAGGTGGATCACGCAGGTGACGTTTGATGTGGCAGAGATGAATCCAGTGTGGATGGCCCTGAACCTGCACTGCTGTGGGAATAAAGTTACTAGAAAAGGTCCTTCCCACTTAGCAGAAAACTTGGTGGAACTTGGTGCTTGTGGCAGGTAAGTTTTTGAAATGTACACTAAGTCCCCAGCATCCATGAGGGATCAGAGGATGAAAGGGAAGGCGGAGGGCTATATTGGTCAGCATATTTCCAAAGAGAAGTAGGCAGGTGCTGAGGGAGAGAAGACAGCATTGGGGAGGGTAACAGAGAATCCAAAGCCTGAAACGAGGAAGGCAAAGGTAGGTGGCCATACATCACTTCAAAAGCACTTCGTATTAAAGGCTTTTTTGGGTAAAACCTGCAGACGAAAAAGAGCCAAGGATGAAAGCCTTAACCAATCTCAGGTTAGAGACAGTTTGGTCAAGAGCTGTTTGAAGGAGCGGTTGGCAGGTTCCCCCTTCCCCAAGACTGAGGGGGATTGGGAATATGAAAGAGCCAGGAAGTGTTCAAAGACTTAGCCAAGTGCTGGCTTATGGAGGAAACGAGTTCCAGGACATGGAACATCTGGAAGGAAGCTGGCAGGCCAAAGAGGGGACTTCTTTCCTGCCAAAGAAGCTGGGACACAAGAGGAGGCTCTCTGGGTGGTGGTGGGAAATGCCTCTGTCCATCCTGTAAAGGTGTCTACAAGAACAAGCAGATGCTTGTACCTGTGAACAGTTGGCATAGGGGTAAAAGCAACTTGCCAATCCATTTCTGGATTGATGGGTTGGAAAGGTGGCTGCACATTTGTATTGGGGTTGGCCTTTTGGCATGCTTTGCAGGTCTGTGAAAGCTGTGTGAGAAACTGTGTTGGGCAGGTTTAGGGGCTGATTTGTTGAAAGAACTCCCTGAAGGAACCTGTACAGGGGGTGGAAAAGGTGGTGCACTCTGGCAGGAGTGTGCCACTCAAGATTACATACACATCATGCTAGGATTCCTCCTAGGACTGGACAACAAGCTGCTACTCCATGATGTAGGTGGTGGGACTGGAAGAGAAAAGAGTCCAGGCACGTTTCCATGTGGGATACATCAGTCAGTGAAAAAAGAACATGGACACCTAATATGCCTTCTGCCCCTGTCACCTCGCATGAGGGGAGAAGGGAAGCTGGGGCAGAACCTGACCTTGAGTGGGCTCCAGAGTCTGGACCTGGGTAAGGGCGGCCCCAACATTGCTGCAAGATGTCCAACAACCTCCAGGGCACCACGAGTTGGTCATCTGGCGGCTGGCTCACCGAGGCTGGGTTGGACTCATCTTTGTCCCATCAGGGAATCAGGGGGCCTGACGAGTAAAAGGTGCTGAAGGAAGAGAGCATAGACCTTGGAGGGTGCAAGTGCAGTGGTGACTGGTGGGTTGAAGAAAGCTGGGGGTTGGGGGTTGGAGGAAGTACCACCCCGTAGAGGAAGTACCTCCTCCTCTGTTGGAAGTCCAGGCTTTTCTGATGGAAGTCCCACCTCCTTTTGTAGAAGTCCCGCCTCAGCAGGAGTAGGAGCTGATAATGTCTTTGCCTAAAATGGCTACAATTTATCTGTAGCATCAAAGGAGGTGTTTGAGCCTATGATGGAGACCTCATGGCTAGGAGAAGTTGGCCAGCTGAGCATGAGCACCAAAGAAACAATTTAGAACCCAGAAAAGAGAAGGCCTCTAAGTAGCTGGCTGCTTTTAACTCGCCAGAACACTTGCAGAAGTTACATAGGTCCTGTATAGCATCGGGATCCAGTGTCCCATGAACAGGTCACATAGCCTGGTGGTCCAGTGAATATTGGGCTGATTATATTAGCATATAAGCTCCCAAGGGTTCATGTCTGATTCAAGCTCTTAGTCTTTTGGTTGTTCAAAAAACAAGCCCAAGGAGACTCTTGAGGATGTTAGACTGTGCCCCTCCCCTGGGGAGCAACCACAGAGCTGAATCTAGAGTCAGATACCAAGGGTCCTCAGTCCTCCTCTGTTCAGCTAACATGGAGGGAGGAAACAGCAAAAGGGGTGGTCACCTGGAGTTATGGAGTCCCTTGGCCTTCAACCCAGTAGCCTTTGGCCCCTGGAGTTGGGCTTGGAACTTGCACCAAGATTTTTCTCTCGGTAATGGCCCAGTGGTCTTACTGAAGTTGGTTTCTGAGCCCTGGGCTTATAGTACATGGTCACTTACCTGGAGGGTGAGGGCAAATCTGCTGCTGTTGGGTGGGAAAAAGTTCAGTCAATAGGAAGCCAACTTGGCAGTCCTGTGGGCTAGCTAAGGACCGGTCAGCTTGTAGGACCTCCCCAAAACCAGGGAGGGGGACAACTATCCATGGGGGAAACTATCCAAGTCAAGCACCAGTGAAAGGTAGTAAACAGAGAAGACCACATGGACAAAGTCACATAGAGCCAAAAGACAGTTTGTTGCCAGTGGAGATGACAAGGCAAAGTCTCCCACAAAGGAGAGAGAAAATGGACCCCTTCAAACAGGAGGTAGAGGTGGGAGGTATTTCACCTGCCTAGCAGGTACTACCAGGCCGTAGGCGGAGCTGAGATCGGGTGGGACGTGTTCTGTTGACTTAGAAAACTGACCTAGAAAACTGAGCCTAAGTCAGAGTGATTTGTATTTTCATAAAAACCTAAGATTAAATGAATAGAATTTAACTCCATATTAAATATATGGGCTATTTATGCCAGGACTAACTTAAGTGTTATGCAGAAATTGTACTGGATGTAGGAAGTTAATGCATGCAAGATGGCAGCCAAGCACTCTCATTTTACACAATATACACTGAGCTGAGGACATTGTATATTTGAGATGCACTTGTGCAGTAGAAAAGTCTATTTGGGTTCACTAGTACTCTTCCATCTAACTTGGGAGAGATCTAAAATTAGAATCCATATCAGTGATGTCAGCCTATATATTACCTAGTCAAAGATTCTAAATTTTACTCCAAGGAAAAAGTTAATATAGATGTACGACAGTTTGTGTAACTATGACCTTAATTGTTGCTGGTTCTTGTATTTGTTAAGTGTATTCGTGTGCCTCAAGTGTGTAACATAGCCTTCTAAAATGCTGAACTTTACACAAGTTTATGCTGCTGGCAATCTCTAATTTAGTGATGTGTATGTGTATTCCTCATTGTAATAGGACCTTGATAGTATGGGTATAAATCTGTAAATCCAAAGTAAATCCTAAATGTCATATCGATGTCAATAGGAATGACAACACTTTTGTAAATTGCTAAATTTTATCTATGAATATACTAAATTTTTGTCATTACACTTTGGATCCTTTGTAAGACATTTATGATTAAAATCATGGAAAACAATTCTAGCAAGTGCTTTAAAAAACTACTATAAGCTTAGTTTTACAGGGGATAACTTTAAATCTGATGCTCAAAATAGCGAAGAAGATTAATAAAGCTCTTTCTCTTTGACTCAGTGTAGTACATTAGACCCTAAACCTATTGCAACTATAAGCACGTTAACAACAGAATTAAGGCTTTTTATAAACTTTGGGCAGTTATCCCAGTGTATACATAGCTCCTTAATTTCTTGGGGTCTGTAGGATATTGCTTTCAAATGGCATAGCACTCTTCTATGCCACATTTTAACTCCAGGGAAACTAATAACCCTTCTGCCAGAAAAAAATTAGGCTTGAGACTTTGAAATTACTACAGGAAAGTGTAGGAGAAACACTAGGAGTGATTGTCACAGAAAGAAAATTGTTGAATAGAATTGAAGAGGCTCAGCAAATAGGAAAGGGAATTGACAAATTGGATTGCATCAAGCTAAAAGGCTCTGCACAGCTAAGAATAGAGTCACTAAGCTATAGACTTTGTAGGGGTCCTTCAAGAAAAGCTATATTAACCTACCATATTGGAAATACTGTTTGGCTTAAGGGATGTTTTGTTACTAATATCTCTGACTTCTCTTTTAGTTAAAAGAATAACTGATATTTTCTGATCCTGATTACATTCTGACCCTCATAGTGGCAGCTTTTCAAATGAATTTCCTGCCCACTCTATTTCTAGTGCCACCTCCTCAATTAGGTAAGGAAGTGACTTTTGGTTCCCCTTTGTTTTTCTACTTCTCCCAATTCAAACCATATTATACAAACATACATTATTGCTAAAACTCCAAAAAAGCGAAAAGAAATGCCCGAGAAGATTTATTAAAATCCAAGTATTTGTTCCCCGTCCTGAGACATGAAGTACTTTTACTTGAGGCTCTTTTACAACACCTTCTATTCTCTGGTGTCAATTTAATCATGTTCTTAGTTACATTCTACACAGGACCATGGCCTACTGTGATAACATTCAAGTCTACCATTCATGGAAAAATCATCTCATTATATGCTAAAACCTTAACCATTTTTCCCTAGACACTGGAAAACAGGAAGTAGGAAATTCTGCATTTCAAGGGGTACATCAATGACACGATAATTCTACAACTAATGGAAATTTTTGAAGTCTGAAATTTAGTGTATATTGGAAATGTCTTACATGTGTGTGTGTACTAAGACTTGAGCTCAGGGCCTGGGTGCTCCTTAGCATTTTTGCTCAAGGCCAGCAGTCTATCTCTAGAGCTGCAGCTCCATTTCTCTTTCTGCTGGTTAATTGCAGATGATACTCTCAAAAACATTCCTGCCCAGGCTAGCTTAGACTCATGATCCTCATCTCTTAGCCTTCTAAATAGGTAGTATTGCAATTTTGTATCACTTGCACCCAATAAGTCTGATTAGTTTGTCAGTTGGCACTAGGACTATCCCTTAGCTTCTTCACCCAAAGCTGATTGGTTCTCTATCACATTGCCTTTTTGATGATTAATTGGAGATTAGATTCTCATGGGCTTTCTTGACTTGCTTGGTATTGAACGATGATCCTCAGATCTCAGTCTCCTGAGTAGCTAGGTTTACACATGTTAGCCACCAACACCTAGCTCAAGCCTGACTTTTATAATCAAAATTCAAAGAGAAATGTGAATGCTGTTCAGGAAGGTCTCATTGGCAGATATACAGACACTAATTGCTGAAGCTTAGTCTTTAGTTCCAAGACTATGCTTTAGTCACTAAATGACATTGAGACTTCTATATTGCTGCTTTTCTAAATGCTAAAATAGCATTTGTTTGTTTGTTTGTTTATTTATTTATTTATTTATTCATGTATTTATTTTTGTCGTTCCTGGCACTTGAACTCAGGGCCTGAGTGCTATCCTTGAGCTCTTTTGCCCAAGGCTAGTGCTCTACCCCTTTGAGCCACCGCATCAATTACAGTTTTCAAGTGGTTAATAGGAGATAAGAGTCTCATGGGGACTTTTCTTTCCATGCTGGTTTTGAAGCAAGATCCTCATATCTCAGCTTCCTGAGTAGCTAGGGTTACAGCCAAAGCAGAAGGCAGAGGAATCTGAGGTCAAACTGGCAACATAGTAAGACTTTGTATTAAAAACAACCAGAACAAAAGATGACTATCAAATGAAGTGTGGTCCAAAGTATAAAGGAGCATACTATTAGTCTTGAAGTACAAGTTGAAATGTGAATTTTAAATGTAATCCCTGTAGTGACCACAAATGAACTATCTATAGAATGTGTACAAAAGGAAATGTGATGGGAATTTAACTGTTCTATGATTTAAAACACATTAAACACAAAAGCAGATTGTTATGCAAGGAATGAGGAGCATGGATAAGATGAACGACTTCGGAAAATTAGCTAGTAGCAGTAATTGTGATTGAATTGTGCCCTCTATTCAATTAGCAAAGATTGGTAATGGTAAATATTTCTGACTTCCTTGTTCAGTCCACAAAGGACTTTAGAACCATAAACATGAACAGATTAAGAGTGAAAGGATGAAAATAGCAACCAAAAGAAAGCTGTTTCAATACCAGTACATATAAGACATTTATATATGTATGTGTGTATTTGTGTATGTATGTATGTATGTATGTATGTATGTATGTATGTATGTATGTATATATGTCAGTCCTGAGAACTCATAGCATGGGCACTGTCCCTGAGCTTTTGTGTTCAAGGCTAATGCTGTACCACTTGAGCCACAGCTCCACTTTTGGCTTCTTGGTATTTAATTAGAGATAAGAGTGTCATGGAGGGCTGGGAAGGTGGCTCAGTGGTAGAGCGCTTGCCTTGCATGCCTGAGGCCCTGGGTTCGATTCCTCAGCACCACATAAGCAAAAAGAAAAAAGCCAGAAGTGGCGCTGTGGCTCAACTGGTAGAGCGCTAGCCTTGAGCTGAAGAGCTGAGGGACAGCGCCCAGGCCCAGAGTTCAGGCCCCACGACTGGACCCAAAAAAAAAAAAATTAAAAAAAAAAAAAAAAAAAAAAAAGAGTGTCATGGAATTTCCTGCCTGTGTTGTTTTGAACCACAATGCTCAAACCTCAGCCTCCTAAGTAGCTAGGATTACAGGTGAGAGCCACAGCACATAGCTTAGACTTGTGTGTGTGTGTGTGTGTGTGTGTGTGTGTGTGTGTGTGTGTGTGTGTGTGTGTGTGGTGTGTGCGCGCACACACACATGTCCTTCATGGGGCTTGACTTCTGGGCCTAGGAGCTTTTCCTCCTCTCTTCAGCTCAAGGCTAGCACTCTACACTTGAGCCACAGGGCCACTTCTAGGTTTTTCTGTTTATGTGGTGCTGAGGAATCAAAGCTAAGGCCTCATGCATACAACGTAAGCACTCTACCACTGAGTCATCTTCCCAGACCCAGATTTTTATTTTTTATATTTGACACAGGATCTCATATATTTCAGGCTGGTCCCAAGTTCCTGGCTCAAGAGATTCTCTTGCCTCAGTTGATCTACTGAGTAACTGGAACAATAGGTGTGTGCCACCACAGACAGGTTAAGAAAGAATTTGTATCAAAGGGGGAGGATGGGAAGGGGAAACAAAAGAGGAGGCTACAATGCTTGATAAGAAATGTACTCATTATCTTGCCCATGTAATTGTAACCCCTCTGTACAGTATTTTCACAATAAAAAAAAAGAATTTGTATCAAAGGGTTTGCAGAAAAAGGATGTTACCTGTTAAGAAAACTTTCAGCACAATAAAATGATGGATCAGTTACAAACATTTTTACACCTAACAGGGGAGTATCAAAAGATATGAAGCAAAAAAATTGAAGAGAGAATAGTTTCACAAAAATAATTGGAAGTTTCAATATCTCAGTTTCAATAATGAAAAAAAAGTTGACAGAAGCCATGTAAGGAAATAGAGCAACAGGATATCAATGGATGCAACTGATAAAAAAAAATTACTATAACAGCAACAAGAGATTCCTATGTTTTTTCATGTACACATAAAGAGCACAGGTAATTACAAATAAAGTCAATTTTAGGGCCAACATGAAAACATGAGTAGACATTTAGCATCCCAAACAAAAATATTAATAAGGTATCACTTAACACCTATTAGGATGATTACTATGGAAAAACAAACAAAAAATATCAAGTGTTGGTGAGGACATGGAAGAATTGGAACTCTCATGCTTTTTTGGTGGGAATGTAAATGAAGCAGTCACTGAACAAAAACAACATGTGGATTTCTAAAAATATTAAAAATTAGACTACTGTGAGATTACTTCTGGGTCTGTATCAGTCCAGTTAAAAACAGTCTTTACCAGGCACTGGTGGCTCACGCCTGTCATCCTAGCTACTCAGGAGGCTGAGATCTGAGGATCACAGTTTGAAGCCAGCCCAGGAAAATTTGTGAGACTCTTTTCTCCAATAGAGTACTAATAAAGCCAGTAGTGGAGCTGTGGCTCAAGTGGTAGAGTGATAGCCTTAAGCAAGAGAAGCTGAGGGACAGCACCCAGACCCCAAGTCCAAGCCCCAGGGGCTTATACAGGGGATTGAACCTGGCTCCTTGTCCAGTTGCTAGGCAAGCACTCTATCACTTGAGCCATACCTTCCAGGCATTTGGCTGTTTTTTTTTTCTATTTAGCATTTTTATTTGCAGGAGGAGTTGAAACAAATCTGGAGTGTTGTCCTTGAACATGAATCATTTAACTGAAACCAACTGAACTATAGAAATAGAGCAAAGTAAGGGAAAAGTAGCCCATCCCAGGAGCTAAGGTTGGAGGATAGGAGGATACAGTCCATAATATACAACATGTGCAGAAATGTCTTGATTCAGCTGCTCAGAGCCAGCTCCTTAGAAGTCATGCACAAGGATCCATTTTCAGAGGATGTGTCCCTCTCAAACATTATAATTGTTTTGTTTTTAGGTAGGGTCTTATGCATTTCCCAGGAACTGCCCCAGTCTACAAATCTTCCTAGGGTTGGGCTCAAACTGCAGTATTCCTATCTTCAACTCTTCAGTAGGTGTGATCACTAACACGAGCCATCATGCCTGGCTGTAATTTTAATAATACGAACATACGAGTTCTAGTGTTAACAAAGGGAGTTGTGAGTCAATACTTTTCTAACTTCATAGAGAAATCCCACAGTGAGTCAGTTTCCACTATGAATCTTCCAAGGCAAAGTGAGTGACAACCTGTCATCGTTTTCATACTGGGATTATTGCATAGTGATCCTTCACTGTGAATTCTAAGATGGCAAGTGAGTATTTCCTCTAGCTTAATCTGTCCTTAGGAGGATATTCAGACATAAATCTTTTCTGGACAATTGAGTAGCAACTGCTTTCTTTTATTCTCTGTGATCAAAGAGATTTCATTACAGAAAAGCTGACCCTACCACCTCTGAAAACTCTTGACAACATCCTGTGATCACAGAGAACTTTCTTCCCTGGTGGGGGTCCTATTAAGATACACCAAAAACATGGTGTGAGAATTGTGCACAGTCATTGCCCTGAGAGGGATTCTCTAAGAAGGCACTCTCTGGGGTGTGGACTGGGTTTGCAAGTGATACACTTTTTAGTGTCATCCCCTGATGTAGGTTCATGTGCGGAATGAGGTTCACATTCTGGCAGAAGGCTCTGCTACACTGGCTGTCCATAGGCTTCTTCCCAGTGTTAGGCATTCGTGGGGTGAGTCTGCAGCTGCACTGGAAGGCCTTGCTGCACTCCACACTATCACAGGTCTTCCTCCCGGTGTGGAGAAGTTAGTGTTGAGTTAGGTGTACTGTACTGCTAACAGCTTTCTCATATTCGTTGCATCAAAGAGCTCTCTTTTCCTGTACAAATCCTACTATGTGAATAAAAACCAAGATAAAGGCCTTCCAACACTGACCATGCTCGTGGCTTCTACTCCGCGTGCATGGATGGCCTTGTGTTTGAAGGCCTTTGACTACTTCGTGGACTTGTATGGCTTCTTGCAGAGTTGCAGGATGAGGGCCGAGCTCTGGCTGAAGGCTTTCCCACACCTCCATCTGCAGTCTCGTGTGAACCTGCTGATGTCCAACAAGGTACTTTCTGTTAAACGTGTCCCCCACTGCCTGCCTTTGTGTGCATGGAGATGTCTTCTCTGGCTTCTGAGTGTGGTGCATGCTTCTGTAACGCCCCAGCACAGACCAGCGGGTCTCCAGCTGGTCCTCTGGCCGGGTGTCAGGAGGCAGTCTCGGTGGGAGCTTCTCTCCAGGGCTCCCCAATGTTCCTGCCCTTCCAAGAGCCCTTTCCTCAGTTCTGTGCACCCAGCAGGAGTCCCTCGAGGAGCGGGGGGCGGGGCTTCCGGGCAGGACTGACAGGCGAGGTTGGCTTTCCGGTCTGGCGTTGTGCTCTGCTGGCCTGGAGACCTGTGGGAGCCTCCGGGGCCTGACGCTTTGGAAATGCGGGCAGTAATTGGCCGCCTCAGCTGCCTTCGCCCAGTCACCCAGCGCGTGCGGCCTAGGCGCCATGTTGGACTCCGGCGGCTCTGGAGACTCAGCCGCCGCCTGGGCTCTCCTCTCGTGTGGAGGACACAGACAAGGAGACCCGGGAGCCGCGGCCTGAGCAGCCGGCATGGCCGTCCAGGCCCAGCCCTGGGAGCAGCGCCGGCTGAGGAACCTGAAACCTAAGGAGACCAGAGACCGGCAGGTCCAGCACGGCCTCCCGGCACCAGGCCCCGGCAAGCCCCGCTGCTCTTCATCCTCCAAGTGAAGGTCACAGCCACATTTTTGAAGGTCATCCACATCTGCCAGCCGCCATCAGGCTGCAGGGAGCAGCTCTGGTAGGGACAGACACTGCAAGGTCTGGAGATGAGTGAGCCCCGCCTCAGCCCAGCCCGAGTCACACACCCGGTGGGCAGAGCACCAAGACACAGACCTGCCTGGACTTGCATTTCTTGAGACATTAGGAAACAACACCCCGATGAAATGAGTGAGGCAGTGATTGTAACTAATCGAGGACCTGACAGTCTAAAGGCTGAATTACTGCAATGGCAATCAGTTATTAATGCATTTGTTTCACTGTGAAATCAGTGATAGAAGGGATTTGCTTTTGCCCCTTAGAAACTGTGTGTTTTGTTGAAGGATTCAAGCAGTATCTATATAGATAAGAAAATCATTACAGGTTGGAACAATTACAAAGTTAAGGGAAAACAAATAGGGTACTCTACAAGAAAGAGAGGGGCAGATATTTTAAAAATAATGTAGACAGTTCAGTGTTAATGGACATAGCAACTAAGAAGAGAAAGAACTCCAGGGATTTGTTTCCTAATAAAAGGAATTAGACCAACTTGTGAATAATTTCATATGGCTGAATCAAGTAAGAAATATAAAAGAGTTTTTATATATGTTGGTGCCCATCGTGGGGCTTGAACGCAGGGTGTGACTAGTGTTTGTTAGCTTTTCTGCTCAAGATTAGTTGTCTGCCAGCTCTGCTACTTGAACCATGCTTCAAGTGGTTGATTCAAGTTAAGACTTGGTGGACTTTCCTGCTGGGGCTGGCTTTGGACCTTGGTCCTCAGAACTCAGCTTCCTGAGTAGCTAACATTATGGATGGGAGTCACAGATTCCAATCAAGTAATGCAATTTTGACGTAAACAATGGCAAAATAATTCTGGCTAGAGTTCCTTAGTAAACATTTATGGACAAATAATGTTTGTGTTGGTATTTGATGGGTGAATATTCTTTTGCTAGCTGGTAGAATGCTGAACAAGAGTGAAATTAAATTTCAGGTCCACACATGATGAATTATTTAATATGCAGAAGCAATGCAAGTGAGAGCCTGTGGAGATACAAAATAGATATCAATTTGCAGATGAGATCTATGTCTAGTAGGACTGAAAGCAATTTCTATTTCTGTAAGTGAAGAAAGAATAACACTACCTGATTTTGAGAAGAGTAAACACTTAATCTCTTCTTTGAATGTATAAGCAACAGAAATTTATTTCTCCCTGTCCAAGGGACCATCCTTTGCTGTCTGCTGTCAGTCTTTTTGCTGAATCCTCAAGTGGCAGAATGCAGAAGGGCATCATAAAGTTTGATATATTTTTTTCTATGTTGTTGTAGTTTTGCTGAATCTTAAGATCCTCCTTAAGACCTTTCCTGGACCATCCCACAGCATCATAGATTAGCTTAGGCTTCAAGTCTATCCAGTTATTCATTTAAAGAATGGAAAGAAGTGTTTTTCTTAACAATCAATTGTTTAGGCAGAGTATGAAATAGGAGACGTAATCTATGATGAACAGTGATTTTCTTAACATAAAATGTGTACTTTATGTTATCTTACTATCATTCCATGTTTGATGATATTCCTTGTAAAATTTACAATATAAGAGTGGTTCCATGGGGCTAGGAAGGTGGCTCAGTGGTAGAGCACTTGCCTTGCATGCCTGAGGCCCTGGTTTCGATTCCTCAGCACAACATAAGCAAAGACAAAAAAGCCGGAAGTGGCGCTATGGCTCAAGTGGTAGAGTGCTAGCCTTGAGCTGAAGAGCTGAGGGACAGCGCTCAGGCCCAGAGTTCAGGCCCCACGACCGTGTCCCCCCCCCCCAAAAAAAAAGAGTGGATCCATGGAATATCCAAGTATAGAGGTTCTTGTGTATATGCCTAACTAGGCTTTGTATAAAATGATACTGAAAGTAAGGGAAGTTTCTTCTGCAGCTTTAAGTGTGATACTAAGACTAACATGAAGCTGCTTTCAGACTGTTGAGTGCTGCTGCCCATATTTTTAAACAGTCTGTAGGCAGCAGTTTGTGTGCGTACACGTGTGTATCTGCATGCACACATGCCTGCCTGCCACTCTGGGGCTAGAATGCAGGGCTAGTGCTCTTATTTAACTTTTTTACTCAAGGCTGCCACTTTGCCACTTGAGCCACATGTCCAGTTCCATATGCTGGATTTTTTGTTTTTTTGTTTTTTGGTCATGGGGCTTGAACTCTGGGCCTGAGCACTGTCCCTCAGCTCAAGGCAATTGCTCCACCACTTGAGCTACAGCGCAACCTCCGGTTTTCTAGTGGTTTATTGGAGATAAGAATTTCAGGGACTTTCCTGTCTGGGCTGGCTTTGAACCTCCATCCTCAGATCTCAGCCTCCTGAGTAGCTAGGATTATAGGCGTGAGCCACCGGTGCCGGGCTTAGGCTGGATTTTTTGATGGATGATCTTCAGGGTTCAACTGAATGCCTTCAGTAACCATCAGGATTTTATGTATGTTTGTATCCCTTGCTTTGATCAGGTTATGAAAGATCTTCAGTGTTTCTAAACTAGGACCGTTATTTATTCGGTTGGATGTAATGCATTGTTGAGTACCTGTCTCAGGCTTTGAGTATGTGGTATCCTACAAACCTGGACATTAAGCATCAGGGAACATCTTGATCTTTGTAACACCCCAACATAACTTCCCTCTTCTCAGACACTGTCTAGGATTGTTTGCATTGGAAAATCACTGGATAGGACATAATGTCAAAGAAGAGTAAGAAGCATTGCTTGCCAAATTTTCAATTGTTTCATTTCAGGAAGCTTGTTTCATTGACGATAGGATGATCTGCTTGCAGAGATTAGACAGATAGGACTGGAAATCCCAAATTGATAGGGTAATAGTTTTTTTTGGGGGGGGGAATACCTGGCAAAGAGAAAAAATAGCCAAAAGAGCCAGGGGCTTGTAATCCTAACTACTTAGGAGGCTGAGATCTGGGGAATCACCGTTCAAAGTCAGCCTTGGAAGGAAAGTCCATTTATCTATACTGCGAACAATGAAACTAAACAGCACTGAACCTGACACTGGAAAAGATGTTTAGCATCCTCAATACTAGAGAAAGCGCTGCTTAAAAACAACTGAATGCCAGACATGGTGGCATGCCTCTCTACTCCTAGGTACTCAAGAAGAGGGATCCATTCAGTACAGGAGCCAGATACCAGCCTGAAAAATATAGCTAGGCCCCACTAATAAAAACAAAACAAAACACAACAACCCAAAACTGAATTCTGTAGAGAAGAAACAGGCAAACAGCTTTCAAGCATCCCTGGAAAGAATACTGCTATATGTTTGGAAAGAGACCTGGGTAATAGCCATGAATTTTTAAAGAGAAAGCTATCCTGATGAGTGAAACAATCTTTTTCCTCAAAACAAAGTATACACTTTGTGAGATAAATATTCAAATAGCATCAAGAGGCAGGATAGTTTTTAGGACTTGAAAAGGTAATAACTGAATAAATAATATATTGAGGACATAATATAAACAAAGAACCCCAAAGTTTTTTGTACTTCATCATAGTTTTCAGACAAAACCCTATTCAATTTTAATTTTTCATGTAAAGGTTTTATTATATTGAGAACTACCTCTTTTTCATGTATATAGCCTTTTTCTTATACATTTCCTCTGTGTGTATGTTTTGTGTGTGTGTGTGTGTTTGTGTTTGTGTGTGTGTGTGTGTGTGTGTGTGTGTGTGTGTGTGTGTGTATGTGTTTGTGTAAGACTGTCTTGAAGCTTGAACTCAGGACCTGGACACTGAATTTCTGTGCTCAATGTTAGTGTTTTACTACTTGAGCCACAGTTCTACATCCAACTTTTTGGTGGATAATAGGTGATAAGAGTTTGAAGGAGTTTCTTGCACCAGCTGGCATTAAAAAGTGATCCTCAGTTCTCAGCCTCTTGAGTAGCTATGTGTATATAAGTGAGCCACCCAAGCCCAGCCTTTCATGCATTTTAAATATTACTTTTTAAAAGCTAGGGATGTATCTCAGTAGTACAAGATGTGCTTCTTTGTGCAAGATCTTGGGTTTGATTTCCAGCCCCAGAAAAAAATATATAATACATTGCAAGAGCTGTTATGTAAAGAAATTGAGAACATTTAGAACAGGAATTCTATGTCACATGTCTTATTTCTTGCCCAAGAACTTTCCTTAAAGTTAGTCCCAGTGTGAATAACTGGAATCAGAGTAATGTTTGAGCAAACATAGCCTATCACTAATCTTTGGTTATAGATGTAGTATTACATGCCACGAAATAAATAAAGAAGAATAAAGGTGGTAGGAAATGTGAAAACTTAAGGCAATTATGTTTCTCAACTCAAGGGGATAGAGAATTGTTACAAGTGGATGGTGTGAATTGCAGAACCTGGAATATAGAAATCACTTCTTTAGGAAACATTGTACACTATTTCTGGATTCCTTTTTCCCTCCCACCACCCCTCATAAAAAAAAATACCTTTGGACTTTGCATTCTAGAATGAGCTACAAACCTGGGAGCCATCAGTAAACTCCACCCCTCACTCCAACTTCCACAAGGACCCTAATGGTGGCACTGTCACATGCATGCCGCCCCTGCTAGGCCAGCTATTGATCCAGCAGGAGGTTGGAGCCCAATAAGGAATAAAGGACTTCACTCCAATCTCTTCCACCTTCACTAATATTAAAAGTGTATTGACTTTGGAATCAATCACTTCCCCTATAGTTTCTGATTACATTATCTGGCACATTATTTTGACCTTCCATTGAAAAGTTCTGTGTAAAAACAGAGGTTATACTATCATTTTGGAGTTTTTCATGAAGATTAAGTTGGCAAACATATGAAAAGCTCATTGTTGAAAGCCTGCTCTGGAAATACTGACTCTGCATCTTCTTATCTATGTGTTTCCTGTAGTTTTCCCCTGCATCCTATTTTATTTTTTCTCTCACTGTTGCTGTCTATCCCTACTGGCCTTTTTGTTTCTTTAAATGACTTTTCTGTGCAACAGAGTTCATTTAGTCCTTTGAATTTGTTGCCACTAGAGGGCGGGTGACATAGATGCATTACTACTCCCCTGATCACACTGGGAATGGAAGGATAGGATCACATTACCTGGGTGAAATCCATCATTCAAAATTAAAGAGACTTTAGAAACCACATCTATTCCTTCTCATTCTAAAGGCTGGAATGGTAGACATTTAAACAAATACAAGCATGTAGTAAGTTCATAGTTGAATTGAAACTTATTCTTTTTTTTTTTTTTTTGGTCCAGTTATGGGGCCTGAACTCTGGGCCGGGGTGCTATCCCTGAGCTCTTCAGCTCAAGGCTAGCACTCTACAACTTGAGCCTCAACGCCACTTCCGGCTTTTTTTTCCTTTTTGCTTATGTGGTGCTGAGGAATCAAACCCAGGACCTCATGCATGCAAGGCAAGCACTCTACCACTGAACCACTTTCCCAGCCCAAAATGAAACTTCTTTGTATAACTACTTAAACATAATTTTCAAAAGTCTATTTATAAAAGAGTAGGTAGGAGGGTAAGAAACTCTTGTCTGTATTCCTAGCTACGTGGGAGTCTGGGATCTGAGGATCCTACTAGCTAGTGGCTCAGTGGTAGAGCGCTTGCCTTCCATGCATGAGGCCCTGGGTTCAATTCCTCAGCACCACATAAGCAAAAAGAAAAAATCCGGAAGTGGTGCTGTGGCTCAAGTGATAGAGTGCTAGCCTTGAGCTGAAGAGCTGAGGGACAGCTCCCAGGCCCAGAGTTCAGGCCCCATGACCAGACCCACCCTCCCCCAAAAAGAATAAACAAACAATTTTGAGGTTATTTCTGTGGAGGTTTATGAGAATATGTTAATTCGATATGAAAAGGAAGTTCTTTGTGTGTGTGAGAAAGTGTGAGTGTATGTGTGTGTGTGTGTGAACTCATGATGTATGCACTGTCCCTTAGTTTTTCTGCTCAAGGCTTGTGCTCTAGTCATAATGCCACTGCTGGATTTTGGGTGGTTAATTGGAGATAAGAATCTTGGCTTGGAACTGTGATCCTCACCTCTCAGCCCATTAGGTAGACAGGATCACAGGCATTAGTGATCTGTGCTCAGTACACCGAAAACTTTTATCAATGTATGTGATGCTGGGAATTGAATTACGGCTAGGGCCTTGCATATGCTATGCTAGTTCTCTAACCACTGCACTTCATGGCCAGCCCAGGAGCAGTCTTAAAATTAAGAAATAACAATATGCTTTGTGGTCTTCTACTTTCTATGAGTAGAGACACAGAACAAACATAGCACAGAGCAGAATGCCTACAGCACACATGCACCATTTTGGTAATGTTCTGGTGCTCTTCCAGCTTTGGCATGCATGCTATCCTCTTGTAGATAAAGAGAAAGTTGAACAACAAAGATTTTTTTCCCTTTTCTGAATTCTTTCCTTTGTGTTGCACACTACTGGGATCTGAACTATAGGCTTCACACTTTTTTTCTTCCTCTTTTCCTTCTTTCCTCCTTTCTTTCTTTCATCCTTTCTTTATTTCCTTCCTTCCTTCTCTCCCTTCTTCTCTCCCTTCTTCCCTCCCTCCCTCCCTCCCTCCTTTCTATCTTTCTTCTTTCTTTCTTTCTTTCTTTCTGTCGTTCATTCTTTTTTTTTTTTTTTTTTTTGTCATTTTTTAAAATTTTATTTTACTGTAAAAATTCTGTACAGAGGGGTTACAGTTACATGAGTAAGGTAACCTGTACATTTCTTTTTTTTTTTTTTGGGGTCCGGTCGTGGGGCCTGAACTCTGGGCCTGGGCACTGTCCCTCAGCTTTTCAGCTCAAGGATAGCACTCTACCACTTGAGCCACAGCACCACTTCCGGCTTTTTTCTTTTTGCTTATGTGGTGCTGAGGAATCAAACCCAGGGCCTCAGGCATGCAAGGCAAGCGCTCTACCACTGAGCCACCTTCCCAGCCCTAACCAGTAGATTTCTTGTTGAACATTGTTAACCCTAAGATAGGTGATGTTAAAACATTGTTACATACTATTAAATCACTGGCAAGCATTTTAGGTATCCCTTTTAATGATTTTTATTTTTATTTTTTATTTTATTTTCCTTTTAATGTTTTCTTTTTTCTTTAAATAAGCTACAATGTTGGCTGTTGGGGAAATCTGCCTCCCTATTTAGTAGCTGTTAGATTGTTTTCTGGTGCAGTGGCTGCCTTGAGTAAGGGACTATCAGCTAATCGGCCACCAGGACTGTCCTCATGCCAGCAATGGCTGCTTTGGTCACTCCCCAGACACCATGAGGAAGCTACATGGTGACCACAGCTACTTGTTGCCAAAGCACAACTCCATCTCTTTTTTTTTTTTTTTTTTTTTTAAATTTTTTTTTTTTATTTTTTTTTGTTCTGGCTTTTTTTTTTTTTTTTAAATTTTTTTTATTGTAGAGATACTATACAGAGGGTTACAGTTACATGAGTGAGGTAATGAGTACACTTCCACTTCCTCTTGAACATTGTTACCCCCTCCATTGTTTTCCCCCTACCATCCCCTCCCTCCCTCCCTTCCCCAAGGTTCTTTTTTTTTTTTTTTTTTTTTTTTTTTTTTGATCGTGATTAAGTGATTACTTAATTTCCGGAAATTCACAGTATTGTGGAATAATGATGCTCATTTAAAGTCACAAGTTCATTCTAACTTTCCTGGAGCAAATTGTCTATCACAGTCTATAATATATAACGGTGCTCATATGTTATATACCATATATGTGATCAGCAGCATGGGGATATTTAGTAGTGGTTCAACCAGATGAGTGGGAGTTCTTTGTTTCTTAAGTCCTGTTAGTTTTGTCATATCACCTAACATTTTGGATTCATCATCCACTTATCAGGGAGACCATGTACTGTTTGTCTCTTCGTTCTTGGCTTACCTCGCTCCACATGATTCCTTCTAGCTCCATCCATTTCCCTGCAAATGCCATTATTTTGTCATTTCTAATGGCTGCATAATATTCCATTGTGTATAGATACCACAATTTTTGGATCCATTCATCTGTGGTGGGGCATCTAGGTTGTTTCCATATCCTAGCTATTGCGAACAGTGCTGCAATAAACATGGAGGTGCATGTGTCCTTGTATATTGGTTCCTGTTGTTCAGGGTAGATGCCTAGAAGTGGTATGACTGGGTCGTAAGGGAGGTCAATCTTTAGCTTTCTAAGGACCCTCCAGACTGCTTTCCAAAGTGGTTGTATGAGTGTACATTCCCACCAGCAGTGTAATAGCGTTCCTCGTTCTCCACATCCCCTCCAGCATTTGTCGTTGGCTGATTTGTGGATGTGGGACATTCTGACTGGGGTAAGGTGGTATCTCAGGGTTGTCTTTATTTGCATTTCCTTCACCACCAGGGATGATGAACATTTCCTCATGTGTTTCTTTGCCATTTTTATTTCTTCATTTGAGAAGTCCCTCTTTAGTTCCCTTGCCCATTTAGTAATTGGTGTGTTGGGTTTGGGAGGGATTAGTTTCTTGAGTTCCCTGTATATACAGGATGTTAACCCCTTGTCTGATATATTGCTGGTAAATATTTTTTCCCAATTAGTTGGTTGTCTTTCTAGCTTGGTTGCGATAGCTTTATCTGTGCAGAAGCTTTTTATTTTAAGGTAGTCCCATTTGTCGAGTCTCTCTCCAATTTGTTGTGACCCTGGGACTCTGTTCAGGAAGTTCCTTCCTGTGCCTATTAGTTCAAGTGTCTCTCCTACTCTGTCCTGCAGTAGTTTCAGAGATTCAGGTTTAATGTTAAGGTCTTTAATCCATTTTGAGTTGATGTTGGTGCATGGTGATAGGCTGGGGTCCACTTTTAGTTTTCTGCATGTGGCTGCCCAGTTTTCCCAGCACCAGCGGTTGAAGAGGCTGTGTTTCTTCCATTGTATGTCTTTGGCTCCTTTGTCGAATATCAGCTGGCTGTAGGCCTGTGGATTTATTTCTGGATCTTCTATTCTGTTCCATTGGTCTTCGGGTCTGTTTTTGTGCCAGTACCATGCTGTCTTTGTTATTATAGCTCTGTAGTAGAGTTTGAAGTTCGGCATGGATAGCCCTCCCATATTGTCTTTATCCCCTAGAATTGTTTTGGCTATTCTAGGTCTTTTGTTGTTCCATATGAATTTTTGGACTGTTTTCTGTATTTCAGTGATGTACGTCATTGGGATTTTAATAGGAATTGCGTTGAATTTGTATATTAGTTTTGGAAGTATTACCATCTTTACTATATTAAGTCGGCCTATCCAGGAGCATGGGAGGTCTTTCCATTTCCTAGTGTCTTCTGCAATTTCTTTCTTTAACTTTTTATAGTTCTCATTAAATAGTTCTTTTACATCTTTGGTTAGGTTAATTCCTAAATATTTTATTTTTCGGGAGGTTATTGTGAATGGGGTTGCTCCCTTTATTTCCCTCTCTTCCTGTACATTATCAGTGTATAGGAAGGCAACTGATTTTTGTGGGTTTATTTTGTATCCTGCTATTTTGCCAAAGTGATTTATGATTTCTAAGAGTTTGGGGATGGAGTTTTTGGGATCGTGGAGGTATAGTATCATGTCGTCTGCAAAAAGGGATAGTTTAACTTCTTCTTTTCCTATGAGGATCCCTTTAATGTCTTTTTCTTGCCTTATTGCCCTGGCTAAGGGTTCTAGGACTATATTGAAGAGGAGTGGAGACAGTGGGCATCCTTGCCTTGTTCCTGATTTTAGGAGAATTGGTTGTAGCTTTTCCCCATTAAGTATAATATTGGCTATTGGTCTGTCATAAATGGCTTTTATTGTTTTTAGAAATGTTCCTTCTATTCCTATTTTCTCCAGAGCTTTTAGCATGAATGAATGTTGAATTTTGTCAAAGGCCTTTTCTGCATCTGTAGCGATAATCATGTGATTCTTGACCTTGGCTCTGTTGATATGTTGGATTACATTTATTGACTTACGTATGTTAAACCATCCCTGTGTCTCTGGGATGAAGCCTACCTGGTCATAGTGAATTATTTTTTTTATGTGTTTCTGGATTCTGTTAGCTAGAATCTTGTTAAGGATCTTTGCATCTGTGTTCATCAAGGAGATTGGCCTGTAATTCTCCTTTTTGGTTGGGTCTTTGCCTGGTTTGGGGATGAGTGTGATATTGGCTTCGTAGAATGAGTTTGGGATAGCTCCTTCCTTCTCTGTTTCTCTGAAGAGCTTGAGGAGTATGGGTATTAGTTCTTGTTTAAAGGTCTTATAGAATTCTGCTGTGAATCCATCTGGTCCTGGGCTTTTTTTTGTTGGAAGACTTTTGATAGCTTCCTGTATCTCATTATAGGATATTGGCTTATTTAATTGGTTAACTTCTTCTTTGCTCAGTTTGGGCAACTTGTATTTCTCTAAAAATGCATCCATTTCTGCCCGATTTTCTTCCTTTAGAGAGTATAGCTTTTGAAAGTAGTCTGTTAGAATTGTTTGGATATCTTGGGTACGTGTGGTGATGTTTCCCGTGGCATCCCTAATCCTATTAATATGGGTTTCCTCTCTTCTTTTTTTAATTAATCTAGCCAATGGGCCATCAATTTTGTTTATTTTTTCAAAGAACCAGCTTTTTGTTTGGTTTATTTTGGTTATGGTTTTCTGATTTTCTAATTGGTTAATCTCTGCTTTTAATTTGGTTATCTGGCTTCTTCTAGTAGCTTTAGGTTCCATTTTTTCCTGTTTTTCTAGCTGTTTTAATTGCAACGTGAGATTATTTACTTGGTCTGTCTCCATTCTCTTGATGTGGGCACTGAGGGCAATAAATTTGCCCCTCAGGACTGCTTTTGCTGTGTCCCACAAGTTTCTTTGTGAGGTGTTTTCATTTTCATTGAGTTGTAGGAAATGCTTTATTTCTTCTCTGATCTCTTCTGTTATCCAGGCATTGTTAAGGAGTGTGCTGTTCAATTTCCATGTATTGGAGAAATTTCTGCGGTATGCTTTGTTATTGAGAGCTAGCTTGATTCCACTGTGGTCAGATAGGATACAGGGGATTATGTCGATCCCTTTGTATTTGCTTAAGTTCCTTGCATGAACTATGATATGGTCTATTTTGGAGAAAGTTCCATGAGCTGCTGAGAAGAATGTGTACTGTGTTGTTTTAGGGTGAAATACTCGGTAGATGTCAGTTAATTCCGCTTGCAGTATGGCCTCTCTTAATTCGGTAGCTTCTTTGCCAATCCTCTGGTTGGTAGACCTGTCCTTTGGTGAGAGTGGTGTGTTAAAGTCTCCTAGTATTATCGTATTGGGATCTATTTTATTCTGTAAGTTTGAGAGCATTTGTTTGACATATCTGGGTGCACCAATATTTGGGGCATATAAGTTGATGATGGTTATATCCTCCTCTTGGATTGTTCCCTTTATTAATATGTAGTGTCCGTCCTTGTCTTTCTGTACTGATTTTAATGAAAAGTTTATTTTGTCAGATATCAGGATAGCTACACCTGCTTTCTTACTGGGGGCGTTTGATTGGTAGATCCTTTTCCACCCCTTCACTCTGAGTTTGTTTGTATGTTTGGCTGAGAGGTGGGTCTCCTGAAGGCAACAGATGGATGGGTCTTGTTTTCTTATCCAGTCCTCAGTTCGTTTTCTTTTAATTGGCGAATTCAGCCCATTTATATTAAGAGAAAGTATAGAGAGATGCATTGTTGTCCCTGCCATTCCGTTTTCCTAAGTTTTTCTTTTTTCCTTTCCTCCTGTGCTTGCTCAGTTAGACTTTGAGTAATGCCTGTTTGGGGCAGGCCCCAGTTCCTGGCTGCTTTCTTCAGGTTGTGTCCCCCCTCTTAGAATTCTTTGTAATGCTGGCTTAATGTTTATGAATTCATTTAGTTTTTCTTTGCTATTAAAAGTTTTCAGTTCTCCATCAAATGTGAATGCTAGCTTTGCCGGGTAGATCAGTCTGGGTTGGCAGTTATTGGCTCTCAGGGCTCGTATGGTGCTTTCCCAGGCTTTTCTTGCATTCATTGTTTGTGTGGAGAGATCTGCAGTAATTCTTATTTTTTTCCCATTGTAGTATAGCTCCTTCTTCATTTTTGCTGCATGCAGGATTGTTTCCTTATTATTCAGATCTATCATTTTTACTATAATGTGTCTAGAAGTGTTTCTCCTGGGGTCTTGCTTGTTGGGTGTTCGATAAGCTTTTGTGATGTAGTTAAGATGGTCGTTTTTGAGGTGGGGAAAATTTTCATTGATTATCTTGTTAAATAGGTGTTGCATTCCCTTGCTCTGGAATTCCTCACCTTCGTCCACTCCAATTATGCGAAGGTTAAATTTTTTAGCATTATCTGCTTGCTCTTGAATATCCCTTTGGTTTAATTTGAGTAATTTTTCCATATCTGTCACTTTTTGGTCCAGTTGGTGTATTCTGTCTTCTGTATCTGACACTCGACCTTCCATTTCATTCACTCTGTTGACAGTGGCTTCTATTGTGGTTTGCATGGAAGAAATGGATCCCTTTATGGATTCAATGTTGGTTCTCAGAGTACTGATCTCACCTCTCAATGAGGTATGCATTACCTCTAATTTGGCGTTTATCTCACTTCTTATTGAGGTTTGTGCAGCTTCTATTTTTGCATGCATCTCTTGTTTGATACCCTGTATCTCTTTGGATAGTTCATCCTTGTGCTCTTTCAATTTCTGATAAATTTCTCGCTTTATTTCTTGAGTCATTGCCTCCAGCAACCCTTGGAAGTAGCCTTTGTCTTCCATTCCTGCTTTGCTCCCACTGGGGCTCTCCCCTGTGTGGCTGCTGGCTTTTGGGGTGAGCTTGCTGTCCTGGGTGGTAGTAAACCTTGTGATTTTTCTCTGTGATTTTCGCATGGAGGTTCAGGAGACTGCTCTTCAATTTTGTTTTGGTGTGTCTGTCTTTGCTTGGTTGCTGATTCTGTATTGGTAGAGAGAGTCTGTGCCTGATCTGGGTTCTGTTGGGAGCCTATTTCCAGCTGCTATTCTGACTTACTTAGGATTCTCAGCTCTCTGCTGTAGATTGCTGACAGTTCCCGCCTTTGGAAGGGTTGAGCAGCCTAGACTGCTTGTGTTTGCTCCTACGGGTGCTCTTGTGAAGAACAGATGCTCTGGATGCACTCTCCCAAATGCTGGAGTCTGCTATGGGCTCCTGATGTGTTTTTGTTTATTTGTTTTGGGCTGGTTGTGGGCTTGAACTCTAGGTTTGGGTGCTGTCCCTCAGCTTTTTCAGCTCAAGGCTGGCACCCTACCGTTTGAGCCACAGCACCACTTCTGACCCTTTTTGCTTTTGTGATGCTGAGGAATCAGATGCAGGGCCTCATACATCCAAGACTATCACTCTATTGCTGAGCCGCCTTAACAGTCTGAGCTCCTGCTTACTATCAGGTGCTGGCAGCCTGTGTTGCCCAATTCCCAGTCTAGGGTATATGGGTGGAGTTTTGGTGGGGTTTGGGCTTCTCTTGTCCTGGGCCTCCAGGTCTTTTGTTGTCACAGGCGTGCTTCCCGGGGGAGTGTTGTTTCCTGGTTTTCTCCCCTCTGTTGAGGCGTATGCTCAGCTTTTTACTTCAATTGGGAGGAGTTGGTTGTGTTGTTCAGGCGCCGGATCCCCGGGCTTGGTTCCGGCCCCAGCCTGGAGCGCGCTTGTTAGGCCTGTGCTGATGTGTATACCCCCTAGGTTATACAGCCTGGGGGACACAGTTCAAATTTCTTCTACTGTTGGTAGTCTTGACCCAGGGGCGCTGTTCCTGGCTTGGGCATTTAAGCTCCCTTCCAGGGGTGCTCTTGCTCTAGCCTGGCCAGCTGAGTGTGCTCCACGGGCTGGTGGAGCTCTCAAACAGTTCCCAGTTTTAGTGGGTCCTGTGGTCCGGGTGCTGGGGTAGGGAGTCTAGGTCAGGGTCTGGGGATTCCCTCCAGCTCTGGTCTCCCTTGAGGGATACACTTCCCCTGTGGGGTACTCACCCTGGAGCTGGTTGTTTCTGTGTGGTGTAGGTCGTCAGTTGTTGCAATCCGGGCTGGGTTGGGCGGTGGTGGCTCTGTGTGATTCATTTCTGTCTCTGCCTCTGTCGAAGCTGTTGGGTCAAGAGTGTCCACGCTCAGGCAGCTTCTTCTCGGTACCTCTGGGGCCCAAGTGACCCCGCCGGGTTGTTGCGATCGTGATCGGGCGGGCGGGTGGTCTGCAGACAGGACCCTTTGTCGCGCCGAGCCGCTTTGGCGGGATGGAACCTCTCTGCTCGGGTGGAGAGTGCTGGATCGTTGCGATCGCGATCAGGCGGGCCGGGTGGTCTGCTGCAGGTCCTTTTGTCACTCTGCTGATGCCGAGCGGCTTTGGCGGGATGGAGCCTCTCTGCTCGGGTGGAGAGTGAGGGGTGGGGGTGGGATCCTCGTGGAGACTCCCGGCTGGTAGGTTTCTCTGTTCCTGGCGATCTGCTGTTCTGCAAACCAGTACCTGATGTTCTGAAAGTGGCCCCCTGTGTCTCTGCTGTTTCTCTGGGGCTCCCACAGCCCCCGCCGGGCCGGCTGGCCGGCGGCTTGGCGCGCTGCCGCGCGGCCAGTAAAAGTTGGGGGAGGGGTCTTCGCTTTTTTCTGTTTTGAAATTCTTTTCCTCTTTCTTTTTTGTTATTCTCCGCCTCTGGTTTTTCTCTGAGTGTTCGTCTTTTTGTTGTTGTCGGTCTCTTGGGGAGATTAAGCGTTGGAACTCGAACTCTCTTTTTGGTTGGAGAGAGCTGTGGCGTTCCCCTACTGCCCCGTCGCCATCTTCCTGTCGTTCATTCTTTCGTTCGTTCGTTGGTCGTGGGGCTTGAACTCTGGGCCTGGGCGCTGTCCCTCAGCACTTCAGCTCAAGGCGAATGCTCTACCACTTGAGCCCCAGAACCACTTCCAGTTTTCTGTGTGGTTTGTTGGAGATAAGAGTCTCATGGAGTTCCCTGCCTGGGCTGGCTTTGAACCGCGATCCTCAGATGTCAGCCTCCTGAGTAGCTAGAATTGCAGATGCGAGCCACCATTGCCCAGCTAGGCTTTGCACTTTCTAGGCAAGCCCTCTGCTCATTGACCCATGTCCTCACTCCTTTAGCTTACATTTTCTTTTTGAGATAGAGTCTCACTAACGTTGCCTGGGCAGGCCTCAAACCATGGTCCCACTACCTGAACTTCCTGGCATGTGGGCATGCATTGCCCTGCTAGGCATGTGAATTACTCTCAAAATGTGTACCTTCTATAGCTTCTACATCTTTCTGTATAATATTTATATTCTTCAAAGCAATTTTCTCATAAGTTTGTCACAAAAAGCTACTAAGATGTAAAACTCTCCTGCCTGTCACACATTGCAATTTCAAGGAAAACATTTATCTAGATAACTAGAAGATTGCTGAACAGCAAAATGTAAGAGAAGAAGACAAACTAGTATCTTTCCATGGTACTAATCATCATGTTTTAGCATCTTAGTTTTAGTAGCTAACTTCTAACATATTTTAAAAGTTCTGTTAGCATTTGGGGAAATTTATACAGAATGTCAGGGACATTCAAGTAAGTGAAAATAGATCTGTGCAAAATACCAGGTGAAATTGCTCACAGAGATAGAATGTAGGAAAGAACGAGGAATGATTATCTTTTAGTCTGACTTGGCTTTAGAGTGACAGGATTCAGTTGACAGTGAAGCAGGAAGAGACCACAGCTTTGCCATAGAAGTAACCTTCCCTGTCATCCCTGCTCCCTTGACTGCCACCTGCATAACAGACAAAAATGACTTCCTGATGGGTCTTTTTATGTGAGAAATCACAAAATGATTATTGTTTAAAAAAAGAGAACTGGGCTGGGAAGGTGGCTCAGTGGTAGAGCACTTGCCTTGCATGCATGAGGCCCTGGGTTCGATTCCTCAGCACCACATAGCAAAAAGAAAAAAGCCAGAAGTGGCGCTGTGGCTCAAGTGGTAGAGTGTTAGCCTTGAGCTGAAGAGCTGAGGGACAGCGCCCAGGCTCAGAGGTCAGGCCCCTGACTGGACCCCAAAAAAAGAAAAATTAGTTATTTTCTTTTTTTTATTGTAAAAATGCTGTGCATAGGGTAACAGTTACATGAGCAGGGTAATGAGTACATTTCCTATTGAGCATTGTTGCCTCCTCCTTTGTTTTCCCCTACCATCCCTACCCTCCCACCTCCACAAATTCCCCTCCCCCCTCCCCCCCCCCGCCAAAGTTGTAAAGTTCATTTTCAGCATAGTGTTTTGTATATCTCATTGTTACAATGGGTCAACCAGTATCCTTATTTAAGCATTTTGTTTTTTTCCTTCTCCACCCTAAATTAAAGAAGTGTATATATAAGATGCAGGGCACCAACATCAAATACAGTGAAAACAGGGGTTATACAGTGAGGGACAATCATAAAAAGAAACAAAAAAAATCACATGGTACATTATAAATCCGTTAGAAACAATAGCAAGAAAGATAAAATATATTTGTGTGCCTATCTTGGGGTTCATTTCGCTTAACATCATCTTATATGGTCATATGTACATAGCTTTTGGTCTTTTCTTCTTATCCTCCATATGCATTAGTTATTGCAAATAAGGGAAACCATGGGACCTATGTTCCTTAGGGCCTGGCTTACTTCAATTAATATAATTTTTTCCAAGTCTTTCCATTTCCTAACAAATGGTTCAATGTCATTCTTTCTAATGGAGGTATAGAATTCCAGTGTGTGTGTGTGTGTGTGTGTGTGTGTGTGTGTGTGTGTGTGTGTGTGTGTGTGTGTGTGTGTGTGTGTGTGTGTATCACATTTTCTTGATCCATTCATGTACGGAGGGGCATCTGGGTTGGTTCCATATCTTAGCTATGGTAAATAATGCTGCAATAAGTATACTTGCACTGGTAGCCTTAGCATGGCCTTGTTTGTGATCATTTGGGCAGATGCCCAAAAGTGGGACTTTTGGGTCATGGGGAGCTCTATTTGTAGTCTTTTGAGGAACCTCCATATTGTTTTCCAAAGTGGTTGAACAAATCTTCAATCCCACCAACAATGCAGTAGGGTTCCCTTCTGGTCACATCCCCTCCAGCATCTCTTGTTATTAGAGTTCTTGGTTATAGCCATTCTAATTGAGGTGAGGTGGAATCTCAATGTTGTTTTGATTTGCATTTCTTTTATGGCTAGAGAGTTTGAGTATTTCTTCATGTGTCTATTGGCCATTCTAATTTCTTCTTCAGAGAAGTTCTCCTTAAGTCTTTAGCCCACTTATTATTGGGAGAGTTGTTTCTTTGAGGATTTGTTGTTGGGGATTTAATTTTTTGAGTTCCAAGTATATTTTAGATATGAGACCCTTGTCCATTGTATGGCTAGTGAAGATCTTCTCCCAATCCATGGGCTTTCTATTGATCTTGCTAGCTATGTCCTTTGCCATGCAGAAGCTCTGCAGCTTCATTCACTCTTATTTGTCCAACCTTTCTATGATTTGTTGTGTTTCTGGGTCTCTATTAAGAAAATTTCAGTCTGTGCCAAGGAGACCTAAGGTTTCTCCTATTCCTTCCTGCAAAGTTTTCAGAGTGTCTGCTTTGACTCCCAGGTCTTTGATCCATTTGGAGTTGATTCTGGTGCAGGGTAATATATAAGGATCTAATTTTAGTTTTCTACAGGTGAATAGCCAATTTTGCCAGCAACATTTAATGAAGAGGCTGTCTTTCTTCCCTTCTATTTTTTTAGCTCACTTATCAAAAATCAGGTGACTATAGGTATGTGGGTTCATTTCTGGGTTTTCAATTCTATTCCATTGGTCCTCAGGTCTGTTCTGGTGCCAGTACCAAGCTGTTTTGATTACTATGGCTTTGTGATAGAGTTTGAATTTGCTATTGATAGTTCTCCAGCACTGTTCTTTCTGTTAAGGATTGTTTTTTCTATTCAGGGTATTTTATTGTTCCATATGAATTTTTGGATTGCTTCTTCTATTTCCTTGAAGAATGACATTGGACTACTGATAGGTATTGCATTGAATTTGTAGATAGCCTTTGGAAGTGTTGCCATTTTCACAATGTTGATCCTTCCAAACCAGGAGCATGGGAGGTTTTCCAAGAAAAGAAAAGGTGAGAAAAATGAGAAAGAAAGAAAAAAAAAGATAAAAGTTCATTAGAGCTAAACAAAAAAACAAAAAAATAAAAAATTTTTAGAAAGAAAAAAAAAAGAAAAACACACGCACACATATACCCCTAAAATAAAAATTATAAGAGGGAAAAAAAAGTTACTGGAAAAAATTTTTTTTAAAAAAAGATAAAAATTAAAAATTAGAAAATGTTTTAGAAAAAATTTTTATAAAAGGTACAAAAAAAAAAGTTCTTTGATTTTTTTGGGAGGGGTGGTATGATCCTGTATCTCCCTTGTGTTCGTAACCAGCCTCTTGTTGGTGTCTCTTGTCTGCTTGTGGTGTTTGATTTTCCTGTGGCTTGGTTGGTTTCTTAAGTCAGTTTGTTTGAGTAGGCAGAAAAATACTCTGCTTTGCCCAGGATTTTGTGATCCTCCTCCCAGGCTAGTTCAATGGGAGGAAGATCTGCTTTGAGTATGGCAAAAGAGGGAGATGGCTGTTTCCTCTAGTTTGGAGATGCTGTGATGAGGCTAGGTTCTGGGTAGAACTGAGGCCCTTCAGCAAACAGTAGCTTTTCCCTGAGAGGGTGAGCTTGTGAGAAACTCACAGAGCCCAGCCAGGAGCCATTCTTAGGGTTTTTGTTTACCGAATTTCAGTTGATTATCAAGACTGCTAAAGGGAGGGGCAGCCTCTGGTTCTGATTACCCAGTGAAGAAAGCCACTCCTGGGGCTGGCAGCCGGAGCTGGGTGACTTTTCCCTGGATGGAGCTGAGTCTGGCAGGTCAGTTAGGTTCTTGTGACCTGCTAAATGACTCTAGTTTTCTTCCAAGGCCTGACTTGGAGCTAGCAGCTCAGCTGGGCCTTTGTCAGTATCAAAGATGGAGATCTCCGGTAGTGGGTTGGGGAGGGGTGGGCTTCCCTCCTCTGCTCCCTGAGGAGTGAGGACATCAGGCTTCTACTCATGCCAAGTCTTGGTTCCTGGGTCATCTCTGGTCTGCAAACTGCAGGATGAAGATGTCTACTCCTTGTCAGTTCTTGCTGGTGTTGAGTAGAATCCGCTTGCCCGCTGCATCTGGCTCCTTCGTCCTGGACTCTCTGTGTTGCAGGTACGGTGGCTACAGCCAGCACCGCTGCAGTTGCAGCACGGCTGTTGGCAAGTGCTCAGATCTGTCTCCTTGCCTGGATTTTCCCTCTCTGGCCTAACTCTGTACTGTGATGGCACACTTGGTGTGATTCTCTGGCTTAGGACTGTTCACTGGAACACTGAAACTGCTTTCTGTGCGAGAGCTTGTTTAACCTCCAACTTCTCCACCATCTTCCCAGAACTCTGGCTGTGCATTGTTATTGTTACACTTTTTTTTAGTGATGCTGCCTATAACCTAACTGGTTCCCATATGTTGCCTTCAATCAGTTCTTGCCCTAGCAATTGCTCTATTTTTGGGGTGTGTACCACTGGCATCTTTGTTACAAGTTAAGTGTATTGTGAGTGTGATACATACTGGAAGGGTGAAGCTTGTGATATTCCAGTGGCAGCAGCCCAGATCATGGCCAGGGAAAAGTATGTGTCTGCAATGATCATTGGCAAGGTCCCCATTGCTCTTTGAATGTTCCTTCCACAGAGTCCTACTGGATTTTGCTGAACATTAAACCTTTCAGCCCTTCTGTAGCTAGGGCTTCACATAAAGCAGTTTTGCATGGGAAATTTATGTGGGTAATTGGTTTATATACCTTAACTATGGTTCTTTTCAAATGGACTTGAATTGCAATTTAGAAAGGAGCATATGTAATATCAGAGCTCTGGCAAGGGATTCTCTCCAGAGACAGGGACACTGTCTGGCCTTGTAGGAAAATGTCTTTAATATGTGGAGGCAGAATTGAAACAAATTATGGCAATATCACAGATAAATTATGGGCTTTTAACATATGCAAGTCAGTCTTGGAGGACAACTCCCATTGTTCTTGGACCTGGTCAGCAGTTTGCTATGGAGAGACTTTCAGTACATATATGGAGCTGGACTAGAGAGATGTAATGATCATAATACCTGGATATTCTGCAATGTATGTGTCTATGAGCAGCAGGCAGGAATATCATATATCATCCAATACCTAGCTTTGTCCGGAAATGAAAGGAACTAGTGTACCAGGTAGATGCAGCCACATGAGTGTGTAGGATGAAATACCAAATTCCATTTATGTTCATGGGGGCTATAAAGCATTAGCAGGCCATGGGGATGGATTGACAGATGATCTTGATATGTATGAAGTTACCACTAAGACTCAGACTAATTTGAAAAAAGTGTGAAAACAGGAGTTATACTGCAGGGGAGGGACATACAAAGCAACAAAACAATCACCTTATAAATATGTTAGAAACAATAGCAAGGAAGAAAAAACCACTTGTGTCCTTATCTTGGGGTTCATTTTGCCTAACATCACCTTATCTGACCTTTTCCAAATGTCTCAGACATATACTAGTTATTGCAAATAAGGGAAACCATGGGACCTATGTTTCTTTGGGCCTGGCTTACTTCACTTAATATAATTGTTGGTATAATTTGGGGAGGGAAAGGAAAAAAAACAAATTGTTTAAATAGGGATATAGGTGGACCCATTGCAACAATGAAATGTACAGAATGCTATGTTGAAAAACGGACTTTACCACTTTGGTGGGGAGAGGAGGGGAGTGTAGTTGTGGAAATGGGAAGGCAGGGCAGGGATGGTAGGGGAAAACCAAATGTACTCATTACCTTGCTCATGTAATTGTAACCCCTCTGCACAGTATTTTCACAATAAAAAAATATTTTTAAAAAGTGTGTTTTCCAGATACCTTCATTAACTGTTCTTCTCAATGGAGCTATGCTTATCTTTAGAGGAAATATCCATAATGACACTTGAGTAATGGTGCAAAATGTTTTTCTGACCAAAGCTTGTGATGACAGAAAAACATTACTGTAATTAAATATTCAGAGACGTTAACAGATTTTGGACACTCTGCCATAGCCATTAATGAGTCCACATTTACATTTGGTAGATTTTTCTAGTGTATTCCCTAATGATATCCTTGTATACAAACCTCCAAATTGCAAAGTTTCAGAGATGAAGAACTTTGTAAAAATGTTGGGCCATGGATAAAAAGGGTTTTGGAATAATAATACTCACTGTGAATCTTGGGAATCTGGAAATAATATTTTTAGAGGCAAATGCTCTCCTAAAACAGCTGCTTCTGATGACAGATGCAATAGATAAGTAGAGTGTGCCAGCTGTGCTGCCAATACAAAAGGGAGCCAATGCTCTGATGACAAGAAACACATTTCAGCAAACAGTAACTGCAATGTGCCTGTCAGAAGAGAGACCAAATGTCCTGTGAGCAGATTTGTAACAAACTCACAAGCTGTAAAAGTCATTTACTAAACTTGAATTGCCAGTGGGTTCAGTGAGGAGAGCAATGACAGGCTTGGCCAGCTCATCTTTGTGCTATAATCTCAGTGGGAATCTTGCTTCATTAACAACTTGAAAGGAGGTGGACTTTGTACTGGATAAACAACAGAAATATACACAACAGAAAGTACCACCTTGGGTTGGGCTGGGCTACATCAATATATCCCACTGGATATGGGAAGATACATTCCCTATAACAAATGGCTGGAGAACTAAAGGATTCTGGGTTCTGTGCTTGTTTAGAAAGGGCTGCTGAGGTAGGCTTAAGAGCAATTCTTACACATCTATGTCTGTGAAAGGTCTGTCATTAGTCCAAACCAAAATGTAAGGCAATGTCAAGATCCATGGTCTATGTCATCTTCCAATTATCCAAGCAACTGTACAAACTAGTATATATACAGCAGCAATACAAAGCCATGTGTTGACTATAATGCCTATGTAATCTCTTTTCCATATGGGCAATGTCTGGAGTGGCAAACTGTCACCCACTCTCCTCAAAATTGTTCTGCATTAAGAACCTGTGGACAGGGCTGGAAAGGTGGCTCAGTGGCAGAGTGCTTGCCTTGCATGCATGAGGCCCTGGGTTCAATTCCTCAGCACTGCATAAGCAGAAAAGGACGGAAGTGGTACTGTGGCTCAAGTTGTAGAGCTCTAGCCTTGAGCTGAAGAGGTGAGGGACAGTGCCCAGGCCCAGAGTTCAAGCCCCAGGACTGGCAAAAAAAATGTTTCTGTACATCCAGAGGAATAAAAGGTGATCTGTGCTAATTATGGGACACTAAAATCATTATGTTGGCAATCCATTTAGAAGAACAAGTTACTGCAGCCTTTTGATGGACTATCAGTTTACCTTCAGCTTATTGTAGGAAGATGATTGCCACCACCTGCCACAAATTTCATAGCAAATCCAGAAAAAGCATGCCAAAATATGGATATTTCAGTGAACACGTGGAACAACTTTAATCTCAACATCCCAAGATGAATGGGTTCAGCAGGTAGAACAATACCTGGGGAAGAGACTCTTAGAGTTTACAAGACTAATAGAAAGGATTACAGAAATAGATTTTCCTATGAAAAATTTAACTTAGAAGCAACCCTAATATTACATACTATGTGTATGTCAGCAATTTTCCTTGGCTTATTAAGATACAGACTGCAAAAATTCTCACAAGACAATCCTAGATCTTGTGCCATTTTTGTCACCTTCCAGTTGTGTTTTATCTTTATTACTATGGCACCTGTGGTATAGAAGATCAAGCAAATTTGTCGTGTTCTCCATAGAAAGAGGTGTCCATGATATTATTTAAAGGAGCTGCTCTAATAGCCAACTGTTCCTTTGCTTCTGGTGATGTAGAACCTGAAGTAGGAGCTAAACAAACAGACTTTCTGCCAGGGGCATTAGATGGGCCTCCCAAACCAATAGCCATTAACCATATGCTGGAAAGGGTGCTGCTGTTCTGACTGTGTTTCTTTTTCTACCATGAGGATCATGTGGTGTCCCCCAGGCCTTGCTGTTGCCAGTGGCCTGATGGATATGTCACAACACAAGGCTTCAGAGAATCAAGAAAAGACTTTCCACAACCAAAATCAAAAGTATCTGTCCACCAGTCAAAGAACTCTTATCAGAGAATGAAAACCACTCCTACAGACTCTTTCCTGATTTATTTTGCAAATGGCTTGCATAGAAGCAGTTCTGTGGTCTAGGCATTCTCTAACCATGCAGAATCTAAATACAGTTCCCTCCAATTGGGCAATGTCCCAAGTGGCCAAAGAATGTTGGTGAGTTTTTTCTTATTGCTATTTTTTTTTTTTTTGGTCGGTCATGGGGCCTGAAGTCTGAACCTGGGTGCTGTCCCTCAGCTCTTCAGTTCAAGGCTAGCACTCTACCACTTGCGCCAAAGTGCCACTGCCCTTTTGTTCTGTAATGTGGTGCTGAGGAATTGAACACAGAGCCTCACGCATGCAAGGCAAACACTCTACCACTGAGCCACCCTCCCAGCCCCCAATGTTGGTGAGTTTTTATTGGGGTAACATTACTGATGGTCACAGGTGACAAAGTCAGGTTGTCTTTTTACTTCAATTACTCTGGGAAAAGAGGTACATTGTTTCTTAATGCATATGAAAAATAATGTAATTCCTAAAATTCAACTATTCAAATAATTCAACTAAGTATATCTCAGGGCTTTACAGAAAAGCATTTAATAATGCTGAAATGATGAAAACTGTACAGTTGTTGCCTCATTAGTAAATGTAAGTCACCTGTATATGAATAGGCAAGTGTGCATCCTTGAGTTCAAACCCTAGTACTGCCAAAAAGAAAAGTTGATATTTACTTCTCCTTTATTTTTTTTCTTTTTGCTTATGTGGTGCTGAGGAATCGAACACAGGGCCTTAAGCATGCAAGGCAAACGCTCTACCACTGAGCCACCTTCCCAGCCCCTTTACTTCTCCTTTATATAGCAAATTATTTCCCCACATCAGAACAAAGATAGACATTTCTCTTACTATCAACTACTGTGAAATAGGATCTTGGTTTGTTGGGGTTTTTTTTGGTTTTTTGGGGGGGGGGTTGTGTCGTGGGGCCTGAACTCTGGGCATGGACGCTGTCCCTCAGCTCTTCAAATCAAGGGTAGCATTCTACCATTTGAGCCACAGCACCACTTCCAGCTTTTTTCTTTTTGCTTATGTGGTGCTGAGGAATCGAACCCAGGGCCTCAGGCATGCAAGGCAAGCACTCTACCACTGAGCCACCTTCCCAGCCCTTAGGATCTTTTTTTCTTACTCCCTTTCTTATTACCCTCCTATGGTAATATCATAATGAAATACTAATATCCAATCTGTTTAGGCTGACTCAAAAATGATTAAAATAAAGGGGACACTGGGACTCATCCTGTAATCCTAGTTACTCCGGAGGCTTAGCTCTGAGGATCCAGGTTCAAAGCCAGCCTGGGGAGGTAAGTCCATGAGACTCTTACCTCCAATGAACTCCCAAAGAGGTGGATGTTGAGCTGTGACTCTGGTAAAGAGCTGGCCTAGAACAAGAAAGGTCAGGAATGGCACTCATGCCCTGACCTCACTGCCTAGCATCTGCACACCACCACCAAAATGAGTTAACTGAAACCATTCCTTCTTTTTTTCATTTTCATAGATATTCTGTTATCTGATCAGAAGATAGAGGCATTTAGCCTTTGTGGTCCTTGGAAGAGTCGCCTCCTTTGGTTTCACTGTGGTGAGTGACTAATGTCTCCCGTCCCGGTGGGTTTTAGATTTATACAGTTCAGTCTATAAGCAAGTTCACACGCTCACGTGGGCAGCGCGTGTAAACTCACTTCAGTCCCCTTCGTATGTGACAGACAGACACAGGCGCCATTTTACCACATCTGTTGTTCAATACATTCATGGCGCTCCCACCCCAAGACATTGTCTCAACACCGCTTCCTACTTCCTTTCAATGAGCAGAATCTCTGACCCTGTGGAGTTTCATTCTGTAGCTGAAGGTGTGTGGGTTGGGCTTCCCTACTGTGCAGAGAGCCGCCCTGTCTGTTTCGGAGGTAATGAAAGCCCGGTTCCTTTCTGCCGTGGGGATGTGTGCGTCCCTCCAAAGGCGCCAAACGGCCTGAGGCCCTCGAGGAGCGGGGGGCGGGGCTTCCGGGCAGGACTGACAGGCGAGGTTGGCTTTCCGGTCTGGCGTTGTGCTCTGCTGACCCGGAGACGCGTGGGAACCTCCGGGGCCTGACACTCTGGAAACGTGGCAGGAATTGGCCGCCGCGGCCGCCGTCGCCAGGTCACCCAGCGTGTGCGGCCTAGACGCCATGTTGGACTCCGGCGGCTGCGGAGACTCAGCTGCCGCCTTGGTCACCGCCGCAGCCCGGGCTCTCCTCTCAGTGTGGAGGACACAGACAAGGAGACCCGGAAGCCTGGCCTGAAGGGGGAGGACCACACAGGAAGACCCAAGGAAGACTCCTCTGAAGGGTGAGTGCAGTGGGCCGTGGAGGCCTGGGCTTGTCAGCTCTGCTTGGGTAGTCAACACGCCCGAACTTTCGGTCCTGCGCAGTGGCACATATCCCTGCCCATCGGACCAGATAGAAACAGCGCAGTGGTCATTGATGTCTAGTTTGAACAGTTGCATTTTCTAAGAAATGAGAGCCCAGCAACTTATACAGGCTCAAGGCTTTATTGGGCATCAGATCTGCCCGCCTGCTCCAAGCAGAAATGGAATGCTGCACGTGGGAATGGAGGCAGTAGAGCTGGACAGGTATGGACAAAATGTAAGCGAAATTCAGGGGACTGTCATGGGTCACATTACGTGGGCTATGGGAATTGGGGGAAGAGTTAAATTCGGAAAAGAGGTGTAGGAGAAGAGATGTAGGGGGCCTGATGCAACGGGGGCAGGGATTCTTATGTCCCACCGGGAAAGTGGTATAGCATCCAGGAAATAGACACTTAGCAGGTTTTTGTAAACAGGAAGGGATGCAGGGTGAGGACTTGCCAGGATGGGCAAGCTAACTCCAAGTCCTTAGATTCCTATGCTATTTTTTTAATTTTTATTTTTTTTATTGTGAAAATACTGTACAGAGGGGTTACAATTACATGGGCAAGATAATGAGTACGTTTCTTATCAAGCATTGTAGCCCCTCCTTTGTTTCCCCTTCCCATCCCTCCCCATCCTCCCTCCCTACTCCCACCCCTGATTCCTATGCTTTTTATGCATAGGTTTAAAAGTAAGAGGCAGAGGGTGGACAAGACATTGTCTAGCTGTTTCCTGTTGTTTGGGGGCATTAGGGTTTAAACATGGAGGGATGGGGAGGTGTCCTGAGGCTCTCCTTTTTCAGGACCCGGTATCCTGCCATGGAGAGTTCGGTGAACTTTTGGTTGGTGAAAGCTTCCATACGTTCCTTTAAGAAATTGCTACTGTTAGATTATTTGGACTTTGCCTGAACACCACACAGACATCTAGGCACAGAGAAGAAAAAAGGTGTATTGACAAGAAAGG
Organism: Dipodomys merriami; assembly: GCF_024711535.1. Taxonomy (NCBI): domain Eukaryota; kingdom Metazoa; phylum Chordata; class Mammalia; order Rodentia; family Heteromyidae; genus Dipodomys; species Dipodomys merriami. The sequence continues at coordinate 3,868,438 of NW_027202271.1, read as the reverse complement.
ACTGGCAAGACCACTTCTCACAGAGAGAAGTGAGAAGAAGCACTAGCTATTGTCTGGGGTGACCTATATAACCTAGGAAGTTTAGGAGGGGCTAGTAGGGTCTAGGAGGCAGAGACCCTGATATGGACATGTGGGCCAGGGGCTTCATCATGGCAGACTAGGATTTATGGCTGCTGTCCAAATATTAGATAAGGGGTTCTGCAACTGCCCATACCTGAAAGTCACTCTAAGGGGCTCTTGTTTACTTATATGGTGGTAGCTGCCCCCAGAGGAGTGCCACCCCAAGGTGAAGGAGGTTGGAGGCTGAATATTTACTGCCTTTACAAAATGGGCCTAGTGTTGCCTAGGAAGGGAGCATGCTAAGCTGTGGAGAGGGAAAGGAGTGTACTAAGCTATGGGAAGGGAGCTATTTCACTAACAGCTGACACACTTGTATAGACAGGATCCAAAAGGAAGAACCAGGATGAGGCGTGGTAGGGGTCCCATGAGTGGTGGGAACCACAGGAGGAGAGACTCCCACATGGAGCAGGACAGGGACTGTGATTGTAATTAATCAAGTTTGGGGGCTTGGTCTAGTAGTCTCTTGGTCCCCTCCCTCACCAGGCCAGACTTGTTATGATAAAAGCAGCATTGTTCCCAAGGGCCAGATACACACCCACTTTTTCTGCAGGTAGAGGTTCTGGAGAACCATACCTGCTAGAGAACCCAATTGGTCTTGTACCTCAGTACATTGCTGTGCAATTTCCTGGCTCAATGGAGAGGGTCTTGTAATCAGTAAGAGATGCAACGAGACCCCTGAGCCCAATCCAGTACTACTTTTATCCCCAAGGCAGCTAGAAGGGGCACCAGCTGGACATCCCTGCTGGAGGGGTTGGAGTGAGAGAGAGAATGGATGGGACCTGAAATGAGGCATCTGCAGGGGCCAAAAAGACAAAACAGTCAAAGATATATAAGGGCACAGGCACACATCCAGTTGGTAGGCTAGTAAAAGTAGGAGTTTGAGCCACAAAGGAAAAAGGAGCCATCTCCAGGCAATCATGAGGACATGTGAAAAGAGAACATATGGAGCAAAGGATAGACACCTTGACATTCAGGCTGAGCCCTGCACACAGGGAATGAGGACAACAGAGCAATGCCTGGGAGAAGGGTAGTTGAGTTGGAGGCAAAAGAAGATTAGAGACTTTGCCAGCAAGACATAGTGTTACTTTGCCTAGGGAAAAGAAGGAAGGTAGGATCTGTCCACCAGCCACGAACAGTTTAGGCCAGAGGCATTAATCTTGTCAGGGGGAACTGGAGGGGGTCCTAGGAAGTAGCTGGTTTGTAAAACCTTGCCCTTGGCCTCCGGGAACACAGTTTGATCTACTTGGATATTTTGATGATGGTGGTAATGGATAGAAATGGTGCAGTTACAGGTGTCTGGCAGCAAGATTCCTACCAGGGTAGAGAGAGGGGTAGGAAGTGAGGAGAAGCAGAGGGCTGCTGGGGTAAATAAAGGCGTATTACCGGTGATGGGTCCAAAGGTGGGAGTAGAATTAAGGTGCAAGTGATGGAAGGAGTCAAAGTAGGAATAGTGCAAGGTAACCTGCACTTCCCTGGGAGGAGTGTAGTATTGGAGGTATGCATTAGATTGAACAAAGAAGGAGGAGCCTTTAATCTTGGAATAGGCTAGGCAGATGTGCTGGGTAAGAAAGCCATTGAGGGGAATAGGGAGGGCAGAGTAAGCACGTGAGGAGTAAAACCAACAAATCCAGCCTCCATCTGCATATGAGAAATGTTGTGGTTTTAAGATAAAGTGAAGTTGAGGGATCTTTTCAGGCCTGTGGACTGAAGGAGAGGATTGCCTGCTACTCCCTTGAGAGGGAGGGAAGAAGAGAGAACAAGGCCAAAAAAGGGTGGCAATTGACATGGCTGGTGGGCTGTTGTTTATCCACCAAGGTTGCTAGCAGTGGGCCTGTGGGAGAAAATGGGATGAGATTGGAGTCACTAGGTGACTCCAGAATAAAAGGTAGAGTTAAAGAGGAATGTGAAATTTTAAGCTAGGTTGGGGACAGTGTGGTGGAAGAGTAGGAGAAGAGAGAGAGGGAGTGGTATGGGTCAGAAAAGGGAGTGGTAGTTCATGGAAGGGCTTGACTAGAGAGGGATGATAACAAGGGAACTTTTCTGGAAGGTTTACAGTGGTGGGGTAATTAGGGTGACCATGTAGGGACCAGCCCATTTTGATTGTAGGGACTTGGGAGAGTGAGTTTTGAGGAGGACCCTTTTGCCTGGGTGAACCTTAAGGTCATTTGGACTGGTCAGAACAGGTTGGGGTGAGAAGGAGTCTGCTTGTTCCTGGAGGAGTTATCTAAAGAGCAGAAAGGTAGGGATTATGAGGTTAGAGGTGAAAAGTCTGATGGCTAGGCAGAAGAAAGGAATAAAAAGAGGAAGCTAGGGCTGGGAAGGTGGCTCAGTGGAAGAGTGCTTGCCTTTCATGCCTGAGGCCCTGGGTTTGATTCCTCAGCACCACATATGCAAAAAAGAAAAGCCGGAAGTGGTGCTGTGGCTCAAAGTTGTAGAGCGCTAGCCTTGAGCTGAAGAGCTGAGGGACAGCGCCCAGGCCCAGAGTTCAGGCCCCACGACCAGACCCTCAAAAAAAAAAAAAAAAAAAGAGGAAGCTGTACATTGGCTCAAATGGGCTAAGGCCAGAGGAGTGCTGCCCTAATGCAAGTGAGGGCAAAGGGCAAGAGACAAGAGTTTAATAAGATGAGTTTTAATGATGTGGCTGGCCTTCTCAACCTTGCCAGAAGACTGAGGGCACTGGAGATGTGAAAGTTCCATTTTATGTGGAAGGCCTCAGCTGTGAGTTGGGTGAGCCGAGAAGGAAAGCCAGCCCCCGTTATCAGATTGGAGAGAAGTATGAACACCAAAATGGAAAATGATTTCCGAGGATAAAATAGAGGCAACATTGGAAGCATCCTCTGTTGTGGGGGGGAATACCTCAATCCATCCTGAGAAGGTATGTACCATTGTGCGCAGGTATTTGACTTTTTGTGTGTAGATTCATATGTGTGAAATCAGCTTGACAGTCCTTACCTGGCACATGGCTTTGGGTTTGATGGGTAGGAAGGGGTGAACATGAAGTCCCCCTTGACTGGAGCATTTTTGACAAAGGAGACAGGCATGGACAATAGATCACAGTAGCTGGGACAAGGGGATAAGTGTAAACTGTGTGACATGTGTAAAGCAGGGTTTAAAGGCCATGTGGGAAGAGGTGTGAATGTCAGTAAGAAATGGGCCTGGGAGTCAGGGAGGACATATAACCCATTAAGAATGAACCAGCCCTTTGTCATAGTTGCCCCCTGGGTAGTGAGATCACAATGTTCCTGAGGAGAGTATGAAGAAAGAAGAGTTGGAAAAGCAAGAAGCTGAGGAGCTGGGAGGGATGCAGGTGTGGGTATAGACTGGGCTGCTAGTTTAGCCATCTGGTCTGCAAAATTACTCCCCTTGGTAATGTGATCTGTGAAGGCCTGGTGTCCTTTACAAAGGAGCCTGGGAGGGGAGTTGGGCTGCCTTCAGGAGAAACTTAGTGAGGAATCCATTTTTAATGGAACCCCCTTGTGTGGTCAGAAATCCTTGTTCCTGCTAGATGACTGCACAAGAGCAGAAAATGTGGAAGGCATACTTTGGGTCCGTGGACATATCCAGTTGGACAGATATGATACTGGGGCTAAGGAACCCCAAAACAGAACTCGAACAAAAAAAGCCTCATGACTGAATCACACAGAGAATAAAGGATAATGACAGGTTAGGCAGAGCAAGGGCCAGGCCTAAGGGAAGTTCCTTTATGAGGGTGTGGGAGGGGGTTGAAATAGGTTTTGTGCAGTTTAAGGGTTCAGAAAGGTCACCGCTACACGCTTCTTAGAGGGACCTGGCAAGAAGAGAAAAGTTGGAAATCCATACGCAAAGGTAATCTGCCAGCTCTAAGAAGGAAAGAAGCTCCAATTTAGAAGTTGGGGTAGGGAGGGTAGAAAGGAGGGCTTTGTGGTCTGTACTGATAGAACAGGTGGTTGGAGTGAGACACACACCCCCCTCCCCCCAGGAAGGTATCTGACTATAAAGAGATCTGGGGCTTTTTTGGAGAAACAGAATAGCCATGGTCAGCCAGGAAGTGAAGGAAACAAACAGTGCTGGAGTGTTAGAAAGAAAGGCTACAGAGAAGATCATCCACGTACTGGAGGAGAAAAGTTGGGGACAGGGCAAGGTGGAGTGAATCAGAAACAAAAGCCTGGCCAAAGAACTGTGGACTGTCCCAAAAGCCTTGAGCGAGGATTATATAGGTGAGCTGCTGTGAATGACATGTCCGGATCTGTCCAGGTAAAGGCAAAAAGGTCCTGACATTGTGGGTGTAGGGGAACAGCGAAGGAAGCATCTTTAAGGTCTAGGCTGGAAAAGTGTTTGGCTTGTGGGAGATGGTGGATAAAAGGGTGTTGGGATTGGGCATGATTCGGTCAATGGGAAGGATAGCTTCATAGAGAAGGTGCAGGTCCTGAACAAGGCGAAAGGAGCCATCAGTGTGATAACAGGAAGGATGGGGTGTTGCACAGAAAGTTGGTGAGTCCTTAGGTGAGAAGCCTGGTAATAATGGGCTTATGGCCCCTAAGATGCTTAAGAGCAATAGGTGTGAGGGTGGAGGGAAGGTGAGGTAGGCCAGGAAGAGAGACCAATACCAGTTTGAGGGGAGTGGCTATAATGGAAGTCCTGATATCCCGCATGGCAGGGTTTACTTCTGAAGGGGGGAATGAAGGATGTATATCTAGGAGCAAGTCAGGGACATTATGGGTGAGGAAGAGAGTCACAGAGGGAAAGTTGTAAGCGTAGCCTTGAATCTGGAGAGAATATGGCAGTCCAAAAAGGGCATGGAACAGTGTGAAATTACTAAAAACCAACGGGAAAACTGTGAGCCCTGAAAGGTAGAGTAGAGGGGTGTCATGCTAGGATGCTAGATGATGCCATCAATACCCACCGCCGTTACAGATAGGGCATGGTGGTTCTCAATATTCAGGCAAGGTCAAAGAGGTGGCCCCAGTATTTATTCCACAGGAAATCAGCTTACTTGACACCAAGATCATTACCCTGGGTTCTGAGCCCCTGATGTGCTTTGGGGCTGGGGAACCTCAGCAGAGTCTTCATGGGCTGGGGAGGGGCTCCCAACCCTCTCTGGGAAATGGAGCTGCCCTCCCTAGAAGGGGTGGTGGTCTACCAGTCCTTTGACCCTTTGAGGAGTGGAAGAGTTGACCCCCCAGTGTCATGCTTGGTAGCAGTGAGGGTATGGCCTAGGAATCCAGGAGGTGGTCTGGGGTTTGGGGCAGGCTCAGCACAATGTCCAGACTGAGAACAGTTAAAGCAGGGCCCTGAAGGCTTTGTCCAAGAAGACCTGTCAAGCTGGTCTTGGAAACACTTGGAGAACCCTGTAGAGCATTAGCCAGAAGCTGATATTTGGCCTGGTCTTGGTACCATGCCACAAATTTGCATGTACGTTTTAATTATTGAGACACTAGAAAATAAGGCTCAAATGAATCATGCAGTAATTTCAAGAATTTCAAAGAATTGACAGTCTGGAGATTGAATTACTGCAAAAGCAATCACTTATTGATACTTTTGTCTCACAAGAGATACAACAATGGAAGCATCACTTTGGTTTTTTCATGTATGTTTACATTTTGTTGCAGAAGGCTTGAGACAATAACTATATAGATAAGTAAAATCATTATAGGTTGGAGTAGTTGTAAAAAGGGAAAACAAATAGGGTACTTAAAAGAAATTTAGGGGCAGGTAGTTTAAAAATAGCTTAGAGAGTTCTGTCTTATGGACACAGATCCATAGATAAATAATAAAAATATAAATTCCTAATAAAAACAATTAGACAAACATCAATACTTAGTACTACATGTGACTGAATTTTATCTTTGACATGTCAAAGATAAAAGTAATACAATATTGAAGTGAATAATAATAACAAAGTAATTCTTTTTTTTTTTTTTTGGGGGGGGGGTCTGGTCATGGGGCCTGAACTCTGGGCCTGGGCGCTGTCCCTCAGCTCTTCAGCTCAAGGCTAGCGCTCTACCACTTTGAGCCACAGTGCCACTTCTGGCTTTTTTCTTTTTGCTTATGTGGTGCTGAGGAATGGAACCCAGGGCCTCATGCATACAAGGCAAGCGCTCTACCACTGAGTCGTCTTCCCAGCCCCATAACAAAGTAATTCTGACTGGAGTTATTTCACACACATTTATGGACAAAATAATATTTGCAATGGGTTTTTCAGGTTGGGTGTTTTATTGCTAACTGATAGAATTCTGAATAAAAAGAATTTAAGAGGCATGAAAGAGAGAAATGATATTTCAGGTCCAGGCAATGATGGTTCATCTTATACCTAGAAGCAAAGGAAGAGATAGATATGGAGAAAACAAAACAAGATGACCTCATAGATAGACCTAGGCCTAGCAGGACTGAAAGCAATTTTTATTTCTGTAATTGAGGAAGGGAAAAACCACTCCACCCAATTTTATGAGGAATAAGAAGGATCTCCTGCAACTTTTAAAAATGTATATTTTCTTTCTCTCAGTTCAAGTCCAAGGCCTCATCATCTCTTGCTTAGTGTTAGTATTCTTCCTATATCCTCAAAAGGTAAAGGGAAGTGCATCACACAGTAGTGTGTGTGTGTGTGTGTGTGTGTGTGTGTGTGTGTGTGTGTGTGTGTGTGTGTGTGTGTGTGTGTGTGTGTGTGTGTGTGTGTGTGTGTGCATGCCACTACTAGTGTTTGAACTCAGGACCTCATGGTCTTACTTGGTGTTTTTGGTCAAGACTGGCATTCTACCATTTCAGCTGAAGCTCTACTTCCACAGGCAGGAGGTCTTTTTTGTTTTGTTTTTGTATGTGCTCATACTCACACTTGAGCCCTAGACTACTATCCCTGAATATTTTTCCCCAAGCCTAGTGCTGTACACTTGAGCCGTAGATCCACTCCCACCTTTTTTGGTGGTTCTTGGAGATAAGAGTCTCAGAGATGTTCCTACATGATCTCCCATCAGCTCTATGGATGGGCTTCAGGGCTCATCAGAATGCCTTAAGTAAGAAACAGGATTTTATATGTGTTTGTGTTCCTTGCTGTGGTTAGATTATTGTTAAAGAGCATCAGTGTTTCTCCCAAGGGCCATTGTATACATGAGGGGGAGGCAGTGATACTAGGTCCAGGTTTTGAAGGACTCATGGCATCCTCAGAAACATGCATGTTAAAAACCCAGTGTGCCTTCTTAGTCTTTTTAACCCCAATGTAATTTCCATACATTAGATGCTGGCCAGAGTCCTTTGGATTGAAAATCACTGGGTATTACATAATCCCAAAGAAGATTTGAAAACTTTGCTTCCTAAGCTTTATTTGCTTCGTTTCAGGATGATTCTTTTTTGGGGGGGGTGAGGGGTCCGGTCGTAAAGCCTGAACTCTGGGCCTGGGTGCTGTCCTTCAGCTCTTCAGCTCTACCACTTGATCCACAGCACCACTTCTGGCTTTTTTCTTTTTGTTTCTGTGGTGCTGAGGAATCGAACCCAGGGCTTCATGCATGCAAGGCAAGCACTCTACCACTGAGCCACTTTCCCTGACCAGGATGATTCTTTTATGACTTGGGATAAACAACTTACAGAGACTGCACATTTTGGGGGGAACCCAGAGGAAAGAGAAACAAATACTAGACGTGTGCTGAATGACATGTATGAATCTGAGTTCAGAAGTTCAGGCAATTCTAGAGGATCATAGATTTCACGGTGGCTGTAGAAATACATGGCTTCATATGCGACAAGAAATATCTTTAGAAATGAAGAGGGTTTCTGGCCCAGTTGTCCACACCTGTAATTGCAGATTCCTGGGAGGATGAGAATAGGAGGATCATGATTCAAGGCCAACCTGGACAGAGACATTTAAGAGAGCCTATGTCAAAAACAGAAAACAGAGCTAGAGTCATGACTCAAGTGGTAGAGCTGACCAGCCTAGCACATGTGAGGCCTTAGTTCAAACCTCAGTACTGACAAAAGAGTGGTGGGGGGAGGGAAAAGAATAGGTTCATCCATTAATTAAAAAGGCTGGGGATGATGTCAGGACAGGACAGTAGGAAAGTGTTGGGTCATAGAACTTTTCTACAAGTATGTCTGGGAATTAGGGTTCAGGTTAGTTGCCTACCTTACTTGGTTGGTGATCAATTCATTTGCCCTGCACAATAGAATAAAAGAACAGAGAACCTGACATTGGAAAAGATATCTAGTATTCTAGTACTCGGGAAAGTGCAAAGCAAAATACAACTGAATGGCAAATGTGGCTATATGACTTTCTAATCTCAGCTCTTTGATACATTAGGCAGGAGATCAGCTGAGCTTCAGCTGATCAGCTTGGGAAATATAGCCAGACCCCATTTCAATTTAACAACAACAACAATAATAATAGTTAATAATAAAATACTCTGGGGTAAATTAAGTACATGTATATCAATACATGCCTGGAAGGAATGCCATTATCTGTTGGAAAGAGACCTGACAATGTCTATGAATTACTTTTAAAGATAAAATTATCATGATGAGTAAAACAACCTATTTCCTGAAATCAAAGTACAAGTATATAATGACACAAAATAAATATACAAACAGTATCAATAGGCAGGATAGTTGTTGGGACTGAAAGACATAAGAAATAGTGATATGCTGAGAACATAATATACAATTGCAATAAGTTTCAAGAATTTTTCTTTTTTGTATATATTTGTATTGTAAAAATACTGTACAGAGGAATTACAGTTACATGAGTAAGATAATGAGTACATTTACCTCTTTGTTTTTCCCCTACCATCCCTTCCCTTACCCACTACTGAAATGCTCCCTCCCCTTTCCAGAAGTTATAAAGTTCATTTTCAACATAGTATCTTGTACGTCTCATTGTTACAATGGGCCAACCTGTATCCTTATTTCAGCATTTTGTTTTTTCCTTTCCCCTCCCCAAATTAGAACAATGTATCTACAAGATTCAGGGCACCAGAATCAAATACAGTGAAAATAAGGGTAATACCATACATAAGAAACAAAAAAATCACATGGTACATTATGAATACATTAAAAAACAACAGCAAGAAAGATACAACCACTTGTGTCTCTATCTTGGGGTTCATTTCACTTAGCATCATCTTATACGGTCATATGTACATAGCTTTTGAGCATTTCTCTTGTCCTATACATATACTAATTATTGCAAATAAGGGAAACCATGACACCTCTGTTTCTTTGGGCCTAGATTACTTCACTTAATATAGTTTTTTCCAAGGCTATCAATTTGCTAACAAATAGGGCAATGCCATTCTTTCTGATGGAGGCATAGAACTCCAATATATGTATATATGTACCACATTTTCTTGACACAGTCATCTACTGAGGGGCATCTGGGTTGGTTCCATATCTTAGCTATGGTGAATAATGCTGTTATAAACATAGTTGTGTTGGTAGCTTTAGTATGGCCTTGTTTGAGGTCATTTGGGTAAATGCTCAGAAGTGAGATTGCTGAGGGAGCTCTATGTGTAGTCTTTTGAAGAACCTCCATAGTGCTTTCCAAAGTGGTTGGACAAGTTTACCACCAACAATGTAGTAAGGTTCCCTTTTGGCCACATCCCCTCCAGCATCTGTTGTTATTAGATGTCTTGATATAGCCATTCTAACTGGGGTGAGGTGGAATCTCAATGTTCTTTTGATTTGCATTTCTTTTATGACCAGAGAAGTTGAGCATTTCTTCATGTGTCTATTGGCCATCCTTTAGTTCCTCTTTAGAGAAGTCTCTAAGTCTTTAGCCCACTTATTAATCAGGTGATTGTTTCTTTGAGGATTTATTGTTGGAGGAGTTAATTTTTTGAGTTCTAAGCATATTTTCAATGTGAGGCCCTTGTCTGTTGTATGGCTAGTGAGGGTCTTCTCCCAATCCGTGAGCTTTCTCTTGATGCCCAGCCATTCATACATTTCTTATGTATTACTTTGAAAAGTCTCAGGATATACCTCAATAATAGAGTGCTTAGCATCCTGGTGCAAGTTCTTGGGTTTGTTCTCCAGTGCATGAAAATATGTATATGATGTTAGAAGAGTGGTTTTGAAAAGAAATTGACAGCATCTAGAACTTAACAGGCTTTCCCTGTCACATTTCTTGTTTCATTGCCTAAGTACTTCCTTTAAAATCATTCAGTGTTTTGATGTATTGCCTAAACCTAGAGTAATACTTTAGCAAACATAGCCCATACATAGCCTTTAGACATAGATAAACTGTAGCAGGCCCTGAAATAAAGAAAAGAGCATGAGGAAAATGGGAAGAAATAAGGCAACTATCTTTCTCTACTCAAGGTGACAAAGAATTGTTAGAGGTAGATGGTATGTGTTGCAGAACTCAGGCTACAAAGATAACTTCTTTAGGAAAAATTGTAACCATATTTCCAGGTTTTCTCCCTCCACACATTTGAGTTAATGCATTCTAGAAAGAGTGAGCTACAAACCTAGGAGTCATCAGCAAACTCCATCCCTACCTTCCAGTTCCACAAGAACCATAAGTAGGGGGACAGGTTTGCAGTCGAGTGCCAGCCTTGTCACATCATCATGCTCTGCTTGTCCAGTTGTTGCTCCAGCCAGAGGTTGCAACCCAATAAGGAATAAAGGACAACTTCATTCCAACCTGTCTTCAAGTTCCCAATTCACTTATAACCTGGTATTAAAAGGGAATTAACTTTGGAATAAAATCCTTCATGGATGGTTTTAACTATATTATTTGCACATTATTTTGTACTTTATCCCTTAATATTTGTATATCTGCATAGCATAGTAGCTGTATGGAGTTTTTATGAAGATGAAGTGGGCAAATACATGAAAGCTCACTGCCCACAACCTGCTCAGGAAATCCTGACTGTCAGTAGTTTGGGTTTTCCATTGGTCCTAGGGTTTGAACTCAGGGTGAGCTGGGCACTGTCCCTGAACTTTTCTGGCCCATGGCTAGTGCTCCACAACTGTATTCCCAGCTTTTTGGGAGTTTACTGAAGAGACTCATAGACTTTCCTGCCTGAACTGACTTCACACCAGAATCCACAGTTCTTAGCCTCTTGAGTAGCTAGAATTAAAGGCGTGAGCCATTAATCTATGTATTTCCTGCAGTCTGCCCCTGCACCCTCTTTTAATTTTCCTCTCACTGTCTAGCTCATTTAATGTCTTTCATTCCTGGCCCTTTGGCTTCTCTAAATGACATTTCTGTGGAGAAATTGGGATTCTTTGCTGTGCTTTTTATGAATAGCCACCCGAGGGCGACATAATAAGATGCAGGGCTACTCACCTAACCACAGTAGACATGGGAAGTAGCCCCTACTAGGTACCTGTGTGAAATGAGCCATTCAAAAATGAAGAGACCTTAGCCAGCTCCTCCTCAGCTCCTTATTTTAAAAATGGAATGCTGAACATTTAAACACATTCAAGCAAGTAGGAAACTGACATGTCCAATTTGTATAACTACTTGATTATATATATATTTATATAATATTTTTATGTATTAAGCAAGTAATAATGTTTTAAGTGCTATTTCCAATTGTTTTTGGCCAAGACTAGTGCTTTGCCACATGAGCCACAGCTCCACTTCCAGCTTTTGGGTTGTTACTGGGAGATAAGAGTCTCACAGACTTTCGTGCCCAGGCTAGCTTCACACTGATTGTCTGATCTCAGCCTCTTGAGTAGCTAGAATTAGAGGCTGAGCCACTGGTGCCTGGCAAAAGTGTGTGTGTGTGTGTGTGTGTGTGTGTGTGTGTGTGTGTGTGTGTGTGTGTGTGCATGTGTGGATTGTGTGTGTGCGTGTGTGTACATGCATGTGTATGTGTGTTCACCCACACACACCCCTATTCTGGTTCTTGGAGTCAAGGCCCTTTGCTTTTACTTGGACTTTTTCCTCCAAACTGTCACTTTACCACTTGAGCCATATTTCCACTTCCAGCTTTTGCTGGTAAAATAAAAATAAGAATCTTTTCTGTTTGTCTGCCTGTGTTGTTTTGGTCAGAGATCCTGAGGTCTCAGCCTTCTGAGTAGCTAGGATTACATTGTGAGCCACTATTACCCAGCATTAACCTAACACTTTATATTTATGGGACAACCCAAGTTCTGAATTTAACTGAGACTAATGGTTATGTGGGGATATTGAGAGGTACAGAAACATGGGAAGGAGAGTTTTCTGTTGCAGTTGTTCATATTTGTTTCAGGAAAAAGACCTGTAACTCTAATATGTATTGTGCTGTTCAGAGAGAAGAGAAAGCTTGAGAAACTAATTGTAGAGAATGGGAGACTGAATGAGCTAAAGAAATAGAGTGGCATTGAGATGACTAAAATGGTCTTAAGAATTCATCTGAAGTTGATGCTCATGAAGGTAAAATGGACATTTTTCCTTGCTGAGTGAGTTTTCCAGCAGAACTAAACTACCTTTATGCAGGGGGAAATCACAGGTGATCAGAATCAGTGATTGGTTGTAAAGTTGGGAGCAATAGACAATGTAAAAATGTTCATTAAGATTATCAGCCTGGTATGGTTGTACACAACTGTCATGCCAGTATTTCAGAGGTTGAGGCAGGGAAGTTCATGAACTTGGGACCAGCCTGGTCTATGTAGTGAAACTCTGTCTTAGCAAGCAGGCAACACACACACACGCACACACACACACACACACAGAGAGAGAGAGAGAGAGAGAGAGAGAGAGAGAGAGAGAGAGAGAGAGAGAGAGAGAGAGAGAGAGAGAGAGAGAGAGAGAGACTTAGGTACTGACAAACCACAATTTTCCATCTCATTATAAAGAAAACTTCAATGGGCACAGGTGTCAGAGTTCCCTGGGAAATGGAAATTTCCCTGAGAAGGTAAAGGAGAAGAGGAAGGACACATGCAGACAGCATGAAGAAGTCGTAGGTTTCCAGGACCCCTGCTTTCCGTCCTCTCATGGCTAAGGCCACGACTCAGGTTACCATAGTTCTGTTTCCTCTCAAGTCCCATTCTTCTTCTTACATTAACCTTCTTTGTGAAGATTTAGGGACACGTTGAAATTGTTAAGGAACTGAGACAGTGATTTGGCTCTTTGGACCAACCCTCTTCCATGCAGCTTCCAGCTTCAGGAAATGGTAGAAACCATAGGAAGACAGGAGAGGCATCATGCCATCTAGCATTTTAGAAATGAAAAAGTACAAAAAAAAGAAAGGTTATCTTTGATATGTGACTCTTTTTTCATCTGCTAATCCTTCATTGTTGCCTCCTCTTTGTTCCCCCTTACGGTTCCTTCCCATACTCCCATACTCCCTCCCGCCCCCCCCATCCTACGCCCCCCCTCCCCGCCAAAGTTGTAAAATTCGTTTTTCTTTTTTCTTTTCTTTTTTTTTTTTTTTGTTCCGGTCATGGACCTGAACTATGGGCTGAGCGCTGTCCCTCAGCTCTTCAGCTCAAGGCTAGTGCTCTACCACTTGAGCCATAGCACCACTTCCGGCTTTTTTTTTTCTGGTTATGTGGTGCTAAGGAATCGAACTCAGGGCCTCTTGCATGCAAGGGAAGCGTTCTACCACTGAGCCACCTTCCCAGCCCCTAAAGTTCGTTTTTCTACATAACGACTTGTTGTTTCATTTCTTCATACAATTCATGTAGGACTTTATGTGAAGATGTTGACTCTTCTCGTTTGCTTTTTTTTGGCTTGTCCTGGAGATTGAAATCTAGACATGGGTGCTGTCCCTGAGTTTCTTTTGCTCAAGGGCAGCACTGTACCTCTTGAGTCATAGTACCACTTCTGTCTTTTTGGGGTAGTTTATTGGAGATAAGGGACTCATGGAGTTTTCTGCTCAAGCTGGCTTCAAACCAGGATCCTCAGCTCTCAGCCTCCTGAATAGCTGGGATTAGAGGCATGATGTAGATGTTGACTTTTAACATGTCTCCATATTGTAAATTTTTGGGTTCATTTGTTTTTCCATTCATTTGTTTACTCATTTCTTTAACTTCAACTCATGTTATTACCCTGCTCCTTACAGGGGAACTGAGCAGAATGAGGCCCCGTAGGCTCCTCTGTAGAATTTATATAGAACCTTCTCTTGTCCTGGCCATCAAAAGTAAGAATACACAAATATGCTTTGAGGTGGTTTCTGATGGGTTTTATGAATAGATATAAACAGGAAGTGTAGGGAGCCAGGGTAAACGCCATTACAAGATGGCGCCCACTCCCTTGCAGCTTTGAGGTAACCATTCCCTTTCAGGCGGTGCTTGGCGGGACGGTCGGTCCTGGGCTTTGCGCATGCGCGAGCCACGTAGAGTCCCCAGCCAATCCCGTGGCACCTGGTGACGGTGAAAGGCAGACGACCAATGATAGAAAGACCCGTGTTCCTATTCCCTATATAAGTGGCCATGTTTCGGGTGCACGCTCTCTCGCGCTGAAGCTCTCCCATCAACTAAAAGGCTCTCCAATAAAGCGTGATCTGAGAAGACTCCTGGTGTGGTGTTCGTTCTTCCTCGCTGGTCGAGAAGGCGCGCGCCGCAAAGTGGTGCCGAAACCCGGGACCCGCGCGAGAGGCCAAACCGGAACCAGAACTCAACACGCGGAGAGGGGACGTTGGTAAGTATCCCCCGGTATGCTGTTCACTGTAGATTTTGATATTTATTGGTTGCTTGCATTGCTTCTTCCCTTGTGGCTTGTCTTTTTGATGGTGCGCACTTGCCTCGAGGAGGGAGGGAGGGTTTGATTTAATCCAGGAAGGATGCAAAGTACTAACACGGCATCAGGATAGTCTATCAGAGGCAGCATCCAGTAATGGGGAGGAAAATAGGCCTAAAAGAAAAAGGGAAAAAGGACAAAAGGATCCTAAAGAATTAAAGCAGGAGGGACTGCAGCCCTCACAAAAGGAGAAGGGTCTTAGGGAGGAGGGGGTCTCAAGGAGACCCCCATGCCCTTCTTTAAAAGCAAACCGGTTCTCAGCCCTACATGTGGAAGGGCGGGACCAAGAATGCAGTGATCTTGTGAGTGACTCAGAGGAAGAAATGTTAGAGGAGGAGGGAGAACAGCTCGATCCAGCTGATAGTGAAGACTTAGAAGAGGCTGCGGCTGAGTATGAGGCAGACAGATATGGGGGGTGGCGCCCCCTAGGGGTAGGAGTACCGCAGCAGCCAGGAAGAGGCAGACAGATATGGGGGGTGGCGCCCCCTAGGGGTAGGAGTACCGCAGCAGCCAGGAAGAGGAAACGGAGCTGGCCCTCACCCGTCGGCCCCCCGGGCGTGCCCGCCGGCGGGGCGGAGTCACTTTATAAAAGGAAGCACCTGGTCGCGGTTAGCAGCCGCTTTTCCAGTTTTTGAAAATCCAATTACTAATGAAAGAAATTTTGAGCCGGTTTCCTACTTCCAGCTTAAGGATTTAGTTGAGGCAGTCCGGACTTATGGAGTGACGGCTAATTATACCACTGCCCTGCTCCGAAGACTGACCGTCAATGCTATGACGCCCACGGACTGGTTTGAGGTAGCCCGTACCTGTCTCAATCATGGGCAGTTCCTCGATTTCCGGTCTATTGTTCAAGACAAGGCTCAAGCCCAATACAGACAAAATGTCCGTGATGGGCACCTGGACTGGACCGTAGATAATGCTTCTCGGGCAGGGACCCTACACAGTAGATCAGACAGGATATCCCTTTGAAGTATACCGCCAGGTAAACGAGATCTTTTACAAGTCCTGGCGGGCCCTCCCAAACAAGGGAGAGATGGCTGGCAATCTAACAAAAATCATGCAGGCCCCTAATGAGCCATTTTCTGATTTTGTTGCCCGTATGCTAGAGACAGCCAAGCGGGTGTTAGGAAATCTGGAAACAGCCATGCCATTTGTACAGCAAATCATTTTTGAACAAAGCACCAAGGAATGTCAGAGGGCAATTACCCCAGTAAGAACTCAAAGCCTAGAAGCTTGGTTAAAAGCCTGCAGAGAAGTAGGTGGCCCCCTGACCAATGCGGGGCTGGCGGCTGCTGTCTTGTCGGCTGCCGGGGCCGCAAAAGATAGTAAAGGGAAGGGGTGTTTCCGGTGTGGTCAGCTGGGACATTTTAGACAACAGTGCCCAAAAAATGGTGGTCCTGCGCAAAACGTACCCAGGCTGCCAAGGACTCCAGGAGTGTGTCCTCGTTGTAAAAAGGGAAAGCATTGGGTCAACGAGTGCAGGTCAGTTAGAGACATCAATGGACATTTTATCCCCCAAATTACTCCAAACGCTGATTCGGAACCAGAGCCAAAAAACGGGAAGGAGGGCCCTCGTCCCCAGGGCCCGAAAATTTACGGGGCATTTCAGACTCCGGCTCCCGGACAGCACCCGCAACAACCCTCCAGCCAAAGAGAGCAACCTCAGGCTCCGCAGGGTTGGACCTCTGTGCCACCTCCGGACGGGTATTAACACAGCAGATGGGAGTCCAGATTGTAGAGACGGACATGACAGGACCCTTAGATGAAGGCACTGTAGGAATAGTTTTAGGATGCTCCTCCTCCACAATGAGAGGATTAATAATTTTCCCGGGAGTGATTGACCCTGACTATACGGGGACTATCAAGGTCCTCTGCCATGTCCCCCATGGAGTGGTGTCCATTTCTCCCGGAGATAGAATCGCACAGCTCCTGCTTTTGCCTTCTCTTCATGGCAACTTCCCTGCTAAGGAGATAAAGAGAGGAGATAAAGGGCTAGGCTCCACTGGAGTCGACCTTACATGCCTGTCCATAACTTTAGACCAAAGACCCATGCTAACTCTCCAAGTGGAAGGGAGAAGATTTGAGGGACTGGTGGATACAGGGGCAGATAAAAGCTTCATCCAAAGAGGGGAGTGGCCAAAGCAATGGCCAACTCAAAAATCCTCCCAGACCTTACAAGGGCTGGGCTATGCCAATGCCCCACAGTTAAGTGCAAAAGAATTGACTTGGAAAACAGACGAAGGCCAAGTTGGAAAAATGCAGCCATTTGTGGTAGACGTCCCTGTCAATCTTTGGGGAAGAGATGTGCAGCAACAGCTAAAGCTAACTTTAACTAATGATTATTCTGAGGCCAGTCAGAATATGATGAAACAGCAAGGATTTGTGCCAGCCTTGGGGCTTGGTCGGCGTCTCCAAGGACGCAAGGAGCCGATAGAGCCACTTCCTAAACAGGACAGGAAGGGTTTGGGTTTTTCTTAGGGGCCTCTGAAAACAAAGCTTCCACTGAAGGTGCGGTACCCATACCTTGGTTAACACAAAAGGCGGTGTGGGTTCCTCAGTGGCCCCTCTCTCGAGAAAAATTGGAAGCAGCTCAAACTCTTGTCCAGGAACAGCTGCAGCTGGGGCATGTTGAGCTTTCAGTGTCATCTTGGAATACCCCAATTTTTGTAATTAGAAAGGCCTCCGGAAAATGGAGATTATTACATGATCTTAGAGCAGTAAATGCCCAGATGCAAATTATGGGACCCATCCAAAGGGGACTTCCATGGCTCTCTGCGCTACCTCGAGAGTGGCCTATTTTAGCTTTAGATATTAAGGATTGCTTTTTTTCCATACCTCTTTATGAAAAGGATAGGGAGCGCTTTGCCTTTACTTTGCCCTCTGTTAATCATGAAACCCCGGATGCTCGCTATCAGTGGAAAGTTCTCCCCCAAGGGATGGCTAATAGCTCAACAATTTGTCAATTGTTCGTAGGGGCTGCATTAACCCCTGTCAGGAAAAAATTTCCAAAAGTACGGATTGTCCATTATATGGATGATATCTTGTTGGCTGCTCCCTCGGTAGAGACTCTTCATAAAGTGTTTGGGCAGGTAACGGAGACCTTAGCTGATAAAGGACTGATTATTGCCCCTGAGAAGGTGCAACAGACTAGTGTTGTTCAATTTCTGGGAACCATTGTTTCTCCTACTGAGATTAAACCACAAAAACTTTCCATTCAAATTGGTCATCTCAAAACACTTAATGATTTTCAGCAATTGGCAGGAGATATTAATTGGATAAGGGGGTTTCTTAATCTCCCTCGGTCAGAGTTGTTACCTTTATTTGCCATTTTGGAGGGCGACCCTGAAGTCACCTCCTCTAGATCCCTGACACCTTTAGCACTAAATTCCCTACAAAAGGTTGAGGCAGCTTTGTCTAGGGCTCAACTTTCACGGGTTGATTTAAAATTACCTATCGATTTATGTATATTAAAAACAAAAAATTATCCCACGGGGGTTCTTTGGCAAAATGGCCACTTATGGTGGCTCCACGGCAATTCTGTGGGAGCAAAAACTGTTCAATATTTTCCTGAATTAGTGGCTAAGCAGGCAATTTTGGGTATAAAGTATTGTTTGATGCACTTTGCAAAAATTCCAGATAAATTAATTATTCCATACACCCGTGAGCAGGTTGAAATTTTAGCAGCCACAGTGGATATGTGGGCAATTCTTGTTTGCTCATTTCCAAATGTAATTGATAACCATTATCCTAAGCATCCTCTGCTTGCCATAGTTAACAAAAATTTAGTGTATTTTCCTGTTGTCACTTCAAAGGAGCCCTTGGTTGATGCTCTGACCATCTTTACGGATGGATCAAAATCTGGACAAGGTGCCTTTTTTGTTCAAGGACACAAACAGCCGGTAGTCTTTAATTTTCGGCCTAATGTTCCACAGGCTGTTGAATGTTTAATTGTGCTTGAAGTTTTTAAAAGATTTGATCAACCTTTTAATTTATTTTCTGATTCATTATATGTTGTAAATGCCGTTGCTTCTCTTGAAGTTGCTGCTTCAATTAAGCAGGCCAGTACAGTTTCTAATGTTTTGTTACAGATTCAATCCCTTATCTTAAACAGAAAACACCCTTTCTATATTGGACATATTCGCGCCCACTCTATGTTGCCGGGCCCGATGGCAAGGTGTAATGATTTGGTGGACCAGGCAACTCAGGCTGTGGCTCTGGTTGGTGCTGATCCTGTAGAATTGGCAAAAGACTTTCATAGATTGTATCATGTACCTGCTAATACCCTTAGGAAAAGATATAATTTGTCCAGGCAAGAGATATTGTTAAAGCCTGTAAATCCTGTGTTACCTTTCTTCATCCTCCCCATGTGGGGGTAAACCCCAGGGGGTTGAGACCAAACGCCCTATGGCAAATGGATGTTACTCATCTGACAGAATTTGGTAAGTTAAAATATTTACATGTGTCTGTGGACACCTTTTCTGGTGTCATTCATGCCACACCTCTGGCAGGAGAAAAGGTGTCTCACATCAAAATACACTGCTTAGAAGCTTGGGCAGCTTGGGGAAAGCCCCTTAGACTTAAGACGGATAATGGCCCTGCTTATACTTCCCATGGTTTTTGCGCCTTTTGCGCACAAATGCAGGTTGCCCACACCACCGGACTGCCCTACAATCCTCAAGGACAAGGTATAGTGGAAAGAGCTAATAGAAGCATAAAAGAAATGCTTCAAAAACAAAAAGGGGGAATTGCTGAGTCAGCGTCCCCCAGGGAAAGACTTTCTCTTGCGCTCTTTACCCTTAATTTTTTAATTCTGAATGACAACAATCAGTCTGCCCCAGATCGGCATATGACAAGAGACCCCATGGATACTAAAGACATGGTTATGTGGAAGGATGTTATTAATAATAAATGGTATGGACCAGATCCGGTAATAACGAGATCCAGGGGAGCTGTTTGTGTTTTTCCACAGAGTCAAGAAGTACCTCACTGGGTGCCAACGAGACTGACCAGGCTGGTGGAGACTGCAGCAGAACCCCCTCTTGAAGATGCCATCCACTCGTCTCCTGATGCAGCTGATCTTCCTGCTGTTAGCAACAGTGCTAATAGCAATCCCTGTGATAGCTAAACCGATGATGCTGTGGGCTGTTACAATTTACTGACTGGGCCTCTGCGGTGTCCTTTTTCAAAGAGTGGGTGGGAGTCGGAATGTTTTTAGCCTGCTGCCTGGGAGAATGCGTGGTCTGCCTATGGTTGGTCTGTCACCTTCGAGCCCAAACCAGAAGGGACAAGGTTGTTATCTCGCAAGCATTAGCCACTTTGGAGAGTGGATCCTCACCCCAGATCTGGCTGACGGCCCTGAGAGGCAATTAAGCCTTACCATTTTGCATAGCCTTACACCCCGAGGGATTAGGGGATCCCATTGCACCGGGACAGGTATGCAATTTGCAATTTGGGACAGGGTGCAAGGCAAGTGCACTGCACTTGAGGAGGACCATCTCCTCAAGAAGAGCATGCTGGGTTGCAAGTGGGTTGATGCCCAAGATCCCAGCTCTGCAAAAAAGGCATCTGACGGGCCTAGTCATCACTGGGGAAGGCGCCCCTCAGGCGAAGGCCAGTGCAAGGTCCTAATGTTTTAGATAGAGGCCCAACCTCTACTCTTACCTGTTGCCAAAAAAACAAAAAAGGGGGAACTGTAGGGAGCCAGGGTAAACGCCATTACAAGATGGCGCCCACTCCCTTGCAGCTTTGAGGTAACCACTCCCTTTCAGGCGGTTCTTGGCAGGACGGTGGGTCCTGGGCTTTGCGCATGCGCGAGCCACGTAGAGTCCCCAGCCAATCCCATGGCACCTGGTGACGGTGAAAGGCAGACGACCAATGATAGAAAGACCCGTGTTCCTATTCCCTATATAAGTGGCCATGTTTCGGGTGCACGCTCTCTCGCGCTGAAGCTCTCCCATCAACTAAAAGGCTCTCCAATAAAGCGTGATCTGAGAAGACTCCTGGTGTGGTGTTCGTTCTTCCTTGCTGGTCGAGAAGGCGCACGCCGCAAGGAAGAACTTTTTATGTGTATGCCAGTCATGGGGAAGAACTCAGGGCCTGGGCACTGTCCCTTAGGTTTTGTGTTCAAGGCAAACACTCTAACACTTGAGCCATAACTCCACTGCTAGATTGGTGGTGGCTAATTGGTGATAAGAGTCTTAGGAACTTTCCTGCTGATACTTGCTTCAAACAGTAATCCTCAGATTTCATTCTGTTGAGTAGCTAGGGTTATAGCAGTTAGTCTATGGCACCCAGCCCAGCAAGAACTTTTATCAGTGTATGTGGTGCTTGGAAGGGAATTGTAGCTCATGCCTTGCACAGCTGTGCTAGTGCTCTAACACTGGACTCCACAGCTAACCCAGGAACATTCTTAAAATTAAGGAATAGTAATATGCTTTGTGGTCACTTGTTTTCTAGGAGAGATAGACAAAGAACATAGACCACAGTGGACTGCCTACAGCACCCATGGCTATGTTGATGCCCTTCCAGCCTCTACATGAGTCCTTTCCTATTAGACGTAAAGTTGGACAATAGAATATTCATTTCTCTTCTATGAATTCTTCTTTATGTGCAGCGTGAGGGTTTAGACTAGTGGTTTTACATTGGCTACTCGAGCACTTTACTACTTGAGCCAAGTCCCCAGTCCTTTAGCTAACATTATCTTCTTTTTTTTTTTTTTTTCTGGTTGTGGGGCCTGAACTCTGGGCCTGGGCGCTGTCCCTCAGGTCTTTAGGTCAAGGCTAGCGCTCTTCCACTTGAGGCACAGTGCCACTTTCTGGCTTTTTTCTTTTTGCTTATGTGGTACTGAGGAATCAAACGCAGGGCCTCATGCATGCAAGGGAAGCGCTTTACCACTGAGCCACCTTCCCAGCCCCTAATATTATCTTTTTTTATAAGAACATTTATTCAGTTATTACATACTTATCAAGTATCTGACATAGACCAGGCAAACAGAACAGAAACAGGAATTACTTTTCATTCTTTCAGCAATGGCTACATCTTCATTATGAAAAAAAAAATCAGCCTATTGAGTTAGCCTCCATCCATTGTTTGGTTAATCTTTACATATAGTATTTAAGTGTGCTTTCATATACTGCATAATGTCATAGACTATTAACTAGTCCAAAGCATGTCTGAAAGATCAGAGGACTTACCATTAGTTTAATTTCTGTTTGACAAAGAAGCACCCAGTGAAGTAAAACTCTTCCTTTTGGTGACATGGAACAGTATGGTACTTGACTGCCAGACGTCCATTTTTAGAAAAAGCCAAAGCACTGGGATATAGTATACCACATACTATACTAACCTGCAAACTTCTCAGGATGCAATTTTCCTTGCATCCTGAACACAAAGCATCAGTTACAAGGAACTTGTAAGTAACTACTGAAGATAAAAATGGAAGTGTAGTCAATGATGAATATGTCTTCAAAGTGTCATAATTGACTTTCAAGCAGCTTCTGAAGACCAAGTTTGCTGATATTCCAGAGTTGCTAGCTGTTGTTCCAAGCAGGATTGTTCCATTTATATTTAAGGCCTTTTCTTTTCTAAGTGATTCAATTTTTTTTCTGTGATATCCATGATTATTGTTCTTCTAAGTTTTGCATCTCTTAGGGAAGGAGTTGGATGACCAGGTGGCTGTACTGCTATCTTGGTGTCTTCGGGCCCGGCGTCTCTCACCGGAACCATACCTCCTAACATTATCCTTTTGAGATAGAATCTCCCTAACTTTTCCTGGACTGGCCTCAAACCACAATTTCTCTGTCTCAGTTTCCTGAGTCAGTGGGATTATATGCATGCATCAATCATCCTGCTAGGCAGTCTTCTTTTATGAATCCCAAATAAATGCAACATGGATAGATAAATTACTCTCAAAATGTACACATTCTATAGCATCTATATTCCTATATATAATACTTGTATACTTCAAAGCAACCTTCTTATAAGTTTATCACACAAAAAGCAAATAAAGATATACAGTCTAG
Source organism: Dipodomys merriami (assembly GCF_024711535.1). NCBI lineage: Eukaryota > Metazoa > Chordata > Mammalia > Rodentia > Heteromyidae > Dipodomys > Dipodomys merriami. The sequence continues at coordinate 3,845,668 of NW_027202271.1, read as the reverse complement.
CCAGGTACCACCTGTAATTCTAGCTACTCAGGAAGCTGATTTCTGAGGATCAAGGTTTGATGCCATCCCAGGCAGGAAACTGTGAGATGCTTATGTCCAATTAATCACAGAGAAAGATGGAAATGTCACTGTGGCTCAAGTGATAAAGTGCTAGCCTTGAGCCAAAGGAGCTCAGGGACAGCCCTCAGGACCAGAGTTCAAGCCCCACGACCAGCCAAAAAAATAAAACCTAAAACTAAAAAATAAATATCTCCTCTGTCACACATCATAATTTCAAGGTAAGAATTGGTCTAGAGAATTGTAATATGGTTGGTTGAAAGGCAAAATGTGAGAGGAAGATAAATTATTGTAATTCCATTACACTAAATGTACTACCAATTAGTACTTTACTAGCTGAATTTTCACATATTTTAAAAGTTGAACTAGGCCGGGTGCTGGTGGCTCACGCCTGTAATACTAGCTACTCAGGAGGCTGAGATCTGAGGATCACAGTTCAAAACCAGATCAGGCATCAAAGTCCATAGACTCTTATCTCCAATAAACCATTCAGAAAACTGAAGTGGCACTGTGGCTCAAGAGGTAGAGCACTCACATTAAGCTGAAGAGCTGAAGGACAGCACCAGGCCCAGAGTTCAAGGCGCATGACTGACAAAAAAAAAACATTGAACTACCTCAGTTCTGTTAGCATTTTGGGAAGTTTATGCAGAAATTGAATCAGGGACACTAAAGTATGTGAGAATATTCAGATCTGTGTAAAACACCAAGTGAAATTGGAGATTGAGACAGAATCAGAAAAGAACTTGGAGTTACATGATTTTACCGCCTGAGTGCGCTAGAGGTGACAGGATTCAGTTCTCATGAAACAGGAGGAGACCAAAAGGCAGCTTTTCCAAGCAAGTGATCTCCCCCATTGTCCCTGCTCCCTTCACTGCCACCTGCACGACAGACAGGTGTCATGACAGATGTACCATTTTGTGTCAGAAATCACAAAGATGATTACAGTTTAAAAGACAGAAATTTCACTTGTTTGCTTTCTGAGTTACATTTTCCTCTGATAGACCACAATCTGAAATGTTTGTATGGGAAGAAGGAAAACATTTCTGTGTTCAGAGAATGAAAAAGATAATGTTTTTCTGCTCAAAGAGGAAACAAATACATTTTTATGTACTAGTATTTGGCAAAACAGTAAACAATACTAGCTCTGAGAAAGTGACAGTATTGAGGGAGGGGGAAGGAAGAGAGCTGGTACTCAGGTTGGAATTCAGAGGTTTGAGCTGTTGTTGATTTTGAGTTTTTGTTTTTTTGTTTTATTGTTTTATTTTTGGTAATGGCTGGCTCTACCACTTGAGCCAGTTCAGCTTTTTTGGTGGTTAATTGGAAAAACTGTCTCTCAGACTTTTTGCCTGGCCTGGCTTTGAACTTCAATTGTCTAGGTCTCTGTCGCATAAACACCTGAATTATAAGTGACTGACTGAAGCGTTATCATGTATCCTGTCTCTTTGTTTTTGTACTTTGTTTTAACTTTGAGTCTTTTGTCTACCTGAACTATTACTGTTGTAGTCTGCTTTGCTCTCATTCAGGACAGTGCAGGGTGGGTGGTCATGAGACAGGACTGAAGGCCACACAACATGTGACAGGAGACTGATGATTTAGTGGTGGCTCAGGCCATGTAGAGACCTGAACAATCTTCCTTTGCTAGCTCCTGCTCACTTTAAAATGCCTGTGGCTTCAAGTAAGGGTGAAGTGGCTAGATCACCTGCTCACAAGCAAGAAATCCTGGCTCACACATAATGTTGCCTGCCAAAAAGTACTCTGAATTGAAACCTATCCATTTTTCATGCATTCTGATGATGGTCTCTAACTTGCAAGCTTTTCATAACAAGTAAGAATCACATTGTTGGGAAAGCACCACACACTATTCATTCCCTGAGAATGGTCTCTGTTCTGTTCTACCTTTAGTTTCTCCACACTACCTTGGAGTTTATCTGCTTCTGCTACCTGTGGAATAGTTATTTCATCTCTTTCCTACTTTTGGGGGTGGAGGGCTGTGGGGCTTCAATTCAAGGCCTGGGCATTGTCCCTGAGTTCTTTTGCTCAAGTCTTGCTACCACTTGAGCCACAGTATCACTTCCAGCTTTTTCTGAGTTGTTTATTGAAGATGAGTCCATAGATTTTTCTTCCTGGTCTGGCTTTGTGAATCATGAACTTCAGATATCTCAGCCTCCTGAGTAGCCTGGATTACAGGTTTGAGCCAGCAGCCCCAGGCTATATATTATATATAATTATTCCTCTGATATCAAGGAGATATCAAATATCTACCCACAGCCCTGCGTTGGTGGCTCACGCCTGTAATCAAAGCTACTCAGGAGGCTGAGATCTGAGGATCTCTGTTCAAAGCCACACCAGGCAGAAAAGTCCATGAGATTCTTCTCTGTACTAAGCCACCAGAAAACTGGAAGTAGCACTGTGGCTCAAGCTGTAGAGCACTCGCCTTGAGCTGAAGAGGACAAACAAGTACACCACCCAGACCCAGAGTTCAAGCCCCACAATCGACAAAGAAAAATTTCCCACTTTTCTTTGTAGTGAAGTAGGAATATCATGTTTTTAAAGTTTTTTATTGCATAGGTGATACACAGAGTGGTTATAGTTACATAAATTAGGAATTATGTACATTTCTTTTGGAATAGTGTCACCCCTCCTTTATTTTCTCCCATATTTTCCCTTACTTCCCTCTCCCCACAAGTCATACAGTTCAAACATAGTGTCTAGTGAGTAACACTGCTGAATTAGTTTACTCATTGTCATACTGTTTCTGTGCTTTCCCTTCCCCTCCTCACATCAGATAAAATTACATACACAATAAAGATACAGAAATTGAAAACAGCAACAAAAGGAAAAAAAATAGAAAGTGCAAACATTAGAATAAAAACCCTCTTATTCCATTCCTTGGAATTCTTTTCAATAAGCATCATTTTATATGATCACATGCACATAGCTGTTGAGCCTTTGTGATGAGGTCTGAATACCTTTGTTTGTTTGTTTTTTTATGCACATCCTGTGGATTGAAGTCAGGCCTTGGGTGCTACCCCTGAACTTTCTTTGCTCAAGACTAGTACTCTACCACTTGAGCCACAGCTCTAATTCTGTCTTTTAGTGGTGAAGTAGACATAGAGCCTCATGGACATTCCTACCTCATCTTGCTTCCAAACATGATCCTCAGATCTCAGCCTCCTGAGTAGTTTAAATTACAGGCAAGAGTCACTGGCTCCGGGCCTCAGTTTCCTTCTTATACTGAAGCCTAGTGTATATATATTACGTACCATGTTTGTATATCACAGGGGCTCTTAATTTGATTTTCTCCCCTACAGATAAGTCACTTCAGTTCTTTGTTTTGTTACTTGAAGTGACAAGCAATCAATCTTAAGAAATCCATTACCTGATCTTGTTTACTCCCAGTAGGCCTGAATTGATCAAAATCCTTTCTTAGGGTTTTTGTTAATATAAAGTAGCCAAGGTTTTATTAGAAAAATAATTTTTATGCAAGAAAACATTAACCTCATGGAGCTTCTGAGAGCATTAGAACTTTCATAGTTGGCTGCATAGAATTTTAGAAAAAAATTTTAGTAGTATCGTCATACCTACAGATTCATCCTTTGCAAGTTGGGTTGAACTCCCCCAGCCCTCCAAGAAAACTTGTGCATGAGCTCTTCTCACAGTAGCATGCTCTTGCAGCCCATTTCACTCAAGGTGATGGAAATCTTTCATTCCACTTAATAGAGCCATCAGCCTGCCGAGTGGGCCACAACCTGGAGTCCCAGAAGTGATGAGAGGTTAGATGGGCAGCAAAGAGCCAGGGGCCAGACCTGAAAGAGCATCTTAGGACACGTGCAGAGATGGCCTGTGGGACTTGTCCTCTGAGAGCAGCCTGCCTCCAGGGAGGGGAATGCAGTCAGGGCAGCAACACCGAGTTTTCTGCACAGAAACGGATTCTGTTCCCTCTTTACTACTCATGCCTAAGTAGCTTCTAGAAGATTTGGGAACTACTAAGGAAAAAGTTGATAGAGTGTATGAAACATGAAATCTCCTAAATTTTTGTACCCTTGACTTTTTATTCAATTAGAATGTGTTTAGTCACAAGTAGTGGAGAATTCATAGCTATTTCTACGTGTGGAGCTGTTAGGGGTGTTGATTTTGCTTTTCTCGCAGATTGTTAGTTCAGTAGGTAGTAGTTATACAAATCTATATTCCAAATCTTTTATTTTTTGTATTATTGTTATAAATGGTAATTCCTGGTATTGGGAAAGACTATCAAAAATACATGTAGTAGTCAAGATGTTAATTTTCTGACTCTGCTTGAAAACATGAAGGCCAAAAACCAAGCAACCATTAGTTCTTCTACTTCCAAGAATATTGGAGAGGATCTCAGAAAAAGAAGAAAACCCCCCAGATTTGTAGGTGTGGGTACTTTTTGCTTTTGCTTTATGCAAAGAACAAACCTCAATGTTGCCTGCCGAGTTGGCTTCTTTTGAAAACCCTGTGGTCTAAATGCTCTATCTCCCAAAATAGTGCAGAAATGAGCACCAATGGGATGGATCCATGAGGTGGGGGCTTTTGGGAGATGATTAGGTCATGAACTCTAATAATGGGATTTGTGCCCTGGAAAAAGAGCCCCCAGGAACTGTCTTGCCCCTCCCCATGCAGAACACACTGAGGACATGCCATCTTTGAGAAAAGTGCTTTGTTCCTGCAGCCCCAATAGAAGAAGAAGAATGAAACTCTGTTCCTGCCGTGTCTGTCTGTAGTTTCTCAGATGATTACTTCAGAGTACACTTAATCTTTGAGTATTCATCTTGTTTCTAAGTGTTTTACATGGGCTACTATTAATGAATCTTTCAGTTTGAGAAATGTCTTCTTGACTTCTAAGTAAGGATTGAAGGTATGTCCCTCTTCCTCTCTTAGCTGCCCAATTAGAAAACACAGAGTATACCTTATTTAAAGACTATGTAGATACTTAGGTAAGTCACAGAGTGGTATGATTATATTTCTGTTTTTGAACAATTTGTACTGTTTTGTCCTTGTTGAGAATGAATAATGATCATCTTTGGCATGAACTTAATGTACTCTGTGCTTAGCATTAATGAAACGTCTCCCATTTTCCAACTAAGAGTTCTTAACATCGCTATTCTAATATCACAGTGCCCTCTTCCATCTTCCTAGAAATCCTCATCCACCTGATTTTCCATTTCACAATATTTTAGATCTTTCATGACTGAAGATGTCTTTAGTATATGTTCAGACTTGATTATTCTAGTTGAGATAGATAAAAAAAAACCACTTTACATATAATTTCACTTAAGACTTGTCTACACTTTAGATTCTATTCTCATTTTGTTTTTGTATTTGTTTTTGTTTTTTGGGGTCCGGTCGTGGGGCCTGAACTCTGGGCCTGGGTGCTGTCCCTCAGCTCTTCAGCTCAAGGCTAGCGTTCTACGTCTTGAGCCACAGCGCCACTTCAGGCTTTTTTCTTTTTGCTTATGTGGTGCTGAGGAATTGAACCCAGGGCCTCAGGCATGCAAGGCAAGCGCTCTACCACTGAGCCACCTTCCTAGCCCCTCTATTCACATTCTGAATAAGAACTATATCCTAATTCTCCCTGGATTGTGTAGGGATGGGTGCACCCATGCATGGGCTTGAATTCAGTGCCCAGGTGGTATATCTTAGCTTTTTTGCTGAAGGCTTCTGTTTCAATGATAAGGTCTCCTTCTGCCTCCCTACATCTTCCTATGTCAGCTTCTATATGCCTATCCTAAGTTTTTATATTTTCTATGATTCACTTAATTTTACCTCTTATTGTCATTGTATTAGGTAAAGAAAGGATCGAGTCACCAATTACAGAATTGCATGCCTCCTCAGTTGAGGTGGAGCTGGGATCGGCATCTGAGTGACTTTCCTGAAGATCTGCATCATAGTCAGAAGAGGTTGACAACTGCCTCTGGAAGCTGAGGACTGGAGGAACGGTAGGGGCACGTATGGACTTGCCCATGGATGGTCACACTCCCGGACTCCCTTTGGGTACCTGAGGATCCTTCACATAAGTGACAGGTGTGTGTGGTGTGAGGGGCTTACAGGGCAGGTCCTCAGAGGGAATGTAGACAGAGTTGGTTACATTGGCGGTGTGAGTCCAACCATTGTCACAGAGAGGATCTTTGACCTTGCCCTTGCATCAGTATCCAAGGACTCTTCATATTCATAAAATATCTGGGCTCTTCAAGAAACTCTTGCTTGGCTTTTAGCTTTGAATGTAGAGCTTGTTTTGAATATACTACTAGATTAGTTTTAAATTGAGTGAATTTCTTCTATGTGGATTAATACCAATACATGCCGGGGGCTAAGGAGGTGGTTCAGTGGTAGAGCGCTTGCCTTGCATGCATGAGGCCCTGGGTTCGATTCCTCAGCACCACATAAGCAAAAAGAAAAAAGCCGGAAGTGGCGCTGTGGCTCAAGTGGTAGAGCGCTAGCCTTGAGCTGAAGAGCTGAGGGACAGCACCCAGGCCCAGAGTTCAGGCCCCATGACCGGAACCAAAAAAAAAAAAAATACATGCCCATCCACATAATCTTACCATCTCATAAGGCCCAATTTGGAGAGATCAAGGTTTAAGGCCAACTTAGGCAAAGAGTTAGCAAGACCCAAACTAAAGAAAAAGCTGAGTGCTTGGTCATGGGTCTATACTCCCAACTATGTGAGAGACATAGGTAGTACAAGAGCCTACCTGAAAAATAGAAAAACAACCCAGTCTAAATGAAGAGGCAAATCTAAATAAATAAAAATGAAATGAATAAGTTTTCTTTTTGTTTTGGTCGGTATTGGGGCTTGATCTCTGGGGCTGAGGGCTATCCCTCAGCTCTTCAGCTCAAGGAAGCACTCTTAAGCCATAAGACCATTTCCAGTTTTCTGCTGGGTTTATTTGTAGATAGAAGTCTCACAGACTTTCCTGCCCAGTCTGGCTTTGAACCGCAATCCTCAGATCTTAACTTCTGAGTAGCTAGGATTATAGGCATGAGCCACCAGATATGAAATAAGATTTTTAAACTAGTAAAGTACCTACCACACATATATTGACCTTGATTTCAAATCCCAGCAAAAGAAAAATAAATAAAGTAGAAAATAAAATAAACATTTGGGTAACATTATTTTTCTCATGATATGCTGACATTTCTTCATATTGCCAAATGCAGGGATTCTAAAAGACAACGGAAATAAATAAAATCATTTTTCACATTCCAGTTCAACAAGATGTGGTCTGATTCTTACAAGTCCAGTTTGAGTCCACAGTGAATGGTATGCTTTTGCTTTGGTTCTGTACCTGACCAGCTCCATCTTCCTGGCTAATGAACAGCTTTTACTGCTCACATCACTACTGAGAAAGTACCAGCCTTGCTTTGAAGGAACTTATAATCCAAATTTAATTTTAAAAACTCATTAGGAAATTACAAGATGATGAGTAGTGAATCAAGAGTCAGAGGTTAAAGGCCAGAGAATTTTTCTTTTTCCTTCTGTTCCAGCTTGAACTCAGGGCCTCAGCTTTTCTCCTGAGCTTTTCTCCTCAAGGCTAGTGCTCTTCAGCCACAGCTCCAATTCCAGCTTTTTGGTAGTTAATAGGAGATAAGAATCTCAGGACTTTTCTGCCCAGGATGGCTTCAAACTTCAATCCTTAGGTCTCAGCCTACTGAGTAACTAGGATTCCAGTTGTGAGCCACTGGCACCTCGAAGGCCAAAGGACTTTAAAAGAAGGAAATTCTGGGATTGTTTTTTCAGCATTTTATTTCATGGAAAAAATTGATATGTACACTAATAGTGTTAGTTCTTCTTTAACAGTCTTCTGCAATTCTGCTGTGAATCCATTGGACTTTCCCTGGTTGGGAGACTCTTCATTTTTTCTCTGATAACTTTGCTTCCTGGGATTTTGTTTAAGTGATTCGTGTCTTTTTCATTCAGTTTTGGCAGCTTGTATGTCTCTAGAACTTTCTCCATTTCTTGGAGATTTTCCAACTTTCCTGGGTATTTGTTGTGATGTTTCCTTTTCCATTTCTAATTTTGTTGGTTTGGTTCTCTTTAAGGTTAGTGTTCTACCACTTGGTCCATACCTCCTCTTCCTGCCTTTTGCTAGTCATTTGGAGATGAGTCTCACAGACGTTCCTGTCCTAGCTGACTTCAGCCCCTGGTCATCAGACCTCAACCTCCTGATTAACCAGAATAATAGGCATGAAACACAAGCTTGAAAAACATTGTAGAGGCCATTAACTATGAGTACAGGCATGTGTCTAATAACATACCTGTAGAACTCTTGGGGCTGTTCTTTCTGACCAAATCTAATTCTGAATATACCACCATTAATTCTATCCAGCTTGGAAAGACTTCCCAAAGAGCATGGTAAATTCAGAGTTTGCAAGTCAGGTTCTCTTGTTTCATACAAATATATACATTCAGGGCTGGGAAGGTGGCTCAGTGGTAGAATGCTTGCCTTGCATGCATGAGGCTCTGGGCTTAATTCTTCAGCACCACATAAGCAGAAAAAGCCGCAAGTGGTACTGTGGCTCAAGTGGTAGAGCAGTAGCCTTGAGCTGAAAAGCTGAGGGACAGAGCCCAAGTCCAGAGATCAGGCCCCACCACACACACACATGCACACACACACACACACACACACACAACACACACATACACACACACACACACACGCATTGAGAAGAGGGAATGACTGTATTAGGTGCAAATATGTCCCAGGCAATTTATTTCCTGTTCTGGAATCAGTGACCTGAGGGAATCAGGCCTAGAGGTTTCTACTCATCCTCTATAGGAAGAACAGCTGGCTTAGCTGAGTAACAGTGTTTTTCAGGTATTGCACTGGAGTTGAGCTCACTTTGCTAGATATCTAAGTGGAAAACATTTGGGCTCTTTTCCTAGAAAATTAAAACTAATGATTATATCTTTGTATATGTTAGCATGTTTGGGTGTTGTTGATTCATTCCTATAATTGTAGCCACTGGGGAGGCTGAGGTTCAAGCTTCTTCAAGCTAGCCCATGCGGCGTTTGCTCTGTAAGTGAGATACAATCAAACTGGGAATCATGAACAGAAATGTCTTTGGAACATTCAGAACCTAAACATGTTTGTAATTAACCCATGAGTTTGAAGAGGAAGTCTCCAGGGAAGCTATTGTAATAATGCATCTAATTGAATAAAACTGAAAATACAACATACCAAAATTTGTGGGACACAGCTAAATACATGCTGAGAAAAATGTTTAGCAATAACTGTTTACATAAAATCATTTCACTAATATATCTTACATCTTCCATAAATGTGTATCAGGTGGTACATCAAGCGCATTCATTTCTCATTCTTTTATAAGCTACATATGGTATAGGCATCATATCAAATGATTCAACCATTTCTTTCTTTGAATTTAGCAAGACTTTTCTCTCTTGTGCTAACTGTATTTGAATAAGCCGTGCATTGCTTTTACTGAAATGTTTTGATCATAAGCAGTAAAAGTAGAAATACTGACCATAATTGGTTATGGATTTGCTCAGCTAATCCTAGAAAAGAATCAGCTGTAATGGGTAGAGCTCCCTGAGAAGCCCCAGTTTCCTCACTGTCTGTCTGAAGTCTCAGAACTGCCTTGTGAAAAGTGTGTGCAGTCAGGACAGCTCTTTCCAACTGTGTAAAAACCAGAAAGAAACCTCCCTGCCCCTGTTTCACTGGTATAGCAACAGCTCAGCAGAAAAAATGAGTGAGCTCAGTAGTTCCTTGTCAAACAGGAGGGAAAATTGTTCTGCTGGGTTCAATTCCCCAGCACCACATAAGCAAAAAAAGCAGGGAGTGGTGCTGTGGCTCAAGTGGTAGAATGCTATCCTTAAGCTGAAGAACTTAGAGACAGCACCCAGGCCCAGAGTTCAAGCCGCAAAAAACCTTCAGTGATGAATAACCGGTATTTCCTCAAAACAAATTGCAATTTTACAAAGGGATGACATGAATGTATAAATAGTATCAAGAGGAAGGATAGGTGTTGGGCAGTACAAGAGATAATAAAGAAATAAATAATATATTGAGAACAGTATATGAGCAAAGAACTCACATTTGTGTTTTCTTTTGGTTAATCATGGGGCTTGAAATCAGGGCCAGGGCACTGTCCCTGAGACATTTTTGCTCAATGCTCCTGTGCTACCACTTTGATCCACTCCTTTATTTCTGGCGTTTTTGGTGGTCAATTGAAGACAAGACTGTCGTGGACTTTCCTGCACAGGTTGGCTTCAAACAGTAATCCTCAGATCTGTCTCTTGGGTAGCTACAATTATAGGTGTGAGCCACCAGTGCCTGGCTCCAAATTATTTGGGTACTTAATATTTTTTAGAACAAAATATCTATTCAAGTTTTAAGTCAAATGATCATGTAGAGGTTTGTTGTAGTGAGAACTACTTGACAGAAAATTTCTTATGATGTATGTTAAGTATTCTATCTATGCATTTCTTTCATGGGTGTGTGGTCCTGTGCTTAATATCTGAGCCTGGGTGCTTTCCCTGAGATATTTTTTTCAAGATTCATACATTACCACTTAAGCCATAGCTCCACTTCTGTCTTTTTGGTAGTACTTGGAGATAAGAGTTTCAGGGCCTTTTGTGCCAGGACTGGCTTTGAACTGTGATCCTTAGATATTAGTTTCCTGGGTAGCCAGCATCACTTTTCATTTAATTTTAAAAGACTGGGGATGTGGCTCCATAATAGAGCACTTACTTTCTATGTGGAAGGCCTTGGGTTTGATCTCCAGCAGAAGAAAATATATATATTACCTTAGATGATTAGTTTTAGAAAGAAATTCACAAGTACCATTTAGAATTTTATAGGCATTCCCTTTCACAAGTCTTGCTTCATTCCTTAAAAACATTTCTTAAAGTGATTCACAGTGTTTATGTATTCCTGGAATCAGAATAATATTTTACCAAGCATTGCCCATCTCTAGTCTTTGGCTATAGATACAGTAATATAAGCCATGAAATTGATAGAGAAAAATAAAGGCAGTGGGAAAATGAGAGGAATTAGGCTGTAATCTTTCTCAAGTCTAGGGGATAGAAAATGGTTACAGGTGGTTGATAGGCATTGCAGAACCTGAGACGTGAAAATCACTTCCTTAGGAACAGTATTTCTTGGTTTGTTCCCACTCTACTGATATGAGTTAGTACATTCTAGAAAGAGTGGGCTACAAACCTGGGAGTCATCAGCAAACTCCACTCCTCCCCTCCCGATCCATAGGAACCATAAGTAGATAGATAGCCCACATGATGTTGCATCCCAGTAAGGAATAAAGGATGACTTCATCCAACCTATCTTCAATGTCCCCAACTTTGCTTGTAACCTGATAGTAAAAGGGCATTGACTTTGGAATCAATCACTTCCCCTATAGTTTCTGATTACATTATTTGGCACATTATTTTGACCTTCCATTGAAAAGCTCTGTGTAAAACCAGAGGTTGTACTATCTTTTTGGAGTTTTTCAAGAAGATTAAATTAGCAAACATGAAAACATTGTTGAAAGCCTGCTTTGTAAATACTGAGTCTGAATCTTCTTTTTTTTAATTTTTTTTTGGGTCCGGTCATAGGGCCTGAACTCTGGGCCTGGACGCTGTCCCTCAGCTCTTCAGCTCAAGGCTAGCACTCTACCACTTGAGCCACAGCGCCACTTCCGGCATTTTTCTTTTTGCTTATGTGGTGCAGAGGGATTGAACCCAGGGCCTCATGCATGCAAGGCAAGTGCTCTACCACTGAGCCACCTTCCTAGCCCTTGAATCTTCTTATCTAAGTGCTTCCTATAGTTTTCCCCTGTGTCCTATTTTATTTTTCCTCTTGCTGTCTAGATGATTTGCTGTCTATCCCTGCTGGCCTTTTTATTTCTTCAAATGACTTTTCTGTGTAACAGTTTTTTTTAATTCTCCTTAATTTGTTGCCACTAGAGGGCAACATAGATGCATTACTACTCACCTGATCACACTGGGAATGGCAGGATGGGACCACATTACCTGGGTGAAATCCATCATTGCAAATTGAAGAGACTTTAGAAACCACTTCCATACATTCTCATTTTAAAGGCTGGAATGCTAGACATTTAAATAAATACAAGCATGTAGTAAACTCATAGTTGAATTAAAACTTCTTTGTATAACTACTTAAACATGATTTTTAAAATTCTATTTAGAAAACAGTAGGTAGGATGGGTAGGTGGCTCATGTCTGTAATCCTAGCTACATGGGAGTCTGAGATCTGAGGATCCTACTAGCTTTGGCAGGAAAGTCCATGAGATTCTCATCTCCAATTATCCACCCCAAAGCCAGAAGGGGTGCTGTGGCTCAAGTGATAGGGAGTTAGCCAGGGCACAGAAACTCAGAACCATCACCTAGCCCCTGAGTTCCAGCCCTAAGACTAGCGTGAGCATGTGCACTCGGATGCACATACACACACACACGCAGCAGGCCATAATGTTTTTTAAATCACCGACTCCTCTCTACAAATTATACCTAAAAATAAATTTTATTTTCTCACCTATGATGTGTTTGTTTTTAAAAAGATGTGCAAGAGCAAATGAGTCTTTTTACAAAGCTCATTTGCACATTTTTCAAAATTTACTGTGAATAATATAATTCAAAACTGAATTTACTTAGTCATTAAAATAGAAAACTGAGGTACATTCTAACCTTTACTTTCACTTGCAGCAAATTAAATACTGAATGTACTAAGATGTCTGACCTACTTCAAACCATTCAATGATTTAGCTTTAAACAACCATGCATTCTAAAATATATAAATGTTATACAAGAAGTATTTATGTTTGTCGATGAATAAATAGGATGGAATAGAAATATTTTATAGGATTAAAAATAGACATATCCAAGGTAAACAAAAAAATTTAAAATCAATGTGAAGCACCCATTTCTCAACCCTTTATATTTATTTACATAGGTTCCTTATGTCAGGAGAGTTTTTTTGTTGTTTGTTTGTTTTTGTCAGTCATGGGGCTTGAACTCTGGGCCTAGGTGCTGTCCCATAGCTCTTCAGCTCAGGTTGAGCGCTTTACCACTTGAGCCATAATGCTGCGTCTGGTTTTCTAGTGGCTTATTGCAGATAAGAGTCTCATGGACTTTTCTGCCTGGGCTGGCTTTGAACTGTGATCCTCAGATCTCTGCTTCCTGAATAGCTAGGATTACAGGCATGAACCACCGTCCCCGACTTGCCAGGAGAGTTTTATGTTTCCTATTTCTCTTTGTTGCTTGCACTGTTGCCTCATTTGAACAATGTTGCTGTGATCCTCTTGGGGACAGTGCTCACTCCACTGCAGACACTTACCCGTCTGCAGTGCTGTTGGTAGTGACAGCGCTGTCTGGCCTCAGCTGCTCCAGAGACAATGCAGCTGCCAGGCCAATGCCTCTAACATCCCACCAATTTGCACAGTTCCACTTTATTCTGATGTTCAACTTACACCTTTAGAAAACACATATAGTTTTGCCCATAAAATATTATTTAAGTTGATATAACTGACCTGTTTTGTGGGGGTGGGGGGCACACGCACGCTCAAGGATGGTTAGTTTCTTGGAGATCAGAGTCTCACAGGCTTACTTGCCATGGCTGGCTTTGAAGTACAATCCTTAGATCTCAGCCTCCTGATTAGCTAGGATTACATGCATGAGTTACCAGGGATTGGATAATCTTAGGAGTTTTGATGCATGAAAGCTTGCTAGTATTTAAATTTAGAGTTGTAAATGAGTATTTTCTTGTCTTTTTTTTCGGATTAATTTTAGAGATTCCAGGGCTTGAACTCAGGGGATTGAACTAACTGGGATTGCTTGCTTGGCAAGAATTCTATCATTGGACATATACTCCCAGCTTCACTTTTTGCTCCTTCACTGGAGGTGGAGTCTCTCTGACTTCTGATTGCCTGGGTTCAAATCTCGGTCTTGCAGATATCTTCTGTTAGCAAACTATGCAGTGTTTCACTGCTTTCCAGGAGGCCATCTTAAAAGCCACAAGAAGGCATCAAAGGATTAGAACAAGGATGGGGTGAACTCCAGAGAGGCGATTATGGGTGATACAGGATATGAACTCACAGGGAAAGATGAACTTGCCAAATCCAATTAGCCCTAAGGGAGAGATTTCTAAGACAGATATATTTGGAACCAAGTTGTAAAATGAGGAGAGGGACTCTACAGGGATGCACTGTCCCTGTTGTCCCTTCGTTAGTCACCACCTGAATCCTGGGATGCCACCTCCTGAGCCCTTATCATGAATGTCTATAACACAGGATCATCTGGGACTAGAATTGTGGGATGGAGGTCATGGTCATGTAAAGTTACAAGTAGAGCTGTGCAGGTTCCCAGCTAGAGCTGGTCCCTAACTGTCCCCGATGTGGGTGGGGCTAGATAGGGGGGACTGCAGTTGCAGCTGTTATTGGCCCTTGGTTGTTCTGCCTGGATGAGAAGATTCTGGCCACACCTCCAATTTTTTCATGTTTCTCTGACCAATGGGATATAAGAGTTGAGGCCACGCCCACATTCCATGCTGCCTAGTAGCACTGGGATCCCCTCTATTGGCTCACACCACTACAGCAGTTGAAGGAGGTAGAGGTGGTGAGTGGTGAGTGAGCAAATTGAGCTGATTTTGAAGAAATAGTTGGAGGAAGACATCCGAGTTACTGGTGATAGAACAGAGTTGAGTTTAGGCAGCCTGGGAATGTGGCCCCCCCACCTTCGCCAACCCAGTGCTGGGATGTCTGAGAAAAAAAGAGAAAAAAAAGTAGCTGCAGGAAGGAAACTTCTGCAACAATACCAGCAGAGGAATGGTCCTGCTAGACCTGCAGAATCCAAGAAGAGGAAAATGAAAGAGGGAGGTAACCCCAAGACAAACACCGCTGGGGACTGTCCTTTACTCAAGGGTGCGGCCCAAGACCACGCAGACCCTGAGCCTCCCCCTCCCCTGGGCACTGTCACAGCTGCCAGGGTCCAGAGTGTCACAGGTCCCAATAACACCAAGGACCTGGAGAGACACAACCAACACCTGGTGCTTGCCCTGGACTCCAGCACAATACAAAAGCAGCAGCTCTACATTGAGATCCAAGAGCTGCAGGATCAACAGGGGAAAGACAAGGAGAAGATGGCCTGTGTGCACGAAGCCCTGAAAGCAGAGCTGGAGCAGCACAAGCTGTCGATACAGATGCTGATTAGAGAAAAATCAGACTTACAATCTGCCCTGGCCCACAAGCAGCAAGAGGCCCATGAAAGAGCACTGGAGCAGGAGGGTCTTACCAGCTGCCTGCAGGCTGCACAGCAGCGAGTAACAGAGCTAGAAACAACATTGTCTGCAGTCAACACCACGCAGAATGAAACTGAGAACACCAACGTAGAGCTCATGAAAGCCCTGAATCGCGTGAAGCTGCAGCTCCAGGAAAAGACCAGAAGTATTGAAGACCTGGAGGATGAGAACACTGAGCTGCAGGAGAGGCTGGAAGTGCTCCTGACACAGAAGGCCGACATGAAAATGAAAATCCACAAGTTCCAAGAGGAACTAGTGGAGCGGGCAGAGTTGGAAAGCCAACTCAACAACATGAAGGAGTTGGTGGCAAGATTAAAGGAAGAGAGAGACACCTTTGCAGAGGACCTGAGGCTGGAGAGCTGCACGGGGAAGGAGAAAGTCCAGCAGCTGCTAGATCAGGTGAGCCAGCTGAGAGAGGAGAAAGAGCAAGCGGTGAGGCAGGTGCTGGAGCTGGAGAGCAAGCTGGTGGAGCTGAGAGAGCAGCTGTCAGAGCTGCAGCCCCCACAGCCTCCTGCAGGGCCAGCTCAGGCTGAGCAGCAGCTGCAGGCCCACACCCTGCAGTTGCAGAAGGAGCTCAAGATCCTGGAGGAGCAACTTCACCTCCAGGTGGAGGAGAACCAGAGCCTCAGTCTCCAGAACCTGGAGCAGCAGCAGCGGCTGTGGATACTGGAAAAGAAGGCTGAGGAATGGGCACAGCATGCTGAGGACCGGCGCAAGATCCTGGAGACAATGGAGAAGGAACAGGAGACCTTGAAACGCATGCTGGTGCACAACCGCCAGCTGAAAGAAGAGCTGGCCCAGCTGCAGGATGCCTTGCAGAGGCTGAGCGCTGAGAAGGGGGAGCTCGCCAGCATCCTGCACACAGAGCAGCAGGAGAAGACAACCCTGCAGGCGAAGCTGGAGGAGCTGGAGGAGGAATTCAAAGAAGGAAAAGATGTGGCTGAGTTCAAGCGCCAAGCAGCTGAGGATCTGCAGGAGCTGCATGACAAGTACCTGGCCCAGGTGCAGGAGCTGAGCGCCACCTGCAAACAGCACAGGGCCACCAGCCAGCAGCTGATGTCAGAGAAGGAGGCCCTGCAGCAGCACCTGCTGAAGCAGAGCCATCTGATGGAGGAGCTGAAGCAGGAGCAGGTGCAGAGCAAGTTGCTGGCGCAGATGGAAAGGGAGAAATTACAGGACACTCTGAAGTGTCTGGAAGCAACAAGACAGGAGAATGCGCAGCTGCGGGCCCAGCTGAGCGCCCTGGCTTTCCCCAGGGAAGATGAAGGCCTGAGCCAAGAAGACGACAAGGGTGAGGAGACGACTCCCCATGATGTGACTGTCCTAGAGGACGTAGACAACCTGCAGAGCATGTGGGATTTTTACATGGACGCACTGTCCATCGCAGAAGGCAGGAAGGCGAGGATGAGCCGGCAGCTGCAGGAGGAGCAGGCCCGCTGCGGGTGCCTGAGTCAGCTGGCAGCCCAGTGCCAGAGAAAGCTGGAGAGCCAGGCCACCTTCCCCCAGCACTGCATCCACAGGCTGTTCGGCAAGAGGAAGCAGGACACACAGGCGCCCAAGAAGCAGCTGCACATCTGCTTCCCCGAAGACCTGGCCGGCAAGGGGCACCCCCAGAGTCAGGTGGACGACCTCCACCATCGCTGCAGCCAGCTGACCCAACACCTGACCACCATGGAAGAGACCATCGTGCTGTACAAGGAACAGCTAGAAGTCCTGGAGAAGCTGTGTCAGGAGAAAGAACAGTGTGTGAGCCAGCTGTCCCAGGAGAAGAGGAGGAAGAGGAAGGAGCTGAAGGAGCTGCTGCTGCGCCTTACAGGGGAGAGCACAGAGTGCCAGGACAGGATGCTGGCAGCCGCCCAGGCCCCTGCTGCCGAGGCCCCCTCAGACCTCTCAGTCCCCCTGAAGACGGAGGTCAGGGAGGAGCAGCAAGGCTGTGAAGATGTGCATCTTCAAGAAAATTTGAAGCCTGTCCCTGAAGAGGCTGGGGCGCCTGGGCCCCTGGAGAACCCCACTGCAGAGCCTCCTGTGCCGCTGCTGCCTGCCATCCAGCCCCAGCAAGAGCCCACAGATGGGGGCAAAGAGTCCTGCCTCCCTTTCTTCTATAAGCCACAAGCAGATGATGCATATGATATCATCACCATCTAAGGAATGACTGGGGCTCCAGTGCCCAGGCCCAGTATTCAAGCCCCATGTCCCACACACACACACAAAAAAAGGAGCTACTCTCCTCCAAAAGATACTATGGGCATGAAAGTTTCAATGTAATGGGGTAACTGTAGGCCAGACAGAGCCGAGGTTGCTAGGAGGTGGCTCATAACTAGAGACATTAAGAATCCATAGGTTCCTGGGAAGAGGCCCAGGTGAGGGTTATTACAAGGAGTCAGTCCTTTACAAAGAAAGGTGGGCAGCAATGCCCTCTGTTCATATTACTATTTCATAGCACCAATAGTAATTAATGGAATAATTTAATATATGTTGATTCATAAACTTCATTTTTACATAATATCACATAGGTGATGTTAATCATTTCATATTATATGTTGGTACATTGCTGTGCAGTCATTTGCATTTTCAAAATGTACTAAACTGGACCAATAATAAGAAATTTTCTTGAGTATTAAAATGCCACAGTGGGGATATTGTGATTAGACAATCGTCAAAAGTGTAAGAAACAAGAAAAGTTTCTGAATATTGAATTTTTGCTAGAAGAAAAGTGACGTTAACGATTGGAGCTATGTGTAATTGCAGAACACTTTCCAAATGGGGTACAGAATTGTAATTCTAAAAGAAGAATACAGCATTATAGAGGATGTATAGAATATCACATATCTGAACTTTTTCAGTGAACTATACTGTAATATGTTCAATATTCTTTCTTGAATAAATAAAATAATAACATTTATTTCTCTTGTTTTTCTTTTAAATTTAAGATCATTTAAGATCATTTTTAATGTAAGAAATAAGAAAATTGGGGGCTGGGAAGGTGGCTCAGTGGTAGAGCGCTTGCCTTGCATGCTTGAGGCCCTGAGTTCGATTCCTCAGCACCACATGAGCAAAAAGAAAAAAGCAGAAGGGGCACTGTGGCTCCAGTGGTAGAGCACTAGCCTTGAGCTTAAGAGCTGAGGGACAGCACGCAGGCTGGACCAACCCCCCTCCAAAAATAAGAAAATTGAAAGTTATGTGTAGTGAAATGTTGTACTCTACCCAGAAGACCATGTAGACAAAGTCACATAGAGCAAAAAGGGGTTATTGTCAGTGGAGCTGACAAGGCCAAATTTCCCACAAGGGAGGGTACAAAAGGTGCCTGTCTGTCTCCCAGGGGGTCCCTTATACAGCCAGGAGGCTAGAGGTGGGAGGTATTCTACATGCCCAGCAGGTACCATCAGTGAGTAGGCAGGGCAGAAGTTAGGTGTGGATGGGGGCATTCCACTGACTTCATTTCCCACTTTGTTGTTGAATAGGTACAGTACCAAGCAGGGAGTATGGGCCAGAGTCTGTTCTTCGAAAGCTACTTTCTGTTGAGAGGGGGCAAGGTAGTCAATAGGAGCGTCAGACACTGTCCAAGTGCACCAAGGCTGTACTGTTAGACACATGTTACTTGTCCGGAGTAGGGTCCTTCGGGTCCTCCAGTGACTGGAGGAAGACTGTCCAATCTTGTTTTATCCATAGAGACGGGACCAGTTGGTTAGAGGTATATGAAGGTGGATCACGCAGGTGACGTTTGATGTGGCAGAGATGAATCCAGTGTGGATGGCCCTGAACCTGCACTGCTGTGGGAATAAAGTTACTAGAAAAGGTCCTTCCCACTTAGCAGAAAACTTGGTGGAACTTGGTGCTTGTGGCAGGTGTTTTTTTTTGTTTTTTTGTTTTTTTTTTGTTTGTTTGTTTTTTTGGGTCCAGTCGTGGGGCCTGAACTCTGGGCCTGGGCGCTGTCCCTCAGCTCTTCAGCTCAAGGCTAGCGCTCTACCACTTGAGCCACAGCACCACTTCCGGCTTTTTTCCTTTTGCTTATGTGGTGCTGAGGAATCGAACCCAGGGCCTCAGGCTTGCAAGGCAAGCGCTTCTACCACTGAGCCAACTTCCCAGCCCCGGCAGGTGTTTTTGAAATGTACACTAAGTCCCCAGCATTGATGAGGGATCACAGGATGACAAGGAAGGCGGAGGGCTATATTGGTCAGCATATTTCCAAAGAGAAGTAGGCAGGTGCTGAGGGAGAGAAGACAGCATTGGGGAGGGTAACAGAGAATCCAAAGCCTGAAACAAGGAAGGCAAAGGTAGGCGGCCATACATCACTTCAAAAGCACTTCGTATTAAAGGCTTTTTTGGGTAAAACCTGCAGACGAAAAAGAGCCAAGGATGAAAGCCTTAACCAATCTCAGGTTAGAGACAGTTTGGTCAAGAGCTGTTTGAGGGAGCGCTTGGCAGGTTCCCCCTTCCCCAAGGACTGAGGGGGATTGGGAATATGAAAGAGCCAGGAAGTGTTCAAAGACTTAGCCACGTGCTGGCTTATGGAGGAAACGAGTTCCAGGACATGGAACATCTGGAAGGAAGCTGGCAGGCCAAAGAGGGGACTTCTTTCCTGCCAAAGAAGCTGGGACACAAGAGGAGGCTCTCTGGGTGGTGGTGGGAAATGCCTCTGTCCATCCTGTAAAGGTGTCTACAAGAACAAGCAGATGCTTGTACCTGTGAGCAGTTGGCATAGGGGTAAAAGCAACTTGCCAATCCATTTCTGGATTGATGGGTTGGAAAGGTGGCTGCCCATTGGTATTGGGGTTGGCCTTTTGGCACACTTTGCAGGTCTGTGAAAGCTGTGTGAGAAACTGTGTTGGGCAGGTTTAGGGGCTGATTTGTTGAAAGAACTCCCTTAAGGCAACTGTACAGGGGGTGGAAAAGGTGGTGCACTCTGGCAGGAGTGTGCCACTCAATATTACATACACATCATGCTAGGATTCCTCCTAGACTGGACAACAAGCTGCTACTCCATGATGTAGGTGGTGGGACTGGAAGAGAAAGAGTCCCAGCGCCTTTCCATGTGGGATACATCAGTTAGTACGAAAGGAACATGTACACCTAATATGCCTTCTGCCCCTGTCACCTCGCATGAGGGGAGAAGGGAAGCTGGGGCAGAACCTGACCTTGAGTGGGCTCCAGAGTCTGGACCTGGGTAAGGGAGGCCCCAACATTGCTGCTAGATGTCCAACAACCTCCAGGGCACCACCGAGTTGGTCATCTGGCAGCTGGCTCACCAAGGCTGGGTTGGACTCATCTTTGTGCCATCAGTGAATCAGGGGGTCTGACATGGAAAAGGGGTGCTGAAGGAGGAGAGCATAGACCTTGGAGGGTGCAAGTGCACGGGGGACTGGTGGGTTGAAGAAAGCAAGACATTTATGATTAAAATCATGGAAAACACTTCTAGCAAGTTCTTTGTAAAACTACTATAATCATAGTTTCACAAGGGATAACTTTAAATCTGATGCTCAAAATAGTGAAGAAGTTCAATAAAGCTCTTTCTCTTTAGCTCTGTGTAGTACAACAGTCCCTAAACCTATTTCAGCAGGAGTGGGAGCTTATAATGCCTTCACCCAAGTGGCTGTGATTCATCTGTAGCATCAAAGGAGGAGTTTGGGCAATAGATGGCGGCCTCATGGCTAGGAGAAGTTGGCCAACTGAGCATGAGCACCATAGAAATAATTTAGAATCCAGAAAAGAGAAGGCCTCTAGTAGCTGGCTTGCCAGAACACTTGCAGGAGTTAGATAAGTCCTATAGAGCATCGGGATCCAGTGTCCCATGAACAGGCCACATAGCAGGGTGGTCCAGCGAATATTGGGCCAAAGCTGATTATATAAGTATATAAGCTCCCAAGGAGGATTCATGTCTGATTCAAGCTTAAGAGTCTTTTGGTTGTTTAAAAAACAAGCCCAAAGGAGACTCCTGAACAATGTTAGACTGTGCCCCTCCCATGGGGAGCAACCCACAGAGCTGAATCTAGAGTCAGATACCAAGTGTCCTCAGTGCTCCTCTGTTCAGCTAACATGGAGGGAGGAAACAGCAAAAGGGGTGGTCACCTGGAGTTGTGGAGTCCCTTGGCCTTCAACACGGTAGCCTATGGTCCTTGGAGTGGAGCTTGGAACCTGCACTAAGATTTTTCTCTCTGTAATGGCCCAGTGGTCTTACTGAAGTTGGTTTCTGAGCCCTGGGCTTACTGTACATGGTCACTTACCATGGAGAGTGAGGGCAAATCTGCTGCTGTTGGGTGGGGAAAAGTTCAGTCAAACGGATGCCAACTTGGCAGTCCTGTGGGTTAGCTAAGGACCGAGACAGCTTGTAGGACTCCCCCCCAAAGCCGGGGAAGGGGACAAATATCCATGGGGGAAGCTATCCAAGTCAAGCACCAGTGAAAAGTAGTAAACAGAGAAGACCACATGGACAAAGTCACACAGAGCCAAAGACAGTTTGTTGCCAGTTGAGCTGACAAGGCCAAGTCTTCCACAAGGGAGAGAGAAAATGGCCCCTTCAGTCAGTCAGGAGGCAGAGGTGGGAGGTATTCCACCTGCCTAGCAGGTATCACCAGCTAGTAGGCGGAGCTTAGATCGGGTAGGAGGCGTTCTGCTGACTTACACCTAGAAAATGAGCCTAAGTCAGAGTGATTTGTATCTTCATAAAAATCTAAGATTAAATGAGTAGAATTTAACTCCATACTAAATATGTGGGCTATTTATGCTAGGACTAACTTAAGTGTTATGCAGAAATTGTACTGCGTGTAGGAAGTTAATGCATGCAAGATGGCAGCCAAGCGCTCTCAGTTTACACAATATACACTGAGCTGAGGACATTGTATATTTGAGATGTACTTGTGCAGTAGAAAAGTCTGTTTGGGTTCACTGGTATTCTTCCATCTAATTTGGGAGAGATCTAAAATTAGAATCCATATTAGGGTTGTCAGCTTATATCTTACCTAGCCAAAGATTCTAAATTTTACTCCAAGGAAAAAGAAAAGTTACTATAGATGTATGACAGTTTGTGTAACTATGACCTTAATTGTTGCTGGCTTTTGTATTTATTAAGTGTATTTGTGTGCCCCAAGTGTGTAACATAGCCTTCTAAAATGCTGAACTTTACACAAGTTTATGAAGCTGGCAATCTCTAATTTATTGATGTGTATGTGTATCCCTCATTGTAATAGGAACTTGATACTATGGGTATAAATCTGTGAATCCAAAGTAAATCCTAAATGTCATATGGATTTCAATAGGAATGACAACACTTTTGTAAATTGTTAAATTTTATCTATGGATATACTAAATTTGTGTCATTACACTTTGGATCCTTTTTAAGACATTTATGATTAAAGTCATGGAAAACAATTCTAGCAAGTGCTTTGTAAAACTACTATAATCATAGTTTCACAAGGGATAACTTTAAATCTGATGCTCAAAATAGTGAAGAAGTTCAATAAAGCTCTTTCTCTTTGGCTCTGTGTAGTACAACAGACCCTAAACCTATTTCAGCTAAAAGCACATTAACAACGGAACTAAGGCTTTTATAAACTTTGGGCAGTTAGCCCAGTGTATACATAGCTCCTTAATTTCTTGGGGTCTGTAGGATATTGCTTTCAAATGGCATAGCACTCTTCTGGGCCACATTTTAACAACCCTTATGTCAGAAAAAAATTAGGCTTGAGACTTTGAAATTACTACAGGAAAGTGTAGTAGAAACACTAGGAGTGATTGTCACAGAAAGAAACTTGTTGAATAGAATTGAAGAGGCTCAGCAAATAGGAAAGGGAATTGACAAATTGGATTGCATCAAGCTAAAAGGCTCTGCACAGCTAAGAATAGAATCACTAAGCTAAAGACTTTGTATTTAGGGTTCCTTCAAGAAAAGTTATATTAACAGACCATATAGGACATACTGTTTGGCTTAAGGGATGCTTTGTTACTAATATCTCTGACATCTCTTTTAGTTAAAAGAATAACTGATATTTTCTGATCGTGGTTACATTCTGACCCTCATAGTGACAGCTTTTCAAGCGAATTTCCTGCCCACTCTATTTCCAGTGCCCCCGTCTCAATTAGGTAAGGAAATGACTTTTGGGTTCCCCTTTGTTTTTCTACTTCTCCCTATTGAAACCATATTATACTAACATACATTATTTCTAAAACTCCAAAAAAGTGAAAAGAAATGCCTGTGAAGGTTTACTAAAATCCAAGTATTTGTTCCCCGTCCTGAGACATGAAGTACTTTTACTTGAGGCTCTTTTACAACACCTTCTATTCTCTGGTGTCAATTTAATCATGTTCTTAATTACATTCTACACAGGACCATGGCCTACTGTGATAACATTCAAGTCAACTATTCATGGAAAATCATCTCATTATATGGTAACATTTTAACCATTTTCCCCTAGAGATTGGAAACAAGGAAATAGGAAATTCTGCATTTCAAGGGGTACATCAGTGACAAGATAATTCTACAACTAATTGAAATTTTGAAGTCTGCAATTTAGTGTATATTGGAAGTGTCTTACATTACTTTTTGAGAAGCCTTATTTTAATTAAGTCTTATCTGTGTGTGTGTGTGTGTGTGTGTGTGTGTGTTTGTGTGTGTGTGTGAGTGTGTGTGTGTGTGTACTAAGACTTGAGCTCAGGGCCTGGGTGCTCCTTAGCATTTTGGCTCAAGGCCAGCAGTCTATCTCTAGAGCTGCAGCTCCATTTCTCTTTCTGCTGGCTAATTGGAGATGATACTCTCCCAAACTTTCCTGCCCAGGCTAGTTTAGAGGCAAGATCCTCAGCTCTTAACCTTCTAAATAGGTAGTATTGCAATTTTGTATCACTTGTACTTAATAAGTCTAATTAGTTTGTCAGTTGGCACTAGGGCTATCCTTTAGCTTCTTCACCCAAAGCTGATTGGTACTCTACCACATTGTCTTTTGATGATTAATTGGAGATTTGATTCTCATGTGCTTTCTTGACTTCCTTGGTATTGAATGATGATCCTCAGATCTCAGTCTCCTGAGTAGCTAGGATTACACATGTTACCCACCAACACCTAGCTCAAGCCTGACTTTTATAATCAAAATTCAAAGAGAAGTATGAATGCTGTTCATGAAGGTCTCATTGGCAGATATACAGACACTAATTGCTGAAGCTTAGTCTTTAGTTTCAAGACTAAGTTTTAGTCACTAAATAATATTAAGACTTCTAGTCTTGCTATTTTCATGGTAAAATATGATTTGATCACAATTTTTATTTAGCTAAACATATAAGCTCATATTTTGGTCAGTATTGGGGTTTAAACACAAAGCCTTGTCTATGGTTTGTTTGCTTGACATCCAGCCAAGCTTTTTGCTGGTTATTGTAGAGAAAGAGTGCTGTGGACTTTTCGAGGTGGCTTGGATCTTCGATCCTCCAGCTTTCAGCCTCATGAGTAGTTACAATTATAGGCCATGAGGCAGCAGCACCTGGCTTCACTGCAACCTTTTTTTTTTTTTTTTTTTTTGCTGGTCCTGGACTTAATATCTGGGCCTGGACAGTATCCCTGAGCCTCTGTGTTCAAGGCTAGAGCTCTGCCACTTTAGCCACAGCACTACTTCTGGTTTTTTACTAGTGGTTTATTGGAAGATAAGAGTCTCACACTTTCCTGCCCATTCTGGCTTCCACCTACCGTCCTCAGATCTCAGCCTCCTGAGTAACTGGGATTATAGGTGTGAGCTACCAGTTGCCCGGCAACCTTTGATGTTGGTTCTAAAATCAGGGGCTCTAATTTTTTATAAAACATTCACTGAATTAGTTTGAGGAAGTAATTCATTAAAACCCAAGTTCAGAAAGAATTTTCTACAATAAACTTGATATTTGACAATATCTTCTATGTCCATGCAGAAATATTATTCATTGGTTCTAACAATCCTGTCAGCAAGTAGAAAAAGAAACTACCATGTTGAATGTAGAAATTTAATGCAAAGTTTCTTTCATGAGATGTAGGAACAAGTGGAAAGCTTTAGATCTAATCTTCAGCCACACTAAGAGGGTGATAGTAAAACTCCCACCTACTTATATAAGATGTGGATCTTGTCATTATTCCATAGTGTGTTTGTAACAATGTGCTCTGATCATGACTAGAT
Organism: Dipodomys merriami; assembly: GCF_024711535.1. Taxonomy (NCBI): domain Eukaryota; kingdom Metazoa; phylum Chordata; class Mammalia; order Rodentia; family Heteromyidae; genus Dipodomys; species Dipodomys merriami. The sequence continues at coordinate 3,820,197 of NW_027202271.1, read as the reverse complement.
AGTGGAACATCTTCCCTCTGAGGGAAGATGAGTATTGTCTGCCTTGTTTTACCTCTGAGGGAATAAAAGCACAGTGATTCCGTGACACACCCAAGCCCCAGAGTGAGTCAGGGTAAAATAAGATTAGAACATGTAACTATAATTCTGTTATTTCTAGAAGTTGCTGCTTTTCTAAATGCTAAAATAGCATTTATTTATTTATTTATTTATTTATTTATGTCCATCCTGGCGTTTGAACTCAGGGCCTGGGTTCTGTCCTTGAGCTCTTTTGTCCAAGGCTAGTGCTCTGCCCTTTGAGCCACAGCATCACTTCCACTTTTTAAGTGGTTAATAGGAGATAAGAGTCTCATGGGGACTTTTCTTTCCATGCTGGTTTTGAAGCAAGATCCTCATGTCTCAGCTTCCTGAGTAGCTAGGGTTACAGCCAAAGCAGAAGGCAGAGGAATCTGAGGTCAAACTGGCAACATAGTAAGACTTTGTATTAAAAACAGCCAGAACAAAAGATGACTATCAAATGTGTGTGGTCCAAAGTATAAAGGAGCATACTATTAGTCTTGAAGTACAAGTTGAAATGTGAATTTTAAATGTAATCCCTGTAGTGACCACAAATGAACTATCTATAGAATGTGTACAAAAGGAAATGTGATGGGAATTTAAGTGTTCTATGATTTAAAACACATTAAACACAAAAGAATATGGTTATGCAAGGAATGAGGAGGGTGGACAAGATGAATGACAGTAATTGTGATTGATTTGTGCCCTCTATTCAATTGGCAAAGATTGGTAATGGTAAATATTTCTAACTTCCTTGTGCTGTCAACAAAGGACTTTAGAACCAGAAACATGAACAGTCTAAGAGTGAAAGGATGAAAATAGCAACCAAAGAAAGCTGTTTCAATACCAGTACATATAAGACATTTATGTATGTATGTGTGTATGTGTGTATGTATATATGTATGTATGTCAGTCCTGAGAACTCATAGCCTGGGCTCTGGCCCAGGCTATTCACAAGGCTAATGCTGTACCACTTGAGCCACAGCTCCACTTTTGGCTTCTTGGTATTTAATTAGAGATAAGAGTGTCATGGGGGCTGGGAAGGTGGCTCAGTGGTAGAGCGCTTGCCTTGCATGCATGAGGCCTCGGCACCACATAAGCAAAAAGAAAAAAGCCGGAAGTGGCGCTGTGGCTCAAGTAGTAGAGTGCTAGCCTTGAGCTGAAGAGCTGAGGGACAGCGCCCAGGCCCAGGGTTCAGGCCCCATGACCGGACCCCCCCCCAAAAAAAAAAGTGTCATGGAATTTCCTGCCTGTGTTGTTTTGAACCACAATGCTCAAACCTCAGCCTCCTAAGTAGCTAGGATTACAGGTGTGAGCCACAGCACATAGCTTAGACTTGTGTGTGCGTGCAAGCACGCGCGCACATGTCCATCATCGGGCCTGACCTCTGGGCCTAGGAGCTGTTCCTCCTCTCTTCAGCTCAAGGCTAGCACTCTACACTTGAGCCACAGGGCCACTTCTGGGTTTTTCTGTTTATGTGGTGCTGAGGAATCAAACCTAAGGCCTCATGCCTACAAGGTAAGCACTCTACCACTGAGTCATCTTCCCAGCCCCAGATTTTTATTTTTTATATTTGACACAGGATCTCATATATGTCAGGCTGGCCCCAAGTTCCTCACTCAAGAGATTGTCGTGCCTAAGTTGATCTACTGAGTAGCTGGAACAACAGGTGTGTGTCACCACAGACAGGTTAAGAAAGAATTTGCATCAAAGGGGGAGGATGGGAAGGGATGGGAAGGGGAAGCAAAGGAGGAGGCTACAATGCTTGATAAGAAATGTACTCATTATCTTGCCCATGTAATTGTAACCCCTTTGTACAGTATTTTCACACAAAAAAAATTTGTATCAAAGGGTTTGCAGAAAAAAGGATGTTACCTGTTAAGAAAACTTTCAGCACAATATAATGATGGATCAATTAAAAACATTTTTATACCTAACAGTGGAGTATCAAAAGATATGAAGCAAAAAAATTGAAGAGAGACTAGTTTCACAAAAATAATTGGAAGTTTCAATATCTCAGTTTCAATAATGAAAAAAAAGTGGACAGAAGCCATGTAAGGAAATAGAGGAACAGGATATCAATGGATGCAACTGATAAAAAAAATTACTATAACAGCAACAAGAGATTCCTATGTTTTTTCATGTACACATAAAGAGCACAGGTAATTACAAATAAAGTCAATTTTAGGGCTCAAAGAAGATATAAAATGGGCAACATGAAAACATGAGAAGACATTTTGCATCCCAAACAAAAATATTAATAAGATATCACTTAACCCCTATTAGGATGATTACTATGGAAAAACAAACAAAAACATAGCAAGTATTGGTGAGGGCATAGAGGAATTGGAACTCTCATGCTTTTTTGGTGGGAATGTAAATGAAGCAGTCACTGAACAAAAAAAATGTGGATTTCTAAAAAATATTAAAAATTAGACTACTGTGAGATTACTTCTGGGTCTGTATCAGTCCAATTAAAAACAGAGTCTTTACCAGGCACTGGTGGCTCACGCCTGTCATCCTAGCTACTCAGGAGGCTGAGATCTGAGGATCACAGTTTGAAGCCAGCCCAGGAAAGTTTGTGAGACTCTTTTCTCCAATAAAGTACTAATAAAGCCAGTAGTGGAGCTGTGGCTCAAGTGGTAGAGTGATAGCCTTAAGCAAGAGAAGCTGAGGGACAGCACCCAGACCCCAAGTCCAAGCCCCAGGGGCTTATACAGGGGATTGAACCTGGCTCCTTGTCCAGTTGCTAGGCAAGCACTCTACCACGTGAGCTGTACCTTCCAGGCATTTGGCTTTTTTTGTTGTTCTATTTAGCATTTTTATTTGCAGGAGGAGTTGAAACAAATCTGGAGTGTTGTCCCTGAACATGAATCCTTTAACTGAAACCAACTGAACTATAGAAATAGAGCAAAGTAAGGGAAAATAGCACATCCCAGGAGCAAAGGTTGGGGGATAGGAGGATATAGTCCATAATATACAACATGTGCAGTAAAATTGGGTGGGGGGAGGGGGGAGGCGGGGAAGGGAAGTGAAGGGTAAACAAAGGAGGAGGCTGCAATGCTTGGTAAGAAATGTATGCATTATCCTGCCCATGTAATTGTAACCCCTCTGTACAGTATGTTCTCAAATAAAATAAAATACAATTTAAAAAAAAAAAAAAATGTCTTGATTCAGCTGCTCAGAGCCAGCTCCTTAGAAGTCATGCACAAGGATCCATTTTCAGAGGATGTGTCCCTCTCAAATATTGTAATTGTTTTGTTTTTTAGGTAGGGTCCTATGCATTTCCCAGGAACTGCCCCAGTCTACAAATCTTCCTAGGGTTGGCCTCAAACTGCAATCTTCCTATCTTCAACTCTTCAGTAGGTGCAATCACTAACATGAGCCACCATGCCTGGCTGTAATTTTAATAATACAAACATATGAGTACCTGACTCACACCATTGTAATCCCTCTGTATATCATCATTGTGTAAAAAAAAGTCTGCACTTAAATGTAATCACAGTTCTTTTGCTCTAATTTCTGTTTTATAGGAAAAATGGGAGAGAAACACGATACACCATCAGATCATTCTAGATTACACAATGCTGCACATGACAGCTGATCTTCTTTCTTCAAGTTAAGGCTTAAGATTAGAAGGTAAGCCAAGTAGGGCTTCAGCTGTGGCTCAGTTAGAATTTCTGCCCAGCAAGCACAAGGCCTGTATTATTAGTACCACTAAAAGGCAGGTAAGAGCGAGGACAAGAAGAGACTCTTCAGAATGAAAATATTTAAGGCTTAGAACAATAAATACCATGTGTGGCCAGGCATAGTGGCACATGCCTGTAACCCTAACTTGGATGCTCAGGCAGGAGTCATCCTGAACTAAGACCTTGTCCCAGGAAACAGAAAAGAAAAGAAGAGAAACCTGCTTGACTTGAACAAATACATTTTAACAATTCCCTAGACAAACAGGGAAATTTTGAGTATGAACCAGCTATTGGATAAGTAATTGATATTAAGTAATATAAATAATAATTATTGAGTATCTAGTGCTAGTTCAATTACTTTGCTTATCACATATTCTTATGTAAGAAAGTAACAAAATATCCTAATATTTCAGAGATTGAAAGCAAAGTGTTTAGGGCAAAAAATGTTACCAGATCTGAGTATGATTTACTTTAAAATACCTAAGAATTTTTTTTAAAAAACAGAGCAGATAAATCAAATGTGGCACAAGTCAGACATGAATCAGTGTGGAGGGAGTTTGGGGTTCATTTCACAATTTCTCCCTTTCAATAAAGTTTTATGTTTTTTCCAAAATTAAAGTTTTCATAAAAATGAAAACTAGTTACTAAGTGTTCAATTAGAAATATGCATTTTGTGGCTCTCTTTATTAAGATTCTCTGTGAAACCACTGGCTTTTCCAGTGGTTCTAGAGCAGTCCATCTGGAAATGGCACTGTGGCTCAAGTGGTATAGTGCTCACCTTGAGCTGAAGAGCTCAGAGGTAGTGCCCAGGTCCAGAGTTCAAGCCCTACAACTAACAAAAACAACAAAAAACTCGTCCATCTTCCCTTATGCATGATCCAGGTACTGCATCCCAAGGCTTTTCCCCCAAGATATAAGCATTAAAAGTTAATGCCCCAGAGCCGGGTGCCGGTGGCTCACACCTGTAATTCTAGTTACTCAGGAGCCTGAGATCTGAGGATCATGGTTCAAAGCCAGCCTGGGCAAGAAAGTCTGTGAGACTCTTATCTCCGGTAAACCACTAGACTTATGTAATTGTAATCCCTCTGTACATCACCTTAACAATAAAATTTAAATTTAATAAATACATAAGATGTATTCCTTCCTTCAGGTAGAAGCACCTGAAGGCTCTTGGTGAGCTTTTGCTCTGCCTTCCAGAAAAGTTGAAGGAAAGAAACCATACTGGAAATAGAGCTGGGTGCTGGTGGCTCACACCTATAATCCTAGCTATTCAAGAGGCTGAGATCTGAGGATTGTGGTTCAAAGCCAGCCCAGGGAGGAAAGTCCATGAAACTCTTATCTCCAATTATCCACCAGAAAACTCGAAGTGGAGCTGTGGCATAAAGTGGTAGGGTGCTAGCCTTGAGCACAAAAGCCCAGGATAGCACCTAATTCTTGAGTTCAAGGCCCATGACCAAAAAAATAGAAAAAGAAAAAAGAAAAGGAAAGAAATCAACTGGAACTAGCATGCGAAATCTCTAGGTTTTATGGTAGAAACCTTTTCCCACTCCTTCCCCCACCCTGACTGACCATAATGAGATCTGGTTCAATCAGGATCGCTGAGAAGAGGAAGGGAGGAAGTGCCTTGCCAAGATATGGTGGTTTGTTGAAAGGGAAGTGGGCTGGACTGGATAAGAGTTACAGAGTTAACTATACTTACTAATTTCATTCTATCAAACTGCTTCCTCCTCTTCCCTTTGCCATCTAGTGTCATTAGACTGCTTGTGTTAGCTAGTTAAAAGGGATGACCAGAACAAAAAAGAACAAAAAAAGAACAAAAAAGAACAAAAGAACAAAAAAGCCGTTAAGTTCTACTTCCCTACAGAATTATAACAAGCATAGTCCCAGACCACACTAGATTAGAGAGACCTATAGAGAAATACGATTCAATACATTGATCTTCTTCCTTCTTTAGCTCCTAATATCATGCATATTTTCTTTTTACTGTTTTAAAATTATCTTTAATTTTAGTTTTGCTTCAACACATCAGCATATGATCACAGTGTATCTTGATCAATGTCACCCCTTTCATCGTTCTCCCCTATCTCTCCCATGCCACCCCTCCCCTTAAGTTGCCTGCTTCCATTTTCACAGATGTGAATTGAATACCATGACTGTATTTGCCCATTCTTCTCTACATTCATCTGTCCCCCTCTCCTTGAGTCTCACACTGCTTTGTCAAAACATACTTCAGCTTCCTCGGATTCATTTTGTTAAAAAGTAAGTTATTCAAAGGATTTAGCCCATTGGACTCCTCCCCTGTGTCTACCACAGTTTAGTCAACTTGTTTGTTGGTATGCCTATGTCCTTGTATGATTTTATATGTGTTTATAATTTAGATCTAACTTCCATATGCACCCTTCATCACACCTGACTTAGTTCACTTAACATAATTTTTTCCAGGTCCATCTTTTTTCCTGCATATGTCATAATATTATTCTTCCTACTGGATGAATACAACTGCATGTATATGTCATATTTGCTTAATTCATTCGTACATTATAGGACATCTGAGCTGTTTCCATAACTTGGCTATGGTGAATAATGCAGCAACAAACATGGATGTGCAAGTGCTTTTTATTGTATCCTGACTTTTAATATTTTTGATTGATACCCAAGGATGGTATTTCTGGGTTATACAGGGTATTTCTATGTTGCTTTTTTTTTTTGAGTAATCTCCAAATTGACTTCCATAGTGGTTGCACTAGTTTACATCTTTATCAACAGTACACTAGAGGTCCTTTCTTCCCACAACCTCACCATTATTTGTTGTTTGTATTCTTTTTTTCTTTTTCTTTTTTTTTGTCAGTCATGGGCTTGAACTCTGTGCTTGGATGCTTTCCCTGTGCTCCTCAGTTCAAGGCAAGCACTCTACTACTTGAGCCACAGCTCCACTTCGGTTTTCAGGTGGTTTATTGGAGATAAGAGACTCACGGACTTTTCTGCCCAGGCTGGCCTTGAACTGTGATCCTCAGATCTCAGCATCCTGAGTAGCTAGGATTATAGGCATGAGCCACTGGTGCCCCGCTGTTGTTTGTATTCTTGATGATGGCCAATCTTACTGGGGTTAGATAGAATCTCAGTATTATTTAAATTTACATATCCCTTATGGATTGAGATGTTGAGCATTCCTTCATGTTTTTATTGGTCATTTTTACTTCTGCTAGGAAATCTATATTTAGCTCCTTTTTCTGTTTGGGAATTGTGTATTTTTAATTTATTTTTAAATTTGTATTTATTGTTTAATTTAATTAATTAAAATTGGGTTTTTTGAGTCCTTGGGGGTTCAGCTTTTGAGCTCTGTATATATTCTGGATATTAGACCCTTGTCTAGCAAAGCTCTTCCCCAATTCTGTAGGAAGGAAGTCTTTTTAGCTTAGTGACTATATCCTCCACTGTCAATGTATTTTTCTTAATTCACTCAAAACTTCTATAAGTTATTATATGCTCATGGCAATTCTATATAGGCAGCCCTTTGACACATGTAGGAGATTTCACTGACAAAGACCATGCCTGCAGCCCCTAAGAAGTTTTTCTGCTCAGGTGTTCTGTGGCTGTTGCATAGTATTCACATCTACAAGCAGATGCCCTGCTGTGTCCAAAGTCATGGCCTGGCCTGAGGGGTGTGTGTGTGTGTGTGTGTGTGTGTGTGTGTGTGTGTGTGTGTGTGTGTGTGTGTGTGTGTGTGTGTGTGTGTGTGTGTGTGTGTGTGTGTGTGTGTGTGTGTGTGTCCGTCCCAGTTCTGGACCTAGAACTTAGGGCTGTGTGTGTGTGTGTGTGTGTGTGTGTGTGTGTGTGTCTGTGTGTGTGTCCGTCCCAGTTCTGGACCTAGAACTTAGGGCCTGGGCACTGCCCATGAGCTTTTATGCTCAAGGCTAGCACTCTACTACTTGAACCACAGCTTCACTTTCAGCTTTTTGGTGGTTAATTGGGACATAAGGGCCTCATGGACTTTCCTGCCTAGGCGGACTTCAAACTGTGATCCTGAGATCTCAACCTCCTGAGTATCCAGGTGTGAGCCATGAGTGCCCGATGGCTTGATGGTTTTATGACTTATTCGTGCATTGAACTCTTTCTAGAGCTCTAAACTTGTCAGTCACTGACCTACAACAACTTATGAGCAAGGAAAAATGATTTTTTTCTAGCAAGTATTATGTGTCAGGCTACAAACCAGGCTCATAATTTTGTATTATCTTTGCATCTTATCCCTCTTAAATCTAACTGCAACCTTTCTAGATGATTTCTATCCAAGGAAATGGAACCCATACTGACTGCAGAGACTATTAAGAGGTGATCTGGTTAAGTCTTCCTGGCGAAGGGTTTGGTTAAATAAAGCCACTGTGTTGCCACAGTGACTGTGTTCCACCTATGCCAGAGCCAGTGTTTCCTGTATGACCTGCAGCCTTTGTAAATGCTGTTCTTACTGATGTAATTTCTTTTCTTTGCCTTAATGTTTAGATTTTTTATCATCACATCAGAAACGTAGATCTTTGTGGGAAGAACCAGATACTTTTCATCACCATCCCTACTTCCAAAAATTCTGCTAAAAAGCAATTATCACAATGAATCTAGGAGAACATATATATATTGTCTGTCTGTGCATGCATGTGTGTTTGTGTGTGCACATATGTGCACACACACATACACGCACACACGTGTGAGCACCCATCCTGGGGCCTGAATGAACTCAGGGCATTGTTCCTGAGCTTTTGCTGGTGAATTGGAGATAAGAGTGCCATGACTTTCCTGCCTGGCTGGTTTCAAACCAGCCTCCTCAGATCTCAGCCTCATAAGTAGCTAAGATGACAGGCATGAGCCCCAGCATTTGGCTAGAGAAAAAAATAATTTTTAAAGTTAGGCAGACCTCTGTTTTTACTCCTGTGTTTTACCTGTGCTTCACTGTGTGATATCCCAAGAGGTGAGGTCATGTGTCCAAAATCAATTATAACACCTAGGAGAAAAAACTGTTCTTGGTCACCAGAGTTCCCCTGGTAATAGAAAAAGAGACAGTGTCTGCAAACATTGTGTGTGTGTGTGTGTGTGTGTGTGTGTGTGTGTGTGTGTGTGTGTATGTGTGTGTATATGTATATATATGCTATATATGTGTGCATATACTATATATAATATATATGTGTACTATACTACATATATATTACATATATGCTATAGTATATATACTATATATAACTATACATATATATGTATGTATAATATATACATATATGTATATAGTACATAAGCATACTAACATATACCTATATATACATATATACACTATGTTGTACACATATGTTTATACATATATAGTACATAAACATATTAATGAATGATTGAAAGTTTAGAGATTGCCAAGGTTTTTAACAAGGCTGGACTCATAATTCTGGGGTTGTGGGAATGTAACAAGAAATTTTTATTACAAAAGTAGCAAGCTTTAGAGACCAAAATATGTATGTGTGTATGTACCTGTGTGTCTGTGTGTGTGTGCTGGCACTGAGGCTTGAACTCAGGGCCTAACACTTGAAGGCTAGCTCTCTACCACTTGAGTCACACCTCTGCTTCTGTTTTTTTGCTGGCTAATTGGAAATAAAAATAATATTACAGATTTTTCTCTTTGGAGGAGATAAGAGTTTCTTGCCCCCCTGACTTATAACATTGGCCCTCAGATCTCAGTCTCCTGATTAGCTAGAATTATAGGTGTGAGCCATTGATGCCCAGATAGAGACTGAAATGTTAAGAGCATCTTTTTTTTTTTTTTTTTTTTTGTCGGTCGTGGGGCTTGAACTCTGGGCCTGGGCGCTGTCCCTCAGCTCTCCAGCTCAAGGCGAGCGCTCTACCACTTGAGCTACAGCGCCACTTCCGGTTTTCTGGTGGTTTATTGGAGATAGGAGTCTCACGGTCTTTCCTGCCCGGGCTGGCTTTGAACCGCGATCCTCAGATCTCAGCCTCCTGAGTAGCTAGGATTACAGGCGTGAGCCACCAGCGCCCAGCTGTTAAGAGCATCTTGTCCTGTAGAGCAGTGAGGACTTTATGAGACTTAGGCACCTAGTGCATATCAGAAAATCTGTTAAGCTCTTTTATCAGAGGCAAGTGCAATGTAAAAGCCATTGCACACAGCAGCTTCTAGCACTTTCTCATTATTCCCCAACTAGATCAGTTCCTGTATTCTGCCTGGCCGATTAGAACCTTCTTCATCCAGCATATTTTCTGCAAGATGAAGTGAAAGCTGTTTCTTGTGACCATTTTTCACCCATCTGTTAGCACCAACTGTTCTTTTGCAGCCTTTTCTATGAGCTTCTACCAGCACTATGACAAACAAATGTGAAGGGTGTGTGTGTGTGTGTGTGTGTGTGTGTGTGTGTGTGTGTGTGTGTGTGTGTGTGCATGCTGGTTCTGGGGATTGAACTCAGCGTCTCAGTGCTATACCTCAGCTTTTTCTGCTCATAACAAGTGTTTTACCACTTGAACCACATCTCCACTTCCAGCTTTTTGGTGGCTAATTGGAGCTAAGAGTCTCATGGACTTTCCTATCTGGACTGTCAGATCTCAGCCCCTTGAGTAGCAAGGATTACAGGTGTGAGCTTCCAGCCTCCAAACTTGAATGCCCTCATCTTATACCACATATGCTGAGGTCAAGAACTAGCAAATAGATTGACTGCTCATGATTATATTCCATTATTTTCTCAAGTGACTGAGGGGTAGGGAGGGGTCTGGAAGAAATAAACCTTGCACAGATGTCTGAATCCCGTAGCTTTATTTTGGGGAGAAAGTGGACAAAAGATGAGTAAGTGTGTAAAGAAGCTTATTTTGATCCAGTAACACATCCCCTGTTCACAGTGTGAAAAAAAAATCTGTTTCCTTACCCTCGAGGAAATGGAGAAGGCAGGCTACATTGTGAGCGCTAAGTGGTGACTCTGGCACCATAGCAACCAGTTGTTTATTTGAAGTGGGTTTTTCCCCCCTCAATGTCTTCTTGATTCTTATTTCTTAATATATCCCTGAATTCAAGCCTTTCCTCAGCCGACACCTCCCACGCCATTTCACCCCATTGACCTCTCTCTCTCCTCCCGGATTTTCCATTCCTATTGCCTGCTCTCATGATACAGAAATGTTTTCCAAATATTATTCTCATTAGCCTCCTTGTTGCTTTTTTGATATCAAACACTATATTTGCTTGATGCCTACTCAGCAAAGCTATTATTCCCATCTTACTTACAATTAAACCCCAATTTAAAGAAAGAAAAAAAATTGCGGTGTGCGTGAGAATTAGTGGTAATTCCATCGAGCAGATACCATAATGATGGAAGAACGATTCTTCTAGACATATATTCATTGGCAAGAGAGACAAAGAGAGGGTTTGTTTTTGTTTTTTGTTTTTGTTTTACTTCAGTTTTTTTCCTTAGTGCCATTCCTGGGGCTTGAACTCAGAGATTGGGTGCTATCCCTGAGCTATTTTTGCTCAAGGCTAGTACTCCACCATCTGAACCATGGCTCTACTTCTGGCTTTTATTTTTATTTTATTTTTTGGTAGTTAAAGAGTCTCATGGACTTTTATCCCACATTGACCCCTGAACCTCAGTCATCAGATCTTAGCCTCCTGAATAGCTAAGGTTACAGGGGTGAGCCACTGGCCATCCTCAGGGCAAGAGAGTACCTGTTAGCTTGGGGTGGTTGTGGTCTCCAGATGAAAGAATAGGAGGTAGATGACAGGATTTCAGCATGCAGTAAAGATTAGGGACACTAAAGAAGCAGCACTTGTTCCGTCTCAGAAAGGCCAGGCATACAGAATCCTGTGGCTTCTGCCATTTTCGCTTGCACATAGGATAATGCAGACATGCACCAGGAGTTGGTGGCTGCCATCATGGTTCCGATGGCAGCCAGTATCTCAGCACACACCACACAGTCCACACTTCCTGAACCTGCCCTTGGCTCCTGCAGGGCTCTGAGGCCCCACAAATTAGTATGTAGAATATGTAGAATTTTAAATAGAGCCTTTCTCTTTCTTTCTTCCTTTCTTCTCTTGTTCCTCTTTTTTTCTTTTCTCCCTCCCTCCCCTTCCTCCCTTCCTCCTTTCCTCCCTCCTTTCCCTTCCTTCCTTCCTTCCTTCCTTCCTTCCTTCCTTCCTTCCTTCCTTCCTTCCTTCCTTGTGTCAGTCCTGGGGCTTGAACTCAGGGCCTGAGTGCTGTCCCTTAGCTGTTTTGCTCAATGCTAGCACTCTACCACATGAACCACATCTCCACTTCCAATTTTTTTGGCAGCTGATTGGAGATAAGAGCCTCATGGACTTTGCTGCCTGGGCTGGCTTCAATCCTCAATCCTCAAATTTCAGCCTCCTAAGTAGCTCCTGATGCCCAGCAAGTCAAGCATTTCTGACCCAAATTGCTGGGGCCTTCTTCACTCTTCTGCCACCAAAACCTTCAGCTCCTCGTCACCTATAGAAGCTGTGAGGCCCTGCCCTCACAGAGGCCACCATATTCCAAATTTTGTCACTAATTTTTCAGTTTTTTAATGATTAAGTCATTGTACAAAGGGGTCACAGTTCTATCCATCAGGTTACAAGTAGAGAGTATCTTGATCAGTATCATCACCCCTTCCTTCATTCTTCTCCACTTCCCTCCCTTCCATCCCATTCTTATTTCTTAGTATTTTTCAAAGTACTCATGTACAACATCATTCCCCCAACTCAGTGCAGTCCTATCACTTTGATTCCTTAAATGCCAGTATGGTAATTATTCCTCTTCTGGAAAGCATCTCTTGATTATTACCCTCTGCTTTCCAGCCTTCCACTCTCCGTCAAGATAAGACGATGCTTGGCTTCATTGGGGCATCACTTAGTTCTGAAATGAGATGCACTGTGCAAACATTTGCATATCCATTTGTACTTCAAGTGGCTGGTATTTCTTATGTGGGAGCAAGAGTCCTTGGGCCTGAGGCCGGTGGTTTACACCTATCATCCTAGCAATTCTGGAGGCTAAGATCTGAGGATCATGGTTCAAAGCCAGACCACACAGGAAAGTCTGTGAGACTCTTACTCTCCAATAAGCTACCAGAAAACCCTGAAGTGGAGCTGTAGTTCAGGTGGTACAGCACTAACCTTGAAAAAGAAGAAGAAAAAAATCCAAGGACAGCACTCAGACCCTGAGTTTAAGCTGCAGGGCTGCCCCCCCCCAAAAAAAAAGAAAGAAAGAAAGAAAAAAAGAGAGAGAGAGAGAGAGAGAAAGAGAGACAGAGACAGAGAGAGAAAGAAAGAAAAGAAAGAAAGAAAGAAAGAAAGAAAGAAAGAAAGAAAGAAAGAAAGAAAGAAAGAAAGAAAGAAAGAAAAAGGAGAGTGTTTATGGGGGGAAATGTCCTATGTATAACTCTTTTTGTGGGGTTGACTACAGTCAATTATTAGTCCTATGTGTAACTCTCTTTGTGAGGTTGACTACAGTCAATTATTAGAAAATGATCTTCATTTACCCTACTCCATATTGGTAGAGCCAAAACGAAGAAATCAGTACACAGCCTTGCATCCAGCCTCAGTGTTAGCTTTCCTCACAAGCTCCTTTCATGCATGGATTCAAAATTCTAGTGCTGGAGCCTCACACCCATAGTCCTGGCTGCCCAGGAGTTTATTTAAAGGTCAACATGAGAAATTTATGATTATAAAATATAAGAAAAATTAAGATCACATGTAAAGAATTTGCAGAAAATTAAAGCCTTTCTTATATCAAATCAAAACAACCACTTTACATATTGTAAGTATTTTTGGATATAATCTATAAAAGTAGTACTCATAGGCAGGCACTTGTGGTTCACACCTGTAATCCTAGTTACCCAGAAATCTAGAGAAGAGCAATTATATGTCAGCTGTAAGCAGAAAAGTCTGAAAGACTCCATTTCCAAAACAATCAGAAAAATCCTGGGCTGGAGGCGTGACTCAAGTGGTAGAGCACCAGCTGAACAAGGAAACTGAGGAAGGGCAAAGGGCTGGGTGCTGGTGCTCATGCCTATAATTCTACTTACTCAGGAGGCTGAGATCTGAGGATTGTGGTCCGAAGCCAGCACAGGCAGGAAAGTCCATGAGACTGGTATTTCCAATTAGCCACCAAAACACTGGAAATAGAGCTATGGCTCAAATCGTACAGGGCTATCCTTGAGCTAAAAAGGTCAGAAACAGCACCCAGGCCCTGAGTTCAAGCCCTAGGACTGACATAAAAAAATTTAGATAGATAGATAGATAGATAGATAGATAGATAGATAGATAGATAGATAGATAGATAGGTAGGTAGGTAGGTAGGTAGGTAGGTAGATAGATAGATAGATAGATAGATAGATAGATAGATAGATAGATAGATAGATAGATAGATAGATAGATAGATAGATATCAGAAAGCCATTCGTCTTCATTAAGTTCATTTTCTCAGGGTTATCTCTTGGATCACTTCCAGATTTAAAAAGCTTAACAACTTTAGTGTTTACCTTAGGTAGCACTCTGTTCTTTCTAATATGTATGAAATTGATCATTCCGATTCATGCTTCCTTGAAAGGAAAAAAAATCCCTGAAGAATTAAGCTGTGTTATTGTTATGAATGCTTACAGTGTATTAGAGTTTATTCCGGCTGGTAATAGGCCTTGAACTCAAGGCCATCCTTACGTTCTCACTTGCCTTTTCCACTCAAGGCTGGTGCTCTACCATTTAAGCCATACCTTCACTTCCGGCCTTTTCTGGTTAATTGGAGATAAGGTACTTACGGGATTTTGTGTCTGAGCTGCTTTGAACTGTGATCCTCAGATCTCATCCTCCTGAATGGTAAGATTCCAGGCATGAACCAGCAGTCCTGGCTTCATGTATTAGTATTTTCACACACAGTTCATTTCCATTTCCTAAAACTCTTCACCATATAGAGTTCAAATGTGAAGTAAAGCTCTTTTTACTCCATTAGGCATGAGGTCAGCTTGACTGTAATATACAGCTGCAAGAGGCTGCACTCTGATCCTATATTTTTTTGTTTTCTGCTCATTTGAGTTGATGGTTTAGGCTACTGTTCAGTTTAAGTCCTGTCTGTGTCAGTATCTGTCAGTAACAGACAATCTGCACTATGTTGTCTTTGAGTTAGGATCTTCACAAGATGAGACCAAACATGACCAACTTTCTTTGTTTCAGCCAATAAGTATGTGATATGTTCTGAGAAGTTTAAAAAAATGCTTTCAGCCACATGCTGATTCAAAAACATTGCTTTCAGCTGGGTGCTGGTGGCTCACACCTGTCATCCTAGCTACTCAAGAGGCTGAGATCTGAGGATCGAGGTTCAAAGCCAGCCCAGGCAGCAAAGTCTGTGAGTCTCTTATCTCCAGTTAACCACCAGAAAACAGATAGTGGGGCTGGGGCTCAAGTGGTAGAACACTTACCTTGAGTTGAAGAGCTCAGGGACAGCTCCCAGGCCAAGAGTTCAAGCCCCACAACCAAGAGAAAAAAAATGCTCTCATACTTTTCTTATTATTTTATTTTTATTTTCCATCATGTTTATTTGCTTATTATTTTTTGAACTTCAAAAGGTTGTACAATTTAACGTGTATGTGTCCAGTGCTTTTGTGTGTGTGTGTGTGTGTATGTGTGTGTGTGCATGTGCGTGTGTATGTGCGTGTACATGTGCACCAGTTGTGGGGTTTGAACTCAGGACCTCAGCACTGTCACTGAGTTTTTTTGCTCAAAGCTAATGCTCTACCACTTGAGCCATGGCTCCTTTTCTGGCATGCTGGTAGCTAACTGGAAATAAGAGTCTCACAGACTTTTCCTGTCCAGTCTGACTTTGAATCCCAATCTACAGATCTCAGCTTCCTGAGTAGCTAGGATTACAGGCATGAACCACCAGGATCAGTCAGTAATAATCACCTTCCTAAACTGCCTGTTAATTGTCCAAAGGGTTTACTTCATAGAGATTCATTTTTGCATATTGTATATAAATATGCATATGTCTTTTTGTGTGTTTAATCATACAGCAGTCTAATATGTATGAATAAACCTGTAATCTGAGCAATGGTGGCTCACACCTGTAGTCCTAGGTACTCAGGAGGCTGGTATCTGAGGATGATGGTTCAAAACCAGTGTGGACAGAAAAGTCCCCATGAGACTCTTATATCCAATTAACCACTCAAAAACTGGAATTGGAGCTATGGCTCAAAGTGGTAGATCGCTAGCCTTGAGCTCAGGGGCAGCGTCCAGGGCCCTAAGTTCAAGCCCAATAACTGACCTAAATACATACATACATACATACATACATACATACATACATACATACGTACAAAATGTGTATTACTCAACCATGAGTATATATTTTAGTTGTTAATGCCCCCACCTTTAAGAGTACCATGTGCCTTGGTGAAACATGATGTCAGTTCTACATTCAGAGAAAGATCCCCTGACTTGAACAACTGGCCTCAAAATATGCCTATGCTCATTGGTAGTAACTGAAAGAACTCTCCAGTGAGAAGATGAGAAAGCCATCATACAATAAAAACCTTTCACTCCTAGGCTGAGCCTCAGAAACACTTAGGAAATGTAAAGCAGAAACAAGGAGAAAATCATTTAAAAAAATGGGACTCATAGCCGGGCACCAATGGCTCACACCTGTAAAGTTAGCTACTCAGGAGACTGAGGTCTGTGGACCACAGTTCAAAGCCATCAAACCAGAAAAGTCAGTGAGACTCTTATCTCCAGTCATCCACCAAAACAAACTGGAAGTGTCACTGTGGCTCGTAGTAGTAGAGGCCTCGCCTTGAGCAACAAAGCAGTACCCAGGCCATGAATGCAAGCCCTAGGATGGTATAAATAAATAAATAAATAAATAAATAAATAAATAAATAAATAAATAAATAAATAAATAAAAGCAATTGCTTCTATTTACTTTTTTTTCATTTGTCCAGTAGCTACTACAGCAGTGAACAAAACAACATCCCAGACACTATTATATGCCCTATGCTTTATTTGCATTATCTCATTTAATGCTTATAACTCCTGGGGCAGTCATCCAGCTGGCAACAAAATATGCCTCACTTAGGAATTGACATTTCAGAAATTCAAAGCCTAATTAAATTGTTGAGGATCTGACAGCTAGGAAGTTTAAGCCTAGGGATTACACTCCTGTTTAACTATCGCTAAGTTTTACACTCTTAATTACTAGGTTTTACTACCTCTAGATCATGAATAACAAAGTAGAATTATGTAATTTATACCTGAAGCCATTAAGAATAAAATCCCATAAATGGTTGGATTTTTGTGTGTATTTTTTGGTGGCTGTTAAATATATGATTTACTTTATTTGGGCATTGATGAGAGTCAGAACAAGTGGAGTCAGTGAGATGTCACAGTAAAATCTATAAGCCATTCAATAAACCATTAAAGCATAGACTTGAAATCATAGAAATTAAATCATAGAACAAAGACTTTCAGGGAACCCTCATCTCCAAACAGGCTGTTAAGGAAACTGAGTTTATGCTATATTTGCTCTCAAGACAATCACTATTTATGAAAACTGAATTATTTCTCCATGCTGAAATTTTCTAATGAATGTTTTAGATCACCATGAAGGATTTTTCATGTGTGCCAGTACCAAGGCTTGATCTTTAGGCCTGGGCACATTCCCTAAGCTTTTTTACTCGAGACTAGCACTCTGTCACTCGAGCCACAGCTTCACATCCAGCTTTTTTGGTGGTTACTTGCGGATAAGAGTCTCCCAGACTCTTCTGCCCAAGCTGGCCTTGAACCTGGTTCCTCAGATTTGAGCCTACTGAGTAGCTAAGATTATAGACATGAGCCACTAGTGCCCACCAGCCATAAAGAATTTTTAAGAGGTTAATTCTGTGGACCTGATGAATAGTCAAAAATGTATTTCTCCCCAAAATTAAACCCACCTCATTGTTTCACTGGGAATGATTTGACTGAATTCCGTAAACACCTCCTAGAGATGTCCTAAATGGCCGCATTCATTTTCATTTGTTTATCATCTGTGTAGAAACACAATGCATAAATCTGAGTTCAGGTGCTGTAGACAGTTCTGCTTAGTAAATGAAACAATACCTGTCCGTGTTTATCCAGATTAACTGTGTTGTTTATTTGCACCTTCAAACATAATGAAGCATAGGTTTCACTAAAAAGATAAACATATATACAAGCTCACATAGGATCAAACCAACATCTATACATATGTAGGATTTGAAGAGGGGAGGAATTAAAAAATATTAGAAGTGAACATGTAATCTTAGCTACTCAAGAGACTGAGATCTAAGAATCATGGTTCAAAGCCAGCTGGAGCAGGAAAGTCTGTGAGATGCTTACCTCCAATTAACCTGCAAAAAAGCCAGAGATAGAACTGTGGTCCAAATGGTAGAGACTACAAACCTCGAACAAAACCAGCTCAAGGACAGCACCCAGGCCCTGAGTTCAAGCCCCTGGACACACACTCCACACACACTCCTTCTCTCTCCTCTTTCTCTGTCTCTGTGTCTCTGTCTCTGTCTCTGTCTCTGTCTCTGTCTCTGTCTCTGTCTCTGTCTCTGTCTCTGTCTCTGTCTCTGTCTCTCTCTCTCTCTCTCTCTCTCTCTCTCTCTCTCTCTCTCTCTCTCTCTCTCTCACACACACACACACACACCATTCTTAATTACACCTGGAGATACCTCACACACATCTGGGGTACAATGATGTCATTCTCTGCAGAACAGCTTTGTGCAATTCTATCTGTATCCTTAAATAGAGCTATTGGAGTATAGTATCCTAACATTCTACTCGAGTGACTTTTACACTTATGATCTTTCTTTACTCTTCCTTTCTGGTCACTAAGCAGTGTTAGCCATTGCTAACATTCTTGATGGTTTCTCTAGGAGAGCATAGACCTGGGAGAGATCATGTTCTCGCTGTGTTACCTGCCGACGGCTGGCAGCATGACCCTGACCGTGATCACGTGCAGGAATCTGAAGGCTATGGACATCACTGGCTCATCAGGTACATACAAGGCTGGCCCATGGGCAAAGGCATAGTCCCAAATCAAATATTCTGGCTATCTAAAATGATACATAACCTAGCCTGACACCAGTGGCTCCTGCCTGTAATCCTAGCTACTCAGGAAGCTAAGATCTGAGGATCACAATTTAAAGCAAGGGCAGGAAAATCCAAGAGACTCATCTCCAGTTAACCAGCAAAAAGCCAGAAGTGGAGCTATGGCTCAAGTAACAGAGAGCTATCCTTAAGCAAAAAAATATCTCAGCTACAGTGCCCAGATACCAAGTTTAAGCCCCAGGACCAACATATATTTCATATATATATATATATGTATATATATTCACATATATTATATATATGTTTGATATAGGTATTTCATATATATATGTATATATGTATACATATGTACATACATATATATTATATATATATATATATACATACAGTTAATTTGTCTGTACAATAAAATTAGAAAAAGCAATTACAACTTAAAAAGCAATTACGAATTCCAAATCACCTCTTTAAAGATGACTACCAGGGTGACACTGTCCAAAAAGAGTTGTACTCATTACTTGACATATGCAGTGGTAACCCCTCTAAACAGCATCTTAATAATAACAATAAAATTAGTTTTGAAAAATGACTACCAAAGAGGTTGACTTTGAACTTGGGTTCTCAGTTTGCTTTCAATATTAATCTAGTTTTTTTTTTTGGGGGGGGGGAGTTCAGTCGTGGGGCCTGAACTCTGGGCCTGGGCGCTGTCCCTCAGCTCTTCAGCTCAAGGCTAGCGCTCTACCACTTGAGCCACAGTGCCACTTCCAGCTTTTTTCTTTTTGCTTATGTGGTGCTAAGGAATTGAACCCAGGGCCTCAGGCATGCAAGGCAAGCGCTCTACCACTGAGCCACCTTCCCAGCCCCTATTAATCTAGTTTTATATTTAAAAAAAAAACACCTGATGTATCACTGCTGTTCTGCTTTGGCCTGATTAGTTGTAAGGGGAGATTCGTAGATTTTGTGTTGTGATAGGAAGACTTAATTACATTGAACTTATTTCCTTCACTATTGGCAGAAAAACCATGTTCGAACACCACCAATTGCGTTCATATTCTTGTCACTTTTTCACCTCAGAATTTGGGTGTCTGTAGGGACTGCAAGAAACAGTAAGATAAAATAATGAAATAATACTTTATCTGACTAAAGTAAAGGAGGAGACTACAATGCTTGATAAGAAATGTACTCATTTATCTTGCCCATGTAATTGTAACCCCTCTGTACAGTGTTTTCACAATTAAAAAAATAAAAAAAATACTTTATAAGGTTCTTTTTGGGGGCTAGGGGCTAGTATTGGGGCTTGACCTCAGGGCATTGCATTCTCCCATAGGTTTTTCACTGAAGGCTGGTGTTCTACCATTTGAGCCACACTTCCACTTCTGACTTTTTGCTGGTTAATTGGAGATAGGAGTCTCATGGACTTTTCCAATCATGGTCCTCATCTTTCAGGCTTCTGAGTAGCTAGCATTCTAAGGGTAAGCTACCGGCACCCTTTCTTGGAGGAAATGTTTCTTGTGTTAACTTTGTTAGAGGGAAAGCCACAGATTGTTCTGTGACTTCCTTTTTAAAGTCATTGCAGTTCTGGGGGATTATGTATAAGTTAATATGTGAATGTGGCACAGATTTGCAGATGAAATATGATAAAAGACAAACAAGGAAATCAGAATTTTTGAATTTAAAAAATATGAGTAACGGAGATACAGTTGAAGAAGACATTGGAAAGGAGAATCTGTAACTCTGGTATTCTTTAGAACTAAAAAATTTACATTACAAAAAGCATAATGGAGCTCTTAAGTTCTATGGAAAGAACCACAAGGCACAAAAATGAATGTGTGTTGTGTCATGCTTACTTTTGTGCAAAAATGGAGACAGACATTTAGACCATAAATTTATATTACTAATATTTGCATACAGAAATAATGGAAGCCAGGCATCAGTGACTCGCCTGTAATCCTAGCTCCTAGGGAGGCTGAGTTCTGAGGATCGCTGTTTGAACCCAGCCTGGGTAGGAAAGTCCAAGAGACTCTGATCTCCAGTTAACCACCAGAAAACTAGAAATGGAGCTGTGTGGCTCAAAGTGGTAGAGCGCTAGCCTTGTGCACAAAAGCTCATAACTTGAACCACTGCTCCATTTCAAGCTTTTTATTTGGTTGTTATCTGGAAAGAAGAGTCTCACAAACTTTTCTGCCTCAGCTGGCTTTGAACCATGATCCTCAGATCTGCTATAGAGATAAAAGTTTAAAAAAAAAAAAACAAGAATCTTCCACATTTACATTTCTGGAAAAATAAAAATCTTGGGCAAAGATATATTGAGGAACGTTGAGGTAAACAGCGTCATCTTCCAATTATTATTTATGCTCCTCTTTGTCCACCTCTTCCCAACGTTCCCAAAGAGATCAAATTTTAGACAAGCCAACAGTACTTAGATTGAGGATCAAGGTTTGAAGCCATCCTCGGCAAGAATGTTTATGAGACTCTTACCTCCAATGAACCATCAAAAAGCCAGATGTGGAGCTGTGGCTCATGTGGTAGAGCACCAGGCTTGAATGCAAAAACTAAGGGACAGCACCCAGGTCCTGAATTCAAGCCCTAGTACTGTGCACACGCATATACACACACATTAGTCAACTAAATTTTTTTCTCTCCAAGTGGCATCATATAGACATTGTGTTATCAGAGTCTTCCTTGAGTTCATCTGAAAAATAAATATTTTATCATATACTCTTGTATATCTAATAAAATATTCATGGGGTCATTTCTTCTATATAAATTCATTGGTAACTCAAGCACTAATATTGTAACTAAAATTATATTTCTTTTTGTGTGTGCCCTCCTGGGTCTTGAACTTCAGGCCTAGGCACTGTCCCTGAGCTCTTTTGCTCAAGGCTACCACTCTACCACTCGAGTCACAGCTCCACTTCCAGCTTTTTTTGATGGTTAATTGGAGATAAAAGTCTTGTGGACTTTGCTGCCCAGGCTGGCTTTGAACTGCAAACCTCAGAACTCAGCCTCCTGGGTAGCTAGGATGATAGGTGTGAGTCACTGGCACCCAACTAAAAATACACTTCTAACTTTAGTATGTTATCCAGCAGTGAAAGAAAATGTCAAGTATGATGAAGCAATTCAATATCTGCATCTAGAACTAATGTTGCTAAGTCGTTCACAGAATTTTAGTTTGCTTATTCTAAATCAGTCTGAAGTAAAATAAGCTTAACTATTGTTTTTATTTATTGGCATTCCCTAAGTTAATTCAAATCAAAGGACCAGGGTAAGCAACAACAACAACAACAACAATAACTGTATTTCAGTGCTAGAGTAACTCTTGATACCTTGATACACTGATATGTTGTCTCTCCTGAGCTAAAAGCAGATAAACTTGAGTGCTCATAACACCTATTATAACTTCTCAGACAACTGAGATCTGGAAGATTTCAAGTGTGTGTGTGTTTGTGTGTGTGTGTGTGTGTCTGTCTGTCTGTCTGTGTGTCTATGTCTGTGTGTCTGTCTGTCTGTCTGTCTGTATGTCTGTGAGTCTGTGTATCTGTGTCTGTGTCTTTGCGTGTCTGAATGTATGCACTGTCCCTAAGCTTTTTGTTTGTTTGTTTTATTTTTTTTACTCAAGACTGGTGTTTTACCACTTAAGCTCCACTTCCAGCTTTTTGGTGGTTACCTGGAGATGAGAGTCTCAGAGACTTTCTCCCCTGGGCTGGCTTTGAACTTGGATCCTCAGGTCTCGGCCTCTTGAATAACTAGGGTTCCAGATGTGAGCTACCAGCACCTGACTGGGGGATTTGGGAATTTTTTTCATACTTTTTTATTGCAAAAATGCTGTGCAGAGGGGTTACAGTCACAGGAACAAAGTAATGAGTACATTTCCTATTAAGCATTGTTGACTCCGCCTTTGTTTTCCTCCTGGATTTGGGAATTTTTGAAGCCATCTCATCTGGGCAAGAAGATCTGAGACTTCAGCTCCAAAATGCTGAACTGGATGTGTGGCTGAAGTGGTAGAGCGCCAGCCAGCCATGAACAAAAAAACCAACATGAATATGTTCTATCCGCGGTGCTCAACCCCTTTACCCCCGCCAAAAAACCAACAGTGATATCAGACTCATTATGTTTTTATTTACCCCCTGGTAAATGGCTTACCTTTCAATATGTCTTAGTGAATCCATTACCCCTGAGTAAGTCCTGTGAATTGAAAGCTATCATGTGGCATGCATTACATCTGTTAAAAATAACGTGAAGTTCAATAGTTCAGGTTATTCTCCCTCAGACTGATTTAGAATAAGCAAACTAAAATTTGTGAAAGACTTAGCAACGTTAGTTCTAGATGCGCATATTGAATAACTACATCATGCTTGAAATTTTCTTTCACTGCTGGATAATCTACTAAAGTTAGGAATGTAATTTTAGTTGGGTGCCAGTGACTCACACCTCTCATCCTAGCTACCCAGGAGGCTGAGTTCTGATGATTGCAGTTCAAAGCCAGCCTGGGCAAAAGTCCATGAGACTCTTATCTCCAAATGTTTCTTTTGCTTCATGGCCATACTTTTAGCTGAATGGAAGTACCTTCCTATTCCTAGATCCTTATGTCAAAGTATCTCTGATGTGTGAAGGCCAGAGACGCAAAAAGAGGAAAACAACGACCAAAAAAAACCACTCTGAACCCTGTGTACAACGAGGCTATTATTTTTGACAACCCGCTAGAGAATGTGGACCAGGTCAGCATCTCCATTGCTGTCATGGATTATGACAGGTAAGCAGGGGCTCCGCTCAGCACACAGTAGCCATGTCAGTAATGCAGAGGCCAAAGATAGCTCTGTAGGCTATTTCCTGCTGCAATCACTTCATGTAAAGAGAAGGAGGGGAAAACGCTCATTCAAAACTCATCAGTTGTAGTCAGACACTGCTGGAGAGCCCAGGCATGTAATCCTTGCTACTCAGGAGGCTGAGATCTGAAGATCCTGGTTTAAACCCAGACCGGGTAGGTAAGCCTATGAGATTCTTAGCTCAAATGAACCAGCATAATGCTGGAACTAGAGCTGTGGCCCAAGTGGTGTTGTTCTAGCGGCCTTGGGCACAAGAAGCTCAGGAAGGCATCCAGTCCCTAAGTTCAAGCCCCAGGACCAGCACACACACAGGAAAATTATTTCTAAAACCTGTTCAGTTTTAGGAATGAATAACAGGAAGAAATTAATCAATGGTCTAAAACCATCACCAAAGTCCCCTCAGAGATGTCCATCCAAATAACCCTGAAGAGATTGGATACTGGGCAGCAATAAGAAAGATCACAGTTGGAGATGAGCTGGGGTAAAAAATTCCCAAGAATCCATTTTTGGCTTGGTACAGTAGCTCATGCCTGTAAACCCAGCAGATGGGAGGACCAAGACTAGCCCCAGACAAATAAACCAAACTCTTATCTGAAAATAACCTACAAGCAAAAATGACTAAAGGTATAACCATGCGGCAGTACACCTGCTTATCAAGTACAAGGTGCTGAGTTCAAACCCCAGAACTTCCAAAACAAGGAAAAATAATGCAGAAGCTCCTTAAATTACATCCCATCTGAGGAAGCAGCTTATCACATGTACTCTGTGTGTGTGTGGGGGGGGGGGGTGGGTGGGTGTGGGTGTGGGTGTGGGTGTAGTACTAGAGCATGAACTCAGAGCTTGAACTGTCCTAGAGCCTTTGTGTTCAAGGCTGTTGCTCTACCACTCAAGCTCAGGCTGGCTTTGAACTGTGATTCTCAGATCTCAGCCTCCTGCATAGTTGGGATCCCTGGCTCAAATGCACTTTTGAGTCAACTGCCTAATTTCTGATTCAGATCGTCTTCTACCTCTTGCACAGTATATAAATCTAACCAGGTCTTAACTCTCTAGGTATTTCATTTCTTTATCAGTAAAATGAGATGGTGATGAGGATGATGATGTTGGTGATTATGATAATGATGATATGATGATAATGAAGGTCATGATGATAATGATGATGGTGATGATAATGATTGTAACGAAGATGATAATGATGATATGATGATGATGATGATGATGATGATGATGATGATGATGATGATGATGATGATGATAATGATGGCTGTAATAATGATGGTGATGATGTATGGTGTATAGTGTACACCGTTATATGTTATAGACTGTGATAGACAATTTGCTCCAGGAAAGTTAGAATGAACTTGTGACTTTAAATGAGCACCATTATTCCACAATACTGTGAAATTTAAAAAAAAAGAACCTCAGGGAAGGTAGGGAAGGAAGGGGAAGGGATGGTAGGGCAAAAACAATGAAGGGGGTAACAATGCTCAATAGGAAGTGTACTCATTACCTTGCTCATGTAACTGTAACCCTCTGTATAGTATCTTTACAATAAAAAATTTAAAAGAATAATGATGGTGATGGTGATGATGGTAATAATGATGATGGTGATGGTGATAATGGTAATAATGATGATGATGAAGGTGATGATGATAATATGATGGTGATGATAATGATGGTTGTAATTGTGATGGTGATGATGACAATGATGATGTTCATGGCATGAGAGAGGGACTAATAGGGACAGAGCATTGAAGTTTCTTAGGTTTTCTGGTAGCCTATAAGCTCCAAGTGGTAGCTGTTCTTGTTGTTTGACTTTTCATTGTGAAGACAGGGAGTGAGCAGGGAACAGGAGGGTCACTGGAGAGCCTGTGGTCCACTGTAGTTAGTGCGGGGGTGGGGGGGGGGGAAGGAGGCTTAATTTACACCACTTAAATTGGGTAGAAAGAGCCGGGGGCTCATGGCTCATGCCTGTAACTCTGCTACTTAGGACACAGATCTGAGGCTAAAGGTTCACAACCAGCCCAAGCGAGAAATCCATGAAACTCTGATCTCCAGTCAACAAGCAAAAAGCCAAAAGTGGAGCTGTGGCTCAAGTTATAAGTAGTGTGCTAGCCTTGAGCAGAAAAGTCCGGATATCCTGGCCTTGAATTCAAGCCAGGCCAGCAGCCAAAAACTAAAAAATTGATCAAACAAACAAACAAAACCCCAAAGGATAGAAAGGCTTGCAAGACAGAAATGCATACATCAAAGTTCCAAAGCATTGCTTATTCACACAGTCATTACTACTTCTTATTTTTATGATTAAAGTCTTTACTTACTGTGTTCAAACCCTCAGAGGGTTTGACTGTGTTTCTTATAGAAATTCATCTGGGGTTGTTGATTGTTTGATATTGTTGACTTGATTTGTACTTATGTCGGTTCACATGCCCCTCCTCTCGAAGACCCAAGATACACTGTGCTTCCCACACAGGCCATAACTATGGTGACGTTTAACCTTTAAGTTGAGCAGAGGAAGGAGGTACCGATAACCATAACTAAATAAAACAACCACAGAGCTGGGCGCCGGTGGCTCAAGCCTGTAATCCTAGCTACTCAGGAGGCTGAGATCTGAGGATCGCAGTTCAAAGCCAGCCCGGGCAGGAAAGACCATGAGACTCCTATCTCCAATAAACCACTAGAAAACCGGAAGTGGCGCTGTAGCTCAAGTGGTAGAGCTCTTGCCTTGAGCTGAAGAGCGGAGGGACAGTGCCCAAGCCCAGGGTTCAAGCCCCAGGACTGACAAAAATCAATCAATCAATCAATCACAATGATTTACTGAATTAACAGTTATTTAAGAACTAGGTGCTAGGAACTCACACCTATGTTCTTAGCTAGGAGACTGAAATCTGAGGATCATGATTCAAAGCCATCCCAGGCAGGAAAGTCTGTGAGTCTCTTATCTCCAAGGAACCACCAAAAAGCCAGTTGAGGAGCTGTGGCTCAAGTGGTAGAGCACTAGCCTTGAGCAAAAGAGCTAAACCAAATCAAGTGAATGTGATGCCCTGAGTTCAAACCCCAGTACTACCAATTTTTTTTTCAATTTTTGAATAATTACTGGAATTTTCCATATGATAATTTTAAAACAGAACTGACTATAGGTAAACATGCACAAGTTGAAACCATGAGTAAGGGAAATGATTGTAATTTATAAAATCACACCACCTAGTGTGTCAGTGCTATGTTTAAAATGTTACTACGAGATCTAAAATACCCTGGGACATGATGAATAATACAAGACTCCAGGCATTCACACACAGCCAGACCACAGGAAGAAAAGCACAAAAGCACAAGGCCTCTGCGCCTCTGATTATATAAAATAATATTCATCTAAACGAGCTCCAAGATTTCTTTCTTTGTCACTATTCTTTTCTTTTTCTTTTTTCTCCTTTATTAATTTGTCTTTGGGAGGGCAAAGAGTGCACAGAGCAAAGGGTAAACAAATGCGGCCTCCGTCCTCACTGGAAAATGAGCTATACAACTTGTAGGTGGGGATGGGCAAGGGAAGGGGTGACACTGTCCAAAAAGAAATGTACTCATTACCTGAATTATGTAACTGTAACTCCTCTGTTTTTAGCATTTTCAAATAGAAAAAAAACTTTTAAGAATGTTATTACGATGTGTGAAGAGCTTCCACTGACCTTGAATGCTGGAGATGAAATGTAATATTCTCCGCATGGCAGGGTGGGGCACAATGAGGTGATTGGCGTGTGCAGAACTGGGCTGGACGCCCAGGGTCTGGGCCGAAACCACTGGAATGAGATGCTGGCCTAGCACCGCAAGCCCATTACCCACTGGCACCCCTTGTTGGAGGTAAGCCAGAGACTTGCTGGCCTCCACTGCGGTGGTTAGCACTTTCCTTAAATAGATTGACCTGTTAACCCTCACCTGATGCTTGATTTATTCACAGCCTCTGACATCTAGCTTGCTGTGTGCTGTGTGTCTGGGGGATCATAAAACCCCCAGAGTTTCTAGACTTCATGCACAGTAAGTACACAATGCTGCAAGTCTACCTATTTTCCTTTCCTCCTTCCTCCCTCCCTCCCCTTCCTTCCTTTCTTCCCCTCTCCTTCCTTCCCTCCTTCCCTCCCTCCTTCTCTCTCTCCCGCCTTCTTTCCTTCCTTCCTTCCTTCCTTCCTTCCTTCCTTCCTTCCCTTCCTTCCTTTTTCCCTCCCTCCTTCCCTTATCTCCTCCCTCCCTCCCTCTCTTCTCTCCTCCCTCGTTCCCTCTTTCCTTCCTTTCCTTTCTTTCTCTCTTCATGTGTGCTCGTTCTGGAGTTGAACTCAGGGCTTGGACACTGCCCCTGAGCCTCTTTTTTTGCTCAAAGCTAGTGCTCTATCACTTGAACCACAGCTCCACTTCTGGCTTTTTGTTTGTTGATTGGAGATAAGTGTCCCACAGACTTTCCTGCTTAGGCTAGCTTTGAACCTTTTACCTCAGATCTGTCTCCTGAGACGCTAAGATTGCAAGTATGAGCCATGGGTACCTGGCTTTATTTCCTTTCATTTTGTACAGTCTAAAATTTTACATCAGTGAGTCCTGAGCAAGCTTGTATGTTTATTAGTGGCTGGAA
This sequence comes from Dipodomys merriami, assembly GCF_024711535.1. Taxonomy (NCBI): domain Eukaryota; kingdom Metazoa; phylum Chordata; class Mammalia; order Rodentia; family Heteromyidae; genus Dipodomys; species Dipodomys merriami. The sequence continues at coordinate 3,791,953 of NW_027202271.1, read as the reverse complement.
GTGGAATTTTGTGGAATAATCACCTTACCTAAAGTCAGCTTCACTTTACCAATGCTTTAGTACTGCCATGAGGATTTACTCCAGCTCACAACCAGCTGATGTCCGGCCTGCTGGTTCCATCCTTCTCCTTCCCTCCCTCCCTCCCCATCTCTTTTCCTCTTTCTCCCTCTCCTACTTCCCTCCATTCCTCTCCTTCCCTCCCCTCTCCTTTCCCCTCTCCCCTCTTCTCTTTTCCTCATCTCTTCTCTTCTCCCCTCCACTCCTCTCCTCTCCCCTCCCTCTTCTCTCTCTTATCTCCCTCCTCCTCTCTCTTCTCTCTCTTCTCCCCTCACCTTTCCCCTCCTTTCTTCTCTCCCATTCCTTCTCCCCCTCTCCTTCCTTGTTTCTCTCCCCTCCCCTTCCTTTCCCTCTCCCCTTCTCTGTCCCTCCTTTCTCTTCCCCTCTTCTTTCCTCTCCAGTCTTCTTCCTTTCCTCTTATTTCCTTCTTTCCTTTTATTTTTTTTGAGAGAGTGTCCTTAAAGAGAGGTACAGTCACCTAATCCAACTTGTGTACTGGAAGGGACAAATATATCTCCGCTTCCCTCCCACCACCACCAAACCCTCTGGTAAAGTAGAGCACAGGAGCTATCAGCCTGCCTGAGCATAAGTCCTTCTGTGTGTCTGTATATTGTAAATCCTTGGGCAAGTTACATGAATCTCTATACATTCCTCCTATCACCCTGGGCTAGAAGTAAATCAAATCAATGGGAATATTGCATGCTTTGCACATGGAGTACAATATTAGCACTTGCCATCACAGTATTATAACTCATGATAATGACTATTAACCTCTATATTAAACAGAGGTGGTTATGAACATCCATTTTCTGTCAGGCCTTTTGTTTCTGGAGCTCACATCTGCCTCTGGTCTTCTGAAGGTGGCATGGGTTGAATGACTTTCTTTCTAATCTCTTGATCTTCTGCAAAGTTGCAAATAAATAATGCATATGAATGGATTTATTGTATAGTAATGTAATGCAAGCTCACAAAAACATATGTAGTAGATGAAGAGCAAACCTATTTCAATTTAAAAAAACAATAGGTGTAATAGCCATAGAGCAAATAAATGTATCAGCTCTCTTTCTAAGGATAAGACTCTGCTTCTTGCTTTGAACTACAGTTCAAAAGGAAGCAACACTTACTAAGTGTAGTACTTTTCCTACACTGAATCATTTATTCTGAAATTATTATCTTCCAATTACCTGGCCGGGCAACCAGTTTTGACAGTCAAGGGTCCTGCTCTTCTCCCAAACCACCACCTACGCCCTAATTCTTCAAAACATATGGCCTTTATGAGGACCTACAATCCAGTGCTTATTGAATTAGGAAAAAAAAGTACAACTGGAAGGTTTGATTTCTTCATTTCAAAAATACCCATGGTAATAAAAAAACTTGATGTGCATTGTTTTTCATTTACCTTATTGTCTTGAATATCTAAAGACATTTTACTTGAATACAAATAGTCCTTTGTTACATCAGGCATTTGGCCCTCAAGTCACATGCCTGGTTAGCAGTGTTTCAATACGTTGTAACTCTTTGCATCAGCAAAGATACTGTGTTTTTTAAAAAACAAAAGAATCCCTGTGTATCTAAACTTAAGATAGTGTCTGCTGCTATTGCACAAAGTAGCACATTTTATATTTGTATGGTTTTACTCTTGTTACAACTGTGTTTGTTAATGATTATGCACAAGGTTCTATATTGATGGACTTCTTTTTGGTGATGGACTTCTTTTTGGTGATGCTGGGGAAACCTAGAGCCTCAAGCATTCCAGGCAAATTTTCTACCACTGAACTACATCCCAACCTCCTTTGATGGACATTCTAATCTTAACTTATGTAGCATCAAGTCTTTGCACACTCAAACTAATGTTTCCTACTTGATAATAGCATTTTTTTCTTTCATTCTGAGCAAATACTTTTCTTGGTGAAGTTTGGCTCTGCCAAACTAACCAAACAAATAAAACATAAAAAACAACTTTGTCAAGCTTCCTGCAGAGAAAGCTGTACATGGAATCAATTTTTGAATATCAATATAAGAATGTCATGTAGTAGCTGGAGAAAAAAATGGAAGTTGAGCCATTTGGGCTACTGTTTTATAATATTGTACTGCCGATGTTGATTTAAACATTTGTTGTGTTGTGTGACTGGTATTTTCTTTCCCCCAAGGGTCATAGGGACTACTATTTAAGTAGAATAAGAAATGTATTTTTTCCTCAGTGTTTCTAAGGTTCTCAAAGCCTGTGACACATGTTCTTTTGTGTTTTGAGGCTCTCCTACAGATCTTGTGTTTCTGATTGATCACACTTAGCAGACACCAAAGGTCCAATTAAATGTCTTGTGTTCACCGTCTTTTTACATTATACTCTGTGATGACAAAGTTTCAAACCAATCAGGAGCCTTTTAGTGGAACTGGATTATTTTCTTAAAGAGCAACCTTTTTGTTCAGCCAGCTGTGCATATAAACCATTAATGATACAACTTCCACATTTAATAAAAATGTGCAAATCAATTCTAAAGGCACAGACCTCCAGTCCTTTCATGAAAGGAATTTTCCTTCAAAAGGATCAAGGAAGCCAGATGCTGGCAGTTCAGTCCTGTAGTCCTAGCTACACTGGACACTGAGAACTGAGGATCAAAGTTCAAAGCCAAAGATGGTTGGCTTTGTGAGACTTCTGTGAGATTCTTATCTCCAGGTAAATACCCCCAAAGCCAGAAATGGAGCTATGGCTCAAATGGTAGAGCATTAATCTTTAGCACAAAAGCTTAAGGACAGTGCCTAGGCTCTGAGTTCAAGCCCCAGTATTGACAGAAAAAAAAAAGGATCAAGAGTAAGTGTCAGGCTACTAGATGTAAAAGCTATGCAATGTTTTTACAAGACAGAACTTCCTTTTCCTTTTCATCCAGATCTACTTTTTACTTTCTTATGTCTCATTGGAAAGTGTCTGTATTGAATTATTCCACCGTTACTTTTGAGATGTCCATATTTCAATTTTATTCTAAACTAGAAAGATTTTTTAGAGCAACAACATTTATACCTGGAGCATAAAACAAATTTATCAGGATGAGAAACTTTTTATCATGAATTATGAAAATTTTATTCTCACAAAATCCCTTATTTATAAATATTTAAAAAATACTTTTAAAAGCCTTGGGATTTTGTTTGCTGGAATCTCCTAAGAAAAGAAATGCTGTTAATTAAATTGTAAATATTTCACACATTAGTATTTTAATAGCAAAGAATACTGCAAAAAATTTTCCAAAAATTCTTGTGCTATCCTAATGCAAGTAGTATTATTTTGAGAATAGAATTCTAATTGAAAATAATAGGATAAACCAGACTGAAAACCCTTGGCTACCTTCTCAAGCCTAGAAAACCATTTGTTAGAGACTGAAGGACGGAAGATGATAATTTTGGATCTTTGTTTTATTGGGAAATAAACTTTGTCAAATGAAAATTGAAAACTCTTAAATCTATTGACTTTTTGAGAGGTAATTAGTTGTAGCCAGTGTAAACTTGCAACTACATTTTCTAAGCCAATATAGTATATACTTTTGCTTGTAATTCTATTTTGTGCATTTATTCATCCTTCAAACATTGAATTTTTCTTGATTTCCTAAGGAGGAAAAAAACACTTCTTAGGATGAAAACTATCAGCTACTCAGGAGGTTTTAATACGAGGATTGACATTAAAATACATTCTTTTATGTTAATTTTTGGAAATTAAAAAATATATTTTCCCCCTAGGGGTTAGTTAGAGTTAACTTAAAATCTCAGAGTATGTGGTTAATTCTGTAAAAGAAATTAGGTGAAAGAATTGACAACTCATGTTTTCTGTAACACAGGAGAGAAATGTACCCCACTGATTGCTAAAGCAGATCATGAACAAAGATAGCTCATTTGAAGAAACTGTGATCCCACCATTTTGAAACAGCATCCCTTTGTTCTGCACAGCCATACATGGAACTTACCTCTTCCTGCTCATGACTGAAGAAATATTTTTCATTCCAGCATTTAAAATAGAGTCTCATGTTAAAAATCTCCACTGCTAATTTCTGTATGCCACATTTTAATAGCAGGATTGACATAATATGAAGTTATAGAGATTAGGTATATAACAAATACCTAATCTCAGGGATTCATTGCTAAAATAGAGGTCCACAAAAAGGACCAAGTGTTGATTCATTAAGCATAACTACACTGAGGTTCTTTTGTATTTCTTTTTTCATTGCTTTGTGATCATTGCTTTATTGGTTTCAACTGATTCACCAACCACCAATAAGGGAAATGGGTAAATCAAACATGGAAATGATCAGAAATGTTTGCAGAGGACATAAGTTCATCACAAAATCCATTGATATGTTTTTTTCCCCTCTCACCTATTTCTTATACTTGATCTTAGCCAAAAGGTGGATATGTGATCATTGTTTTTCTAATAATATTTTCCTTGGCCATTTGAAACTTCATGATCAAGGCCAGCCTGTGTCTCTACCACCTTACTGAATGTCCAAGCACATTCAAAGATTGTCAGGACTAATGCCAGAGAGATACTAACTGAATGAAGAGCCAAACATACACTTTGTGCACAATGTTTTTTGTTCAGTTGTGCATGTTACTGCAGGGAAATCACAAATGATCAATTCTGACTCAGGTTTTATATTAAAACAAATATATTAGAACTGAATTGATGATGATGTCTCATTGACATTCACAATGACATGAATTATCCTCCTAGAGTGTTTATTAGTTTAAAATTTTGCAGCCTCCATTAATAGCTGTCAATCTCTTGGAACTTTCATCGAATGGCTCGTTATTTCACAAGGAGGGGGTAAAAAAGTCAACCATCTATGCCTATGTCACCTTTACTATCCAAAAAAAGAAAATATGATTTATTTCAGAAGTAGTTCTCTCATAAGCCAGTGACACAAGATGTTAGCCTTGACCACAGGACAATCGCTTTTCCTTTTCACAAAGACACTTGGATAATGTTGAAGAACACATGTTTATGGAAAGGGTTGAAGTGATATTCATATTACTTTCATTGTGATTAGAACCAGGCAGTTTACTTACTTGATAATTAAAAGAGAAAACTAAAGGAGCTAGGTGCTGATGCTGCACTCCTGCCTGTAAGGCTAGCTACTCAGGAGGCTGAGATCTAAGGATCACAGTTCAAAGCCAGTTGGGGCAGGAAAGTTCATGAGACTCTTATCTCCAGTTAATCAGCAAAACCCCATATGTGGAGGTGTGGCTCAAGGAGTAGAGCTCTGCTTTGAGTGAGAAAGACAAGCAAGAGGCAAGGCTTATTTGTGGTCAACACCAGCACAAGATAGAGAATGCGTGAGACAGAGACAGAGAGATAAAGAGAAAGCGACTAAGATTCTATGGTTGGTAAGGATTTAAGGTCATTTGACCTGTAGTAAATCTAAACTAAAGATGGAGATCTTTCTTTCCAAATCTTGTAGCTACTTGAGTTGTCTGAAATACTTTAATTATTCTTAACAACACTTTTTAGGCTACAACTAGATTGTTGTTGAGAAGTGATTCTGGGGAGCGGGGGGGGAGTAAAAGAACATGAAGATAATGTAATTAAATGCTAACTAAGTAAGAGTGTTACATGTATGGAAATAAAAATATTGAGATCCAAAATCAATAAGTTTCAGGGGACAGTTTATCCCCTAACATTGTCCAATAAGCACCCCATGAGACATCATGTAATAGTTACTCAATGACTCAACTCAGGACATGATTCTTCTGAACTTGTAGGAAGAGCCTATTATTCAGGAACAAATAGTGAGTCTAGTATTTTAAAATGGGATTCAGAGCCAATGAAACAGAATGCTATTTTCTATATGATATTCAGTGATAGATTTTTAGCTAAGAATTTTCTTTCAGGGGCTGGGAAGGTGGCTCAGTGGTAGAGCACTTGCCTTGCATGCTTGAGGCCCTGGGTTCGATTCCTCAGTACCACATAAGCAAAAAGAAAAAAGCTGGAAGTGGCGCTGTGGCTCAAGTTGTAGAGCACTAGCCTTGAGCTTAAGAGCTGAGGGACAGCGCCCAGGCCCAGAGTTCAGGCCCCACGACCAGACCCCCAAAAAAAAAAAAAAAAAAAAAAGAATTTTCTTTCAGTAAAAGACTTCTATATTTGTAGAATATTTTGTTAATTAAGGTAAATAGTAATTTGAACAAAGATTTATTGATACTTCTTTGTCATCTGCCCTTAGTAATGGATCGAAAAGACTTTTTTGAACAGTGGCATTTAAACATTTAATTCAAATGTATTCCCATTACAGTAAAAAAAAAAAAATATATATATATATATATATTTTCCTTTTCACCATGCTCATCATGGAAATAAGAAAGCAATGTTTGATTTGGGTACATGACAACATCCTGGAACAGGATTAAATAGACTAAAGCATGCTGGGTGCCAAGGGCTCTTGCCTATAATCCTGGCTACTTAGGTGGCTCAGATCTGAGGATCTGGGGATCACAGTTCAAAGCCAGTCCTGGCAAGAAAGTCTCTGAGACTCTTAACTCCAATTAACCTCTAAAAAGCCAGAAGTGGAGCTGTGGCTCAAGTGGTAGATCACTAGCCTTGAGCAAAAAAAGCTTATGGACAAAGCCCAGGCCCTGAGTTCAAGCCCCAGGACTGGCACACAAAAAAGTGCATACTTTATTCTATTTATAATCCAAGTAGATATTTCTTATGTTTTCTTACAAGTTGCTTCCTTAAAAAATCTCCTCTGAGCTTTTCATGATTACAGAAATATCCACTGTAAAAAGATTCACAAAATTTTATCACTGCAGATCACTGTACTATTCTAATATCCAAAATGTTTGCATTTACATTTTATTTCATAAACAAAAGCCTAATACCCTGAGCTGTACACTAGTGGCTCAGACAGAAATTCTAGCTACTCAGGAGGCTGAGACCTGAGGATCACAGCTCAAATCAGCCTGGATAGGAAAGTCCATGAGACTCTTGTCTACAAGTAACCACCAGAAAATCAGAAGTGGAGCTGTGGCTCAAGAGGTAGAGTCTTGAGCAAAAATTAGCTCTGTGTATAGCACTTAAGCCCTGAGTTCAAACTCCAGGATTGGCACAAAAAAAATTTAAAAACTCTTTAACACTCAAGTTGGTGCCCTTAAGATTACCTCGACTTACTGACTATTCCCAAGGAGAAACTGCAGAGTTCAGTGAGAGGAATTCTTCATTTCTAAATAAAGAAATCTAAGCAACAGGAAACTGGCTCAGATCATAGTGTGTAAAATTCACTCATCCTCTCTCGGCTAGTTTATTCATCCATTATTCTCTACTGACAGGAGCAACTAAAATTCGCCATTTTATATATGACATTACAGAATTAGGATCCATTTTATTTGGTCTTTTTTGTGTATCCTTCAGTCTTGTTATTCATAAGGTGATTTTTTTAAGCTCAAGTTTGTGATTTACTATTTAGCCATTGTTCAAATAAATATCTTTGACTTCCGTATCATAGAACAGAAAATTTAAAAGCTTTGGAAATTCGTGATTCTGGCTTTTGTTGGCTTTTGTACCTGGTAAACCAGCCATTTGTGTAACTTGACAGCCTATAATTGTATTACTTAGAACACATGTTTTTGCAGCCTTCTTTAAACGATGTTACACATTGCAGCATTTTTACACTGTCTTCTTTAGAGCGTGTGAACCTATTTGTCAGATTTGGATGAATTATGTAACAATGAAACCTCAAAGCTGTTATGAAGTATAGTTTATCATTTCTTTTGTAAAAGAAAATGGAAAGCACTTGAAATATAATTTTACTGTTTCGTATGTATTTTGAAAAAGAAATAAAGTGATTATAAATAGAAAAAAATACCTTTTCTAGATTTAATTTTTGAGACTTCTGTGTTAAATTTCTCTTCAATAGACATTATTTTGGCTTGTCAGTTGAAGTGCAATATAATTTATCAATAATCCAGAACATCAAACCAGAAACCACAAAGAGGCTTAGGGACACACCCAGGCCCTGAGTTCAAGCCCCACAAGCACCACCACCAACAACAAAAATCCAGAACATCAAGGGCTAAATACAGGTTTCAGCCTTGTCACTTTTTCTATAGAACATTGTAGGGGCAGAAAGGTGTAATACCTTTTTTCTTCATCGTGGCAGTCTTAGCTAACTCTCCTATTTAAAAACAAAAAGGCAGACTAATAAGAGAGAAGTGTGCCAAAGTGTACAAAATGTATTCACAATCAGTTTGGCAGGGTTAGAGGTTGTCCTCAATAGAAGGGCACTCGCCTAGCCTGTGTGAATGAGGCCCTGAGGGCTCAATCATTAGCACCACACACACAGACACAGCAACACATGCACACACGAATACATACACAGTTTTATGTGATACAGGAACCTTCAAAACCATGGAAATGGGATTTTTATCCAGAACCACACATTTTGATGCAAATAACTTATTATTCTTTCTGACAGATGAATAAAAATCCATTGTTGGTGTATATACATATATATAATACAACAAACACATGCACACATACATTACATATGTGTGAGACATATACAAGACACATTACATATATTGCATAAATGTATATGTGTATATGTGTCACATTTTCTTGATCAACTGGTTCATTTTGGATATCTAGTATAGCCATTTCCCTAACTTGTCTGTGGTGAATAGTACAGCACCTAATGTGGATGTGCAAGTGCCTTGATTGTATCCTGACTTGTAATCTTGCAGAAACATGCCTAAGAGCAGTATCACTGGCTCGTGCAGTAGTCCTATGTTTACTTTTCTGAGGAAATGCCCAACTGCCCTCCATAGTGACTGCACTCATTTATGTTTCCACCAACAGTGTAAGAGGGGTTCTTTGTGGTGCTGTTTGGATTCTTGATGGCCAGTCTTTCTGGGGTGAGATGGAATCTCAGTGTTTTGATTTGTATTTCCTCTATGGCCAGGGAGGTAGAGCAATTCTTCATGCATTATTGGCCATTTTTATTTCTTCTTCTGAGAAATCTGTATGTAGCTCCTTTGCCCCTTTACTAATAGGGTGAGTCATTTTTGAAGAACAAAGGACATGTGTTTTTGTCTCATAAGTGGAAATTAGATCTAAATTATAAAGATATATAAAAGCACTAAAAACCGAAGTGTGGCATATGTAGGAATGAATTCTAATGGTGTAATTCCTTTGAATAATTAACTGAGAACAAAATAAATAATAGGAAGCTAAAAAGAAAACAAAGCAATATTTTATCTGGAGCTTCAGGAGCGGGGCTTGGGCAGATGGAAAAAGAAAGATGGACCAATACAGACATTTGCCCACCCTCCACTATTCAATGTACATCCGTGAAAATGGAAGCAGGTAACCTGAAGGGAGCAGTGGGGTGGGGAGAGGTGGGGGAGAATGGTGGAAGGGATGACATTGATTGAGACACATTGTGCTCAATACCTGCCGTGTGGAATTGAAACCCTTTTGCATAACTACTTAAAAGAAGCCGGGCGCCGGTGGCTCACGCCTGTAATCCTAGCTACTCAGGAGTCTGATATCTGAGGATCATGGTTCAAAGCCAGTCTGGGCAGGAAAGTCTGTGAGCCTCTTATCTCCAATAAGAACCACTAGGAAACTGGAAGTGGTGCTGTGGCTCAAGCAGTAGAGCGCTGGCCTTGAGCTGAAGAGCTGAAGGTGAGCCCAAGCCCAGAGTTCAAGCCCCACAATAAAAAAAAAAACTATTTAAAGATAATTAAAAAACAACAGAAAAACTATTATTGCTTGTGCTAAGATGTAATTTAAAAAGTGGACAACAGGAAGAAATAAGATTAGACTAAGGTGTGACCTAATGGTCCTAGAGTGAGAGGAAAATGTAGGGAACCGGCCCGAGTGTGTAGCATCTTTGTGGCATTTCTTCCACCCAGGCCTATGGCAAGACTCCTTCTGAGATGAGGGGCTTTGGTCCACTGTGAGACAAGGTAACTCAGAGAAATCTCTAGCCATCTCATACAAAGAAAGCCAGGGGATGTTAACAGTAACATTTCCAGTTTCATGGCTGGCTGTCATGAAAGGAGTTCAAGATTCCACTGCTAACCTTGGAATGGAAATGAGAGACAGGAAAGAAAAATAGGACAAGCTCACAAACAGACTCCCCTTCTAATGCCCTCACCTCAAAGGACCAGTTCGCCCAATACCATGTTCTGGGGTATCATTTTCTGAGCTTCAACACCATTGCTCCTACTAATGATTCATTGAAGTCCTTAGACCATTTCCGTGCAGAAATAATGAATCAAATGTTAAAAGAGGCAAGCATCACTTACACGTGGTTAGCTCAACATATTTTACCTGAAAAAACTTCCATGCCTTCAGAAATGAGGTAGGGTGTCCCTGTTCCTTGACATAGTTGCCTTCAAATGTCTTTTCACAAGGAGTACAAGAGTAGCAACTAGTTTTAGATAGTCAGGAGACTAAATAGTAATTGTGGGCAGAACAAATGTTCACAGTAACTATATGCATATACACATATATACAGTTATAAACACAGATACATATATTTGTATATATACATAGGTAACACACATACATGCATACACAAATAGTTCTATAGGTATGTAGATGTGTTTTCATGTTTGTGTATATTTCCACATATATTTGTGCATATATCATATTTCTATATCATACATTGTATGTATATTATATGTATCCATGTTATGGATATATATTCTATTGCTCCCCAGGAGATATTTATATTTATATTTACATGTATTTAAAATTTGTACTCCCACTAGCAATATGTGAAAGCTTCAAAGAACACTCATGTATATTGATACTATTACTTTCTTTCCAACTCGAACAAAACACAAATGCATCAATATTTTAACTTTTGTTTCTGTTTTTCCTACTGAGTGACCTTTCTTTGTATTGATTGGCAATTTGCATTTCATCATTGAAGTATTTTCCCATTCTTAAGTTTGGACTTTCTTTCCTCGTTGAATTTTAAATGTTTATGTTTCTTTTTTTATGGAGATAAATTCCTCATATGCCTGTATCCCAAATTGATCTTCATCGTATAAAACAGAAGCATAATGTCGTTATTATCCAAAAAGGCACAATTCACCTAGGCAAATGAATAATCTATACTGGAATAATATGTGAGTTAATATAAAGTGAAATGCAAACAAAAGTCTTCAGCTCTTAAGGAGTATGAGTTGTTTTCTTTCTTTATGTCTCTCTTTGTATCTTTCTTTTACTTTGTGCCAGTCTGGGGCTTGAACTCAGGGCCTTGTCTCTGTCCTCCAGCATCTTCCCTCAGGCCTAGTTCTCTGCCCTTTGAGCCACACTTCTACATTCTTCCTTTAGTTTTCAAAATAAAAGAAATCACCCAAGGCTCAGAGTAAGAGTATAAATTATATGAAGAGAAAGCAGTTTCCACTGTGCATGTGAACTTTCACTTTGGATTATGAATATTGTTCTAGGAAAGTATCCTTACTATAAATTTTAGGATGTATATGTGTTTATAGATTATACCTTAAATAGGAGTCATGAGTAAGAACTCAAAGCAGAAGCAGGAGAGCTGACAGCTAAGGATCATAGTGAGAAGAAAAGACACAAACAGGTCATCAGACTTCACCATTCCCGGAGGCTCATTCATCTGCAGACTGTGTAACTGATGCCACAAATCATCTTCTTAAATTGGTCAACAGCAAGACAAACAGAGGGAAAGACAATGATAATGATGGAGGGACCTCTCAGTCAGAAGCTGATATTGAAAACCAGAGTCAACAGTTGAATGTCAATCAGGCACCAGTAGCCCATGCCTGTAATCCTAGCTACTCAGGAGGCTGAGATCTGAGGATCAAGGTTCAAAGCCAGGCCAGGCAGGAAAATTTATGAGACTCTTATCTCCAATTAATCACAGAAAAAAAAATTGGAAATGGTGCTGTGGTTCAAGTGATAGAGTACCAGCTTTGAGCAAAAGGAGCCCAAGGATAACAACCAGGCCCAGCGTCCAAGCCCCAGGTCAGGCAAAAACAAACAAACAAAAATACCTCATTATTAATGCTTTGTTCATCCCTAAGATTCAGATTATCATATGCCCAATTTAGTCATATATGCCTAGGTTACCAATTAATATATCTGCCATTTTTGTGCTAGTTTTTGCACCTACACCATTCTCATCATTAATAGCTGATGCATAATTGGACTTGTTTTTTTTTGTTTGTTTGTTTTATTGGTGCAGGTACCTAAGCTTGAACTCAAGGCCTCTTACTCTGGTTTGGCTTGCTTGCTCAGCTGATGTTCTGCCACTTGAGCTTTCTTGCTGGTTAATTTCAGATAGAGTCTCACATCACAGACTTTCCCACCCAGGCAGTCTCTGAACTCATTCCCAGTGTGAGTCACTGGCAGGTGGCAAGGAGATCCATACTATTAAAGCCAAAAGAGAGACATCTGTGCAGGTCAAGTGGCTAAGGAGCGGGGAGGACATGTCAAGATAATGCTGATGGGACACAAAAATAAGCAAAGGGTGTAAGCATAGAAGTATAAGGTCCAGGGCCCCTTTTTTTGTTCCATCTTGGGGCTTGAACTTGGGGCTTCGATGTTGTCCCTGAGCTTTTGTGCTGGAGGCTAGAGCTCTACTACTTGAGTCACAGCTCTACTTCCACCTTTTTTTTGGTAGTTAATTGTAGATAACAGTCTCACAGACTTTCCTGCCTGGACTGGCTTTGAACTGGGACACTCAGATTTCAGCCTCCTGAGTAGCTAGGATTATAGGCACGGACCACCAGCACCCAGCCTGTTAGACATATTTTACTTTTCAAATTATTTTCAATTATTTTCCTATGGCTTTTTTTTTGGGGGGGGGGTCTGGTCATGGGGCCTGAACTCTGGGCCTGGGTGCTGTCCCTCAGCTCTTCAGCTCAAGGCTAGTGCTCTACCACTCGAGCCAAAGCACCACTTCTGGCTTTTTTCTTTTTGCTTATGTGGTGCTAAGGAATCGAACCCAGGGCCTCATGCATGCAAGGTAAGCTGTCCACCACTGAGCCACCTTCCCAGCCCCAGGCTCTTCATCTTCTTTTCTGTATTTTATGTGTTTTGATAACTGGTTTTACATCCACTAGATTATCACGGAAGCAGCCTCTATTAAGCAAAGGACCCAGGAAAAGAGATAGGAAATGAAGTCAGGGCTCCCAGGCCTGCTTACAATTACCTTGTGGCCCAAAGTGAGAAGTCTGTGGTTATTACAAAAGCAGCTTCTAAGTCTCGGTTAGGGTTTTACATCCCTAATTTAAAAGACTGGGTGAGCGAATCAAATGTGACTAGTCAAATGGGCTCAACAGAGCAAGGAAAAAAGAATCACTGGCTTAAAATGGTAATTGCCATGAACAAACAGGTATCCATCTCTTTAATGTCTCCATTTGAACACAATTAACACCAACATCTTCTGCACTGATTTCCCACTTGTCTTCCTCTCTCCCCCATGTCCATATTCCTGGTGGAGAGATCTGATTGAGTTTCATTACAGATACCCTGCAATCATGTCTAGCAGCAGTTGATGCGAGGTTATTATAAAGGCAGGCAGAGAATTGAGGTTTATATAACTCCCTGGAAGCAAGGGCAGCTAAGAAATCAAAATCTGCCTGACAACAAAATAGGAGCTATGAAAGACTGAGGAAGTAAGAAGAACATAAGAAGGAGGAAGTAAAGGTTGGGCATTAAGCCTTACAGGAAACAGAAAGGAGATCCACCAATCAGAAAGCTGCCCAGCTCTCACTATTTAACTGAAGGCCAACCTGGAAAAGAAACATGGCAGCAGATAGCTGGAGACAGCCAAGACAGGAAATAGGAAAGCCTGCCATCTTCCCAGTGATGTGTCTACATTACATATTCCTTTTCACTACAATATTTCTTTTCTATCACATATACTTCTTATGTTCAAGTCTTGTCTGAATTGTTTTCTTGCCAGACTCAAGCATCAATGTTGTTTAGCTGCTCTAAAGTGTTTGGTAACATATTGAAGGCATTAGGATTAAGTATGTCTTTGTCTGACTTGAGCTCATCAAATGGCTGATTATTGAAGTCTCAGTCAGCATAGTGCTGTGGGGGGAAAAATGAAAGAGTAGAGAAGTTCACCATCCATGAAGTGATGGCCAAGGACATGACATATAAAGACCAGCAGTAGACTAGAGCTTGGGATACAGAATTCATATAATATAAAGCAATGCTTATATTGAGGAGATGGGTGGGGTTGGGAAAGAAGGCGTGACATTGATCAGACACATTGTATTCATGAACTGATTTGTTGAATCAAGCCACTTTGTCTAATGACTTAAAGGGAAAGAAGGAAAGAGAAAGAAAGGAATAAAGAAAGAGAAAAAGAAAGAAAGAAAGAGTAAGGGGGAAGGAAGGGAGGCAGGAAGGAAGGAGGGAAGGAAGGAAGGAAGGAAGGAAGGAAGGAAGGAAGGAAGGCAGGAAGGAAGGAAGGAAGGAAGGAAGGAAGGGAAGGAGGGAGAGAGGGAGGGTGGAAGGGAGGGTGGGAGGGAAGGAAGGAGAGAAGACATTTTGAAAATATATATATATATATATATCTTTAAAAAACAATGTTTATAAACAGTCTCACAAAATATTGATGTGGTGGAGGAATATTGATTTGTTTTCTTTGCCTAATAAAGAATGAAAAGATCTGTCTTTGGAGGGTAAGGGGCAGGCACAGAAATGGAGGGACAAAGGGTGAATAAGTGCAGCAGTGGTACTCACTAGACACTATGTTGAAAATGAGCTATACAATTTGTGGGTGGGGACAGGAGGGAAAAACTGGGCTAGAGAGAGAGAAGGAATGACATAGACCAAAAAGAAATGGTCTTTTTACCTGACTTGTAACTCCTCTTTATAATAACACAAACAATTACAATTTTAAATTAAAAAAATTAAAAATGCTGGAGCTTGGTGCTGGAGGCTTGTACCTGCAATCCCAGCTACTCAGGAGGCTGAGTGTAAGGATAGAGGTTCAGAGCCAGCCCTGGGAAGGACACATCCAAGAATCTCTTATTCTAATTAGCTACCAAAGAGTTGAAAGTGGAGGTGTGGCTCAAGTTGTAGAGCATTAAGCTGAAGTGAAAAAGATAAGCAAGAGCACAAAAAAACAATAAACAGGAAAGGAAATGAAAGGAACAATTGACTCCTCAGAGGAGAGGAGCAGAGCTGGTAGGAAGGGGAAGTTGGCAGTGATTGGATGAAGAGAGAGTCAGCTGATTTCGCAGCCTAGACCCTGAAGGTATTACACTTCTAGCTCACCAGGGTTGCTAAGGACTGGAAAACAAAAAGAAATAAGTGGGGAGTTTTTTCTTTCCTGTTTTTTTTCTTTTAGTTCCAGTACTGGGAGGCAAACTCAGGGCCTCAAACTCTCACTTGGCTTTTCTGTTCCAGGCTGACACTACCACTTAAGCCACACCTCCACTTCCTGCTTTTTGCTGGTTCATTGGATATAAGAGTAATTTGAATCTATCTATCCAGACTGGCACTGAACCAGGAACTTCAGATCTCAGCCTCCTGAATGGCCAGGATTACAGGCACGTGTTGCCAGTGCCCAGCTTCAACTAGTGCTTTGTGGCAGCTCTGTGTCTGAGTGACAGGAGCTTGGTTTTTGTTTTGTTTTTTTGTGGGCATTTTTTTTTTGCTTTTTATCAAAATGCATTAAGCAACATGCCAAATGTATTTCAGTTCTCTGAAAAAGTGAACACTTCTCTGAAATTTACAAAAATAAACAAAAACTTCCCAAAAAAAACACAAGAAGGAAAAAAAATCAATAGCTTGCAGTGAGAGTTGGGCACGTGAGTCACTTTATCCCCAAGGGCTGCCCAATGCAGAGAAAAACTCACGGATGTGCAGCATGCATTGCCATCCTCTGCTATGTGGCGGCATTTATCCATGGAGAGAGTGCGATGCATTGCTCCCATAAATGAACCTCCAGCTGAGATCCACAGGCTCCCATTAATCACGTCTCTACTTCGCAGGTATTTTGTTTTTTGGTATCTTTTTTGTTTGTTTTGCTTTGAAAAAACTCAATGTATGCCACACATTTTGGTGAAATAAATCATTGGCCTACTCTTCTTGTGTCTATATCATGAAAACAATGACTAAAACCCTTCAAAACCACTTTACATAATGGGACTTGCTCACCCCACAGAGAGGAAGTTTTGGAAGTTCAGACTATTGTGTTACTGCTCAGTTGTGGTTGAGTATCCTCGGAGATTTTCAACCAGAGCAGCCCCAAAATAAGCTCTAGCTCCAGTGCTCATTGCTTGACTGAATTCTTTCCCTGCATGTACTTCATGTACATCTTAGCAAACAAATAGATTGGACAACTAAAGAACACAAAGAGATATGCTTTAAACTCCCTTAAAAAAAATAAACAAACCTTGAAAAGACTCCTTGGAAGGAAACAACCCACACTTTGTCCCTGTTTCTCAGTTCCAGAATTGTGTGTGTGTGTGTGTGTGTGTGTGTGTGTGTGTGTGTATGTGTGTGTGTGTGTGTGTGTGTATGCAGATTCTGGGGCTTGAACTCAAGGCCTGGGCACTAGGCACTGTCCCTGAGCTCTTTTGCACGAGGTGAGAGCTCTACCACTTGAGTCACAGCTCCAGTTTCGGTTTTCTGGTGGTTAATTATAGATAAGAGTCTCAGGGACTCTTATCTGCCCTGGGTGGCTTTGAACCACAATCCTCAGACTTCAGCCTCCTGAGTAGCACAAACCACCAGATCTCAGCTATAATCGTCATTTTTGTGTTTGTTTATTAATCTGTATTTATGATAATAAGCTTGATGAAGGATAAAATTCTAATATTCTAATAAATATTCTAATAGTTCTAATTCCAATACTCAATGGTTTTCTTTAGAAATTAACTCTTGCTTCTGCCATCAGGGTAAATAGAACAGTATTAGACACAACTCAGTCACAACTCAGTCTGCAACAGATTTGTGGCCACTAAAATTGAGTTGGTTTGCATTTTTTTGAGCTCATATATGCCTAGTGTTTTGCATATGTGTGTGTATGTATGTGTGTTTATGAACATCGTTCAGATGATTCTTAAGCTCCTTTTTCTCTTTTTTCTTTTCTCTTTTTTTGCCAGTCCTGTTGAAGTAAGTAAAGGAGGTCAGGTCTGGCCAGCGCCATATTGGCCACATGGTGGATGGTAGGGTCTGGCATCTTGTCTTCATGCTGGGGAAAGAAAACGCTCTGTCCATCACCTGCCTCCCAGGTGATGGCCATGCTCGGATTCCAGGCAGGGACAGGCAGTTGGCTGATTGGTTACTGAATCTGTCAGTCCAGTGCTTGAGACCAGAAATTTCCTGTGGCTCTGCCCCTGTGCTAACCCTATCTAGGCCCAGACCAGCCTAGCTGCCAGGACACCATGCCACGTGTGTCTCCATGATCTTCTCCTGTGTCCTCTCTCCTGCCTCATCTCTAGTCATTATGGCAACCCAAGTCAGCTCTCCCGTTGGAGCTGAATTAGATTGTTGGTATTGTTGGTATTGTTCTTGTTCTTTCTTTCCTCTCTAGCATGTTTCCTAACTGTGTTATGTGTATTTGGGGACCGCAGGCCTTTGTATCAACTAGCTGCCTGCAGCTGCTAACTGTATAATAAAGCCTCCAATATTCTATATTTCAAAATGTGGCTTCTGGGATAATTCTGTCACTGAACTTCTTTTACTCCAGGCTAGCACTCTGCCACTTGAGTCACAGCCCCACTTCCAGATTTTTCTGTCATTAATTGGAGATAAGAGTTTCACGGACTTTACTGACTGGGCTGCCTTGACATTGTGATTCTTAGATCTCAGCCTCCTGAGTAGCTAAGATTACAGCAGGAGCCACCAGCATCTGACCCTCCTTTTTTAAAAGTTATTTTGTGAGCACTAGTGGCTTATGACTGTAATCCTAGCTACTCAGGAGGCTGAGATCTGAGGATCATGGTTCTAAGACAACCCAAGCAGGGAAATCCATGAGACTCTTCCAATTAACAGCAAAAATCCAGAAATGGAGCTGTGGTTCAAGTGGTAGAGCACTAATCATGAGAAAAAAAGCTGAGAGATAGCACCCAGGCCCTGAGTTCAAGCCTCCAAACCAGCACAAAAAAGCTTCTTCACATTTGTTTGTCTCAGTGCTGGTAAAGCTTTAAATGACCACCTTACACTTATGGAATGACAACTCTTATCGTAAGGGTTGTAAGGTGAATCATTCCTCCTTACATCAAAGTGATCTTACTCAGTGACTGTTCTGTATGTCTGTATCTATAGCTGTTTTCCAAAATGTTATATAAATATTTGCAGAGACAAAATGAGCAAGTTTAGCATATGATAAACAATTAATGCTCTTTTTATCCACGTATGTGATCGTCAGGAAACTGAGCATTTCTGCTGTTAGTAATAAGAACTTCAGAACTTTACGGATTAAAAGAAAAACTACCATTCAGAAAACTCTGTTTAATGTCTGACATATATATGTAAATGTCTGTATATGTATATATAGATAGATCTATAGACAGACAGAGAGAGAGAGAGAGAGAGAGAGAGAGAGAGAGAGAGAGAGAGAGAGAGAGATCTTGCTGTCTGTCACCATTCCCCCTAACTAGTAAGAGATCTAATGTGATTTGGATCATAATGTATACCTATTACTTTCACCTAGCCAAAAGATTTTAAATTTTGCCTTAAGAGTAACAGGACTGAATTCTAATGTCTATATAGTTGTAGCTGTTACTGCCTGTATGTCAAATGCAAATGTACTTAACATTCTTTAAGTATAGAGGTCTTCTAGAATACAAAGCTTAGAACAAAATTTTACCAACCAGATGTCCTCTAACCTAAAATGATCAATCATTCCATCTTTTTTTCCCTCTTGTTGTTGTTTAGTTTTATTTGGTGCTGAGGTTTGAACTCAGGGCCTGGGTGCTGTCCCTAAGCTTCTTTGCTCAATCTAGCATTCTACCACTTGAGCCACAGCTTCACTTCCTGCTTTTTGGTGGTTAAATGGAGATAAGAGCCTTACAGACTTTCCTTCCTGGGCTAGCTTTGAGCAGTGATCCTCAGATCTCAGCCTTATAACTAGCTAGGACTACAGGAATGAGGCACTGGCACCCTGCAATGGTTCTATCTTTTGTAGGTCTGTATGTGTTCCTCAATGTTACAAGGAGAGCTTAATGCTGCTGCTGCAGTGCTGTCAATCTTTATTATCTTAAACCTCTGCATGCAATGGAAATGCTGACTGTTCTGCCAGGTCCTACACTACTGGCTTTGACTGTGGCCATTCTGCTTGGATCACTGTGGCTCTGGTCCTTCTCTGGAACGTTTGCAGTCAATCCATGGAAAATGATTCTAGACAGTACTTAGCTGCCAACCGACTGAGCCTTTAATATTTCCTTTGATTGCTTTTGCCTTGTATTTTCTTGTAAAACTTTAAAGCTGTTGTCTGGTGACATTCTGCATGAGGACATCCTCTAAAAATAGCAACCAGAGCAGATTTTCTTTTCAGACAAAGTGCAGGACAGGTACTTCTGTCTAATTCTTTAGACAGAAAATGTCAGATAAGCCACAGTTATGAGCTACTCCTTATAATCACTTGGTTGGCTTACATTTGGCAAAAAAGGGTCTCATTGTCAGTGATTCTCACGTGGCCTACCCTTCCCCTCCAATGGGACCAGACCGAGTTATCTGGGCAAAAGCTGATCTCTGCAACTAGTGACTTGTGAGAAAGCACAGAGTGATTAATCTAATCAAGAAAATCTTCTGATAACTATTCAGAAATACTCTAGGGGGGAAAAAAAGCTGCTCAGAGAGGAAATTGTCAAAAATCCAATTGAGCCACTTGTGCCTGCATTTACAAGCATAAATAAAGCTTGAATGACTTTCAAAGGGCTTCTTATACATGCATGGTCATTCGACCAGGCTGGTGACTCACTCCAGTAATCCTAGGTTCTCGGGCAGATTAGAGCTGAGGATCATGATCTGAAGCCAGCTGGGGCAAGAAAATTCTATGCAATGGGGCTGGGAAGGTGGCTCAGTGGTAGAGTGCTTGACTTTCATGCGTGAGGCCCTGGGTTCAATTCCTCAGCACCACATAAGCAGAAAAAGCCGGAAGTGGTGCTGTGGCTCAAATGGTAGAGCACTAGCCTTGAGCTGAAGAGCTGAGGGACTGTGCCCAGGCCTAGAGTGCAGGCTCCATGACTGACCAGAAAAAAAAAAAAAAGTCTATGAGATACTTGCAGCCAATAAACTACTAAAATACTAAATAAACAAATAATAAGTACCTTTTAAAAAAAAAAAAAACCTTCCAGGCACCTTTACCAGAAAGCAGGCCAATTTTTTTGACAAAGGCCTTCTATTTATAATGGAGACAAAAAGAACCATTTCTGCTGGTCCAAATATATTTTAGTATTCATCCTCCTGGAGTTACTTAAAAGAAGGTCAGCTATATATACAACTTATCCAGTTGAATGTCCTCTGATTTTTATTTCCACTTGCATTCTGCTTTGACATGGTTTTCTAGTTTGTTTCCTTTTTTAAAAAATATTTATTTTTGGTGTCAGTCCTGGGGTTTGAACTCAGGGCCAAGCCTTGTCTCTGAGCTTTTATGCTCAAAGGTGTTCCTCTACTACTTGATCCACTTCCAGCTTTCTGGAAGTTTTTTGGTGTTTAATTGGAGAAAAGAGACTCATATATTTTCCTGCCCAGGCTGGCTTCAAACCACGATCCTCAGATCTCAGCCTCTTGGGTAGCTAGGATTATAGTCATGAGCTATCAGTGCCTGTCATTTTTCTAGTTTCATCTTTAAGTAGTATTTTGACTTATATATTTAGTTATTTGTTCCCAAACACAAGGGATGGATTATAAGAAGTAACTTGGATGTTTTTGCTGGCACTGTGAATTCACTCACTATATGTCTCCCAGCTTTGCATCTGTGTCCTTGGATCTGGGCTCTTCCCATTGCAATCACTTTGGACTCCAGAAAAGCTTGCATTCATCTTGAAACATCTCCAATTCTCCCTACTGAACCTGAGGCCAATATCAGTACCTACCAAAGGAAGATGAAGATCTACTAAAATGCTGCCTTCCCAGGTGATAACCTCAAATGACTTGGAGCGTTCCTTTGCCTTCTGAGTTTGGTGAGCTTATTTTTTTCCTCTTAAGAAAGCTAGTAATATTCATAATATGAGCAGCATTGAATAGTTACCAAGAACCATTTATCCATAATTATGTTGTTGGCAGGGATACCCTATGACCAACAGAAGAAGAAGAAAAAGCAGTGTCACAGAACTTTTCATACTTTATAAACCACAGAGCCAGAATTTTATTTAAAGTATCACATTCCAAAGAAACATCTTGAAAATTACAATATGCTGCCTTTAAGGCCAAAGAAAGAAACGGATTGAAGTGGCAGTCAGCTACCTTTCTTCCCAGCAGATAAGACAGTATTCTCTTGAGTCTCCATCTTTCTATGTTGGGCAGGGGAAAAGAAACAGGTGGGTTTGGAAGGCACCAGTGGGAGAGGATTGGGATAACATGGAGATGATGAATAGATCAAGCAGGTGAATAGGACAAAGTAGATGTGTATATGTGTGTGTGCACGCATGCACATGCATGTGCACATGTACGCATGACCTAGGCCTAGGCGCCAAGGCTAGCACTGTACCACTTGAGCACAGCTCCACTTCTGACTTTTTGGTGGTTAATTGAAGAGTCTCACAGACTTTTCTACCCTGGGCTAGCTTCAAACCCTGGTTCTCAGATCTCAGCCTCTTGTGTAGCCACTGGCACCTGGCTTCCAAATTCATTTTTCAAGGCCAGCATTACCCTAATAGCAAAGCTAGATAAAAATACTGGGAGAAAATAAAAATACCAATCCATGAGCACATCAAAAAACTTCTTCCCTATAAGCAAGTAGAATTTATGCCTTGAATGAAAGGGTGGTTTCTGATACATACATTAATAAATCTGACATATAATATAAACAAGATAAGGAACAAAACAAATCCCTATGCTTATCTCAATAGATGTATGAAAAACACTTTATGAAATTCAACCTCTTTTCATGCTAAAAATTCTCAACAACAAAGAACTCCCACTCATCTGGTCGAACCACTACTAAATATCCCCATGCTGCTGATCACATGTATGGTGTATAACATGTGAACACTGTTATACATTATAGACTGTGATAGACAATTTGCTCCAGGAAAGTTAGAATGAACTTGTGACTTTAAATGAGCATCATTATTCCACAATACTGTGAAATTCGGGAAATTATGTAATCACTTAATCACAATCAAAAAAAAAAAAAACAACCTCAGGGAAGGTAAGGAAGGAAGGGTTGGTAGGGGGAAAACAATGGAGGTGGTAACAAAGCTCAATAGGAAGTGTACTCATTACCTTGCTCATGTAACTGTAACCCTCTGTATAGTATCTTTACAATAAAAAAACTCAATTGTCAAAAAAAATTCTCAACAAATTAAGAATAGAAGAAAAGTTCTACAGTACAATAAAGACCACATTGACAAACTCACAGCTTCTCAATAACCCACTGAGAAGCTGAAAGTGTTTAAGATGAAAAACAAGAGGAAGACAAGGCATCTGTAGCTCATGCTTATAATCCCAGCTACTGAGAAGCTGAGATCTGGAGAATCATGATTTGAAAGTATGAACTAAGCAAATATGAGGCCCCTGGGTACCAGAAAGCACACACACACACACACACACACACACACACACACACACACACACACACACACACACACCTAAAACAAAAGGAAGACAGATGCATTATTCTTTCTGCTTCTATTTTACATAGTACTGGAAGATCTAACCAGAGCAATGAGGCAAGAGAAAGAAACAAAAGACAGCCAGGCACTGGTGGCTCATGCCTGTAATCCTAGCTACTTAGAAATCTCAGCTATTAGGATCAAGGCTCAAAGCCAGCAATTGGGCAGAAATGTCCATGACACTCTTTTTTTCTAATTAACCACCAAAAAGCTGGAAGTAGAGCCGTGGCTCAAGTGGTAGGGTGCTATCCTTAAGCATAAATGCTCAGGGATGGAGCCCAGGCCCTGAGTTCAAGACCTGCACAAAATGAAAGGAAGGAAGGGGAGGAAGGGAGGAAGGGAGGGAAGGAAAGAAGGAAGGAGGGAAGGAAAGAAGGAAGGAAGGAAGGAAGGAAGGAAGGAAGGAAGGAAGGACTTCCAAAGAAAGATGTAAAATTGTCCATGTAATGATCTTTTCTTATCTGCAGCCTTGCTTTCCATGTTTTTTGTTATCCACAGTCAATGATTTGAAAATATTAACTGGAAAATGCTAGAAATAAACATGATTTAAGTTTTTAATTGCATGCCAGTTGGGAAGCACAAGGAAGTCTTAGGTTTCAATCCATTCTATTGAGTTGCTACTCTTTTGGCACATCCACACTGTTTGCACTACCATTAGATATTTCTGCCATAATATCATCTTTCATGGTACTGTACTGCTTGTATCCAAATCATCTTTTTTCTTTCTTTATTCCAGTATAGAGACTTGAATTCAGGGCTGGGGCATTGTCATTTAGCTTTTTTGCTTAATAATGGTACTACCACTTGAGCCACAACTCCACTTTCCGCTTTAAGTAGTTAGTTGGAGAGAACACAGACTTTTCTAATCCCAGCTGGCTCCAAATGTGATCCTCAGATTTCATCCTTCTGTGTAGTTAGGATTACAGGCCTGAGCCGCTGGCACCGGGTTCAAGTATTCTTTATGTATAGCCTAACATTACCACATAATGTGTAAATCATTCCTCTAACTTCAAACCATCACTCAGGCATCAGATTTTCTCAGACCATCAAAGAACAGTGAGTAGAGAACAAATTTGAGAGGTCATATGTAGATGACCTCATATTTATGTGCATTATAGTGTTATGATTCTTATATTTCATCAAATGTTACTGCTGCTAATCTATTTCTGTGCTTAATTTATGGAAATTTTACCATAGATGTATTTGTGTGTGTGTGTGTGAAGCATTCAGTATTATTCATGATTTAGAGTAGCCATTGAGTGTCTTTGAATGTAACCCCCAAAGATATTTGCAAACAACCTGACCATATATAGAAAACTTTAAACAATTAGAAAAGCTAAGAGAAGTGTTGGAAAAAATAGGGAAGAGAAGGAATCGTGACACACTACTTGTGAGAAT
Source organism: Dipodomys merriami (assembly GCF_024711535.1). Taxonomy (NCBI): domain Eukaryota; kingdom Metazoa; phylum Chordata; class Mammalia; order Rodentia; family Heteromyidae; genus Dipodomys; species Dipodomys merriami. Next base: position 3,767,725 of record NW_027202271.1, on the reverse strand, counting down.
ACAAATTAGTGCATCCATTAAGAAAAGAAATGTAAAGATGAGAGAGAGAGACAGAGAGTCAGTCAGAGAGACAGAGAGAAAGAAACAGAGTACAATTGTACTATCCAGGAATTCCACTGCAAGGTATTGATCCAAAGAAAATAACATTTATCTATCCATCTACGTTTTATTTACTTATTTATTTTGGTTCTAATATTGAGGCTTGAACTCAGAGTCTTGTATTCTTTGCTTAGCTTTTTTGCTGAAGGTTGGCACTTTACCACTTGAGACACATCTCCGCTTCCAGCTTTTTTCTGGTTAATTGAGGATAAGAGTCTTACAGGATGACCCATTGTAACAACGAGATATACAAGATACGATGTTGAAAACAAACTTTACAACTTTGCAGGGGGAGGGAGGAGTTGGGGAGATGGAGAGGAAAGGGATGGGAAGGAAAAACAAATGCTAGATAGAGAATGGGCTCATTGCCTTGCTCATGTAACTGTAACCCCTCTGTACAGTATCTTTACTATATATATATATATATATATATATATATATATGAGTCTTACACACTTTTCTATCTGGGCTGGCTTTGAACCACTATTCTCATATCTCAGTCTCCTGAGTAGCTAGGACTACAGGCATAAAGTACCAGTATTCAGCTTAAATTTGGTGGGGTTTTTTTTTTTTTTGGAAAAGGTATTTATATAACCATGGGTTTTTTTCCTACATTTTTAACAATAGCCAAGACATTAAAATAACAAGTGTCCACCAACAAATAAATGGTTAAAGAAGATGTGGAAGATATATACAGGATAATACTATTCAATCCTTTCAGAAAATGAAAGTGCCATCATTTGCAGCAACATGGACGCACCTTGAAAACATTAACTGACATAAGCCAGGCACAGCAAGAGAAATGTTGCATAATTTTACTTCAGCATGAAATCTAAAATAGTTGGTTCCATAGAAGCAGAGAGTGAAACGTTAGCTACCACAGACTTGGAAGGTTGGATGATACAAGGGATAATAATCCAAAATCCTGCAGAATCCCAGCTACACAGGAGGCTGAGATCTAAGGACCCAGGTCAAAGCCAGCCTGAGCAGGAAAGACATTGAGATTCTTACTTCCAATAAACTACCAAAAAGCTGCAAGTGGAGTTATGGCTCATGTGATAGAAATTTGGCTTTGAGCAAAAGCAGCTTAGGGATAGTACCCAGCCCTCAATTTGAGACCAAGATCAATACACACACACACACACACACACACACACACACACACACACACACACACACACACACACACACACACACACACACACACAAATACTATAGAAGTAGAAAAGTGTGACACTTTTCTCATCCCTAAGGATCATTGTGAACTCTTCTATAACAAATAACAAATTAATATGAGAATAGCATAAAAGATCATTTCAAGTTTTATATGACTTGGGAGATTAATAGACACAGAGGAAGCCCTTTTTGTGCCTAGATTGGATGAGGGACAGTCAAGTGGAAACAAGATTAGCAAAGTGGTTATGACTTGATGGTACACAACAAAGGCCACTGCAGCACACAGGCTCCTCTGGGTCTCTCTACATGACATCTCCTTCTCCCTGGAAGTAAGGCAGAGACCCAGGATCTATCAGCCAAGGAGGGTGATAGGCCTTCTCAGGGACAAGACCTGCAAAGAAAGGCAAGGAGAATTTCTGAGCAATATTCCTAGGCTCTAGGACCTCCCTTGAGTAAAAATAAATTCTATGTAGAACCTAAATAATTTTTCCCTCCATCCAATATGAAAAATCTGCCTCCCCCACACCTCTCTATTTTCTCTGGGACTTGAACTCAGGGCCTGTGTGCTCTACCACTTGAGACACAGCTCCACTTCCAGCTTTTTTTGGTGAGTAATCAGAGATATGAGTCTCACAAACTTTCCTGCCTGGATTGGCTTCAAACCATGGTCCTTAGAGTTCAACCTTTTGAGCTAGGATTACAGGCATGAACCACAAGGAAAAATCTTCTCTTTTATGAAACTACTGAAAGTCAACATCTGATGGTAATTCGTGTCTGTAATATATTTCAGTAAAATATGTTGCTGTTTTGCTTCAATATAAAAATACATTTCAGGTTCCAATACCTGAGAATAATCTTGGCCACATGTCCAGCTGTACTTTATTATCTGGTTCAGAACATTGTGTCTATGTATTCTGAGTCACATTAACCTCTTGTTATTGAAACAACATTTAAATGATTTCCAGAGCTACAGTTGTATCTACATATGAGGCAGAATTGAACACCACTGAACACATCCTAATTTACTTGTAAATAACTTCAACAATCTTGTCTTTTTTATGAATAGCAAAATATCTGGATACTAAGAATATGAATAGCAAGAAACCGAAAGCACTCTCTTTAGCAAAGACATTTAATAAGAACATTAGGCAAGTTGGCAAGCAGGAGCATTAAACAAAATTCACTGCATGAGGGGAACGGAGTTTAGACATGGCTGAAATTTCACAGGGCTTATAAAGGCAAAACCCACCAAATTACAACCAGATGTGTGAGCATGATTAGGGGTGTCGGCTCGGGGCTCTTGACCTGCCACCTGTGAAGTGGGGGTGGTTTGTGGTCTAGTCGTTTCAGCACAAACAATTCTGTTAGCACTGACAGGTGCTCATAGTTTAACATAAACAGCAAAATGGCTACTGCCCCAAAATGGAGCTACTTTAACTCTTCAGTCTGAAAAGCATAAGTAACAAAAGCAAAACAAATGAAATCATATCACACTAACAACCTTCTGCACTACACAGGAAACAATGAGTAGTTAAGAGGCAACCACATGGAAAAACATGGCAGAAAGCTCAAGAAAGCCAGGTATCAGGAGTTCACACCTAAAATACTAGCTACTCAGGAGACTGAGATCTGAGGATCACATTTTGAAGTCATCCCAGGCTGAAAAGACTGAGGGACACTTATCTCCAGCACCAGAAGTGGTGCTGTAGCTCAACTGGTAGAGCACTGGTCTTGAGCACATAAGTTCAGAAACAGTGCCCAGAGTGTACTGGCCATGAGACATATAAACACTGGATCTATGACTGCCTTTATTCTTTTCTTTTCTTTTTTTTTTGTTGGTTGTGGGGCTTGAACTCTGGGCCTGAGCACATAAGTTCAGAAACAGTGCCCAGAGTGCACTGGCCATGAGACATATAAACACTGGATCTATGACTGCCTTTATTCTTTTCTTTTCTTTTCTTTTCTTTCTTTCTTTTCTTTTCTTTTCTTTTTTTGTTGGTTGTGGGGCTTGAACTCTGGGCCTGAGCACTGTCCCTGAGCCCTTGAGCTCCAGGCTAGCGCTCTACCACTTGACCCCCAGTGCGACTTCCAGCCTTTTCTGTTTATGTGGTGCTAAGGAATCAAACCCAGGGCCTCATGCACGTGAGGCAAGCACTCTACCACTGAGCCACCTTCCCAGCTCCAACAGCCTTTATTCTTAATATCAGCAAGCTCCTCACTCAAATTCATGTTAGGTTGAGATATCAGAAGTAAAATGATCAGCCTAAAAAAACACTTAAAGGCAGTAAAAAAACATTAAGTGAAGATTATTCATTATTCCTTTAATGCATAGTATTCTTGAACAATAAAAAAATGTGTGGAAATGCAGTAAGGAAATCCTCCTTTGTATAACTAATGTAAGATAATTTTTTGTTTAAAAAAGGAACTTATAGGGCTGGGCACCCGTGGTTCACAGCTGTAATCCTAGTTCTTCAGGAGGCTGAGTTCTGAGGATCATGGTTCAAAGCCAGGCTCGGCAGGAAAGTATGTGAGATTCTATCTCCAACTAATCACCAAAAAATCTGGAAGTGAAGCCAGGGCTCAAGTGGTAGAGTGGTAGCCTTGAGCAAAAAAAAAAAATTAGGGACAATGCTCAGGCCCTGCTTTCGAGCCCCAGGAGCAGCTTGGAAAACACACATACACACCACACACACACACACACACACACACACACACACACACACACACACACACACACACACACACACACACACACACACACACACACACCCCTCATAAAAATAACCCTTACACCAAATAAAAAACTTGTTAGTAATGATACATACTTTTTGTATATATTTTGATTGTAAAAATACTGCACAGATGGGTTACAGTTACATGAGTAAGGTAGTGAGTACATTAGCTATCGAGCATTATTACTCCCTCCTTTGTTTTCCTCTACCATCCCTTCCCTCCCCACCTCCCCAACTCTTCCCTTCCCCCCACCCCCCCGAACTTGTAAAGTTCATTTTCAACATACCATCTTGTATATCTCATTGTTACAATGGGTCAGCCTGTATCCTTATTTCAGCCTTCTGTTAGTTCCCTTCCCCTCTCCAAATTTAAAAAAAAAGTGTATATACAAGAAGCAGGGTACTGGAATCAAATACAGTGGAAATAGGGGTTATACCATGGAGGAAGAACATACAAAAGAAACAAAAAATCACATAGTACATTACAAGTACATTAAACACAACAGCAAGAAAGATAAAACCACTTTTGTCCCTATTTTGCGGTTCATTTCACTTAACATCATCTTATAAGGTCATATGCTTGTCCTAGACATATGCTAGTTATTGCAAATAAGGGAAACATTGGAACCTATAATTCTTTGGGCCTGGCTTACATCACTTAATACAATATTTTCCAAATCTTTCCATTTCCTAACAAATGGGGAGGTGTCATTCTTTCTGATGGAGGCATAGATTTCCATTGTGTGTGTATATATTATCTTATATATCTATATATGTTATATATATAACATATATATGTTATTTATATATAACATATAACATATATGTCATATATATGTTATATATGTTATATATAACATATATATGTTATATATAGATGTATAACATATTATATATCTATATATATATCACTTTTTCTTGATCCATTCATCTACTGAGGGGCATCTGGATTGGTTCCATGTCTTAGCTATGGTAAATAATGCTGTGATAAACATAGATGTGCTGATAGCTTTAGAATGTCCTTGTTTGTGATCATTTGGGTAAATGTCTAAAAGTGGGATTGCTGGGTCATAGGGGAGCTCTATGTGGACTCTTTTCAGGGGCCTCCATACTGCTTTCCAAAGTGGTTGAACAGGTTTACACTCCCACCAACAATGCAGTAGTTCCTTTTGGCCACATCCCCTACAGCATTTGTTGTTAGTACATTTCTTGATTATAGCCATTCTAATTAGGGTGATAAGGAATCTCAATGTTCTCTTGATTTGCATTTGTTTGTGGCTAGAGAAGTTGAGCATTTCTTCATGTGTCTAATGGCGATTCTTATTTCCTCTTCGGAGAAGTTTCTCTTTAAATCAGGCAGGTGTTTCTTTGAGGATCTATTGTTGGGGGACTTAATTGTTTGACTTCTAAGTATATTTCAGATATGAGACCTTTGTCAGTTGTATGGCTAGTGAAGATGTTCTCCCAATCCATGGGCTTTCTATTGATCTTGCTAGCTATGTCCTTTGCCTTGCAGAAGCTCTGCAGTTTCATACAAACCCGTTTGTCCAACCTTTCTTCGATTTGGTGTGTTTCTGGATTTTTATTAAGAAAATTTCAGCCTGTGCCAAAGAGCCCTAGAGGTTCTAGGTTCCTTCCTGTAATGTTTTCAGGGTGTCTACTTTGACTTTGAGGTCTTTGATCCATTTGGAGTTGATTCTGGTACAGGGTGACATCTAAGAATCTAGCTTTAGTTTTCTACAGGTGTTTAACGAATTTTCCCATCACCATTTACTGAAGAGGCTGTCTTTCTTCCATTCTGTTTTTGACCCCTTTATCAAAGATTTAGGTGGATATAGGCCTGTGGGTTCATATCTGGGTCTTCAGTTCTATTCCATTGGTCCTCAGGTCTGTTTTTATGCCAGTACCAAGCCGTTTTGATTACTATGGCTTTATAGTAGAGCTTGAAGTTTGGTATTGACATTCCTCCAGCACTTTTCTTTCTTCCAAGGAATCGTTTTTGCTATTCATGATCTTTTATTGTTCCATATGAATTTTTGGCTTGTGTCTTCTACTTCATTGAAGAATGATATTGGAATATTGACAGGTATTGCATTGAATTTGAAAATAACCTTTGTCAGTATTGCCATTTTTACAATGTAAATCCTCCCAATCCAGAACATGGGAGGTTTTTCCACTTCCTTATTTCTGCTTTAATTTCCTTTTTCAGGTTTTTAACATTTTCTTTCTTTTTTTTTTTTTTTTTAGGTTTTTAACATTTTCATCGTAGAGGTCCTTCACTTCTTTAGTTACCTCGAGGTAGTTCATTTTTGGGGGGCTATTTCAAAAGGAGTTGCTTACCTGATTTCAGCCGCCCTTTTCTTATTGTTGGCATACAGAAAAGCCATTGTTTTTTGAGGGTTAATTTTGTACCCTGTTACTTTGCCAAAGTTTCAAATCATCTCAAGTACATTGGGAGTAGAATCCATGGAGTTCTTTAAATACAAGATCATGTCATCTGCAAAGAGGGAGAGTTTTAATTCATTTTTACCTATTGGATCCCCTTTATATTTGCATCGTCTTATTGTTCTAGCTAGGCATTCTAATACTAAATTAAAGAGAAGTGGAGACAGTGGACATCCTTTTCTCATTCCTGAGTTTAGAAGAAATGGCTTTAACGTTTCAACATTAAGTATAATGCTGGCTGTAGGTTTGTCATATATAGCCTTTATTATATTGAGGAATGTTCCATGGATTCCTAGTTTTTCCAGAGATTTCATCATAAAGGGGTGTTGGATCTTGTCAAATGCTTTTTCTGCATCTATTGAGATAATCATGTGGTTCTTATCCTTGCTCTGGTTGATGTGATGAATTATATTAATTGATTTGTGTATATTGAACCAGCTTTGCATCCCTGAAATGAATCCTGTTTGATCGTGGTGTATGATTTTTTTGATATGTTGTTGAAGTCAACTGGCCAAAATTTTGTTGAAAAGTTTTGCATCATTGTTCATCAAAGAAATGGCTCCATAGTTTGCTTTCTTTGATGAGTCTCTGCCTGGTTTTGGGATGAGGGTTACAATGGCTTCATAGAAAGAGTTTGGTGGTGAACTTTCACTTTCAATTTTATTGAAGAGTTGGAGTGAGTTCTCCTTTGAAGGCCTTGTAGAATTCCCCTGTAAATCCATCCAATCTTGGGCCTTTCTTGGGTGGGAGTTCTCTTATTGCTGTTTTTATTTTAATGTTTGATAGGGGTCTGTTAAGTTGGTTTAAGTCATCTTGGTTTAGTTTGGGATGTCGATATTTGCTAGAAATTCAACCATTTCTTCCAGATTCTCAAACTTTTTGCATAAACGTTTGAGAAGTCTTCCCATATAAGGTTCTGAATCTTGGTTGTTTCTGTGGTGATGTTTCCATTCTCATCTCTGAGTTTGTTTATTTGGGTGTGTTCTCTTCTTTTTCTGATCAGATTTGCTAAGGGTCTGTCAATTTTGTTAATTTTTTGAAGAACCAACTCTTTGTTTTGTTGATTCTTTCTATGGTTTTTTTTGGACTCTAGTTCATTTATTTCTGATTTAATTTTAATTATGTATTTCTATGTCTGGATTGGAGTTTAGCTTGTTGCTGTTTTTCAAGGAGCTTCAGGTGCCTCGTTAAATTTTTGGTTTCAGATCTCTCCAATTTGTTGATGCAGGAACTCAGAACTATAAACTTGCCTCTGAGTACTGCCTTTGCTGTGTCCCAGAGGAGCTGGTAATTTGTGTGTTCATTTTTGTTGATCATCATGAACATTTGAATTTCTTTTCTAATCTATTCCATAACCCATTGGTAGTAAAACAGTGTGTTGTTCAGCCTCCAAGTGTTACAGGATTTTCTTTGGTGGCTTTTGGTGACTTTTATTCCCTTGTATTCTGAGAGAATGCAGGGCACAATTTCAATGTTTCTGAATTTGGACAAATTTTCTTTGTGACCTAAAATGTGATCTATTTAGGAGAATGTTCCGTGTGCTGCTGAGAATATATATTCTGATAGTCTTGGATGAAATTTCAGTAGATGTCTGTTAACTCTAGTTGATCTATGTAGTTGTTTACATCCAAGGTTTCTCTGTTGAGTTTTTGACAGTTTGATCTATCCAGTGGGGATAGTGGTGTGTTAAAGAAACCCAACAATTAATGTCTTTGGATCTATGTGTGAATTTAGGGAAAGTAATGTTTCTTGGATAAATTGGGGTGTTCCATTGTTTGGTGAATAGCTGCTTAGAATTGTAATATCCTCCTGAAGGAGAGATCCCTTAATTAGTAGGTAGTAACCTTCTTTATCTCTTCTGGCTAATTTTAATTTGAAATCTATTTTATCTGATATTAGGACTGCAACTCCGCCTGTTTATAGGGGCAGTTTTCTTGGTTGATTTTATTCCAGCCTTTCACTTTCAGAATATCTGTTTTTGTGGGCAAGGTATGGCTCTTGAAGGCAGCAGATAGAAGGAATTTGCTTTTTGATCCAACTAGACAATCTACGTCCCTTAATTGGAGAGTTAAGTTCATTAATATTTAGAGTTAGGACTTAGAGATTTTTAGTAGTTCCTGCCATGTTGTTCACTTTCTTGGGAGCTATGCCAACTGGGTTCTTCTCATGATTCATGGATTCTCTGGGGGGCTGTTTCTTTGCCTTTTTCATGCTCTTGTTGGTTTTCTCTGTGTAGGACATGTTTAAATATATTTTGTAGGGCTGCTTTGGTAGAGATATATTATTTCAATTTTTATTGGTTGTGGAAGGTTATTATTTGTCCTTCCATTATGAAGAGTTTAGCTGGGTACAATATTCTTGTTGATAGTTGTTTACCTGTAGGACATAGCATATATCATTACGGGCTCTACTTGATTTCTTTGTCTATCCTGAGAGATGTGAAGTTATTCTGATTGGTTTTCGTTTCTGGGTGATTGAACTTTTCTTTTCTTTTTTTATTGTGAAAATACTGTACAGAGGAGTTACAATTACATGGGCAAGATAATGAGTACATTTCTTATCAAGCATTGTAGACTCCCCCTTTGTTTCCCCTATCCATCCCTTCCCATCCTTCCCCTGCCCCCCATGATTGAACTTTTCTGCATGACAGCTTTAAAGATCCTTTCCTTGGTCTCATTTGATCCTATAGGGATTACAATGTGATGCTGGGATAATCTGTTCAGGTCTGATCTATTTGGGGTTTTAAAGACTTCCTGTATGTGAATGGACCTATCTTTTTGCAAGTCTGGGAAGTTCTTTGCTAGGATCCTGTTAAATAAAACTTATAGATCTTTCACTTTTGTCTCTAGGCCCTCCTCTACACCCATTAGCTTTTAATTGGGCCTTCTGATGGTGTCTTCTAAATACTGAACAAAACTATTATATATCTTATTATATATCTTAGTTTTGTCTTCAATACATGTCTGTTCTTTCTCTATAATATCTAGATTTGACCTTCTGCATGGTCTAACCTATTGTCAAGACTTTCTACTTTGTTTTTTATTTCCTTTCCTTTTAATTGTTCAGATTTGATGGCTTCAAATTCTTTGTTGGAGCTTTGTTTAAGATCTTGTATGGACTTCTTTAACTCCTTAATTTGATTTTCAGTGTTCATTCTTTAATCCCTTAGTTGATTGGTTATAGTTTCATTGGACTCCCTTTGTTTCTGTTGGGCTTCATTTAGCATTCCCTTTGTGTCCTCCATGGATTCCTCCAGCTGTTTGTGGATTGCATGAAAGCCTCTATTTATCTTTGTTTATTTTCATCTCATTCACGCAATTCCTGTATTAATCTTTGATTAGCTTCCTCATGCTCACAAAATTCCTATATTAATCTTTGGTTAGCCTCATCCTGCTCACAGAGACCTTTGCAGGCTTTCAATCTTTTCATTCAGCATGTTTACAGTAATGTTTGTAGAGCATTTTGAAAACTCTCCTCTGGATTATTCATTGAATACTCTGTTGACTGATTATCATGAAAGGGAGTTGAGATACCTGGACTTGTGTTTCTCTGGTTTGTTCTGCCCATTTGAGTATGAAAGCAAAACCAGTTTTGTACTAGAACACTATTTTAAGGCAAGCATAACCAGAGCCCTGCAGTTTCACACATTTTTGATGCAGTCAAAATGAGTACAGATACAATCTAATTCAACAGATGCAATCTAGTTCAACAATAAACAACTATGGATCAGTGTAGTAAAAAAGTCAAAGAAGGAGTCAGCAGACCAGAAATTAATAGGTTTAGGGAGAATTGTGGAGAGAAAATAAGATTAGAAGAATATGGGGAGAGAAAAGAGAGAAGGATTCAGAGAGAGGAAAAAGATAGAAGGAAAGGAGGAGAGAGATAAAGAAAAACACAAAAATGAAAAAATAAAAAATTTAAAAATAAAACACTTAAAATGATATAAATATAAAGAAATAGTATTACAATTAAAGGAGTTAAGGCTGAGAATCTATGAATTGAGTAATAGATATCTGAATTAAGTATGCACACAATGAAGGATAATATCTAATAATTGAAGACTGGTATATATCTGGGGATGAACAAATAGGAATTAAGTCATTCAAAAGGGAAAGATTAGATAGGGAAGTGGTGCTGTGGCTCAAGTGGTAGAGCACTTGCCTTGAACTGAAGTGCTGAGGGACAATGTCCAGGCCTAGTGTTCAAGTCCTGCGACTAACCAAAAAAAAAGGGTAAAAAGAATTGAACACACACACACACACACACACACACACACACACACACACACACAAGCACACCTAAGTTTAAGATGATGAAAAAAATAGAAAACAATTTTTTATTTAAAAAATTGAAAAAGTTTTCTTTGATTTTTTTGTGTGGGGGGAGGATCTTGTGTCTCCCCCATGTCCCTAACCCGTCTCTTGGTGGAGTCTGTGGTTTGCTTCTGATATTTGGTTTTCCTGTGACTTGATTGGTTTCTTAAACCAGTTTGTTTGAGCAGGCAAAAAGGAGCTCTGCCTTACCAGGGACTTTATGGCCTCCTCCCAGGTTAGTTCAGAAGGAGGAAGATCTGCTTTGAGTATCACAAACTAGGGAGATGGCTGTTTCCTCTAGCTTGTAGGTGCTGTGATGGGGCTAGGTTGTGGGTAGGGTTGAAGCCTGGTAGCAATCAGTAGCTTTTCCTGAGGGGCTAGATCTTGAGACATTCACACAGCCCAGCCTGGAGCCATTCTCAGGATTTATGTTTATTGAGTTTCAAATGTTTCTCTTTTACCCCTTCTGCTACTGGGTCTGCTGCCTATGTTGCAGTGGGGAGGGAAAGCCTCTGGTTCTGTTTACCCAGTAAGGAGAAAGTCACTCCTCTGTGGGTGGAGCTTTCTCTGCCTGGGAAGGACAACTTTCCTCTGGGTGGAGCTGTGCCCCGAAGGTCAAGTTCCTTTGCCCTGTTGAATGTGTCCTGTTGGCTTCTTCCAAGCCTGAGTTATTTGCTAGCTGGTCTGACCAGGTCTTTGTCAGTATCAAAGATGGAGTTCTTCTTCAGTGGTAGGGAAGGGGCTACCTTCCCACTACTGCTCCATGAGAAGAAGTGAGGATGTCTTGGTGGTACTCATGCCTTTCCCTTGGCTTCTGGGCAGGCCATGGTCTGTGACTATCTGTGGTCAGCAGGATGAATATTTACGCTCCTTGTCAGTTCTTGCTGGCAGCAAGTAGAATCTGCTTGTGCACTGCCTCTGGCGCCTTTGTCTCAAGCTCACTCTGTGAATATGGCAGCTGTGTTAGCAGCTGCCACTGGTGAGTACTCAAATCTGTCTCCTTAACCAAACTGCCTGGATGTTTCCTCTATGGCCAATTTCTCTTTACTATGATGGCTATTTGTGTGACTCTCTAGACTTGGACTTTTCACTAGAACACTAAAACTGGTTTCTACACAAAAGCTTGTTTAGTCTCCAGCTTCTCCTCTGCCATCTTCCTCCAGACTGACATATTTTTTATAATGAAATAGAAGTCATTCAGTATGAAGTCTACATTTAGTATTTTCTTAAGTGAAGCATTTAACATGTTTAGAATTGAAATGACACCAAATATTAAACATTTTAAAGGTGTGGGGATCTTGTGCTACTTCTATTGTGAAGAACATAATTCTCTGATTACAATCATTGTGGAGATGGAAGGAATGATGTGAGGAGATAAAGATGTTTTACATAACACACAGTCCCATTTTCTTGAAAAACCATCCAACTGACTCATAAAATTCCAAGTTCTAGTAAATATTATGATTCTTTCACAGAAAAGAAAGGCACACAGAGATAGTTAAGTTTGCTATGTTTTCATAATAAAAAGGACCTGGGATTGAGATTCAAGTTGCCATGATTCTGAAGCTGATATTCTTCACTCTAGGCTACATGTTCTCATGATCTAACTTGTATCTCTAATTGATGGTGCTGTGGATTTCCAAGCCAGGAAGGATGGCTGCTAGTGTAATGAATAGTGAACCAATGGCCAGAGTGGTCCCAGTTATCAACAACATGAGTGAGTGGGTCCTGGGTCCATAAGGTTAGTATTAAGAAGTGAAATTTCCATAGCAGCATGGTAGATACATGATGCTGGCACTTATTGGCTGGCACTCATTGGAGCCACACCTCCAACCCCCATCTTTGCCATCTTGATGGAATGACAGTTCTTGCTGAGGTTTCCTAGTTGGGGGTCTTCTTTGAGCATGAGCTGTGATCACTGCTCTACCTCCTTCCTTTGACATTCATTCAGAGATTTGGAATTGGGGTGACTGGTAGTGCAGTGGTTAACTCAAACTTTAGACATTAAAAGGGGTTGACAGAATTATTCTTTTAAGCTTCTTTGTAGGGCTTTCTTTTGTCCCATTGAAAAAGCTTTGGAAAGGCACAAAACTTTATTTGAGAATGGACTCATGGAAATGAGTCTGCTTTATGGTTAGATCATTTATTGGAGTTCATGGTTTTAGGATGTTTGTCATGAGCTTGTTGTGAAAATGTTTATTATTGAAAAAAGAAACTAAATATTTTATTTGAAGGAAAGTGTGAGTAAACCGATTCGATTATTTTATGGTGGCTGTGCAACTTTGCTAGGGAGCAGAACTAATTATAAGGAGCCAAAGTATACCAGTGTGTGTATTCTCATCTATGTTTATGCAAATCAGGTGGGATAAACAGAAAAATACCTGTATGGTCAACTTTCTAAACCCTTCATATTGACTATAAGAATAATACTAAAATACTATTTGTGCCAGGAAGTTGTGGTTCACATCTGTAATCTTAGCTACTCAAGGGGCTAAGATCTGAGAATTGTGGTTCAAAGCCAGCCTGGGTAGGAAAGTCCATAAGACTTTTATTTCCAATGAACTACAAAACAAAAAACAAAAAAACAAAAAAAAAACCCAGAAGTGGAGCTGTGGTAGAGCTCTAGCTTTGAGCAAATAAGTTCAGACCCCTCAGTTCAAACCCCAGGGCCTGCACAAATATATAATATATATGTATATATACACACATATTTATATGTGTTTTATACACACATATGTGTGTATGTACTCTTTGTATAATAAACAGTGGAATGTAAGCAAAGAATGACTAATAGATCAGCTGTAATTGAAGGGGCCTTCATGAGCCAGGCGCAGTGTACTGAATGAACACAGTGCCATGGACATGGCTTCATGGAGGAAGCCAGCAGGCTTCCTTATGTGCACATATAAGGAGGATGTCCTGAGGCATAAGTTACCATAGACAAAGTAATCAAATCAGAACTCGCTCCACAGGAGCTCTCCCAGAGGTGTTGGGTGGAAGACATGATGAAATTTCTAACACCTACCTGTGTAAGACTTGTCAGCATGTTACTTCTTGTTAACATCTACACTCATACTGTGGTGACACACATACACACACACATACACATACACACACTCCTGAGCTCTTGTGTCCCTATCTTGTTGTTCATTTCACTTAGCATCATCTTATATGGTCATATGTGCATAGCTTTTGACCATTTCTACTTGTCTGGTAAGATTATCCTAGATGTATACTTGTTATTGAAAATAGGGGAAACCATGGGACCTATGTTTCTTTGGGCCTGGCTTACTTCACTTAATATAATCTTTATAATCTTTTTGAGGTCTTTCCATTTCCTAACAAATGGGGGCAGTATCATTCTTTCTGATGGAGGCATAGAATTCCTATGCATACATACACACACACACACACACACACACACACACACACACACACACACATATAGATACACACACACACACACATTTTCTTGATCCATTCATCTACTGAGGAACATCTGGGTTGGTTCCATATCTTAGCTATGGTGAATAATGCTGTGATAAACATAGTTGTGCAGGTAGCTTTAGTATGGCCTTGTTTGTGATCATTTGGGTAAATGCCCAGAAATGGGATTGCTCGGTTCTGTTTTTCTGACTTGAGTGGTAATCTATTATGTTGATATACCATGAGTTATTGCTCTCTTTTTTATTCTTTTTTGTTATATTCAAGATGAGGACTCTAACTCAGTATCTGACACTTTTGTTAATTGTCTGGCACTCTACCACTTGAGCCACACTTCCAACTCTATATTTACTTTATTCATACATCTACTGATGGACATAGGATATTTCCAGTTCTTGGTTATTGTGAATAGTGCTGCAATGAACTTGAGAGTGCCCATATCTCCATCTTTTGTTGTTGTTTTTGTTGTTGTTGGTCGTGGGGCCTCAAATCTGGGTCTGGGCGCTGTCTCTCAGCTCTTCATCCCAGGCTAAAGCTCTCCCCCTTGAGCCACAGTGCCACTTCCAGCTTTTTCCGAGTATGGTGCTGAGGAATCAAACCCAGGGCCTCATGCCTGCAAGAAGCACTCTACCACTGAGCCATCTTCCCAGCCCACACATACCTCTTTGAAATACTGATTTCCTTTGGCTGAATACTCAAGTAGGATCACTGGATCCTATGGTAGTTCTATTTTGAATTTTTGAGGAACCTCCATACTGTTTTTCACAAGTATGAAGTAACTTAGATTCCCACTAATAAGAGTTTTCCTTTTCTTCAAAAACTTGTATTTTCCTGAGGATTAGGGATGATGGGCTCTTTTTTTTTTCTTTTCAAATGCCTTATATGTGTCTTCCTTTGAGAAATGTCTACTTGAATCTATGGTTTTTGTTTTTTGTTTTTGTTTTTTTTTTTGGTCAGTCATGGGGCTTGAACTCTGGGCTTGGGCACTGTCCCTGTGCTCTTCAGCTCAAGGCGAGCACTCTACCACTTGAGCCACAGCACCACTTCCGGTTTTCTGGTGGTTTATTGTAGATAAGAGTCTCATAGCTTTTCCTGCCCAGGCTGGCTTTGAACCATGATCCTCAGGTCTCAGCCTCCTTAGTAGCTAGGATTACAGGTGTGAGCCACAGGCACCTGGTTTATGGCTCATTTTTAAATTAGATTAGAGTGTGCTTTTGTTTTGCTACTGTGTCTTTGGAGTTCCTTATGTATTCTGGATATCTTGTCCTAGTGTATATCTTGCACTTTGTCAATCCTTTATGATACACTAAAGCTTTTTATTTTCGTGACATCCTGTGTTCCTTTTATTTTTGTGTTTTCAAGATTGTATCCAAAGAAACCCATGTTAATTCCAAAGTACTAAGCATTTCCTCTATGTTTTTGTAGTAGTTTCATTATCTGCATTTCTTACAGTTGAGTTCATTTTTATAACTGGTGAGATATAGGGCTCTGTTTTCATTCTTACACATGAGAACATCTTATTCCCCCAAACCATTTATGTGAAAACAATCCTCTTTCTAGTGCACCTTCTTCATCCCTGTGCCAACAATCAGTTGGCTCTAGATGCAGGGGACACAGCTAAGCTTGATGCTGATGCCAGCTAAGGTTTTGGCCAGTTAAGGATAGTTGTCCACTTTTAGGCCAAATCTTCTGTTTAGAAGCTTTCCTTCTTTGTGCACCCAAACTCATTGGCCTCATTAAGTTTGTGGCTTGGGGTCTTTGCAAAAACTTTCTCTAGAGGTTCACCTGTTTGCACATCCTGTAGTGGCAAATTCCCAGCTGAAGGATGTGCACACAAGAGTCGAGATAGCAAACAGGACACTAAGATCCGCACTGGGAGGGTAAAACTGAAGGCACCTGACAGGCTGCTTGTATGTTGTACTTTTTGGACTTTGCTCAAAACTAAAACTACCCTGCAGGATGGAAGTAGCTGGGAAAAGTGAGCAGCCTACTAGACCTAGGCTCAGAGTTTATACTTCCATCTGGCAACAAGCCACTCATGGCAGGGAGCTACTGCTGGAGATAATGTTACATGGAATAAATTCCAACAGCCTGGGGCCATATTTCTTCCCCTGGTGCTGCAGCTGTTCCAGATTCTCTGAATACAGACAGATATACAAAGATGGAGTCACTAGAGTCTGCTCCATGTTAGGTTTCACCAGCCCTTGCTCTAGTCTTATGCTTATTAATATCGAGTATTTTCAGCACCTGGATTAGGGCCTTTGTCTCTATAGTCTTGAGGAATGAGGCCACAGATACAGAGGGGAAAGTAAAATGGCAAAGATTTAGTGAAGAAAAAAATAAGCAGAGCTCTTGTTAAATGTGAAGGGTCCCAAGGGAGGGCACACCTGGGGTGTGTTGTGCCAGTTGTTACTCAGGTAACTCTAGGAGAGAGCTATGTGACTTTCAAGGTTACTGGACGGCCTGTGGGCCGTAACAGTCCCCCAACCCAATCAGAGGCTCCACACAGCCTGTATGAGCTTTCTGTGTGTCAGTTACTCCCTCTGACTGGATGCCCATTTCCAAGCACATCTCTTAAGTCCAATCAGCACATTGTTCATGTGCAAGTCTTTTGTAGCAGTGAGCCTTGACATGATGCCCAGGGACCCACAATTTTCACTGCTCAAGGCCATAGTGATGAGATGACCAGAGATCTGCACACAGGACTGAACAAGGCCATGGCAGTAAGACGTCTAGGGGTCTGCATACAGGATTGCTACAGGCCATGGTGAGGGACGAAGAACTTCCATGAAAGGAGACCCTTATTCCTTGTTTAGCCTGGCTTTTTCTGTTCTTATTACCACCCAGTATATGAACATTAGCATTAGGGTTAGGTGTGGAGAGCTGCAAAGACCTCACCGGCCGCAAAAGCAACATTGTAGCTCCTTGGTAAGATGGCGCTGGCTCCCGCCTACCTTATTCCCAGTGATGAGTGCTCTCTGTAAAAACAACTCCTTATATGGCTATGACTTGGCTCCTAGTTTGCTTCTGTTTTTGCAGCCCTATCGGTATTTCCCACGTGGCACTTCGGGATTGGCCATCCAGGAGGCTTATAACCGGAGCGCGGAGGCGGAGGGAAAGAGAAGCAGGAAGAAGTGGGCAGGAGAAGCAGGAGAGAAGAAGCTGTAAACAAGGTCCTGAATAAACCGCCTGAGAGAAGAACCTGTTGTCACGTCATCCTTGCGGGTCGAGGCGGTCGCGACAAGTGGCGCCCAATGTGGGGCTCGACGGGATTCAGAACTTTCAGCGGTCAGGGTGGTGCACTGGTAAGTTCCCAGGAAAAGGGGGAATCCGCGACAAGAGCAGGGGTAAGTTCCCAGGTAAGAGGGGATCCGCGATAAAAGTGGGAGGGATTTTTTGCTCGTCTCGGTAGATAAAAGAGAGAGCGGTAGATAAAAGAGAGAGCGGTAGATAAAAGAGAGAGCGGTAGATAAAAGAGAGAGCAGAAACCCAGGAAGAAATAAAATACAGGCCTAAAGTGAAAGTAACAAAAAAAACAACTAAGATGGGCACTTCCTCTTCACACCCAATTTTGCTGGCTCTTAAGGAGCTGTTGTACTCAAAAAGGTTAAAGTTAAAGACAGGCACCCTAGAAAGATTTTTAAATGAATGCAACATTGTAGCTCCTTGGTTCGTAGTCTCGGGTAGCCTCATGGGAGAAATTGGGAGAGGACTTAGATTTTGCTTATGAACAAGGAGCACTTAAGAGTGGGGTAAGACCAATTTGGAGGTTAGTGAGAAGTTGCCTGGAGGATCAGCGCTGCAGCGAGGTAGTGGAGATTGGGCAAGCAGCTTTAGAGACTGCAGGAAGAAAGATCAGAGAGAGGCAGTGTTGCTAGCGGCACTGCAAAAAGGCCAAGGTCAGAATTATACCCGGATTTTACAGAGCTCGATTGCCTTGAGGAATCTGACTTCGAGGAGGTTCAAGCAATCACAGAACAAATTGAAAGGACAAAGATATCAGATAAAGGAAAAGAAGAGGAAAAGGAGTTAGGGAAAGATAGAGGGTGCTGCTGTGGGACTTCCAGACGCCCCAGAACACCGACAGTTTCTCCCCCTTATAGTGAAGGTTTCAAGGTCTCGGGCTGGTCCTTCAACCCAGGGGCATGGAGAGAGGCACGAAGTGAGTTACCCCTGACTTTTCCAGTATTTGTGGATGCTAATCAGCAGAGATACCATGAGCCTTTAGATTTCAAGGTGATTAAGTCTCTAGCTGAGGCCGTACGTACGTACGGAGTAACTGCATCCTTTACTATTGGACAAGTCGAGGCATTAGAAAGGCATTGTATGACCCCCGGAGACTGGGCTAGTCTCGTGAAATCCTGCTTGAGCCCTGGACAATACTTGGATTGGAAAGCTTATTTAGTTGAATTTGCAAATGAAGAAGCCGCAGCAAACCAAGCTGCTGGCAATCCTGCTTGGGATAGAGACATGCTTCTAGGTATAGGAAGGTTTGCCAACCAACAGATAGGATATCCAGTAGAAGTATATCAACAGATTAACAAGATAGAGATTAAAGCATGGAAAGCCTTGCCTAATAAAGGAGAAGTAAGTGGGAACTTAACAAAAATCATACAGGGGTCTACTGAACCCTTCTCGGACTTTGTAGCAAGGATGGTTGAGGCAGCAGGAAGAATCTTTGGGGACCCTGATGCGGCCATGCCCCTAATTAAACAACTAGTATTTGAGCAATGCACTAAAGAGTGCAGGTCTGCCATTACCCCTTACAAAAATCGGGGATTGGAGGCTTGGATGAAAATTTGCAGAGAATTTGGAGGGCCTTTAACCAATGCCGGATTAGCCACTGCAGTCTTGCAGTTAACACACAAAAAGGGAGGAAGGACAGGGGCGTGCTATCACTGTGGGAAAGATGGGCATATGAAGCATAATTGTCCCCATAGAGGAGAGGGAGGTAGCAAGCTCCCAGGACCACAAAAACAGCCTGGCCTCTGTCCGCGCTGTAAAAAGGGGAAGCATTAATGCAGATCCGTTAAGGATATCAATGGCCAACCCCTAGAGCAGATAAAAAACGGAAAGCGGGGCCCTCATCCCCAGGGCCCACAAATATATGGGGCAGTGGAGCAGGGACAATCAAAACTGGAACAGTGGCCAACATTACGGCACCCACAGAACCGCGGAGAGCCACTGCGGGCTCCGCAGGACTGGACCTCCGCGCCACCACCAGACTCGTACTAACCCCCCGAATGGGCGTTCAGTTAGTGGATACAGATTTCAAAGGACCCTTAGAACCAGGAACAGTAGGGTTGCTTTTGGGCAGGTGGTCTGTCACACTACGGGGTCTTAAAATACACCCTGGAGTAATAGACCCTGATTATACTGGAACTATTAAAATCATGGTTGAGTCACCAAAAGGAATTTTTGCCATATCTCCTGGTGACCACATTGCACAGCTGCTTATTTTACCTAGCTTCCATGAGCATTTTGAAGCGCAGCAACAGACTAGGGCAGAAAAGGGTTTTGGATCCACAGGAGTAGATCTGACATTTATATCACTTGATTTAGACCAAAGACCAGTGCTAGAACTAAAAATAGACAATAAAAAGATATTAGGTCTTCTAGATACTGGGGAAGATAAAAGTATAATTGCAAAAAAGGATTGGCCATTGGGATGGCCTATACAGACCTCTCCTCAAGTATTACAAGGCCTAGGATACGCAAAAACTCCTGAAATGAGTGCAAGACAACTCTCCTGGAAGGACGATGAAGGCCACTCAGGTACTATTCAGCCTTACGTGCTAGAGCTGCCAGTATCATTGTGGGGAAGAAATCTGTTAAAAGAGATGGGGTTTACTCTGAGCAATGAATATTCAGCTGTTTCCCAAGAGATGATGACTCGCATGGGGTATCATCCTGGCTTTGGCCTAGGGAAATTTCTACAAGGCAATAAAGAGCCCATCCAAGTAAAACAAAAGTTAGACAAACAGGGACTGGGTTTTTCATAGCGGCCACTGGGGCGGGCATTCCCATAGTTTGGAAGATGGGGGATCCAGTATGGGTGCCTCAGTGGCCACTGCCCTCGGAAAAGCTTGCTGCTACTCAAACTCTAGTACAAGAACAGGTAGAACTGGGGCACCTTAAGCTTTCTGTTTCTCCTTGGAATACTCCTATTTTTGTAATAAAAGGGAAATCCGGAAAGTGGAGATTGCTACATGACTTGCGTGCAATCAATGGACAAATGCAAATTATGGGTCCAGTTCAGAGGGGCTTACCGCTTCTTTCTTCCCTACCTGAAAATTGGCCTGTTATAGTCATTGACATAAAGGATTGTTTCTTTTCTATTCCATTATTTGCTAGGGACACTGAAGTTTTGCTTTTACCCTCCCTTCCTGTAATCATGAGGAACTGGACAAAAGGTACGAATGGGTAGTACTTCCCCAGGGCATGGCAAACAGTCCAACCATGTGTCAGTTATTTGTGACCGAGGCTCTTAAGCCGCTTAGACAAAAATATCCCAAGGTGTGCTGCATTCATTATATGGATGATATTTTGTTGGCCTCTAAATCAGAGCAATTACTACATAAAGCTTATGAGGAACTTACCAAGCTGTTAAATGCTAAAAACTTGTTTATTGCCCCTGAGAAAGTACAACAACACTCTGTTGTTGAATATTTAGGGGCTACCATACATAAATCTCATATTGTACCCCAAAAGGTAGAATTGAGGAAGGATCATTTAAAAACCCTGAATGATTATCAAAAATTATTGGGAGACATTAATTGGATCCGATGTTATTTAAAGCTGCCAAATTATGAACTTAAGCCCTTATATAACATGCTACAAGGAGACTCTGCATTAGATTCTCCAAGACACCTTACGGATGAGGCCATGATTCACTACGAAAGGTAGCGCATGAGTTACAAAAGGCATGTTTAAAAAGAGTTAAGGAAGGTGAGCCAATTACTTTGTGTATTCTCCCTACATGTGTTCAACCTTCAGGGCTTTTATGGCAAGATGGCCCATTGCTTTGGATTTACCCAAAAGTTTCTCCGGCAAAATCCATTGAGTATTACCCTGCCGCGGTAGCCAGTCTGGCGTTGTCGGGGGTTCAGCAGTGCATCCAACATTTTGGCAATGCTCCATGCTTCATTATTGTTCCATATACTAATCATCAAGTACAAACATTATGTGCTACTGTAGATGATTGGGCAGTCTTACAATGTAGTTTTAAAGGACAGATAGATAACCATTTTCCAAAACATCCCCTGTTAAATTTTCTAAAAGAACATCCCGTAGTTTTTCCTAAAGTTACCTCCTTAAATCCCCTTGCTAGAGCTTGCAATATTTTTACCGATGGCTCTAAAACGGGATGTGGCGTGTACATGGTGGAAGGCCATGACCCAGTCTGCCACCATTTCAAGCCGGTGCTCCACAATTAGTGGAACTACAAATTGTTGTAAAAGTGTTTCAAACCTGTCCTTTTCCTTTTAATTTAATTTCAGACTCTGCTTATGTTATAAATGCTTTAAGAGTCTTGGAGGATGCAGGGCCAATAAAACAAACAGGCCTCTCCTGTTGGATATTTGTTTTGTCGCTTACAACGATTGCTTTGGCAATGACAACACCCTTTCTATCCCTTACATATTCGCGCCCATACTGGTCTGCCTGGCCCTTTAAGCGAAGGCAATGATATTGTTGATTGTTATACCCGTCAAGATTGGATTTTTTTTAGTTCAAATTTGGATAGAGCAAAAACTTTTCATAATAACTTTCATGTTAACTCAAAAGCTTTACAAAAACAATTTCGACTTTTCCGTGCGGATGCCCGACAAATAATTTTAGATTGCCCTCATTGTGTAATTTATCACCACTTACCTAGTGTTGGTGTTAATCCTCGAGGCCTTTTGTCTCTTAAAATATGGCAAATGGATGTTACCCAGGTACCTGAATTTGGACGCCAGAAATTCATGCACATTTCTGTAGACACATGCTCTGGCATTATATATGCCTCCCCTATGACTGGAGAAAAGGCACATCAGGTTATTACCCACTGCCTAGAGGCGTGGGCGGCTTGGGGCAAACCAAAACAGCTCAAAAACTGTTAATGGTCCTGCATATGCAGGAAATCAATTTTTCTCCTTTTGCAAGGCAATGGATGTTCAACTTCTTCATGGGTTGCCCTATAACCCTCAAGGTCAAGGCATCGTAGAACGTGCACATCGCACGCTAAAGGAGACTTTACAAAAACAAAAAGGGGGAATTGGCCATGGCCATAACCCTAAGGAAAGGCTTTCTCTTACTTTATTCACTATTAATTTTTTAAATTTGGATGCTTAAGGCCTGTCTGCAGCGGACAGGCATAACAAGTCTCAAGGTCTAACAAAAGGAATGGTAAATTGGAAAGATATTTTGACAGGGCTCTGGCGCGGGCCTGATCCCGTGCTAACATGGGCACGAGGTTCTGTTTGTGTTTTTCCACAGGACCAACAGGATCCGGTTTGGGTACCTGAACGACTCGTTAGGAGGGTCCAAGGAGAAGAAGCACAAGATGCAAGGGGTGGTGATGATTCTTCTGATCGCCCTCACAACGATACAGCCTGTAAGACCAGTGCCGAGATGGAGGATCCTGTCTGTGTTCCCGAGACCGATGCCCTTATCTTTTAGGCAATTGGACTGGAGAGTTTGACAGCTGTGGATCACTTGAAGGAGTGGGTGGGAATGGGCTCCCTTATTGGTATCCTGGCATTGGTGATCTTGCTGTGCCTGTGGTGCATATACCGGATTAGGAGCTCGCAGCGCAGAAGTATGGCTATGGTGGTCCAGGCCTTCACTGCCACTGAGGCCGGACAGTCCCCCTATGCGTGGCTTGCCACGTTAAAGGAATAGCACAGGGTGCGAGGCAAACGCACTGCACTTGGGAATCACTCCCTGGTGTGAGCCCAAGAAGAGCAAGTTGGGTTGCAAGTGGGTTGATGCCCAAGATCCCACCTCTGCAAAAAAGGCATCGGACAGGCCTGGTCATCACTGGGGAAGGCGCCCCTCAGGTGAAGACCAGTGCAAGGTCCTCTCATTAATGTTTTAGACAGAGGCCCAACCTCTACTCTTACCTGTTGCTTAATAAAACAAAAAAGGGGGAGCTGTGGAGAGCTGCGGGAACCGCGACCAAAGACGGCGCAGCTGCAAAAGCAACATTGTAGCTCCTTGGTAAGATGGCGCGGGCTCCCGCCTTCCGTCTTCCCGGTGACGAGTGCTCTCTGTAAAAACAACTCCTTATATGGCTATGACTTGGCTCCTAGTTTGCTTCTGTGTTTGCAGCCCTATCGGTATATGCCACGTGGCACTTCGGGATTGGCCATCCAGGAGGCTTATAACCGGAGCGCGGGGGCGGAGGGAAAAGAGAAGCAGGAAGAAGCGGGCAGGAGAAGCAGGAGAGAAGAAGCTGTAAACAAGGTCCTGAATAAACTGCCTGAGAGAAGAACCTGTTGTCGCGTCATCCTTGCGGGTCGAGGCGGTCGCGACAGTTAGGGTTAGGTGAATGATAAACTAGATCATGCCAAAGTCTCACAGTGACAAAGACCTCCACTTTCTCAGGTTCTCCCTGAGGTCCATGTCGAAGCTGGTGGTACTGAGGGCTAACACATCAGTTCAGCACTTAGGCCACAAGTCTCTGCCTGGTGCTAAGACAGTTCTAGGGCCACACTGTGAGCACTGGCCTGGCAATCATTGTCTTGCCCAACGTTGGGAAACGGGTGGTACAGAAAGTCCCTTGGCTGAACTGACTCTGGACAGACACATTCTAGGGGTGCTGTTGTTGAAGCAGTGCCAGCTGTACACTGTCTTTCCAGCACACAGGGCCCCTCTGGATGCTATCAACTCTGATCTGCTCACAGGAAGTCAGGGTCTACCCAGTGCCATTTCTCCTTCTAGTACTGAAGGCCTAGTACTGAACCCCAAAACAAACCCTCTGATACTTGGACTTCGTACTCCCCAACAAGGGGACTTTTGCCCTCAGTTCTTCTTGCTAGATTCAAAGAGGGATGAGAGACCCATAACTGTCCAGTACCCAGGGGGTCTGGGCTGCTAACAAAGACCACGAAGCTTTCACTTACCATCACTGGGATTCATTGCACAAAGCCTGGCACTGGGTTTAAGTTCAAGGCAAGAATTTAATTCTATTTTGTTCTGAGGCTTTTTGTTTGTTTTTGTTTGGGGTGCTTTTTGTTTTGTTTTGGTCAATCCTGGTGCTTGAACTCAGGGCCTGGGCATTGTCCCTGAGCTTTTTTTTTTTTTTTTTTGCTCAAGGTTA
This sequence comes from Dipodomys merriami, assembly GCF_024711535.1. Classification (NCBI taxonomy): domain Eukaryota; kingdom Metazoa; phylum Chordata; class Mammalia; order Rodentia; family Heteromyidae; genus Dipodomys; species Dipodomys merriami. The sequence continues at coordinate 3,743,213 of NW_027202271.1, read as the reverse complement.
GCACTCTATCATTTTAGTGACGGGTCCATTTCCATCTATTTGGTGGTTAATTTGGGATGAATCTCATAGACTTGAACTGCCCAAGCTGGCTTTGAACCATGAGCCTCCGATCTCAGCCTCCTGAATAGCTAGGATGTTGGGCATGAACCACCAGCATCTGGCTAATACTATTTCTTTTTCCCAAATGAGAGGCATCCATCTCCCCAGTCTTGGTTGCTTGGAGCTGGGAGGAGTGGTAGACACAACTCTTTCCTCTGCTTTTCAAGGTGATTTTTCATCACATTATACTATGAGCTATGGTTTGGGAATTGAGTCTTTGAGGCCTCAAGAGTTGAGTCCAACAAACAGGTGAGAGGGAAACACAGGAGGAGGCTGCAATACTTGGTAAGAAATGTACGCATTATCCTGCCCATGTAATTGTAACTCCTCTGTACAGTATGTTCACAAATAAAATTAAATTAAATTAAAAAAAAAAACAGGTGGGAGGGAGAGAAACCTAGGCCCATAGAGGCGTGCATCTGTTTTCCTTAAGTCCTGTGAAGGTAATTTGGTCCGTGAGTAGCTGTTCTTTTAGATGTCTTTAGAGGAATAATTACTGAATGACATTACTCAGCCACTCTTGCCCTGTCCCAACAATTTCACATTTCAATAGCCAGCAGTATAGTCCACAAAGTCATGTTCTGGCGGGGGGGGGGGGGGGGCTGGGTTCAACCACTTGTTTTTGGAAGGCAATCCTGGGATAGGCTCTGTCTCTGAGCATTTGTGCTCAAGGCCAGCATGCTACCACTTGAGACACAACTTCACTTCTGGCTTTTGGGGGATTAAGTGGAGATAAGAGTCTCACAACTGGACATTGGTAGCTCACGTCTATAATCCTACTCAAGAGGATGAGATCTGAGGATCACAGCCAGCCGAGGCAGGAAACTCCGTGAAACTCTCCAATAAACCACTAGAAAAGTGGAAATGGTGCTGTGGCCCAAGTGGTAGAGCGCTCACCTTGAGCTGAAGAGCTGAGGGACAGTGTTCAGGCCCAGAGTTCAAGCCACACAACTGACCAAAGAAAAAGTCTCACAGACTTTTCTGCCCAAGCTGGCTTTGAACCACAATCCTCAGAACTCAGCTTCCTGAGTAGCTAGTATTATAGGTGTGAGCTTCCAGCTGTTGGCACATGTTTCAAGTCTTCAAGCAATTATTCACCGTATAGAGACAAAAACCAGTATTACAGATTAAATTTCCACTTGACAAAGTAATTTTTATCTCTTCTATCTTGAATTGCTGAAAATATATTACAGAAGAGATTTTTGTTTTGTTTTGTTTTGATTTTTGTTTTTGTGAAAATACCACACAGAAGGGTTACAATTACATGAGCAAGGTGTCCCTGAGTTTCTTTAGCACTCTACCATTTGAGCCAGAGCACCACTTCTGACTTTTTCTGCTTATGTGGTACTGAGGAATTGAACCCAGTGCTTCATGTATGGTAGGCAAGCACTCTACCACTAAGCCACATTTCCAGGCCTTGTTCATTTGTGGTAGAGCAGAATTTAATATTTATTTGCTTCAAAGCTATTACCCACATACTCTTTAGGTACCTTCATAATCACTATTCTGCATTTTTACATCCTTCTCTTTCAATAGAGGGCTTTTATGATGCTGCTTCCTTATTCCCTGAACAAAATTAGATCCATATTTAAACTCCACAGAGGTCTGCACTTGTTAGCTCTGTGGTCTTGGGGCAAGATTTTTTACTTCTTTGAGCTTGCATTTGACCATCTGTAATGTGAAAGTAATATTTACTTTGCAGTGAAATAATTACTTAGATTTATTCATGTATACACAAATTATGTAAATTAGTCTAATATTGAAATTTTTAGAGCTCACAAACACAATGATATTAAGTAAATATTATAGTAATTCAAATTTTGTATTTTATCAACTTAACACTAATTATTTTTCTTACCTAATTTGGCTAAAAAGGCTCAAGTGGGAGAGTGTTTTGAGCAAAAAAATCTTAAAGAGCATAGGTCCTGAGTTCAAGCGCCAAGAAAAGAAACAGCAACAACAACAAACCCTCAAATGAAGAGCAACTAGATAAGAATATGTCCAAGGATGTCACCTATAAAATTACTTTGGCTACTCTAACTTACAACTCAACACTCATTGCCTTCCATTTTCTAACACTAACTTCTCTATTTGAATTATTACATTAGGAAAAGATGTGGGTTTAAAGGATTGGAAAAGATGTGGGTTTAGGGGGTTTAGGTTTTTGTTTTGTTTCTTTGTTTTGTTTTGTTTTTTATTTTATTTTTGTTTTTATGAGTGTGTGTGCCAGTCCTGGGGCTTGAATTCAGAGCCTGAGCACATCCATGAGCTTTTTCACTCAAAACTAGTGCTCCACCACCTAAGCCATAGCTCCACTTCTGGCGTTTTTGGATAATTGGGAGAGAAGAGTCTCATGGACTTTCCTACACAGGCTGACTTCTAATGGTGACCCTCCGATCTCAGCCTCCTGAGTAGCTAGTATTATAGGCGTGAGCCACCAGCAGCCCCCCCTTTTAATTTTAATATACAGAATCCATTACATTGGCCTAATGTGATGATTAGATAGAAATTCACACACACACTCTCTCTCTCACTCTTTCTCATCCCCGCTCTTGGCTTCCCCCCCAAATAGAAATTCTAATTACATATGGAAGATGATTCTTTCATATCAATATAACAAATGATAAATACATCCATTGATTTCCAGAAAATTGAAAAAAATTCAAATAGAAATTTCTATGCATATGGTCCCTACTATTATTTTTATTCTTAACCTCAAGTGTTTCTATGATTTTACATGTTCAAATGTTCTACTAGAAAATAATAAGATGAAAATATTGAATATTTCTATTAATAAATTTTAACCTTATGTATATTTATTTAGCATATATACATATATGATCCTATATTTAGAGATATAAAAGGTACCTATACATTTACACATAATTCACATACAGGAGTAGAAATACAAAAGTGAACATCTATGGATTTCACAAAATATTCTCAAATAAATAGCAATTAAAAATCTGGGTACCAGTGACTCACACTTGTAATCCCAGCTACTCAGGAGGCTGAGATCTGAAGATGACAATACAAAGCCAGTCCAGGCAGCAAAGTCTATGAGAATCTTAACTCCAATTAACTAGCAAAAGGCTAGAAGTGGAGTTGTGGCTCATTGGTAGAGCACTAGCCTTTATCACAAAAGCTCAGGGTCAATGCACAGGTCCTGAACTCAAGACCTAGGAACTGCACCCCACCCCCACCCCCACCCCCCAAAAAACCAGTGCACCTGCAATACAGAAGCTAATTCAGGCACTATGGTTGTCCCCAAGACAGAGACTGTAAGGTGAAGAAAACCCATGAGATTTAGGCAGTGGCAATACTGGATGCTCTGTGATCTGATACTTTACCAAAACTTCTCCTCAGAAAAATAATGAAATTCTCAAAATCCTAGTGAGATCTGAGTGTCTCAGTTCAAAGCCAGCCCAGGGAAGGAAAATCTGTGAGACTCTTATCCCCAATAAGCTACCAAAAACACAGCGAGTAGAGCTGTAGCTGTAGCTTTTGCTTGAGCAAAAGAAGTTCAGGGGCAGTGTCCAGGCCCTGGGTTCATGCCCCAGCCCCAGCAAAACAAAAGAAAAGAAAAAGAAAGAAAAGAAGGGAACGCATGTATGTTAAGATTTTAAAATGCACTTGTTAGCATTCTATCAAATAAATAAATCAGAAAAGAACAGAACCTTCAGGTGCTAAGCTCCCATAGGGACACCCAAGCCTACTGATTTTACTAGAATTCAGGTATTTTTCCATTTGTTTTGGTGGTGACCTAAGCCTACCAGCCTCTGAAGCAGGTGCATGTTTACTTATTGACAATTTCCCAGTCAACTTATTTTCAAGCTGTGAAGATTTGTGAATTTCAACACATATTATCCTAAACCCATAAACCCCCACAATTTTGGTGCCAATACTTTCTCAAAAGGCTTCCTGATAAATGGAGCTACACAGGCAGCAGGAAAATCTTTTGATTCTGCTTCTTGATCCAGTTCAAATGATAAACAGAGAAAAAGCACCTTTTTTGACCCAGGAAAAAACACAGAAATACCAAATTCACATAATATTCATTCAACACATTGTCTAGTAGGGAAGAGCAAATCTCTTTGCAAATATATGCTTACAAAATATGTAAAATATATGAAATATTGGCCAGATACTGGTGACTCATGCATGTTATACTGGTTACTCAGGAGGCTGAGATCTGAGGATCATGGTTCAAAGGCAGCCTGGGCAGGAAAGTTCATGAGACTCTCATCTCCAATTGCCCACTAGAAAACTGGAAGTGACATTGTGGCTCAAAGTGGTAGAACTCTAGCCTTGAGCATTAAAGCTCAGGAACAGCATCCAAGCCCAGAGTTTAAGCCCCACAACCTATGGGGGTGGTGGGGGAAGGGAGGGAGTGATGAAATCTTGCCTGAGTTTTTGAAGATTCTATTTTCACTAATAAAATATTCATCTGAAATAGATGAGGAAAGTGACCATTGTGTTTAAAAAGATAATTCTTATAGCAAATTAAATTCCATTTTAGATATTGAAGAAAGACTAAGCAGATGAAAGAATTAATATTTGATTGGACCAAATCTTTTTTTTTTTTGGGTGGGGGGGTCCAGTTGTGGGGCCTGAACTCTGGGCCTGGGCACTGTCCCTCAGCTCTTCAGCTCAAGGCTAGCACTCTATCACTGGAGCCACAGCGCCACTTCTGGCTTTTTTTTCTGCTTATGTGGTGCTGAGGAATCAAACCCAGGGCCTCATGCATGCAAGGCAAGCGCTCTATCACTGAGCTACCTTCCCAGCCCATGCACCAAATCTTTACCAAGCAATGTTGAATTGGACCACATTTTTTTTTGTTGGTCTGGGGGCCTGAACTCTAGGCCTGGCCGCTGTCCCTCAGCTCTTCAGCTCAAGGCTAGTGCTCTACCACTTGAGCCAGAGTGCCACTTCCAGCCTTTTCTGCTTATGTGGTACTGATGAATCAAACCTAGGGTCTCATGCATGCCAGGCAAGCACTCTACAACTGAGCCACCTTCCCAGCCTTTGAAGGTTTTTTCTAATATCTGAGGCCAACCAAGTATTGAAGGCCATATTTAGGGCTTTTCGATTCTCTGGGGCCTCAGGATCTACAGGTGTATATAGGTCCTCTAGGCCTCCAAAAACTGTTCTAGAAAAGCAGTGGGGGACTCACTGGGGACCTGCCCAATCTCACTCAACTTAGATAAAGTTGGCTTCCTGGCCGCTGCCCATATCACTGCACTAATAGAGTCTGGTGATAACTGGTAAGGTCCTCTTTGCCTTGATCACTATTGTAGACCCAGCTTGGGCAAGTCAGTAGAAAGATTCACTCCAAATGGACTGGGTAATCAGGGGGGGAGCCATCTAGTTAAAGGACCACCTTCAAGGCACCATACTGGATTCACTCCCTTTCCTCTGAGTTGAAAAGCACCTGTAAAAGGTACTAGCAATCACCCCAGGTGGGCTGGTGTGTGAAAAAGACTGACTCCAATAATGAGATAAGCCCCTGGGATTTTTCAGAAGAGGATGGATTTTGTTGTTTCCAGTTATACAGGTCACTGGTTGTAAAGGGAACATACACTAGAAATGGAGTTTGCCCACCATCTCCCCCATGTGCCTGTCTCAAGGGTATTAAGAGGACTGTACCACCTTGTACCACCTCAGGCTGATACAAGGAACCACTTCTAGTATGGGGTGGACTTAACATCGGAGGTGCTGATAGCACAGATAGAATACACCAGTAGGTCTTCTTCTGTGGGATCCTGTGACACTGGGGCAAGAGATTTTTCAGTTACAGTTTTACTTCCAAGAATTTTAAGATACTGTTTTCCCATCCTGGAGAAAAAGAAGCAGGGGTATATATAGGATACAGAACTAGTAACAAACACAGACAAGTATCCACAAACACTTAACCCACATGTCCCACGTGTCCCAGATGACCTCTCAAGGAGACCCCAGATGGCTTCTCAATGAAGACCAAGATGGCCTCTCAAGGAAGTCCCAGACAGCATCTCAATGAAGCCCCATATGGCCTCTCAAAGAGGTCCTAGATTACCTCTCGAGGAAGTCCCAGATGATCTCTTGAAGAGGTCCTGGATGGCTTCTCAATGAAGCTCCAGAAGGCACAGGAGATGTCTCATCCCAGCCTCACACTTGGGGAAGTTATGCTGCATCCAGCCTTCCATTGAGTCTCCCCAGATGCAGGATGGAAGGCTGGCTCAGACTCATCCCTGGAGGGTTTCCAAATGACTCCTGTCCACATTGGTCTTCAGGAAATAGACACTCAAGCAAAGCTCTGGGAATCCTGGGGCTGAGAAATATCTCCAAGCAGCTGTCTCCTGCATGCTAAGTCACTCGCCTACATGGGAGTTTCCTGGGGTCCAGGCTCCATGCTGTCCAAATGGATTATCTCACTGGGGTCTCCAAATATTATGCCCACACGAGCAAGACAATCCATTGAGGCATGGTTAAAGGTGACCAAAGAATTTTATTTATACTATTTACACAAGAAAAGGGAACACTGACTATATTGTCCTGGGCTAGCCACCCAGAATCAAAAGCAGCCTTGACCACCGAACCTCCAATCCTCCAATGGGCAGCCCTAACCTTTATTAATTGATCTACAAACCTCGATGTGAAATACTCCAAACTCCAGACCTCCAAAGCTCCAAAGCTCCAAAGGGAAAGGCTTTTCCTTCTTTCCTCCTTCTCTGTAGGTCTCTCCATGCTCCACAGGCCTCTCTGCAGCCTCTTTGCAGGCCTCTCTTCAGGCCTCAGGCCTCTCCACAGTCCTGCCCTGCTCTGCTCCAGTCAGTGCCTCTTGATTTCTCCCAACCATTCCCCAACCCTCCCTCCCCCATCCTCAGAACACACAGCCTATATATAGACTTATGACCTCTGAAAAGTGAAACAATCCATTGAAGCACAGTAAGAGGTGAACAAGAGAAGTTTATTTACACTGTTTACACCAGAAAGGGGACTTGAGACTACCTTGTCCTGGGATAGATACCCAGAACCAAGAGCAGCCTCAACCACCAAACCTCCATCATCCAATAGGCAGCCTGAACACCCCCCCGCCGACCTTTATTAGTCAGTCTGCAAACCTCCAAACTCTGTACTCTAAAGCTCCAAAGCTCCAAAGGGGAAGGGTTTTCCCTTTCTTCCCTTTCTCCTTCTCTGCAGGCCTCTCCACTCTCCACAGGCCTGCACTGCTCTGCTCCGGGAGGCAACTCTCCACAGGCCTCTCTAGAGGAAGGTATCAAATGGCCCCTCAAGAAGGCCCTAGATGGTTTCCTCAGGAAACCCTAAATGGCCTCTCAAGGCTTGCCCTGTTCTCCACAGGCCTGTCCTGCTCTGCTCCGGCAGGCTTTCCCCTCCTGTTGCTTTTCCCTCCACTCCTACTCCTCCCCTTCCTCCACACTAACACTGTGGAGCTTCTTCCCCTAACGGTTTTTCCCTAACAGTTTTCCAACTGCCATTCATGCTTCTCCCCCAAGCTGCACACTGTCCAATCACTTCCTGACAGCTTGCCATGTGGGCTCAACACCCCAGCCCTTTCAGTGGCATGCCCTGCCCCCATTTAGCATCATGCCCTGTGTGGTGGTGAAGTCAGCCTCTCAAAGCCCTGCTCTGTCCATGGCCCAGTCTGTGGAGCAGTGAGGCTTGCCTCTTGATGCCCCGCCCCCTCCAGGCCATGGGGCCACGCTGACTATTGGGTCCTGCTGATTATCGGGGCCCCATGGGTTTATTACATTCCCAACTGGTTTTCATGTCCAATCAAATCATTGATTCCTTCTGGACCAAATCCTAAACTTTCCCTTCTCTCCCTCCATTGAACAGGCTTATAATGCAGATGTAACATACCAAGGAGCAAACCGTATAAACACACTAGTTAACAATAATTAACACTTGGTAAGGCTTATCCTTAAGGGATGCTCTGAATGTCTCTCAACAGTCCATCTTGCAGCCTTCTCTGGTTATTGTTCCACACCTGTTTCACTTGAGAGTGATGAATCCAATGCTGTTTTTCTGCAACTTTAATTGCCAATAGTGTAGTTAGCACTACTGAGTAAGGTCCCTGCCACTTGGGTTCCAATTCAGGAGCACAATGCTTTTTTGCCCATACCATACCAGCTGTCCAGGCAGGAAAGAATGGATGCAGTTTTTCTTAGGAGGCCAGAGGGTCTCAGCTACCAAAGGATAGGCAAACAAACCTCTTGCAATGCCTGCAGGGACTATACCAGATTGTTGTTAGACATTTCTGCCAATATAGGAACCAAAGGGGGCGGCCTACTATAAATTATTTCGAAGGGAGTGAATCCTCTAACATAAGGGGTGCATCTTGCTCAAAGGAGAGCAAAGGGGAGGAGGCTTACTCAGTCATGGCCAGTCTCTGTAATTAATTTAGTTAAAGTTTCCTTTAAGAAACTATTCATTCTTTCCACCTGCCCTTAACTATGAGGTCTATAAATACAATGTAACTTCCAATTCTTAGGGCCTTAGCTAACAATTAACTTGGGCCATGAAGGCCGGGCCATTGTCGGACCCCACTACGATGGGTAAGCCAAATCGAGGAATTATTTCATAAATTTTTTAACTGTTACCTGAGCGGTTTCAGTTTTTGTTGGGAATGCCTCAGCCCAGCCTGAAAAAGTCTCCTAGTACTAACAAATACCGATACCCATACTTTCCAGGCTTTACCTCTGTGAAGTCCACTTCCCAAAATTCTCCAGGTAAAGCCCTTGAATACACACCCTCTCCACATGTTTCATTTTTCCATCATTTACTTGCTGGCAACTTTCTACATACAATGGGTAATCTTGTCAAGCTGAGGCCCCACTGGTTTTCATGGCAGTTTTAGGCATGGCCCTGGACAATTTACCAGGGTGACAAATAACCAGACATAAAGAGACAGAAGGCAAGTGCCATCTCCACATTTGCACACTTATTATGACTTTTTTTTGCTTCTTCCTTTCATCTTAACAACTAGTAGCTCCAGAGGCCCCACTAGTTTTAGGGTGGCCTCCTGAGCTATGTGATCAGCTCGGTTGTTTCCCTGAACCTCAGGGGTCTCTAATTTCTGTAATGCCTGTTAGTACTTTGAATCTCAGTCTGGAGCTTGGAGACTTCTTCCATTGTATCCTCCTCCTTTACTCTCAAGCTCACTTTTATGATCCCAATTTCCTTCTCAAAGTCCTTCTTAATCTGCAAGTGTTCTGCTGGGGTCACAGGAGAGTTCCTTTGACTGTCCAGCTGCTGCTCCTTCTCATAACACCTTTGCTGGATCTTCAGCTCCTCCTTTAATTTCTCAATGGTGCTATTGAGAGGGTTTTCTCGCACCTCCACCTATTCCATTGAGACACACTGCTTCTGCATTACAGTTATGGTGAGGCTCTCAGCAGTCTGTTTGGCCTTTTTCTGTAGTAGCTTCTCTTTCTCATTGTTCAATTCAGTGTGTTTTTGAGACAGGTCTTTCAACTTGTCTGTTTAGCTCTTCTGTTTTTCTGCCTAATGATCTTTCCATTTCCTGAGCATTTCCCAGCAGAGCATGTGTGTCCTTTAACTCTTTCTGAAGAGTAGCAATCTCTTTCTTGAGCATGATGTTTTCCTGTTCACTTTTCTTGGCTGCTGCTTCTCTGATATGGCATTTCTGTGCCTGCTCCGCTAACTGCTCTTTCTGGGCCTTGATTTCTGCATGCAGCGTCAGGATCCCCTCCTGGCCTTGCTTATAATCGGCAAGAATGGCATCACTGGCATCCTGTGCCTCCTTCAGCCTCTGACCTGTGGCCCCCAGCTTTGTCTCATGCTCACCCAGGCTGATGTACTTAGATTCCATTTGATTCTGAGTGTTTTCCAGGTTCATTTGAGGATTTTGTTCTCATCTTTGACTCTTACAAGTTCATGATTTATGTCTTCAAACCTTTTCTTCACACACTAATTCTTTCTTAGTCTTCTCCAGTTTGCTGTTCAATGCACTTTCAATGCACTTTTTGACTGGCACATGCTGGAGATTCAGAGTCTTTTTCAAGCCAGTGTCACCACATTTTTTGTTGAACACAGTTTCCAGGTGGTTAACTTGCTTACTTAATCTGTCATTTTCCATGTTTCTCCTCCTTGAATATTCCTTTTTCCAATGTCCTTTTTGCTTGCAATAAGCACATTGATCTAGTTCAGTACCTACTGCCATTTGCAAATGAATGATACTGTCTTCACCAAGGGTTTCTTGATCCTGTTCTGGTGCTGCTACCAAAATTTGAACCCACTTTCTTTTTCTTCCAGGGTTTCTCTGTTGGCAAACACCCGCTGGGCAACCACTACCAGCTCAGATAACACCTTTCCCTGACAAACTTTCTAACTTTGAAGCTTTCTTCTAATATCTGGGGCCGACTGGCTCTTTGATTCTCTGGGGCCTCAGGATCTACCGGTGTATAGGTTCCATAGGCCTCCAAGAGACATTCTAGAAAAGCAGCAGAGGACTCACTGGGGAGCTGTACAGTCGCACTCACCTCAGATAAATTAGTTGGCTTCCTAGCTGCTGCCTGTATCCCTGCTAACAGAGTCTGGCAATAATTGGTAAGCGCCTCCTTACCTCAATCGCTGTTGTAATCCCAGCTTGGGCAAGTCAGGGGAAAGACTCGCTCCAAATGGACTGGGTCATCATTGGGTAAACCATCTGATCCAAGGACCGCCTTCAAGGCACTGAGTCAGATTCGCTCCCTTTTCTCTGAGGTGAAAAGCACCTGTAAAAGTTGCTAGCAATCATCTCAGGTAGGCTGGTGTGTGAAAAATACTGTCTCTAATAAAGAGATGAGCCCCTGAGGTTTTACAGAAAAGAATGGATTTTGTTGTTTCCAGTTATACAGGTCACTGGTTGTAAAGGGAACATACACTAGAAACGGGGTTTGCCCACCATCTCCCCATGTGTCTGTCTCAAGGGTAATAAGGGGACTGTACCACCTTGTACCACCTCAGGCGGGTACAAGGAACCACTTCTAGTATTACAGGGACTTAATATTTGAGGTGCTGATGACACAGAATAGGGGGGAGAGCACGCCAGTGTGTCTTCCTCTGGAGATCCTGTAACACTGGGGGAGAAGATTTTTCAGTTACAGTTTCACTTACGAGAACTTTAGCACATTGTTCTATCCTAGAAGAAAAGATTAAGCAGAGGTGTATACAAGACACGGATAGAATTATCAGCAAACACACACAAACAAATAACAACAGACACTTAACCTACATGTCCCACATCTCCCAGATGACCTCTCTAGGAGGTCTCAGATGGCCTCGTGAAGAAGTCCCCAATGACCTCCAGAAGAAGTCCCAAATGGCCTCTGCAAGGAGACCCAAATGACCTCCCAAGGATGTCCCAGATGGCTTTTCAAGGAAGCCCCAGATGAGCTCCAGAGGAGTTCCCAGATGGCCTCTTGAGGACACCCCAGATGACCTCTCAAGGGCCAGATGGCCTCTCAAGGAAGCCCCAGATGACCTCTGCAGGAGGTCCCAGATGACCCCTCAAGGAGGTCACGATGGCCTGTCAAGGAGGCCTCAGATGATCCTCGAGGAAGTCACAGATAGCCTCTGAAAAGCCCCAAATGACCTCCAGAAGAACTCCCAAATGGCCTCTCAAGAAGGCCCCAGATGGCTTCTCAAGGAAGCCCCAGATGACCTCTGGAGGAAGTCCCAGATGGCCTCTTGAGGAGGCCCCAGATGGCTTCTCAAGGAGGTCCTAAAACCAGCCTGACAGACTTGCCCAGACTCACCCTTAAAGGGTTCCCAAATGACTCTTGTCCACATTGGTCCTCGGGAAGCAAACATTCAAGGGAGGTTCTCACCCCTGAGGGCTGAGACACTCACCTACCAGGGGGTTTCCCTGGGGCCAGGGCCTGCTGCCATCCAAATGGATTATCTCACTGGAGCCTCCAAAACTATCATCTCCAGAGAGCAAGACAATCCATTGAGGCACAGCAAGAGGTGAACAAAAGAAGTTTATTTACACTATTTACACCAGAAAGGGGACTTGAGACTACCTTGTCCTGGGATAGATACCTAGAACCAAGAGCAGCCTCAACCACCAAACCTCCAAGCCTCCAATAGGCAGTCCTGAGCCCCCCCCCACTTTTATTAGTTGGTCTGCAAACCACCAATTAGTCGCTGTGCAAACGTGCAAACTCTGACCTCCAATGCTCCAAAGCTCCAAACCTCCAAAGGGGAAGGCTTTTCCCTGTCTTCCCTTCCTCCTCCTCTGCAGGCCTCTCCACTCTCCACAGGCCTGCCCTGCTCTGCTCCAGATGGCGCCTCTCCACAGGCCTCTCTAGAGGAAGGTCCCAAATGGCCCTTCAAGGAGGCCCCAGTGACCTCCGGTGGAGGCCCCAAGTGGTTTCCTCCAGAAGCCCCAAGTGGCCTCTCAAGGCTTGCCCTGTCCTCCACAGGTCTGTTCTGTTCTGCTCCAGCAGGCTTTCCCCTCCTGCTGCCTCTCCCTCCACTCCTACTCCTCCCCTAACTCCACACTAACTCTGTAGTAACTGTTTTTCCCTATAGGTTCTTTCACTAATGGTTTTCCCATAACAGTTTTCCAACTGCCATTCATGCTTCTCCCCCAAGCTGCCCACTGACTAATCACTTCCTGACAGCTTGCCCTGTAGGGCTTGATGCCTCACCCCTCCAGTAGCGCACCCCACCCCTTCCAGCAGCATGCCCTACTCCTTCGGCAGCATGCCCTACTCCTTCCAGCAGCATGCCCTACTCCTTCGGCAGCATGCCCTACTCCTTCCAGCAGCATGCCCTACTCCTTTGGCAGCATGCCCTACTCCTTTGGCAGCATGCCCTACTCCTTCGGCAGCATGCCCTGCCCCTTTTTGCAGCTTGCCCTGTGTGGTAGTGACGTCAGCCTCTCAAAGCCCTGCTCTGTCAGTGGCCAGGTCTGTGGAGGGGTGAGGCTCACCTCTTGATGCCCTGCCCCCTCCAGCAGGCCAGGCCATGGGGCCACACTGACTCTTGGGCCCCACTGATTATTGGGGCTCCATGGGTTATTTCAATAGGTGGTGTCCCTCCCCCACTCGAACAGCTCTAACACTTTCAACTGTCATTCCTGCACCTCCCACAAATCACCCACTGTCCAACCACTTCTTGATACCTCTTGACAACCCACCCCGTGAGTTGGTGACATCAGCCTTGATGCCCTGACCCCTCCAGCGGGCTGAGCCTTGAGGCGATGAGGACAGCAAGGGGCGAGCTTCAGCCCCACTGGTTATTGCACCAAGAAGTAGGCAGATACACACAAGCACCTGGAAGGAGGGGGGAGTGGTAGAAGTAGGGCAGTCTGAAGGACTGCATGGCATTGACTGGAGGCATTTCTAAGACCTGAAAATATGGGGCAAAGTTGAGACTATACAGTGAAAAATGTTCCTGCTGCCAGTTTCTCATTCACCACCTGAATTCTGGAGTCTGATCCACCAAACCTGATCATGAGAATCTCAAACACAAGAAGGTCTAGAGCATTGGCCAAACAACTAACTCTTGGAATCACTGAGTAATTACAATTGTGTGGTAGAGATCTCCTGATATGAACAGATGTATCTGTGCAGGCACCCAACAAGAGCTGCTCCCTCACTGACCCATATTGGGCAGAGATACATAAGGGAAGGGCAGCAGGACAAGCTGTCATTGGGCCTCCACCCATTCTGCCTGGATCACAAGATTCTGGCAACACCTCCAAATTTTCCTTGTTTCTCTCTAACCAAAGGAATACATGGGTTTAGGCCATGCCCACACCCCATCTTGCCACGTAGCACTGGGATTCCCCTCTATAGGTTCACACCACTACAGCAGTTGAGAGAGGTAGAAGTGGTGAGTGGTGAGTGAGCGAATCAAGGTGATTTAGGCGGTTGGAGGTAGACAGCTAGTGGTGATTGTAAGAATAGAGTTGATTTTAGAGAGCCTGGGAATGTGCCCTCCCCCTTCGACATCCCGGTGCTGGGATATCTGAGCATAAAAGACAAAAAAAATTAGCTGCAGGAAAGAACAACTGCAAGAATACCAGCAGAAGAATGGTCCTGCTAAGCCTGCATATTACAAGAACAAGAAGAAAATTAAAGAGGGAGGTAACCCCAAGACAAATACTGCTGGGGATTCCTTTACTCGAGGGTGTAGCCCAAGACCATACAAACCCTGAGCCCCCCCCCCATTCCCTGGGCACTGTCAAAGCAGCCAGGGTCAAGAGTGTCACAGGTCCCAATAACACCAAGGACCTGGAGAAGACACAACCAACACCTGGTGCTTGCCCTGGACTCCAGCACAATACAAAACCAGCAGCTCTGCATTGAGATCCAACAACTGAAGCAGGAAATGAAAGAGCTACAGCATAACAGTGGAAAGAGAATGAGAAGATGGCCTGTGTGCACGAAGCCCTGAAAGCAGAGCTGGAGCCGCACAAGCTGTCCCTATTGATACAGCTGTTGATTTCTGAAAAATTAGATTTATAGCCTTCCCTGCTGCAGATGCAGCAGGTGGCCAATGAAAGAGCGCTGGAGCAGGAAGGTCTTACCAACTGCCTGCAGGCTGTACACCAGCATATGACAGAGCTAGAAACAACATTGTCTGCAGTCTCCACCATGCAGAATGAGACCTAGCAGAACAACATAGAGCTCATGAAAGCCCTGAATTGCGTGAAGCTGCAGCTCCAGGAAAAGGCCAGAAGCTATGAAGACATAGAGGATGAGAACACCGAGCTGCAGGAGAGGCTGGAAGTCCTCCTGATAAAGAAGGCGACATGAACATCCAAATCCACATGTTCCAAGAGGCACTAGTGGAGCAGGCAGAGTTGGAAAGACAACCATATGAAAGGGTTGGTATCAACATTAAAGGTGGAAAGAGACACCTTTGCAGAGGACCTGAGGGTAGAGAGCTCCATGGGGAAAGAGAAGGTCCTAGAAGGTCCTAGAAGATCTTAGAACAGGAGACCCAGCTGAGAGAGGAGAAAGAGCAAGGGGTGAGGCAGGTGCTGGAGCTGGAGAGCAAGCTGGTGGAGCTGAGAGAGCAGCTGTCAGAGCTGCAGCCCCCACAGCCAACTGCAGGGCCAGCTCAGGCTGAGCAGCAGCTGCAGGCCCACACCCTGCAGTTGCAGAAGGAGCTCAAGACCCTGGAGGAGCAACTGCACCCCAGGTGGAGGAGAACCAGAGCCTCAGTATCCAGAACCTGTGGATATTGGAGTGGATGCGGATATTGCAGAAGAAGGTTGAGGAATGGAAATAGCATGCCGAGGACTGGCACAAGATCCTCGAGAAGATGGAGAAGAAATACTAGATATTGAGATGCACACTGGTGCACAACCGAGAACTGAAAGAAGAGCTGGCCAAGCTGCAGGATGCCTTGCAGAGGCTGAGTGTTGAGAAGGAGGAGCTCACCAGCATCCTGCACGCAGAACAGCAGAAGACAATGCAGCAGAAGCTGGATTAGCTTGAAGAGAAGTTAGGAGAAGGAAAAGACTTGGCTGAGTTCAAGCACCAAGCAACTGAGGGTGTGCAGGAGCTGCATGACAAGTACCTGGCCCAGGTGCAGGAGCTGAGCGCCACCTACAAACAGCACAGGGCCACTAACCAGCAGCTGATGTCAGAGAAGGAGGCCCTGCAGCAGCACCTGCTGAAGCAGAGCCATCTGATGGAGCAGCTGAAGCAGGAGCAGGTGCAGAGCAAGTTGCTGGCCCAGATGGAAAGGGAGAAGTTACAGGAAACTGAAGTGTCTGGAAGCAACAAGACAGGAGAATGCGCAGCTGCGGGCCCAGCTGAGCGCCCTGGCTTTCCCCAGGGAAGATGAAGGCCTGAGCCAAGAAGACGACAAGGGTGAGGAGGCGACTCCCCATGATGTGACTGTCCCAGAAGACGTAGACAACCCGCAGAGCATGTGGGATTTTTACATGGACGCACTGTCCATCGCAGAAGGCAGGAAGGCGAGGATGAGCCGGCAGCTGCAGGAGCAGCAGGCCCGCTGCGGGTGCCTGAGTCAGCTGGCAGCCCAGTGCCAGAGAAAGCTGGAGAGCCAGGCCACCTTCCCCCAGCGCTGCATCCACAGGCTGTTCGGCAAGAGGAAGCAGGACACACAGGCGCCCAAGAAGCAGCTGCACATCTGCTTCCCCGAAGATCTGGCCAGCAAGGGGCACCCCCAGAGTCACGTGGACGACCTCCACCATCACTGCAGCCAGCTGTCACAAGTGAGTGCCATCGAAGAGATCATTGTGTTCTACAAAGAACAGCTAGAAGTCCTGGAGAAGCTGTGTCAGGAGAAAGACGAGTGTTGAGCCAGCTTTCCCAGAAGAAGAGGAGGAAGAGGAAGGAGCTGAAGGAGCTGCTGCTGCGCCTTACAAGGGAGAGCACAGAGTGCCAGGACAGGATGCTGGCAGCCGCCCAGGCCCCTGCTGCCGAGGCCCCCTCAGACCTCTCAGTCCCCCTGAAGACGGAGGTCAGGGAGGAGCAGCAAGGCTGTGAAGATGTGCATCTTCAAGAATACTTGAAGCCTGTCCTTGAAGAGGCTGGGGCGCCTGAGCCCCTGGAGAGCCCCACTGCAGAGCCTCCTGTGACGCTGCTGCCTGCCATCCAGCCCCAGCAAGAGCCCACAGACGGGGGCGAAGAGTCCTGCCTCCCTTTCTTCTATAAGCCACAAGCAGATGATGTATTTGAAATCATCACCATCTAAAGACTGGGGCTACTATTCTCCAAAAGATACTTTTGGGCATGAGAACTGAAGTATAATGGGTTGATAGGAAAAAAGGGGGTAACTGTAAGCCAGACAGAGCAGAGGCTGCTGGGAGGTAACTGGTATCTAGGGACATCTAAGAGTCTATGGGTTTCAGGGAAGGGACCCAGGCAAAAGTTTGTGCAAGGAGAAGTTCCTTTACAAAGGAAGGTGAGCAGCAACACCGTCACTTCATATTACTATTTGATAATGGTGACAGTAAATATTTTATAGAGTAATTTATTAATATGGTAATATCTTAGTTTCTTTTATTTTTGGTCAGTCGTGGGGCTTGAACTCTGGGCTTGGGCACTGTCCCTGAGCTCTTTAGCTCAAGGCAAGTGCTCTACCACTTGAGCCACAGCAGTACTTCCGGCTTTTTTCTTGAGCTGAAGAGCTGAGGGACAGTGCTCAGGCCCAGAGTTCAGGCCCCACGACCGACCAAAAAAAAAAAAAAAAAGAAATGGAAAGACTTGGAAAAAATCATATTAAGTAAGCCAGGCCCAAAGAAACATAGGTCCCATAGTTTCCCTTATTTACAGTGGCACAAGCAGAGTAGGTCAAAGGCTATGTACATACGACCATATGAGATAATGTTAAGCAAAATGTACCCCAAGACAGGGACACAAGAGGTTTTTTTTTTTCTTTCTAGTGCTTTTAATGTACTTACAATACACTATGTGATTCTTTTGTTAATAGTGTATGTTCTTCCTCCATGGTATCACCCATTTTCACTGGCTTTGATACTGGTGTTCTGCACCTTGTATATATATTTTTGTAATTTGGGGAGGGGAAGGGATATTGCAGAATGTTTAAATGAGGATGCAGGCTGACCCATTGTGATGATGAGATGTACAGGACACTATATTGAAAATGAACTTTACAATGTCGGGGTTGGGGGGCAGGAAGAGTTGGGAAGGTGGGGAGGGAAGTGATGGTAGGGGGAAAATAATAAAGGAGGTAACAATGCTCACTATGAATTGTACTCTTTACCTTACTCATGTAACTGTAGCCCCTCTATACAACAGTTTTGCAATAAAAATAATAATAAAAATATCATTATAGAACATCTATAGAATATCATATATCTCAATATTTTTCACTGAAATGTACTGCTTCATGTGTTTTTAAAATAAAATATGAAAATTTACTTTTCCTGTTATCTTTTCCATTTCCTGATTTAAGCTATAAGAAAACTGAAAGTTATATGTAGAACATGTTTTGTGACTTACAATGTCTTTTTGTTTGGACAACTCTGGTCTTTCCTGTTGCTTCATCACACCAAAAGTTATCTATGTAAATTGGTTAATAGCCTCTTGAGAGAGTTTGATGCAAATTACAACAGAATGAAACTGATCAGGATTATTTGTTTTAGACCTTTGTAAACCCTCAATTAGACAGTCACAGCAGCCTGTTGAGTTTGTTTAAAAGGACTTAGCCCCTGTAATTTTTTTGATTTAGTGGAGCCTTTGAGAGTTAATTGCTGAATTGTTGTCTTTAGTTAGGCCTGGTTGAGGTAAGAACTTAGGAAAACCAATAATTATTTCTTTTTTGTGCAGGTACTCCAGCCTTTACCTTCCTAGGCCTTTTTGGTAAGGTCTGGTGCTCTACCATTTGAACCTTGCCTCTAATTCCAACTTTTTCCTGATTAATTGCAGGTAAGAGTGTCTTGGATTTTCTACCAGGGCTGGGTTTGAACTGAGATGCTCAGATCTCAGTCTCCTGAGTAGCTAGGATTACAAGCATAAGCCATTGCCTCCTGGCAGCGGAAAACTAGTATTCTCACAAGTGGCAGATTGTTAGCAAAACGAGCTCCCTTCCCATAACTTAATCTACTCCTTCCCTTCTCCACAGCTGAGCATGCTCCCTTCCTAAACAACAGTAGGCCCACTTAGTAAAGGCAGTAAATAATCAGCCTCCAATCCCCTCTACCTTGGGATGACACTTCTCTGGGGCAGCTACCACCATATAAGGCAACAAGATCCCCTTAGAGTGACCTTCAGGTCTGGGCAGCTGTAGGACCCTTACTACTTGGATAGCAACCATAAATCCTAGTCTACCATGATAAAGCTCCTGGCCCACACTTTCTTACTAGGGTCTCTGCCTCCATTCTAGCCACTCCTAAACCTTCTAGGTTATACAGGTCACCTCAGACAATAGCCGGTGCTTCGTCACTTCTCCCTTATGAGGAGAGGTCTTGCTGGCCCCCTTCCCAGCAATAAACCTTTCTTTCTTCTCTGTACCTGGATGTCTCCATGGTTCTCTGGCAAACTCTAATAATCTAGCACAGATGGAAGAAAGAACAAAAGAAAAAACATTTACTTCATCAGCAATAATTTTACAGTTAAGAATCATTGTATCCAGGTGCCAGTGACTCATATCTATAACCCTACCTACTGAGGCCAAAATCTGAGCCAGCACAGAGTCTCATAAATTTATCTGCAACCAACTATCAAAAAGCCAAAGGCAAGCTGCAGCTGAAGAAATCAAATTCTAGCCTTGAGGGGGAAAAAAAAGTCCAGGAACTTCTCCCATGCCCCGGGGTTCCAAGGATATCTTCTATGCCCTGCGTTCAAGTTCCAGAACTAGCGCACATGCACACACACACACACACACACACACACACACACACACACACACACACACACACACGTGCGCTCACACACACGCACACACAAACACACACACAGAGTTTTCACTTATATGTGAACCTCAGCTAAGAAAGTGCAAATAATCTCAATTACATTGTTCAGTTGTTTTTAGGAAATCCAAAACAGGCTGAGTTTTGCCCAATGATGTACTTTTTGATTTGGAGTAATTTTTATCTTAGTGACTGAAGAAAGGGCCCACATCTAAAGACTGTGGCTGTCCCCATATAATTTTGGCCTCCATTAAGCTAATCATGGTAGAACACACTGATAGACATATATAAAATAACACAAAAACAAATTCCATTAATCCAGAGTCCACTTCTACATAGATTATCCTTTGCCATTTTTTTTCTTTTTAGTCAGTTACTCAGGTATAATATTGCCTAGGGGGTAAGATACAGGCAGTGATTTGATTCTTATTTTTGTGGTTTTGTTTTGTTTTGCTTTTTGTTTCTCCTGGGGCTAGAACTCTGGACCTGGGCACTGTCCCTGGGCTTTGTACTCAAGGCTAGCACTCTACGACTTCAGCCACAGCACCACTTCTGGATGTTTCTGTAATTTGGGGATAAGACTCTCACAGACTCTCCTGCTGGACTGGCTTCAAACCAAGGTCCTCAGATCTCAGCCTCCTAGTAGCTAGAATTACAGGCATGAGCCACTGATTCCCAGCAGTGGTTTGATTCTTAATTTTCAAAAGCTTTCTCCCAAATAACCTCATTTTCAAACCTTGCGTCCTTAATTTTTTCTCTCACAAGGACAAATTTTTTATTGTTCCTGCATTGTTTTGACCTTCCCAATATAGAAAGAAATGGCTTAAGTTCAAATAGAAAGAGCTCAAAAACAAGGCACACACACAGGATTTCAACTTTTCTCAAGTAGGAAAGCACGTTGAAGTGAGAAGAAAGCAAGATCCAATGGTGCACAACTGCAGAGGACTTAACAGGGTTGCAAAGGGTCTCTAACTCTACTCATTTCTCTGCTTCACTGAATGGGGCAAAAAAGCAGCCAATACTTGCCCAAGTAAGAAAGACAAGGAAAAGTCACTGGAGTAAGAATTATTCTACAGCTTAAGGAAACCAATTCGTTTTACCTCTTTACCTAGGGGTAACTCATTGCGAGTGACAAAAATCTCTCCTGCATGACTCACCAAGGCTGCTACTGGCTGTTTGGACTGCACACTCCGAATCCAGGAGTTTCACATTAGACCAAGCCACAGGTCCTCATATGGCAAATAATTAAGACATGGTGAAAGACAGGAAAGATGAATTATAACCACTGGAATTATAGCACTTAAGTCCATTTTCAGCCATCCTCAGGGTCATAGGTGTGACCACAGGTTAAATATAGAGAACTAGGGGTAGGAAAAAAAAGACATACATAGTTAGTCATAGCAGTCCCAAGCCATAACTGTGGCCTGATTGAACAGTCGCTCAATCTTTGACTCTAGAAGCTCTCAGGTCATCTGTACCTTTTGGCTATTCTACTGAAGATGGTGAGAAGAAGGTGTTGTCCATCTGAGGGTCAGTTTGTTTTTTGTCCACCAAGATTCTTCATGGTGAATTCTATTTTTCCTGGAGCCCAACATGATTGTCAATGACTAGCAGCAAATGGTCTTTCACATTGTCTCTTAACAAATGTTTCTATAGCTGGTGAGGTTCAACCCCAGTCTGCGGCTATTTTCTATCATGAGAAAATGGATGATTGGTTCCCTCAGTTTCCAAATCCTACCTGAATTACAGGTCTCTGAATTCCAGGCATGAAAAAAAATTCAGGGTATCCTACAAATAGCAGAGTGTCACCAATAAAGAGTTTTAGCATGGATTTATTTTAGTAGAATGAAATTGACATATTTTTTTAATCAAGGAAATTATTTTTTACTCCAATTGCAGGAAATGAGAGTTAAAGATTGAAATCAGCAGCTGTTATCTACTATAATTATTCTTTCTAAGCTGGGGAAACATATATGACCTATATGCATGATCATATATACATGATCATACATACATAATCATGTCCTCTAGCAACCATTAGACAATATTTGTAAGTGGCCAGGAAGGCAACTGCTCCTATTCTAAATTAGAGAGGTATCTCTGGGCTTGCCTGATTAAAGATATCCAAGGATACTCACTATCCAAGTTCCAATGGGTCAACTCCCAATATCATATGTAGAATACCAGGTATCTCTTGACAAGGCTAAAAGATCAATTTTAATGGGTTAACAGGACCCAATTTTTGGCTTTGACTGACTAGATCTTTTTCTAACTTGACCTGCACTAATAACCCATCTTATAAAATTTAAATGATCAACATTCACTGCTCTCCTCATTGTAAAGCTATGAGAGAACCTAGTCTTGATTCTCAAGCCTCTTGAGTTGCTGGGACTATGAGTGTGTACCACCACAATGAGCATGTATTTTTCTTGCTGTGTAAACAGTGTTTTCAGTCCTTTATCCCAACAGCCCTAGTCCTGCCCCTGCATGCAGTTACCTTCTGATCTGCTCATGCGCTGTGAGGATCAAAAATAGAATGCAGCCCTACCCATCAGCTCCCTGCCTTGCCAGATGCCCTCTGGAGCAAAGGGCCCAGCAAGGTCTCATGCCTGCTTGGCCTTGTGAGGTGGTGCTTCCTCCCGGTTACTGTGTGGAACAGTTCGTTACTGTGCTATGGCTTCCTCTACTGGGCACACTATGCGCAAGTGTCCCAGGCCATGCCTTGGGAGAAGACAGGCACCTGATTTCCCAGCCATTGTGTCAACTGTACCTGCCTCTGCCACCCATGCTGGGTGGGGGACAAGTGCCAGCACTGCCAGGGCAGGTTCAAGTTCACAGAACCCTCTACATTTTTAACAATCACTATAAAACTAAAAGTACATGACTGATTGAAGGCTATCCAAATACACTGTTAAGACTTAATCATTTTGCTACAGAATGCAGCTTGGATCATATGGTGGAGAGTCAACATATGCACCTTTAATAGCTGTGCTGAGTGGACTGATTGTCCCTGAAACAAGGAGAAATGAAACTGTTCCAGAAGTTCTTACAGCATCTGGCTGTGCATTGTTAAACTGTTGGTGCCTATAACCTAACTGGTTTCCATGGGTTTCCTTCAATCACTTCTTGCCCCAGCAATTGCTCTGGTAATGTGAAGTGTACCACTGGGACCTTTGTTAAAAGTCAAGTATATTAGGAGTGTGATCCATACTGGAAGAGTGAAGCATGTAATATTCAACTGGCAGCAGCCCAGATCATGTCCATTGTGATCTAACCTGAGAAAAGTGTGTGTCTGCAATGATCCTTGGCAATGTCCCCATTCCTTTTTGAATGTCCCTTCCACTGAGTCTCACTGGATTTTGCCAAATGTTAAACGTTTGTTCAGCCCTTCTGTAGCTCATGCTTCACATAAAGCAATTTTGCATGGGAAATTTATGTGGGTAATCGGTTGATATACTCTTAACTATGGCTCTTTTCAAATGGACTTGAATTGCAATTTAGAAAGCAGCATATGTAATATCAGAGCTCTAGAAGGGGTTCTATCTAGAGACAAGAACACTCTCTGGCCTTGTAGGGAAACATCTTTAATGTGTGGATGCAGAATTGAAACAAATGATGGCAATATCACAGATGAATTATGGGCTTTTAACATATGTAAGTTAGTCTTGGGGCACAACGCCTACGGTTCTTGGACATGGTCGGCAGTATGCTAAGGAGAGACATTCAGTACATATTATGGAGCTGGATGGGAGAGATGTAATGGTCAAAATACCTGGATATTCTGCAATGTATGTGTTTACAAGCAGCAGGCAGGAATATCATATGTCAACCAACACCTAGCTTTGTCCAAATATGATGCAGCCACACGAGTATGTAGGATGAAATACCAAAGTCCATTTATATTCATGGGGGCTATAAAGCATTACCAGGTCATGGGGATGGATTGACAGATGATCTTGATATGTATGGAGTTACCACTAAGACTCAGACTATTTTGAAAGAAAGTGTGAAAACAGGAGTTATACCATGGGGGAGGGACATGCAAAGCAACAAAACAATCACCTTATAAATATGTTAGAAACAATAGCAAGGAAGAAAAAACCACTTGTGTCCTTATATTGGGGTTCATTTCACCTAACATCATCTTACCTGACCTTTTCCAAATGTCTCAGACATATACTAGTTATTGTAAATAAGGGAAACCATGGGACCTATGTTTCTTTGGGCCTGGCTTACTTCACTTAATATAATTGTTGCTATAATTTGGGGAGGGGAAGGGAAAAAAAACAAATTGTTTAAATAGGGATACAAGTGGACCCATTGCAACAATGAAATGTACAAAGTCTATGTTGAAAAATGAACTTTACAGGGGCTGGGAAGGTGGCTCAGTGGTAGAGTGCTTGCCTTGCATGCCTGAGGCCCTGGGTTCGATTCCTCAGCACCACATAAGCAAAAAGAAAAAAGCCAGAAGTGGCGCTGTGGCTCAAGTGTAGAGCACTAGCCTTGAGCTGAAGAGCTGAGGGATAGTGCCTAGGCCCAGAGTTCAGGCCCCACGACCGGACCCCCCCCCCAAAAAAAAAAAAAGAAAAGAAAAAAGAAAAATGAACTTTACAACTTTGGCAAGGGGGGGAGAGGCAGGTAGTGTAGTTGTGGAGATGGAAGGGCTGGGCAGGGATGGTGGTGGAAAAACAAAGGAGGAGGCAACAATGCTTGGTAAGAAATGTACTCATTACCTTGCTCATGTAATTGTAACCCCTCTGTACAGTATTTTCACAATAAAAAAGTATTTAAAAGAAGAAAGTGTGTTTTCCAGATACTTTCATTAACTGTTCTTCTCAATGGATCTATGCTTATCTTTAGAGGAAATATCCATAATGACACTTGAATATGTTTTTCTGCCCATTCCCTGGCCTATGCCATAGCTTGTGATGAAGGAAAACGTTACTGTAATTAAATCTTCAGAGACCTTAACAGATTTGGACACTCTACCATAGCCACTAATGGGTCCATATATACATTTGGTGGATTTTTCTAGTGTAACCTGATGATATCCTTGTATACAAGCCTCGAAATTGCAAAGCTTTCAGAGATGAAGAACTTGGTAGAAATGTTGTATGTATAAAAGATTTTTGGGATAATAATACTCACAGTGAATCTTGGGAATCTGGGAATAATATTCGTAGAGCCAAATGCTCTATAACACAGCTGCTTCTGATGATAGATATAATAGATAAGCAGAGAGTGCCAGCTGTGCTGCCAATACAAAAGGGAGCCAATGCTGGGATGACAGGAAACGCATTTCAGCAAATGGTAACTGCAATGTGCCTATGAGAAAAGAGACCAAATGTCCTATGAGGAGATTTGTAACCAACTTACAAGCTGTAAATCCACTCACTAAACTTGAATTGCCAGTGGGTTCAGTGACGAGAGCAATGCCAGGCTTGGCCAGCTCATCTTTGTTGCTATAATCTCAGTGGGAATCTTTCTTCATTAACACCTTGCTAGGAGGTGGATAAACAACAGAAATATACACAACGGAAAGTATCACCTTGGGTTGGCCTGGGCTAGATCAATATATCCCACTGGGTACGGGAAGATACAGCCCCCATAACAAATGCAATAATAGAGTGCCTTCCCGGAGGACTAAATGATTCTGTTTTTTTAGAAAGGGCTGCTGAGGCAGGCTTAAGAGCAAATCCTTCTACATCTACGTCTGTGAAAGGCCTGTCATTAATACAAACCAAAATGTAAGGCCATGTCAAGATCCACAGTCTCTACAACATTATGTTCCAACTATACAAGCAGCTTGTACAATAGTATATGTGGAACAGCAGTACACACTGATGTGTTGGCTCTAATACCTATGTAATCTGGGCAATGGCTGGAGTGGCAAAAACTGTCACCCACTCTCCTCAAAATTGTTCTAAATTAAGAATCTGTGGACATTGTTTAGAACAGTCCATATGTGGCCTGTGCATTGATCCTGGTGATGCAGTTAGAAGACACTGCATTGAATGGTCTTGGTGATGACTAATGAGGCTTGTTGAATGCACAATGAGAAAATTCTTTTTTTTTTTTTGGAGTCTGGTCATGGGGCCTGAACTCTGGGCCTGGGCGCTGTCCCTCAGCTCTTCAGCTCAAAGCTAGCGCTCTACCACTTGAGCCACAGTGCCACTTCTGGCTTTTTTTTTCTGCTTATGTAGTGCTGAGGAATCGAACCCAGGGCCTCGTGCATGCAAGGCAAGTGCTCTACCACTGAGCCACCTTCCTAGCCCACAATGAGAAAATTCTTGACACCAATCTTTGCCCAGAAGAAAAGAACTATGAGTGGTCCCTTATCTAGTGTCCAGCTGGCCAGTGAATGGACATAGTACTTGTATCAATAATAGTGTGTTTGAACAGTGTAAAATTTCTCCCTACAGGAAAAAAATGTCAAGATTACATGCTAGGTTATTAAGGAGGTCCAACCGATGGTGGAAAATGTACAGCTTGTACATGTAGTGACCATACAATTATATCTCACGTGCACACAGTAGAATGTTTCCGTACATCCAGAGGAATAAAAGTTTATCTATGCCAATTATAGGATTCTAAAATCATTATGTTGACAATCGACTTAGAGAAACAAGTTACTGCAGCCTTTTGATGGACTATCAGTTTACCTTCAGGTTGTTGTAGGAAGATGATTGCCGTCACACTGCCAGAAACTTCATAGCAAGCCCAGAAGAAGCACACCAAAATGTGGATATTTCAATTAACACATCGAACAACTTTCATCTCAACAGCACAAGATCAATGGGTTCAGCAAGTGGAACAATAACTGGTGAAGAGACTCCTAGAGTTTCCAAGACTAATAGAAAGGATTACAGAAATAGATTTTCCTATAAAAAGTTTAACTTAGCAGTCCTAATATTACATTCTATGTGCATGTCAGCAACTTTTCTTGTCCTATTAAGATACAGATTGCATTCTCACAACACAAGACAATCATTGATCTTGTGCTTTTTTGTCACCTTTTAAGTAGTGTTTTATCTTTATTACTTATGGCTTCTGTGGTATGGAAGATCAAGCAAATTTGTTGTGTTCTCCATGGAGAACATGGAGAACTTCCATGGAGGTGTCCATATTATTTAAAGCAGCTGCTTTAATAGCTACCCATCTCTTTGCTTCTGGTGATATAGAACCTGAAGTAGGAGCTAAACAGACTTTCTGCAAGGGCCATTTAGAGGGGGCCTCTGGAGCTGTTCTGTGGTCTCATCATTCACTTACCATCCAGAACCTAAATACGGTTCCCTCAAATTCCGCAATATCCCAAGTGGCCAAAGAATGTCAGTAGTTTTATTGAAGTACCATTACTGATGGTCATAGGTGATAAGGTCAGGTTTTCTTTACTAATTAGGATTATCATAGCTAACATTTAATTGCTCTGGGAAAAGAGGTACATTGTTTCTTAAAGGAGATGAAAAATATGTAATTCCTATAAATCAGCTATGTATATTTCAAGACTTTAACGAAAAACAATTAAAAATGCTACAATGATGAAAACTGTACAATTTTTGCCTCATTAGTAAATATAAGTCACCTGTGTATGAATAGGCAAATATGCAGCCATGAGTTCAAATTCTAGTACTGCCAAAAAGAAAAGCTGATATTTTTATTTCCCCACATCAGACCAAAGACAGACATTTCTCTTACTATTAACTGCTGTGAATAGGATCTTCCTTAGTCCCTTTCATACCTAGGGTAATATCATAATGACATACTCATACCCAATCAATTTAGGCTGACTCAAAAATGATAAAGATAAGGCGGGGCACTGGGACTCATCCTGTAAGCCTAGTTACTCAGGAGGCTTAGCTCTGAGGATCCAGGTTCAAAGCCAGCCTGGGCAAGTAAGTCCATGAGATTCTTATCTCCAATGAACTACCAAAAAGGTGGATGTGGAGCTGTGACTCAAGTGGTAGAGAGCTGGCCTAGAACAAGAAAGGTCAGGAATGACATTCATGCCCTGACCTCACTGCCTAGCACCTGCACAACACCACCAAAATGAGTTAACTGAAACCATTCCTTCTTTTTTTCATTTTCATAGATATTCTGTTATCTGATCAGAAGATAGAGGCATTTAGCCTTTGTGGTCCTTGGAAGAGTCGCCTCCTTTGGTTTCACTGTGGTGAGTGACTAATGTCTCCCGTCCCGGTGGGTTTTAGATCTATACAGTTCAGTCTATAAGCAAGTTCACACGCTCACATGGGCAGCGCGTGTAAAATCACTTCAGTCCCCTTCGTATGTGACAGACAGACACAGGCGCCATTTTACCACATCTGTTGTTCAATACATTCATGGCGCTCCCACCCCAAGACATTGTCTCAACACCGCTTCCTACTTCCTTTCAATGAGCAGAATCTCTGAGCCTGTGGAGTTTCATTCTGTAGCTGAAGGTGTGTGGGTTGGGCTTCTCTACTGTGCAGAGAGCGGCCCTGTCTGTTTCGGAGGTAATGAAAGCCCGGTTCCTTTCTGCCGTGGGGATGTGTGCGTCCCTCCAAAGGCGCCAACGGCCTGAGGCCCTCGAGGAGCGGGGGGCGGGGCTTCCGGGCAGGACTGACAGGCCAGGTTGGCTTTCCGGTCTGGCGTTGTGCTCTGCTGGCCTGGAGACTCATGGGAGCCTCCGGGGCCTGATGCTCAGGAAACGCGGCAGGAATTGGCCACCGCGGCCGCAATCGCCAGGTCACCCAGTGTGTGCGGCCTAGACACCATGTTGGACTCCGGTGGCTGCTGAGACTCAGCTGCCGCCTTGGTCACCGCCGCCGCCCGGGCTCTCCTCTCAGTGTGGAGGACACAGACAAGGAGACCCGGGGAGCCCGGCCTGAAGGGGGAGGACCACACAGGAAGACCCAAGGAAGACTCCTCTGAAGGGTGAGTGCAGTGGGCCGTGGAGGCCTGGGCTTGTCAGCTCTGCTTGGGTAGTGAACACGCCCGAACTTCCGGTTCTGCGCAGTGCACACATCCCTGCGCATCGGACCAGATAGAAACAGCGCAGTGGTCATTGATGTCTAGTTTGAACGGTGGCATTTTCTTTTCTTTTCTTTTCTTTTCTTTTCTTTTTTGGTCCGGTCATGGGGCCTGAACTCTGGGCCTGGGCGCTGTCCCTCAGCTCTTCATCTCAAGACTAGCGCTCTACCACTTGAGCCACAGCGCCACTTCCAGCTTTTTTCTGCTTATGTGGTGCTGAGGAATAGAACCCAGGGCCTCAGGCATGCAAGACAAGCACTCTACCACTGAGCCACCTTCCCAGCCCTGAACGGTGGCATTTTCTAAGAAATGAGAGCCCAGCAACTTATACAGACTCAAGGCTTTATTGGGCATCAGATCTGCCCGCCTGCTCCAAGCAGAAATGGAATGCTGCAAGTGGGAATGGAGGCAGTAGAGCTGGACAGGTATGGACAAAATTTAAGTGAAATTCAGGGGACTGTCATGGGTCACATTACGTGGGCTATGGAAATTGAGGGAAGAGTTAAATTCGGAAAAGAGGTGTAGGAGAAGAGGTGTAGGGGGCCTGATGCAACTGGGGCAGGGATTCTTGTGTCCCACCGGGAAAGTGGTATAGCATCCAGGAAATAGACACTTAGCAGGTTTTTGTAAACAGGAAGGGATGCAGGGTGAGGACTTGCCAGGATGGGCAAGCTAACTCCAAGTCCTTAGATTCCTATGCTATTTTTTTATTTTTTATATTTTTATTGTGAAAATACTGTACAGAGGGGTTACAATTACATGGGCAAGATAATGAGTACGTTTCTTATCAAGCATTGTAGCCCCTCCTTTGTTTCCCATTCCCATCCCTCCCCATCCTCCCTCCCCACCCCCACCCCTGATTCCTATGCTTTTTATGCATAGGTTTAAAAGTAAGAGGCAGAGGGTGGACAAGACATTGTCTAGCTGTTTCCTGTTGTTTGGGGCCATTAGGGTTTAAACGTGGGGGAATGTGGCGGTGTCCTGAGGCTCTCCTTTTTCAGGACCCGGTATCCTGCCATGGAGAGTTCGGTGAACTTTAAGAAATTGCTACTGTTAGATTATTTGGACTTTGCCAAAACACCACACAGACATCTAGGCACAGAGAAGAAAAAAGGTGTATTGACAAGAAAGGACTGGCAAGACCACTTCTCACAGAGAGAAGTGAGAAGAAGCACTAGCTATTGTCTGGGGTGACCTATATAACCTAGGAAGTTTAGGAGGGGCTAGTAGGGTCTAGGAGGCAGAGACCCTGATATGGACATGTGGGCCAGGGGCTTCATCATGGCAGACTAGGATTTATGGCTGCTGTCCAAATAGTAGATAAAGGGTCCTGCAACTGCCCAGACCTGAAGGTCACTCTAAGGGGATCTTGTTTACTTATATGGTGGTAGCTGCCCCCAGAGGAGTGCCACCCCAAGGTGAAGGAGGTTGGAGGCTGAATATTTACTGCCTTTACAAAATGGGCCTAGTGTTGCCTAGGAAGGGAGCATGCTAAGCTGTGGAGAGGGAAAGGAGTGTACTAGCTATGGGAAGGGAGCTATTTCACTAACAGCTGACACACTTGTATAGACAGGATCCAAAAGGAAGAACCAGGATGAGGCATGGTAGGGGTCCCATAAGTGGTGGGAACCACAGGAGGAGAGACTCCCACATGGAGCAGGACAGGGACTGTGATTATAATTAATCAAGTTTTGGGGCTTGGTCTAGTAGTCTCTTGGTCCCATCCCTCACCAGGCCAGACTTGTTATGATAAAAGCAGCATTGTTCCCAAGGGCCAGATACACACCCACCTTTTTCTGCAGGTAGAGGTTCTGGAGAACCATACCTGCTAGAGAACCCAATTGGTCTTGTACCTCAGTACATTGTTGTGCAATTTCCTGAAGAGTCTCCGGGCTCAATGGAGAGGGTCTTGTAATCAGTAAGAAATGTAACGAGACTCCTGAGCCCAATCCAGTACTACTTTTATCCCCAAGGCAGCTAGAAGGGGCACCAGCTGGACATCCCTGCTGGAGGGGTTGGAGTGAGAGAGAGAATGGATGGGACCTGAAATGAGGCATCTGCAGGGGCCGAAAAGACAAAACAGTGAAAGATATATAAGGGCACAGGCACAGATCCAGTTGGTAGGCTAGTAAAAGTAGGAGTTTGAGCCACAAAGGAAAAAGGAGCCATCTCCAGGCAATCATGAGGACATGTGAAAAGAGAACAAATGGAGCAAAGGATAGACACCTTGACATTCAGGCTGAGCCCTGCACACAGGGAATGAGGACAACAGAGCAATGCCTGGGAGAAGGGCAGTTGAGTTGGAGGCAAAAGAAGATTGGAGACTTTGCCAGCAGGACATAGTGTTACTTTGCCTAGGGAAAAGAAGGAAGGTAGGATCTGTCCACCAGCCAGGAACAGTTTAGGCCAGAGGCATTAATCTTGTCAGGGGGAACTGGAGGGGGTCCTAGGAAGTAGCCGGTTTGTAAAACCTTGCCCTTGGCCTCCGGGAACACAGTTTGATCTACTTGGATATTTTGATGATGGTGGTAATGGATAGAAATGGTGCAGTTACAGGTGTCTGGCAGCAAGATTCCTACCAGGGTAGAGAGAGGGGTAGGAAGTGAGGAGAAGCAGAGGGCTGCTGGGGTAAATAAAGGCGTATTACCGGTGATGGGTCCAAAGGTGGGAGTAGAATTAAGGTGCAAGTGATGGAAGGAGTCAAAGTAGGAATAGTGCAAGGTAACCTGCACTTCCCTGGGAGGAGTGTAGTATTGGAGGTATGCATTAGATTGAACAAAGAAGGAGGAGCCTTTAATCTTGGAATAGGCTAGGCAGATGTGCTGGGTAAGAAAGCCATTGAGGGGAATAGGGAGGGCAGAGTTGGGAGGAGTGTAGTATTGGAGGTATGCATTACATTGAACAAAGAAGGAGGAGCCTTTAATCTTGGAATAGGCTAGGCAGATGTGCCGGGTAAGAAAGCCATTGAGGGGAATAGGGAGGGCAGAGTAAGCAGATGAGGAGTGAAACCAACAAATCCAGCCTCCATCTGCATATGAGAAATGTTGTGGTTTTAAGATAAAGTGAAGTTGAGGGATCTTTTCAGGCCTGTGGACTGAAGGAGAGGATTGCCTGCTACTCCCTTGAGAGGGAGGGAAGAAGAGAGAACAAGGCCAAAAAAGGGTGGCAATTGACATGGCTGGTGGGCTATTGTTTATCCACCAAGGTTGCTGGCAGTGGGCCTGTGGGAGAAAATGGGATGAGATTGGAGTCACTAGGTGACTCCAGAATAAAAGGTAGAGTTAAAGAGGAGTGTGAAATTTTAAGCTAGGTTGGGGACAGTGTGGTGGAAGTGTAGGAGAAGAGAGAGAGGGAGTGGTATGGGTCAGAAAAGGGAGTGGTAGTTCATAGAAGGGCTTGACTAGAGAGGGATGGTACCAAGGGAACTTTTCTGGAAGGTTTACAGTGGTGGGGTAATTAGGGTGACCATGTAGGGACCAGTCCATTTTGATTGTAGGGACTTGGGAGAGTGAGTTTTGAGGAGGACCCTTTTGCCTGGGTGAACCTTAAGGTCATTTGGACTGGTCAGAACAGGTTGGGGTGAGAAGGAGTCTGCTTGTTCCTGGAGGAGTTATCTAAAGAGCAGAAAGGTAGGGATTATGAGGTTAGAGGTGAAAAGTCTGATGGCCAGGCAGAAGAAAGGAATAAAAAGAGGAAGCTAGGGCTGGGAAGGTGGCTCAGTGGAAGAGCGCTTGCCTTGCATGCCTGAGGCCCGGAGTTCGATTCCTCAGCACCACATATGCAAAAAAGAAAAGCCGGAAGTGGTGCTGTGGCTCAAAGTTGTAGAGCGCTAGCCTTGAGCTGAAGAGCTGAGGGACAGCGCCCAGGCCCAGAGTTCAGGCCCCACGACCAGACGCTCAAAAAAAAAAAAAAAGAGGAAGCTGTACATTGGCTCAAATGGGCTAAGGCCAGAGGAGTGCTGCCCTAATGCAAGTGAGGGCAAAGGGCAAGAGACAAGAGTTTAATAAGATGAGTTTTAATGATGTGGCTGGCCTTCTCAACCTTGCCAGAAGACTGAGGGCACTGGAGATGTGAAAGTTCCATTTTATGTGGAAGGCCTCAGCTGTGAGTTGGGTGAGCCTAGAAGGAAAACCAGCCCCCGTTATCAGATTGGAGAGAAGTATGAACACCAAAATGGAAAATGATTTCCGAGGATAAAATAGAGGCAACATTGGAAGCATCCTCTGTTGTGGGGGGCAATACCTCAATCCATCCTGAGAAGGTATTTTCTTTGTGCGCAGGTATTTGACTTTTTGTGTGTAGATTCATATGTGTGAAATCAGCTTGCCAGTCTTTACCTGGCACATGGCTTTGGGCTTGATGGGTAGGAAGGGGTGAACATGAAGTCCCCCTTGACTGGAGCATTTTTACAAAGGAGACAGGCATGGACAATAGATCACAGTAGCTGGGACAAGGGGATAAGTGTAAACTGTGTGACATGTGTAAAGCAGGGGTTTAAAGGCCATGTGGGAAGAGGTGTGAATGTCAGTAAGAAATGGGCCTGGGAGTCAGGGAGGACATATAACCCATTAAGAATGAAGCAGCCCTTTGTCATAGTTGCCCCCTGGGTAGTGAGATCACAATGTTCCTGAGGAGAGTATGAAGAAAGAAGAGTTGGAAAAGCAAGAAGCTGAGGAGCTGGGAGGGATGCAGGTGTGGGTATGGACTGGGCTGCTAGTTTAGCCATCTGGTCTGCAAAATTACTCCCCTTGGTAATGTGATCTGTGAAGGCCTGGTGTCCTTTACAAAGGAGCCTGGGAGGGGAGTTGGGCTGCCTTCAGGAGAAACTTAGTGAGGAATCCATTTTTAATGGAACCCCCTTGTGTGGTCAGAAATCCTTGTTCCTGCTAGATGACTGCACAAGAACGGAAAATGTGGAAGGCATACTTTGGGTCCGTGGACATATCCAGTTGGACAGATATGATACTGGGGCTAAGGAACCCCAAAACAGAACTCGAACAAAAAAAGCCTCATGACTGAATCACACAGAGAATAAAGGATAATGACAGGTTAGGCAGAGCAAGGGCCAGGCCTAAGGGAAGTTCCTTTATGAGGATGTGGGAGGGGGTTGAAATAGGTTTTGTGCAGTCTAAGGGTTCAGAAAGGTCACAGCTACACGCTTCTTAGAGGGACCTGGCAAGAAGAGAAAAGTTGGAAATCCACACGCAAAGGTAATCTGCCAGCTCTAAGAAGGAAAGAAGCTCCAATTTAGATGTTGGGGTAGGGAGGGTAGAAAGGAGGGCTTTGTGGTCTGTCCTGATAGAACAGGTGGTTGGAGTGAGACACACACACCCCCAGGAAGGTAGCTGACTGTAAAGAGATCTGGGGCTTTTTTGGAGAAACAGAATAGCCATGGTCAGCCAGGAAGTTAAGGAGACAAACAGTGCTGGAGTGTTGGAAAGAAAGGCTACAGAGAAGATCATCCACGTACTGGAGGAGAAAAGTTGGGGACAGGGCAAGGTGGAGTGAATCAGAAACAAAAGGCTGGCCAAAGAACTGTGGACTGTCCCAAAAGCCTTGAGCGAGGATTATATAGGTGAGCTGCTGTGAATGACATGTCCGGATCTGTCCAGATGAAGGCAAAAAGGTCCTGACATTGTGGGTGTAGGGGAACAGTGAAGGAAGCATCTTTAAGGTCTAGGTTGGAAAAGTGTTTGGCTTGTGGGAGATGGTGGATAAAAGGGTGTTGGGATTGGGCATGATTCGGTCGATGGGAAAGATAGCTTCATAGAGAAGGTGCAGGTCCTGAACAAGGCAAAAGGAGCCATCAGTGTGATAACAGGAAGGATGGGGTGTTGCACAGAAAGGTGGTGAGTCCTGAGGTGAGAAGCCTGGTAATAATGGGCTTATGGCCCCTAAGATGCTTAAGAGCAATAGGTGTGAGGGTGGAGGGAAGGTGAGGTAGGCCAGGAAGAGAGACCAATACCAGTTTGAGGGGAGTGGCTATAATGGAAGTCCTGATATCCCGCATGGCAGGGTTTACTTCTGAAGGGGGGAATGAAGGATGTATATCTAGGAGCAAGTCAGGGACATTATGGGTGAGGAAGAGAGTCACAGAGGGAAAGTTGTAAGCGTAGCCTTGAATCTGGAGAGAATATGGCAGTCCAAAAAGGGCATGGAGCAGTGTGAAATTACTAAAAACCAACGGGAAAACTGTGAGCCCTGAAAGGTAGAGTAGAGGGGTGTCATGCTAGGATGCTAGATGATGCCATCAATACCCACCGCTGTTACAGATAGGGCATGGTGGTTCTCAATATTCAGGCAAGGTCAAAGAGGTGGCCCCAGTATTTATTCCCAAGGAAATCAGCTTACTTGACACCAAGATCATTACCCTGGGTTCTGAGCCCCTGATGTGCTTTGGGGCTGGGGACCCTCAGCAGAGTCTTCATGGGCTGGGGAGGGGCTCCCAACCCTCTCTGGGAAATGGAGCTGCCCTCCCTAGAAGGGGTGGTAGTCTACCAGTCCTTTGACCCTTTGAGGAGTGGAAGAGTTGACCCCCCAGTGTCATGCTTGGCAGCAGTGAGGGTGTGGCCTAGGAATCCAGGAGGTGGTCTGGGGTTTGGGGCAGGCTCAGCACAATGTCCAGACTGAGAACAGTTAAAGCAGGGCCCTGAAGGCTTTGTCCAAGAAGACCTGTCAAGCTGGTCTTGGAAACACTTGGAGAACCCTGTAGAGCATTAGCCAGAAGCTGATATTTGGCCTGGTCTTGGTACCGTGCCACAAATTTGCATGTACTTTTTAATTATTGAGACACTAGAAAATAAGGCTCAAATGAATCATGCAGTAATTTCAAGAATTTCAAAGAATTGACAGTCTGGAGATTGAATTACTGCAAAAGCAATCACTTATTGATACTTTTGTCTCACAAGAGATACAACAATGGAAGCATCACTTTGGTTTTTTCATGTATGTTTACATTTTGTTGCAGAAGGCTTGAGACAATAACTATATAGATAAGTAAAATCATTATAGGTTGGAGTAGTTGTAAAAAGGGAAAACAAATAGGGTACTTAAAAGAAATTTAGGGGCAGGTAGTTTAAAAATAGCTTAGAGAGTTCTGTCTTATGGACACAGATCCAAAGATAAATAATAAAAATATAAATTCCTAATAAAAACAATTAGACAAACATCAATACTTAGTACTACATGTGACTGAATTTTATCTTTGACATGTCAAAGATAAAAGTAATACAATATTGAAGTGAATAATAATAACAAAGTAATTCTTTTTTTTTTTTGGGGGGGGGGGTCTGGTAATGGGGCCTGAACTCTGGGCCTGGGCGCTGTCCCTCAGCTCTTCAGCTCAAGGCTAGCTCTCTACCACTTTGAGCCACAGTGCCACTTCTGGCTTTTTTCTTTTTGCTTATGTGGTGCTGAGGAATCGAACCCAGGGCCTCATGCATACAAGGCAAGCGCTCTACCACTGAGCCATCTTCCCAGCCCCATAACAAAGTAATTCTGACTGGAGTTATTTCACACACATTTATGGACAAAATAATATTTGCAATGGGTTTTTCAGGGTGGGTGTTGTATTGCTAACTGATAGAATTCTGAATAAAAAGAATTTAAGAGGCATGAAAGAGAGAAATGATATTTCAGGTCCAGGCAATGATGGGTCATCTTATACCTAGAAGCAAAGGAAGAGATGGATATGGAGAAAACAAAACAAGATGACCTCATAGATAGACCTAGGCCTAGCAGGACTGAAAGCAATTTTTATTTCTGTAATTGAGGAAGGGAAAAATCACTCCACCCAATTTTATGAGGAATAAGAAGGATCTCATGCAACTTTTAAAAATGTATATTTTCTTTCTCTCAGTTCAAGTCCAAGGCCTCATCATCTCTTGCTTAGTGTTAGTATTCTTCCTATATCCTCAAAAGGTAAAGGGAAGTGCATCACACAGTAGTGTGTGTGTGTGTGTGTGTGTGTGTGTGTGTGTGTGTGCATGCCACTTCTAGGGTTTGAACTCAGGACCTCATGCTCTTACTTGGTGTTTTTGGTCAAGACTGGCATTCTACCATTTCAGCTGAAGCTCTAGTTCCATAGGCAGGAGGTCTTTTTTGTTTTGTTTTTGTATGTGCTCATACTCACACTTGAGCCCTAGACCACTATCCCTGAATATTTTTCCCCAAGGCTAGTGCTGTGCACTTGAGCCATAGATCCACTCCCACCTTTTTTGGTGGTTCTTGGAGATAAGAGTCTCAGAGATGTTCCTACATGATCTCCCATCAGCTCTATGGATGGGCTTCAGGGCTCATCAGAATGCCTTAAGTAAGAAACAGGATTTTATATGTGTTTGTTTTCCTTGCTGTGGTTAGATTATTGTTAAAGAGCATCAGTGTTTCTCCCAAGGGCCATTGTATACATGAGGGGGAGACAGTGATACTAGGTCCAGGTTTTGAAGGGCTCATGGCATCCTCAGAAACATGCATGTTAAAAACCCAGTGTGCATGGAACCAACCCAGATGCCCCTCAGTAGATGAATGGATCAAGAAAATGTGGTATATATACACAATGGAATTCTATGCCTCCATCAGAAAGAATGACATTGCCCCATTTGTTAGGAAATGGAAAGACTTGGAAAAAATTATATTAAGTGAAGTAAGCCAGGCCCAAAGAAGCATAGGTCCCATGGTTTCCCTTATTTGCAATATCCAGTATAGGTATGAGTCAAGCGGAAAAGGTCAGATAATGTGATGATAGGAAAATGAACCCTTAAATATGTATTTTAATGTTTTCGTTTCTTTCATGCATGTGTTTCTAACGCATTTATAAGATTATTTCTTTGTTGTTTTGTATGTCCCTCCCCCACAGTGTAACCCCCGCTCCCCGCTTTCACTATATTTGATGTCAGTATAACATGTGGAGGAGATGGGGACAAACAAGTCGTTTAAGGATTCAGGTGGACCTGTTGCAACAATGAGAAGTACAAAATGTCATGTCAAAACCAGCTTTACAATGTCGGTGTGGGGGGGGGGTATAATTGGGTGGGGGGAGGGGGGAGGCAGGGAAGGGAGGTGAAGGGTAAACAAAGGAGGAGGCTGCAATGCTTGGTAAGAAATGTATGCATTATCCTGCCCGTTTAATTGTAGCCCCTCTGTACAGTATGTTCTCAAATAAAATAAAATTAAATTAAAAAAAAAAAACCCAGTGTGCCTTCTTAGTCTTTTTAACCCCAATGTAATTTCCATATATTAGATGCTGGCCAGAGTCCTTTGGATTGAAAATCACTGGGTATTACATAATCCCAAAGAAGATTTGAAAACTTTGCTTCCTAAGCTTTATTTGCTTCATTTCAGGATGATTCTTTTTTGGGGGGGGTGAGGGGTCCCGTCGTAAAGCCTGAACTCTGGGCCTGGGTGCTGTCCTTCAGCTCTTCAGCTCTACCACTTGATTCACAGCACCACTTCTGGCTTTTTTCTTTTTGCTTCTGTGGTGCTGAGGAATCGAACCCAGGGCTTCATGCATGCAAGGCAAACACTCTACCACTGAGCCACTTTCCCTGACCAGGATGATTCTTTTATGACTTGGGATAAACAACTTACAGAGACTGCACAGAGAGGGCTGGAATATTACTTAGATATATTAACACATTTTGGGGGGAACCCAGAGGAAAGAGAAACAAATACTAGACGTGTGCTGAATGACATGTATGAATCTGAGTTCAGAAGTTCAGGCAATTCTAGAGGATCATAGATTTCACGGTGGCTGTAGAAATACATGGCTTCATATGCGACAAGAAATATCTTTAGAAATGAAGAGGGTTTCTGGCCCAGTTGTCCACACCTGTAATTGCAGATTCCTGGGAGGATGAGAATAGGAGGATCATGATTCAAGGCCAACCTGGACAGAGACATTTAAGAGAGCCTATGTCAAAAACAGAAAACAGAGCTAGAGTCATGACTCAAGTGGTAGAGCTGACCAGCATAGCACATATGAGGCCTTAGTTCAAACCTCAGTACTGACAAAAAAGTGGTGGGGGGAGGGA
Source organism: Dipodomys merriami (assembly GCF_024711535.1). Classification (NCBI taxonomy): domain Eukaryota; kingdom Metazoa; phylum Chordata; class Mammalia; order Rodentia; family Heteromyidae; genus Dipodomys; species Dipodomys merriami. Next base: position 3,704,708 of record NW_027202271.1, on the reverse strand, counting down.
AAAGAATAGGTTCATCCATTAATTAAAAAGGCTGGGGATGATGTCAGGACAGGACAGTAGGAAAGTGTTGGGTCATAGAACTTTTCTACAAGTACGTCTGGGAATTGATAACCTGGTTGGTGATGAATTCATTTGCCCTGCACAATAGAACAAAAGAACAGAGAACCTGACATTGGAAAAGATATCTAGTATTCCAGTACTCAGGAAAGTGCAAAGCAAAATACAACTGAATGGCAAACGTGGCTGTATGACCTTCTAATCTCAGCTCCTTGATACATTAGGCAGGAGATCAGCTGAGCTTCAGCTGATCAGCTTGGGAAATATAGTCAGACCCCATTTCAAATTAACAACAACAACAATAATAATAGTTAATAATAAAATACTCTGGGGTAAATTAAGTACATGTATATCAATACATGCCTGGAAGGAATGCCATTATCTGTTGGAAAGAGACCTGACAATGTCTATGAATTACTTTTAAAGATAAAATTATCATGATGAGTAAAACAACCTATTTCCTGAAATCAAAGTACAAGTATATAATGACACAAAATAAATATACAAGGAAGTGGCGCTGTAGCTCAAGTGGTAGAGCACTGGCCTTGAGCTGAAGAGCTGAGGGACAGCACCCAGGCCCAGAGTTCAAGCCCCACAACCGAAAAAATTAAAAAAAAATAAATAAATATATAAATATACAAACAGTATCAAGAGGCAGGATAGTTGTTGGGACTGAAAGAGATAAGAAATAGTGATATGCTGAGAACATAATATACAATTGCAATAAGTTTCAAGAATTTTTCTTTTTTGTATATATTTGTATTGTAAAAATACTGTACAGAGGAATTACAGTTACATGAGTAAGATAATGAGTACATTTACCTCTTTGTTTTTCCCCTACCATCCCCTCCCTTACCCGCTACTGAAATGCTCCCTCCCCTTTCCAGAAGTTATAAAGTTCATTTTCAACATAGTATCTTGTACGTCTCATTGTTACAATGGGCCAACCTGTATCCTTATTTCAGCATTTTGTTTTTTCCTTTCCCCTCCCCAAATTAGAACAATGTATCTACAAGATTCAGGGCACCAGAATCAAATACAGTGAAAATAAGGGTAATACCATACATAAGAAACAAAAAAATCACATGGTACATTATGAATACATTAAAAAACAACAGCAAGAAAGATACAACCACTTGTGTCTCTATCTTGGGGTTCATTTCACTTAGTATCATCTTATATGGTCATAGGTACATAGCTTTTGAGCATTTCTGCTTGTCCTATACATATACTAATTATTGCAAATAAGGGAAACCATGACACCTATGTTTCTTTGGGCCTAGATTACTTCACTTAATATAGTTTTTTCCAAGTCTATCAATTTGCTAACAAATAGGGCAATGCCATTCTTTCTGATGGAGGCATAGAACTCCAATATATGTATATATGTACCACATTTTCTTGACCCAGTCATCTACTGAGGGGCATCTGGGTTGGTTCCATATCTTAGCTATGGTGGATAATGCTGTTATAAACATAGTTGTGTTGGTAGCTTTAGTATGGCCTTGTTTGAGGTCATTTGGGTAAATGCTCAGAAGTGAGATTGCTGAGGGAGCTCTATGTGTAGTCTTTTGAAGAACCTCCATAGTGCTTTCCAAAGTGGTTGGACAAGTTTACCACCAACAATGTAGTAAGGTTCCCTTTTGGCCACATCCCCTCCAGCATCTGTTGTTATTAGATTTCTTGATATAGCCATTCTAACTTGGGTGAGGTGGAATCTCAATGTTCTTTTGATTTGCATTTCTTTTATGACCAGAGAAGTTGAGCATTTCTTCATGTGTCTATTGGCCATCCTTTAGTTCCTCTTTAGAGAAGTCTCTAAGTCTTTAGCCCACTTATTAATCAGGTGATTGTTTCTTTGAGGATTTATTGTTGGAGGAGTTAATTTTTTGAGTTCTAAGCATATTTTCAATGTGAGGCCCTTGTCTGTTGTATGGCTAGTGAGGGTCTTCTCCCAATCCGTGAGCTTTCTCTTGATGCCCAGCCATTCATACATTTCTTATGTATTACTTTGAAAAGTCTCAGGATATACCTCAATAATAGAGTGCTTAGCATCCTGGTGCAAGTTCTTGGGTTTGTTCTCCAGTGCATGAAAATATGTATATGATGTTAGAAGAGTGGTTTTGAAAAGAAATTGACAGCATCTAGAACTTAACAGGCTTTCCCTGTCACATTTCTTGTTTCATTGCCTAAGTACTTCCTTTAAAATCATTCAGTGTTTTGATGTATTGCCTAAACCTAGAGTAATACTTTACCAAACATAGCCCATACATAGCCTTTAGACATAGATAAACTGTAGCAGGCCCTGAAATAAAGAAAAGAGCATGAGGAAAATGGGAAGAAATAAGGCAACTATCTTTCTCTACTCAAGGTGACAAAGAATTGTTAGAGGTAGATGGTATGTGTTGCAGAACTCAGGCTACAAAGATGACTTCTTTAGGAAAAATTGTAACCATATTTCCAGGTTTTCTCCCTCCACACATTTGAGTTAATGCATTCTAGAAAGAGTGAGCTACAAACCTAGGAGTCATCAGCAAACTCCATCCCTCCCTTCCAGTTCCACAAGAACCATAAGTAGGGGGACAGGTTTGCAGTAGAGTGGCAGCCTTGTCACATCATCATGCTCTGCTTGTCCAGTTGTTGCTCCAGCCAGAGGTTGCAACCCAATAAGGAATAAAGGACAACTTCATTCCAACCTGTCTTCAAGTTCCCAATTCACTTATAACCTGGTATTAAAAGGGAATTAACTTTGGAATAAAATCCTCCATGGATGGTTTTAACTATATTATTTGCACATTATTTTGTACTTTATCCCTTAATATTTGTATCTGCATAGGATAGTAGCTGTATGGAGTTTTTATGAAGATGAAGTGGGCAAATACATGAAAGCTCACTGCCCACAACCTACTCAGGAAATCCTGACTGTCAGTAGTTTGGGTTTTCCATTGGTCCTAGGGTTTGAACTCAGGGTGAGCTGGGCACTGTCCCTGAACTTTTCTGGCCCATGGCTAGTGCTCCACAACTGTATTCCCAGCTTTTTGGTAGTTTACTGAAGAGACTCATAGACTTTCCTGCCTGAACTGACTTCACACCAGAATCCTTAGTTCTTAGCCTCTTGAGTAGCTAGAATTAAAGGCGTGAGCCATTAATCTATGTATTTCCTGCAGTCTGCCCCTGCACCCTCTTTTAGTTTTCCTCTCACTGTCTAGCTCATTTAATGTCTTTCATTCCTGGCCCTTTGGCTTCTCTAAATGACATTTCTGTGGAGAAATTGGGATTCTTTGCTGTGCTTTTTATGAATAGCCACCCGAGGGTGACATAATAAGATGCAGGTCTACTCACCTAACCACAGTAGACATGGGAAGTAGCCCCTACTAGGTACCTGTGTGAAATCAGCCATTCAAAAATGAAGAGACCTTAGCCAGCTCCTCCTCAGCTCCTTATTTTAAAAACGGAATGCTGAACATTTAAACACATTCAAGCAAGTAGGAAACTGACATGTCCAATTTGTATAACTAGTTGATTATATATTGTAGAGAGCTGCGAGAGGCCGCACCTGGAAGATAGTGCCAGCTTCCGCCCTCCGCCTTCCCGATGGCGAGTGCTCTCTGTGTAAACAACTCCTGATATGGCTAAGGCAAAGAATCTGGCTTGCTTCCCGCGCACCTGAACCTATTGGTGGTTCCCACGTGGCGTATCAGGGTTGGCTACCCAGCGGGTACTTAAGGCTGTGGGGAATTCTCCCCGGGGTTGGGGTCAGAAGATTAAAAAAAGGTCCTGAATAAACTGCAGAGAGAAGAGTCCGGTGTCGCGTCTTCCTTGCTGGTCGAGGCGGTAGCGACACGTGGCGGCCCGTACGGGGAACTCAGCCATAACCCCATCGAGGACTCAGAACTCTCTGCGGTCAGGGTGGTGCACCGGTAAGTCCCCAGGTAAAAGGGGAATCCGCGACAAAAGCGGGGGTAAGTCCCCAGGTAAAGGGAATCCGCCACAAGAGCGGGGAGTAAGTTCCCAGGTAAAAGGGGAATCCGCCACAAGAGGGGGGGGGGATTTTTGCTCTTCTCGGTAGATAAAGAGAGAGTGAGAACCCGGGGCTAGTCAATAGAGTAGCCAAAAGTGAAAGTAAAAGTTTGTTTACCAGCTTTAAATGTTTAAAACATGGGCGCTTCTTCTTCGCACCCAATTAATTTGGCTCTCAATGAGCTACTACACTCAAAAAAGTTAAAAATAAAAAAGAGTACTTTAGAGAGATTTTTGAATGAATGTGACACCGTTGCCCCATGGTTCGCTGTCTCTGGAAGCCTCACGGTGGCCTCTTGGGAGAAACTAGGGAGGGACCTAGATTTTGCCTCTGAACAAGGAACGCTTAAGAGCAGAGTGAGACCAATATGGAAACTGATAAGAGGCTGTCTTGAGGACCAGCGTTGCAGTGAGGCGGTAGAGAATGGTCAGGCCGCCTTAGAAATGCTGCAGGAAGAAAGATCAGAAAGGGCAGACAGCGAAAAGGAGGAGAGCGGGGGGGGGGGGGGGGGGGGGTCATACCCTGATTTTGCCGAACTAGAGACCTCTGAGTCTACAGACTCAGAGGAACTACAATCACTCATAGAACAAATAGAAAAAACAAAGATAAGAAAGAGGAGGAAAGGGAAGGAGAGAGAGGACCCAGATAAAGACGAATGCACACCCTCCGTGCACCGCCCCACACCTTCGGCCCCTCCGCTCTATGCGGAGGACCCCGGAAGTGGCAGCCCCGGCTGTTCTTTCAGCCCAGGCGTGTGGAAAGCGGTCAGAACCGAGTTACATCTAGCCTGTCCAATATTTCAGGATCCACAGGGACAGCGATATCATGAACCCTTAGATTTTAAGGTTATAAAATCTTTAGCTGAGTCTGTGCGGACATATGGAATCACAGCCTCCTTTACTGTAGCCCAGGTGGAGGCCCTAAACAGACATTGCATGACACCCGGTGATTGGAGTGGGCTCGCACGAGCTTGTTTGAGCCCAGGTCAGTATTTAGATTGGAAGGCCTTTTTGATTGAATTTGCTAGTGAAGAGGCTGCGGCCAATCAGGCTGGGGGAAACCCAGCTTGGGACAGAGATATGCTGCTTGGACAGGGGAGATTCGCCAATCAGCAGATAGGCTACCCGGTTCAAGTTTATGAACAAATCAATAAAATTGGCATAAAGGCATGGAAGGCCTTACCAAATAAAGGCGAGGTGAGTGGCAATCTCACCAAAATCCTGCAGGGCTCTATGGAGCCGTTTTCGGACTTTGTTGCTCGTATGGTCGAGGCCGCTGGCAGAATTTTTGGTGACCCAGACGCAGCCATGCCATTAATTAAACAGCTTGTTTACGAGCAGTGCACTAAGGAATGCAGAGCCCCCATAACCCCATATAAGAACAGGGGACTAGAAGCATGGATGAAAGTTTGCAGAGAGCTGGGTGGACCACTAACTAATGCTGGATTAGCTGCTGCTGTGGTGCAATTAACCCAGAAGAAAGGGGCTGGGAAGGTGGCTCAGTGGTAGAGCACTTGCCTTGCATGCCTGAGGCCCTGGGTTTGATTCCTCAGCACCACATAAGCAAAAAGAAATGAAAAAAGCCGGAAGTGACGCTGTGACTCAAGTGGTAGAGCGCTGGCCTTGAGCTGAAGAGCTGAGGGACAGCGCCCAGACCCAGAGTTCAGGCCCAGGAAAAAAACCTATTCAAAAAACGCTGCAAATTTGTCTAAACAGTTGTCTAGTTATCTTTTAGGTAATTGAACTGGGGAGTTCGACAGCCTGATGGAACAGCTCAGGGTTGCCATCGTCATGGTGAACTCGACCCGAGTGGATGCCGGATTGGCGGAGGGGTTATCTTCATGGATCTCCGCTGCTATGAATCATCTTAAGGAATGGGCGGGTTTAGGAGCCCTGACAGGCCTTCTGGTGTTAGCCTCCTTGGTATGTCTGTGGTGCATTTGCCAAATTAGAGGTTCTCAGCATCGCAGTGCAGCCATGATTATCCAAGCCTTTACAGTCATTGGAGCAGGTCAGTCCCCCTAAGCGTGGCTTGCCACCCTAAAACAATGAACACAGATTGCAAAGCCAAAGTACTGCAGTCGAGAGGCATGAGTTTTGCCCTCGAGGAGAGCATGTTTGATTGCACACGGGTTCGATTCGCCTTTTCCCGTCCTTGTGAAAAACGAATCAATGGACAGGCTGAGTCATCCCTAGACAAGGCGCCCTCTGGGAGAAGGCTTGTATGCAGTCCTTGCAATTGCACAACAGGGATCAGACCTCTGTTCTCATCTGTGTTCTTTAAACAAAAAAGGGGGAACTGTAGAGAGCTGCGAGAGGCCGCACCTGGAAGATGGTGCCAGCTTCCGCCCTCCGCCTTCCCGATGGCGAGTGCTCTCTGTGTAAACAACTCCTGATATGGCTAAGGCAAAGAATCTGGCTTGCTTCTGCGCACCTGAACCTATTGGTGGTTCCCACGTGGCGTATCAGGGTTGGCTACCCAGCGGGTACTTAAGGCTGTGGGGAATTCTCCCCGGGGTTGGGGTCAGAAGATTACAAAAAGGTCCTGAATAAACTGCAGAGAGAAGAGTCCGGTGTCGCGTCTTCCTTGCTGGTCGAGGCGGGTAGCGACAATATATATATAATATTTTTATGTATTAAGCAAGTAATAATGTTTTAAGTGCTATTTCCAATTGTTTTTGGCCAAGACTAGTGCTTTGCCACATGAGCCACAGCTCCACTTCCAGCTTTTGGGTTGTTACTGGGAGATAAGAGTCTCACAGACTTTCGTGCCCAGGCTAGCTTCACACTGATTGTCTGATCTCAGCCTCTTGAGTAGCTAGAATTAGAGGCTGAGCCACTGGTGCCTGGCAAAAGTGTGTGTGTGTGTGTGTGTGTGTGCGCATGTGTGGATTGTGTGTGTGCGTGTGTGTACATGCATGTGTATGTGTGTTCACCCACACACACCCCTATTCTGGTTCTTGAAGTCAAGGCCCTTTGCTTTTACTTGGACTTTTTCCTCCAAACTGTCACTTTACCACTTGAGCCATATTTCCACTTCCAGCTTTTGCTGGTAAAATAAAAATAAGAATCTTTTCTGTTTGTCTGCCTGTGTTGTTTTGGTCAGAGATCCTGAGGTCTCAGCCTTCTGAGTAGCTAGGATTACATTGTGAGCCACTATTACCCAGCATTAACCTAACACTTTATATTTATGGGACAACCCAAGTTCTGAATTTAACTGAGACTAATGGTTATGTGGGGATATTGAGAGGTACAGAAACATGGGAAGGAGAGTTTTCTGTTGCAGTTGTTCATATTTGTTTCAGGAAAAAGACCTGTAACTCTAATGTGTATTGTGCTGTTCAGAGAGAAGAGAAAGCTTGAGAAACTAATTGTAGAGAATGGGAGACTGAATGAGCTAAAGAAATAGAGTGGCATTGAGATGACTAAAATGGTCTTAAGAATTCATCTGAAGTTGATGCTCATGAAGGTAAAATGGACATTTTTCCTTGCTGAGTGAGTTTTCCAGCAGAACTAAACTACCTTTATGCAGGGGGAAATCACAGGTGATCAGAATCAGTGATTGGTCGTAAACTTGGGAGCAATAGACAATGTCAAAATGTTCATTAAGATTATCAGCCTGGTATTGTTGTACACAACTGGCATGAGGAAGGACACATGCAGACAGCATGAAGAAGTCGTAGGTTTCCAGGACCCCTGCTTTCCGTCCTCTCATGGCTAAGGCCACGACTCATGTTACCATAGTTCTGTTTCCTCTCAAGTTTCATTCTTCTTCTTACATTAACCTTCTTTGTGAAGATTTAGGGACATGTTGAAATTGTTAAGGAACTGGGACAGTGATTTGGCTCTTTGGAACAACCCTCTTCCATGCAGCTTCCAGCTTCAGGAAATGGTAGAAACCATAGGAAAGACAGGAGAGGCATCGTGCCATCTAGCATTTTAGAAATGAAAAAAAGTACAAAAAAAAGAAAGGTTATCTTTGATATGTGACTCTTTTTTCATCTGCAAATCCTTCATTGTTGCCTCCTCTTTGTTCCCCCTTACCATTCCTTCCCATACTCCCATACTCCCTCCGGCCCCCCCCCCCCATCCTACCTCCCCCTCCCCGCCAAAGTTGTAAAATTCATTTTTCTTTTTTCTTTTTTTTTTTTTTTTTTGGTCCGGTCATGGACCTGAACTATGGGCTGAGCGCTGTCCCTCAGCTCTTCAGCTCAAGGATAGTGCTCTACCACTTGAGCCATAGCACCACTTCCGGCTTTTTTTTTCTGGTTATGTGGTGCTAAGGAATCGAACTCAGGGCCTCATGCATGCAATGGAAGCGTTCTACCACTGAGCCACCTTCCTAGCCCCTAAAGTTCATTTTTCTACATAACGACTTGTTGTTTCATTTCTTCATACAATTCATGTAGAACTTTATATGAAGATGTTGACTCTTCTCATTTGCTTTTTTTTGGCTTGTCCTGGAGATTGAAATCTAGGCATGGGTGCTGTCCCTGAGTTTCTTTTGCTCAAGGGCAGCACTGTACCTCTTGAGCCATAGCACCACTTCTGTCTTTTTGGGGTAGTTTATTGGAGATAAGAGTCTCATGGAGTTTTCTGCTCAAGCTGGCTTCAAACCAGGATCCTCAGCTCTCAGCCTCCTGAATAGCTGGGATTAGAGCCATGAGGTAGATGTTGACTTTTAACATGTCTCCATATTGTAAATTTTTGGGTTCATTTGTTTTCCATTCATTTGTTTACTGATTTCTTTAACTTCAACTCATGTTATTACCCTGCTCCTTACAGGGGAACTGAGGCAGAATGAGGCCCCCTAGGCTCCTCTGTAGAATTTATATCGAACCTTCTCTTGTCCTGGCCATCAAAAGTAAGAATACACAAATATGCTTTGAGGTGGTTTCTGATGGGTTTTATGAATAGATATAAACAGGAAGAACTTTTTATGTGTATGCCAGTCATGGGGAAGAACTCAGGGCCTGGGCACTGTCCCTTAGGTTTTGTGTTCAAGGCAAACACTCTAACACTTGAGCCATAACTCCACTGCTAGATTGGTGGTGGCTAATTGGTGATAAGAGTCTTAGGAACTTTCCTGCTGATACTTGCTTCAAACAGTAATTCTCAGATTTCATTCTGTTGAGTAGCTAGGGTTATAGCAGTTAGTCTATGGCACCCAGCCCAGCAAGAACTTTTATCAGTGTATGTGGTGCTTGGAAGGGAATTGTAGCTCATGTCTTGCACAGCTGTGCTAGTGCTCTAACACTGGACTCCACAGCTAACCCAGGAACATTCTTAAAATTAAGGAATAGTAATATGCTTTGTGGTCACTTGTTTTCTAGGAGAGATAGAGAAAGAACATAGACCACAGTGGACTGCCTACAGCACCCATGGCTATGTTGATGCCCTTCCAGCCTCTACATGAGTCCTTTCCTATTAGACGTAAAGTTGGACAAAAGAATATTCATTTCTCTTCTATGAATTCTTCTTTATGTGCAGCGTGAGGGTTTAGACTAGTGGTTTTACATTGGCTACTCGAGCACTTTACTACTTGAGCCAAGTCCCCAGTCATTTAGCTAACATTATTTTTTTTTTTTTCTGGTCGTGGGGCCTGAACTTTGGGCCTGGGCGCTGTCCCTCAGGTCTTAGGTCAAGGCTAGTGCTCTTCCACTTGAGGCACAGTGCCACTTTCTGGCTTTTTTCTTTTTGTTTATGTGGTACTGAGGAATCAAACGCAGGGCCTCATGCATGCAAGGGAAGCGCTCTACCACTGAGCCACCTTCCCAGCCCCTAATATTATCTTTTTTTATAAGAACATTTATTCAGTTATTACATACTTATCAAGTATCTGACATAGACCAGGCAAACAGAACAGAAACAGGAATTACTTTTCATTCTTTCAGCAATGGCTACATCTTCATTATGAAAAAAAAAATCGGCCTATTGAGTTAGCCTCCATCCATTGTTTGGTTAATCTTTACATATAGTATTTAAGTGTGCTTTCATATACTGCATAATGTCATAGACTATTAACTAGTCCAAAGCATGTCTGAAAGATCAGAGGACTTACCATTAGTTTAATTTCTGTTTGACAAAGAAGCACCCAGTGAAGTAAAACTCTTCCTTTTGGTGACATGGAACAGTATGGTACTTGACTGCCAGATGTCCATTTTTAGAAAAAGCCAAAGCACTGGGATGTAGTATACCACATACTATACTAACCTGCAAACTTCTCAGGATGCAATTTTCCTTGCATCCTGAACACAAAGCATCAGTTACAAGGAACTTGTAAGTAACTACTGAAGATAAAAATGGAAGTGTAGTCAATGATGAATATGTCTTCAAAGTGTCATAATTGACTTTCAAGCAGCTTCTGAAGACCAAGTTTGCTGATATTCCAGAGTTGCTAGCTGTTGTTCCAAGCAGGATTGTTCCATTTATATTTAAGGCCTTTTCTTTTCTAAGTGATTCAATTTTTTTCTATGATATGCATGACTACTGGTCTTCTAAGTTTTGCATCTGTTAGGGAAGAAGTTGGATGACCAGGTGGCTATACTGCTATCTTGGTGTCCTCGGGCCTGGCGTCTCTCACCGGAACCATACCTCCTAACATTATCCTTTTGAGATAGAATCTCCCTAATTTTCCTGGACTGGCCTCAAACCACAATTTCTCAGTTTCCTGAGTCAGTGGGATTATATGCATGCATCAATCATCCTGCTAGGCAGTCTTCTTTTATGAATCCCAAATAAATGCAACATGGATAGATAAATTACTCTCAAAATGTACACATTCTATAGCATCTATATTCCTATATATAATACTTGTATACTTCAAAGCAACCTTCTTATAAGTTTATCACACAAAAAGTAAATAAAGATATACAGTCTAGCCAGGTACCAGTGGCTCGCACCTGTAATTCTAGCTAATCAGGAAGCTGATTTCTGAGGATCAAGGTTTGATGCCATCCCAGGCAGGAAACTGTGAGATGCTTATGTCCAATTAATCACAGAGAAAGATGGAAATGGCACTGTGGCTCAAGTGATAAAGTGCTAGCCTTGAGCCAAAGGAGCTCAGGGACAGCCCTCAGGACCAGAGTTCAAGCCCCACGACCAGCCAAAAAAATAAAACCTAAAACTAAAAAATAAATATCTCCTCTGTCACACATCATAATTTCAAGGTAAGAATTGGTCTAGAGAATTGTAATATGGTTGGTTGAAAGGCAAAATGTGAGAGGAAGATAAATTATTGTAATTCCATTACACTAAATGTACTACCAATTAGTACTTTACTAGCTGAATTTTCACATATTTTAAAAGTTGAACTAGGCCGGGTGCTGGTGGCTCACGCCTGTAATACTAGCTACTCAGGAGGCTGAGATCTGAGGATCACAGTTCAAAACCAGATCAGGCATCAAAGTCCATAGACTCTTATCTCCAATAAACCATTCAGAAAACTGAAGTGGCACTGTGGCTCAAGAGGTAGAGCACTCACATTAAGCTTAAGAGCTGAAGGACAGCACCAGGCCCAGATTTCACGGCGCATGACTGACAAAAAAAAAATATTGAACTACCTCAGTTCTGTTAGCATTTTGGGAAGTTTATGCAGAAATTGAATCAGGGACACTAAAGTATGTGAGAATATTCAGATCTGTGTAAAACACCAAGTGAAATTGGAGATTGAGACAGAATCAGAAAAGAACTTGGAGTTACATGATTTTACCGCCTGAGTGCGCTAGAGGTGACAGGATTCAGTTCTCATGAAGCAGGAGACCAAAAGGCAGCTTTTCCAAGCAAGTGATCTCCCCCATTGTCCCTGCTCCCTTCACTGCCACCTGCACGACAGACAGGTGTCATGACAGATGTACCATTTTGTGTCAGAAATCACAAAGATGATTACAGTTTAAAAGACGGAAATTTTACTTGTTTGCTTTCTGATTTACATTTTCCTCTGATAGACCACAATCTGAAATGTTTGTATGGGAAGAAGGAAAACATTTCTGTGTTCAGAGAATGAAAAAGATAATGTTTTTCTGCTCAAAGAGGAAACAAATACATTTTTACGTACTAGTATTTGGCAAAACAGTAAACAATACTAGCTCTGAGAAAGTGACAGTATTGAGGGAGGGGGAAGGAAGAGGGCTGGTACTCAGGTTGGAATTCAGAGGTTTGAGCTGTTGTTGATTTTGAGTTTTTGTTTTTTTGTTTTATTGTCTTATTTTTGGTAATGGCTGGCTCTACCACTTGAGCCAGTTCAGCTTTTTTGGTGGTTAATTGGAAAAACTGTCTCTCAGACTTTTTGCCTGGCCTGCTTTGAACTTCAATTGTCTAGGTCTCTGTCGCATAAACACCTGAATTATAGGTGACTGACTGAAGCGTTATCATGTATCCTGTCTCTTTGTTTTTGTACTTTGTTTTAACTTTGAGTCTTTTGTCTACCTGAACTATTACTGTTGTAGTCTGCTTTGCTCTCATTCAGGACAGTGCAGGGTGGGTGGTCATGAGACAGGACTGAAGGCCACACAACATGTGACAGGAGACTGATGATTTAGTGGTGGCTCAGGCCATGTAGAGACCTGAACAATCTTCCTTTGCTAGCTCCTGCTCACTTTAAAATGCCTGTGGCTTCAAGTAAGGGTGAAGTGGCTAGATCACCTGCTCACAAGCAAGAAATCCTGGCTCACACATAATGTTGCCTGCCAAAAAGTACTCTGAATTGAAACCTATCCATTTTTCATGCATTCTGATGATGGTCTCTAACTTGCAAGCTTTTCATAACAAGTAAGAATCACATTGTTGGGAAAGCACCACACACTATTCATTCCCTGAGAATGGTCTCTGTTCTGTTCTACCTTTAGTTTCTCCACACTACCTTGGAGTTTATCTGCTTCTGCTACCTGTGGAATATTTATTTCATCTCTTTCCTACTTTTGGGGGTGGAGGGCTATGGGGCTTGAATTCAAGGCCTGGGCATTGTCCCTGAGTTCTTTTGCTCAAGTCTTGCTACCACTTGAGCCACAGTATCACTTCCAGTTTTTTCTGAGTTGTTTATTGAAGATAAGAGTCCATAGACTTTTCTTCCTGGTCTGGCTTTGTGAATCATGAACTTCAGATATCTCAGCCTCCTGAGTAGCCTGGATTACAGGTTTGAGCCAGCAGCCCCAGGCTATATATTATATATCATTATTCCTCTGATATCAAGGAGATATCAAATATCTACCCACAGCCCTGCGTTGGTGGCTCACGCCTGTAATCAGAGCTACTCGGGAGGCTGAGATCTGAGGATCTCTCTTCCAAGCCACACCAGGCAGAAAAGTCCATGAGACTCTTCTCTGTACTAAGCCACCAGAAAACTGGAAGTAGCACTGTGGCTCAAGCTGTAGAGCACTCGCCTTGAGCTGAAGAGGACAAACAAGTACACCACCCAGACCCAGAGTTCAAGCCCCACAATCAACAAAGAAAAATTTCCCACTTTTCTTTGTAGTGAAGTAGGAATATCATGTTTTTAAAGTTTTTTATTGCATAGGTGATACACAGAGTGGTTATAGTTACATAAATTAGGAATTATGTACATTTCTTTTGGAATAGTGTCACCACTCCTTTATTTTCTCCCATATTTTCCCTTACTTCCCTCTCCCCACAAGTCATACAGTTCAAACATAGTGTCTAGTGAGTAACACTGCTGAATTAGTTTACTCATTGTCATACTGTTTCTGTGCTTTCCCTTCCCCTCCTCACATCAGATAAAATTACATACACAATAAAGATACAGAAATTGAAAACAGTGACAAAAGGAAAAAAAATAGAAAGTGCAAACATTAGAATAAAAACTCTCTTGTACCATTCCTTGGAATTCTTTTCAATAAGCATCATTTTATATGATCACATGCACATAGCTGTTGAGCCTTTGTGATGAGGTCTGAATACCTTTGTTTGTTTGTTTGTTTATGCACATCCTGTGGATTGAAGTCAGGCCTTGGGTGCTACTCCTGAACTTTCTTTGCTCAAGACTAGTACTCTACCACTTGAGCCACAGCTCTAATTCTGTCTTTTAGTGGTGAAGTAGACATAGAGCCTCATGGACATTCCTACCTCATCTTGCTTCCAAACATGATCCTCAGATCTCAGCCTCCTGAGTAGTTTAAATTACAGGCAAGAGTCACTGGCTCCGGGCCTCAGTTTCCTTCTTATACTGAGGCCTAGTGTATATATATTACGTACCATGTTTGTATATCACAGGGGCTCTTAATTTGATTTTCTCCCCTACAGATAAGTCACTTCAGTTCTTTGTTTTGTTACTTGAAGTGACAAGCAATCAATCTTAAGAAATCCATTACCTGATCCTGTTTACTCCCAGTAGGCCTGAATTGATCAAAATCCTTTCTTGGGGTTTTTGTTAATATAAAGTAGCCAAGGTTTTATTAGAAAAATGATTTTTATGCAAGAAAACATTAACCTCATGGAGCTTCTGAGAGCATTAGAACTTTCATAGTTGGCTGCATAGTATTTTAGAAAAAAATTTTAGTAGTATCGTCATACCTACAGATTCATCCTTTGCAAGTTAGGTTGAACTCCCCCAGCCCTCCAAGAAAACTTGTCCATGAGCTCTTCTCACAGTAGCATGCTCTTCCAGCCCATTTCACTCAAGGTGATGGAAATCTTTCATTCCACTTAATAGAGCCATCAGCCTGCCGAGTGGGCCATAACATGGAGTCCCAGGAGTGATGAGAGGTTAGATGGGCAGCAAAGAGCCAGGGGCCAGACCTGAAAGAGCATCTTAGGACACGTGCAGAGATGGCCTGTGGGACTTGTCCTCTGAGAGCAGCCTGCCTCCAGGGAGGGGAATGCAGTCAGGGCAGCAACACCGAGTTTTCTGCACACAAACGGATTCTGTTCCCTCTTTACTACTCATGCCTAAGTAGCTTCTAGAAGATTTGGGAACTACTAAGGAAAAAGTTGATAGAGTGTATGAAACATGAAATCTCCTAAATTTTTGTACCCTTGACTTTTTATTCAATTAGAATGTGTTTAGTCACAAGTAATGGAGAATTCATAGCTATTTCTACGTGTGGAGCTGTTAGGGGTGTTGATTTTGCTTTTCTCGCAGATTGTTAGTTCATTAGGTAGTAGTTATACAAATCTATATTCCAAATCTTTTATTTTTTGTATTATTGTTATAAATGGTAATTTCTGGTAATGGGAAAGACTACCAAAAATACCTGTAGTAGTCAAGATGTTAATTTGCTGACTCTGCTTGAAAACATGAAGGCCAAAAACCAAGCAACCATTAGTTCTTCTACTTCCAAGAATATTGGAGAGGATCTCAGAAAAAGAAGAAAACCCCCCAGATTTGTAGGTGTGGGTACTTTTTGCTTTTGCTTTATGCAAAGAACAAACCTGAATGTTGCCTACCGAGTTGGCTTCTTTTGAAAACCCTGTGGTCTAAATGCTCTATCTCCCAAAATAGTGCAGAAATGAGCACCAGTGGGATGGATCCATGAGGTGGGGGCTTTTGGGAGATGATTAGGTCTTGAACTCTAATAATGGGATTTGTGCCCTGGAAAAAGAGCCCCCAGGAACTGTCTAGCCCCTCCCCATGCAGAACACACTGAGGACATGCCATCTTTGAGAAAAGTGTTTTGTTCCCGCAGCCCCAATAGATGAAGAAGAATGAAACTGTTCCTGCCGTGTCTGTCTGTAGTTTCTCAGATGGTTACTTCATAGTACACTTAATCTTTGAGTATTCATCTTGTTTCTAAGTGTTTTACATGGGCTACTATTAATGAATCTTTCAGTTTGAGAAATGTCTTCTTGACTTCTAAGTATAGATTGAAGGTATGTCCCTCTTCCTCTCTTAGCTGCTCAATTAGAAAACACAAACAGAGTATACCTTATTTAAAGACTATGTAGAAACTTAGGTAAGTCACAGAGTGGTATGATTATATTTCTGTTTTTGAACAATTTGTACTGTTTTGTCCTTGTTGAGAATGAATAATGATCATCTTTGGCATGAACTTAATGTACTCTGTGCTTAGCATTAATGAAATGTCTCCCATTTTCCAACTAAGAGTTCTTAACATCGCTATTCTAATATCACAGTGCCCTCTTCCATCTTCCTAGAAATCCTCATCCACCTGATTTTCCATTTCACAGTGTAAATATTTTAGATCTTTCATGACTGAAGATGTCTTTAGTATATGTTCAGACTTGATTATTCTAGTTGAGATAGATTAAAAAAAAACCACTTTACATATAATTTCACTTAAGACTTGTCTACACTTTAGATTCTATTCTCATTTTGTTTTTGTATTTGTTTTTGTTTTTTGGGGTCCGGTCGTGGGGCCTGAACTCTGGGCCTGGGTGCTGTCCCTCAGCTCTTCAGCTCAAGGCTAGTGCTCTACCTCTTGAGCCACAGCGCCACTTCAGGCTTTTTTCTTTTTGCTTATGTGGTGTTGAGGAATTGAACCCAGGGCCTCAGGCATGCAAGGCAAGAGCTCTACCACTGAGCCACCTTCCTAGCCCCTCTATTCTCATTCTGAATAAGAACAATATCCTAATTCTCCCTGGATTGTGTAGGAATGGGTGCACCCATGCATGGGCTTGAATTCATTGCCCAGGTGGTATATCTTAGCTTTTTTGCTGAAGGCTTCTGTTTCAATGATAAGGTCTCCTTCTGCCTCCCTACATCTTCCTATGTCAGCTTCTATATGCCTATCCTAAGTTTTTATATTTTCTATGATTCACTTAATTTTACCTCTTATTGTCATTGTATTAGGTAAAGAAAGGATCGAGTCACCAATTACAGAATTGCATGCCTCCTCAGTTGAGATGGAGCTGGGATCGGCATCTGAGTGACTTTCCTGAAGATCTGGATCATAGTCAGAAGAGGTTGACCACTGCCTCTGGAAGCTGAGGACTGGGGGAACGGTAGTGGCACGTATGGACTTGCCCATGGATGGTCACACTCCCGGACTCCCTTTGGTACCTGAGGATCCTTCACAAAAGTGACAGGTGTGTGTGGTGTGAGGGGCTTACAGGGCAGGTCCTCAGAGGGAATGTAGACAGAGTTGGTTACATTGGCGGTGTGAATACAACCATTGTCACAGAGAGGATCTTTGACATTGCCCCTGCATCAGTATCCAAGGACTCTTCATATTCATAAAATATCTGGGCTCTTCAAGAAACTCTTGCTTGGCTTTTAGCTTTGAATGTAGAGCTTGTTTTGAATATACTACTAGATTAGTTTTAAATTGAGTGAATTTCTTCTATGTGGATTAATATCAATACATGCCTGGGGCTAAGGAGGTGGCTCAGTGGTAGAGCGCTTGCCTTGCATGCATGAGGCCCTGGGTTCGATTCCTCAGCACCACATAAGCAAAAAGAAAAAAGCCGGAAGTGGCGCTGTGGCTCAAGTGGTAGAGCGCTAGCCTTGAGCTGAAGAGCTGAGGGACAGCACCCAGGCCCAGAGTTCAGGCCCCATGACCGGAACCAAAAAAAAAAAAAAAAATACATGCCCATCCACATAATCTTACCATCTCATAAGGCCCAATTTGGAGAGATCAAGGTTTAAGGCCAACTTAGGCAAAGAGTTAGCAAGACCCAAACTAAAGAAAAAGCTGAGTGCTTGGTCATGGGTCTATACTCCCAACTATGTGAGAGACATAGGTAGTACAAGAGCCTACCTGAAAAATAGAAAAACAACCCAGTCTAAATGAAGAGGCAAATCTAAATAAATAAAAATGAAATGAATAAGTTTTCTTTTTGTTTTGGTCGGTATTGGGGCTTGATCTCTGGGGCTGAGGGCTGTCCCTCAGCTCTTCAGCTCAAGGAAGCACTCTTAAGCCATAAGACCACTTCCAGTTTTCTGCTGGGTTTATTTGTAGATAGAAGTCTCACAGACTTTCCTGCCCAGTCTGGCTTTGAACCGCAATCCTCAGATCTTAACTTCTGAGTAGCTAGGATTATAGGCATGAGCCACCAGATATGAAATAAGATTTTTAAACTAGTAAAGTACCTACCATACATATATTGACCTTGATTTCAAATCCCAGCAAAAGAAAAATAAATAAAGTAGAAAATAAAATAAACATTTGGGTAACATTATTTTTCTCATGATATGCTGACATTTCTTCATATTGCCAAATGCAGGGATTCTAAAAGACAACGGAAATAAATAAAATCATTTTTCACATTCCAGTTCAACAAGATGTGGTCTGATTCTTACAAGTCCAGTTTGAGTCCACAGTGAATGGTATGCTTTTGCTTTGGTTCTGTACCTGACCAGCTCCATCTTCCTGGCTAATGAACAGATTTTACTGCTCACATCACTACTGAGAAAGTACCTGTCTTGCTTTGAAGGAACTTATAATCCAAATTTAATTTTAAAAACTCATTAGGAAATTACAAGATGATGAGTAGTAAATCAAGAGTTAGAGGTTAAAGGCCAGAGAATTTTTCTTTTTCCTTCTGTTCCAGCTTGAACTCAGGGCCTCAGCACTGTCCCTGAGCTTTTCTCCTCAAGGCTAGTGCTCTTCAGCCACAGCTCCAATTCCAGCTTTTTGGTAGTTAATAGGAGATAAGAATCTCAGGACTTTTCTGCCCAGGATGGCTTCAAACTTCAATCCTTAGGTCTCAGCCTACTGAGTAACTAGGATTCCAGTTGTGAGCCACTGGCACCTCGAAGGCCAAAGGACTTTAAAAGAAGGAAATTCTGGGATTGTTTTTTCAGCATTTTATTTCATGGAAAAAATTGATATGTACACTAATAGTGTTAGTTCTTCTTTAACAGTCTTCTGCAATTCTGCTGTGAATCCATTGGACTTTCCCTGGTTGGGAGACTCTTCATTTTTTCTCTGATAACTTTGCTTCCTGGGATTTTGTTTAAGTGATTCGTGTCTTTTTCATTCAGTTTTGGCAGCTTGTATGTCTCTAGAACTTTCTCCATTTCTTGGAGATTTTCCAACTTTCCTGGGTATTTGTTGTGATGTTTCCTTTTCCATTTCTAATTTTGTTGGTTTGGTTCTCTTTAAGGTTAGTGTTCTACCACTTTGGCCATACCTCCTCTTCCTGCCTTTTGCTAATCATTTGGAGATGAGTCTCACAGACGTTCCTGTCCTAGCTGACTTCAGCCCCTGGTCATCAGATCTCAACCTCCTGATTAACCAGAATAATAGGCATGAACCACAAGCTTGAAAAACATTGTAGAGGCCATTAACTATGAGTACAGGCATGTGTCTAATAACATACCTGTAGAACTCTTGGGGCTGTTCTTTGTGACCAAATCTAATTCTGAATATACCACCATTAATTCTATCCAGCTTGGAAAGACTTCCCAAAGAGCATGGTAAATTCAGAGTTTGCAAGTCAGGTTCTCTTGTTTCATACAAATACATACATTTAGGGCTGGGAAGGTGGCACAGAGGTAGAATGCTTGCCTTGCATGCATGAGGTTCTGGGCTTAATTCTTCAGCACCACATAAGCAGAAAAAGCCGCAAGTGGTACTATGGCTCAAGTGGTAGAGCAGTAGCCTTCAGCTGAAGAGCTGAGGGACAGAGCCCAAGTCCAGAGATCAGGCCCCACCACACACACACACACACACACACACACACACACACACACACACACACACACACACGCACACACACGCACACACACGCACACACACGCACACACGCACGCATTGAGAAGAGGGAATGACTGTATTAGGTGCAAATATGTCCCAGGCAATTTATTTCCTGCTCTGGAATCAGTGACCTAAGGGAATCAGGCCTAGAGGATTCTACTTATCCTCTACAGGAAGAACAGCTGGCTTAGCTGAGTAACAGTGTTTTTCAGGTATTGCACTGGAGTTGAGCTCACTTTGCTAGATATCTAAGTGGAAAACATTTGGGCTCTTTTCCTAGAAAATTAAAACTAATGATTATGTCTTTGTATATGTTAGCATGTTTGGGTGTTGTTGATTCATTCCTATAATTGTAGCCACTGGGGAGGCTGAGGTTCAAGCTTCTTCAAGCTAGCCCATGCGGCGTTTGCTCTGTAAGTGAGATACAATCAAACTGGGAATCATGAACAGAAATGTCTTTGGAACATTCAGAAACTAAACATGTTTGTAATTAACCCATGAGTTTGAAGAGGAAGTCTCCAGGGAAGGTATTGTATTAATGCATCTAATTGAATAAAACTGAAAATACAACATACCAAAATTTGTGGGGCACAGCTAAATACATGCTGAGAAAAATGTTTAGCAATAACTGTTTACATAAAAATCATTTCACTAATATATCTTACATCTTCCATAAATGTGTATCAGGTGGTACATCAAGCGCATTCATTTCTCATTCTTTTATAAGCTACATATGGTATAGGCATTATATCAAATGATTCAACCATTTCTTTCTTTGAATTTAGGAAGACTTTTCTCTCTTGTGCTAACTGTATTTGAATAAGCCGTGCATTGCTTTTACTGAAATGTTTTGATCATAAGCAGTAAAAGTAGAAATACTGACCATAATTGGTTATGGATTTGCTCAGCTAATCCTAGAAAAGAATCAGCTGTAATGGGTAGAGCTCCCTGAGAAGCCCCAGTTTCCTCACTGTCTGTCTGAAGTCTCAGAACTGCCTTGTGAAAAGTGTGTGCAGTCAGGACAGCTCTTTCCAACTGTGTAAAAACCAGAAAGAAACCTCCATGCACCTGTTTCACTGGTATAGCAACAGCTCAGCAGGAGAAATGAGTGAGCTCAGTAGTTCCTTGTCAAACAGGAGGGAAAATTGTTCTGCTGGGTTCAATTCCCCAGCACCACATAAGCAAAAAAAGCAGGGAGTGGTGCTGGGGCTCAAGTGGTAGAATGCTATCCTTAAGCTGAAGAACTTAGAGACAGCACCCAGGCCCAGAGTTCAAGCCGCAAAAAACCTTCAGTGATGAATAACCGGTATTTCCTCAAAACAAATTGCAATTTTACAAAGGGATGACACGAATGTATAAATAGTATCAAGAGGAAGGATAGGTGTTGGGCAGTACAAGAGATAATAAAGGAATAAATAATATATTGAGAACAGTATATGAGCAAAGAACTCACATTTGTGTTTTCTTTTGGTTAATCATGGGGCATGAAATCAGGGCCAGGGCACTGTCCCTGAGACATTTTTGCTCAATGCTCCTGTGCTACCACTTTGATCCACTCCTCTATTTCTGGCGTTTTTGGTGGTCAATTGAAGACAAGACTGTCGTGGACTTTCCTGCACAGGTTGGCTTCAAACAGTAATCCTCAGATCTGTCTCTTGGGTAGCTACAATTATAGGTGTGAGCCACCAGTGCCTGGCTCCAAATTATTTGGGTACTTAATATTTTTTAGAACAAAATATCTATTCAAGTTTTAAGTCAAATGATCATGTAGAGGTTTGTTGTAGTGAGAACTACTTGACAGAAAATTTCTTATGATGTATGTTAAGTAATCTATCTATGCATTTCTTTCATGGGTGTGTGGTCCTGTGCTTAATATCTGAGCCTGGGTGCTTTCCCTGAGATATTTTTTTCAAGACTCATACATTACCACTTAAGCCATAGCTCCACTTCTGTCTTTTTGGTAGTACTTGGAGATAAGAGTTTCAGGGCCTTTTGTGCTAGGACTGGCTTTGAACTGTGATCCTTAGATATTAGTTTCCTGGGTAGCCAGCATCACTTTTCATTTAATTTTAAAAGACTGGGGATGTGGCTCCATAATAGAGCTCTTACTTTCGATGTGGAAGGCCTTGGGTTTGATCTCCAGCAGAAGAAAATATATATATTACCTTAGATGATTAGTTTTAGAAAGAAATTCACAAGTACCATTTGGAATTTTATAGGCATTCCCTGTCACAAGTCTTGCTTCATTCCTTAAAAACATTTCTTAAAGTGATTCACAGTGTATATGTATTCCTGGAATCAGAATAATATTTTACCAAGCATTGCCCATCTCTAGCCTTTAGCTATAGATACAGTAATATAAGCCATGAAATTGATAGAGAAAAATAAAGGCAGTGGGAAAATGAGAGGAATTAGGCTGTAATCTTTCTCAAGTCTAGGGGATAGAAAATGGTTACGGGTGGTTGATAGGCATTGCAGAACCTGAGATATGAAAATCACTTCCTTAGGAACAATTTTAACAGTATTTCTTGGTTTGTTCCCACTCTACTGATATGAGTTAGTACATTCTAGAAAGAGTGGGCTACAAACCTGGGAGTCATCAGCAAACTCCACCCCTCCCCTCCCGATCCATAGGAACCATAAGTACGTGGATAGCCAACCTGATGTCGCATCCCAGTAAGGAATAAAGGATGACTTCATCCAACCTATCTTCAATGTCCCCAACTTTGCTTGTAACCTGATAGTAAAAGGGCATTGACTTTGGAATCAATCACTTCCCCTATAGTTTCTGATTACATTATTTGGCACATTATTTTGACCTTCCATTGAAAAGCTCTGTGTAAAACCAGAGGTTGTACTATCTTTTTGGAGTTTTTCAAGAAGATTAAATTAGCAAACATGAAAACATTGTTGAAAGCCTGCTTTGTAAATACTGAGTCTGAATCTTCTTTTTTTTAATTTTTTTTGGGTCTGGTCATAGGGCCTGAACTCTGGGCCTGGCCGCTGTCCCTCAGCTCTTCAGCTCAAAGCTAGCACTCTACCACTTGAGCCACAACTCCACTTCCGGCATTTTTCTTTTTGCTTATGTGGTGCTGAGGAATTGAACCCAGGGCCTCATGCATGCAAGGCAAGCGCTCTATCACTGAGCACCTTCCTAGCCCCTGAATCTTCTTATCTAAGTGCTTCCTATAGTTTTCCCCTGTGTCCTATTTTATTTTTCCTCTTGCTGTCTAGATGATTTGCTGTCTATCCCTGCTGGCCTTTTTATTTCTTTAAATGACTTTTCTGTGTAATAGTTTTTTTTAATTCTCTTTAATTTGTTGCCACTAGAGGGCAACATAGATGCATTACTACTCACCTGATCACACTGGGAATGGCAGGATGGCACCACATTACCTGGGTGAAATCCATCATTGCAAATTGAAGAGACTTTAGAAACCACTTCCATACATTCTCATTTTTAAGGCTGGAATGCTAGACATTTAAACAAATACAAGCATGTAGTAAACTCATAGTTGAATTAAAACTTCTTTGTATAACTACTTAAACATGATTTTTAAAATTCTATTTAGAAAACAGTAGGTAGGATGGGTAGGTAGCTCATGTCTGTAATCCTAGCTACATGGGAGTCTGAGATCTGAGGATCCTACTAGCTTTGGCAGGAAAGTCCATGAGATTCTCATCTCCAATTATCCACCCCAAAGCCAGAAGGGGTGCTGTGGCTCAAGTGATAGGGAGCTAGCCAGGGCACAGAAACTCAGAACCATCACCTAGGCCCTGAGTTCCAGCCCTAAGACTGGCGTGAGCATGTGCACTCGCATGCACACACACACACACACACACACACACACACACACACACACACACACACACAGCAGGCGATAATGTTTTTTAAATCACCGATTCCTCTCTACAAATTATACCTAAAAATTTTATTTTCTGACCTATGATGTGTTTGTTTTTAAAAAGATGTGCAAGAGCAAATGAGTCTTTTTACAAAGCTCATTTGCACGTTTTTCAAAATTTACTGACTAATATAATTCAAAACTGAATTTACTTAGTCATTAAAATAGAAAACTGAGGTACATTCTAACCTTTACTTTCACTTGCAGCAAATTAAATACTGAATGTACTAAGATGTCTGACCTACTTCAAACCATTCAATGATTTAGCTTTAAACAACCATGCATTCTAAAATATATAAATGTTATACAAGAAGTATTTATGTTTGTCGATGAATAAATAGGATGGAATAGAAATATTTTATAGGATTAAAAATAGACATATCCAAGGTAAACAAAAGAATTTAAAATCAATGTGAAGCACCCATTTCTCAACCCTTTATATTTATTTACATAGGTTCCTTATGTCAGGAGAGTTTTTTTTGTTGTTTGTTTGTTTTTGTCAGTCATGGGGCTTGAACTCTGGGCCTAGGTGCTTTCCCATAACTCTTCAGCTCAGGGTGAGCGCTGTACCACTTGAGCCACAATGCTGCATCAGGTTTTCTAGAGGCTTACTGCAGATAAGAGTCTCACGGACTTTTCTGCCTGGGCTGGCTTTTAACCGTGATCCTCAGATCTCTGCTTCCTGAATAGCTAGGATTACAGGCATGAACCACCGTCCCCGACTTGCCAGGAGAGTTTTATGTTTCCTATTTCTCTTTGTTGCTTGCACTGTTGCCTCATTTGAACAATGTTGCTGTGATCCTCTTGGGGAGAGTGCTCACTCCGCTGCAGACACTTACCCGTCTGCAGTGCTGTTGGTAGTGACAGCGCTGTCTGGCCTCAGCTGCTCCAGAGACAATGCAGCTGCCAGGCCAATGCCTCTAACATCCCACCAGTTTGCACAGTTCCACTTTATTCTGATGCTCAACTTACACCTTTAGAAAACACATATAATTTTGCCCATAAAATATTATTTAAGTTGATATAACTGACCTGTTGTGTGTGTGTGTGTGTGTGTGTGTGTGTGTGTGTCTGTGTGTGTGTCTGTGTGCACGCACGCTCAAGGATGGTTAGTTTCTTGGAGATCAGAGTCTCACAGGCTTACTTGCCATGGCTGGCTTTGAAGTACAATCCTTAGATCTCAGCCTCCTGATTAGCTAGGATTACATGCATGACTTACCAGGGATTGGATAATCTTAGGAGTTTTGATGCATGAAAGCTTGCTAGTATTTAAATTTAGAGTTGTAAATGAGTATTTTCTTGTCTTTTTTTTCGGATTAATTTTAGAGATTCCAGGGCTTGAACTCAGGGGATTGAACTAACTGGGATTGCTTGCTTGGCAAGAATTCTATCATTGGACATATACTCCCAGCTTCACTTTTTGCTCCTTCACTGGAGGTGGAGTCTCTCTGACTTCTGATTGCCTGGGTTCAAATCTCGGTCTTGCAGATATCTTCTGTTAGCAAACTATGCAGTGTTTCACTGATTTCCAGGAGGCCATCTTAAAAGCCACAAGAAGACATCAAAGGATTAGAACAAGGATGGGGTGAACTCCAGAGAGGCGATTATGGGTGATACAGGATATGAACTCACAGGGAAAGATGAACTTGCCAAATCCAATTAGCCCTAAGGGAGAGATTTCTAAGACAGAAATATTTGGAACCAAGTTGTAAAATGAGGAGAGGGACTCTACAGGGATGCACTGTCCCTGTTGTCCCTTTGTTAGTCACCACCTGAATCCTGGGATGCCACCTCCTGAGCCCTTATCATGATTGTCTATAACACAGGATAATCTGGGACTAGAATTGTGGGATGGAGGTCATGGTCATGTAAAGTTACAAGTAGAGCTGTGCAGGTTCCCAGCTAGAGCTGGTCCCTAACTGTCCCCGATGTGGGTGGGGCTAGATAGGGGGGACTGCAGGTGCAGCTGTTATTGGACCTTGGTTGTTCTGCCTGGATGAGAAGATTCTGGCCAGACCTCCCATTTTGTCATGTTTCTCTGACCAATGGGATATAAGAGTTGAGGCCACGCCCACATTCCATGCTGCCTAGTAGCACTGGGATCCCCTCTATTGGCTCACACCACTACAGCAGTTGAAGGAGGTAGAGGTGGTGAGTGGTGAGTGAGCAAATTGAGCTGATTTTGAAGAAATAGTTGGAGGTAGACATTCGAGTTACTGGTGATAGAACAGAGTTGAGTTTAGGCAGCCTGGGAATGTGGCCCCCCCACCTTCGCCGTCCCAGTGCTGGGATGTCTGAGAAAAAAAGAGAAAAAAAAGTAGCTGCAGGAAGGAAACTTCTGCAACAATACCAGCAGAAGAATGGTCCTGCTAGACCTGCAGAATCCAAGAAGAGGAAAATGAAAGAAGGAGGTAACCCCAAGACAAACACCGCTGGGGACTGTCCTTTACTCAAGGGTGCGGCCCAAGACCACGCAGACCCTGAGCCTCCACCACCCCTGGGCACTGTCACAGCTGCCAGGGTCCAGAGTGTCGCAGGTCCCAATAACACCAAGGACCTGGAGAGACACAACCAACACCTGGTACTTGCCCTGGACTCCAGCACAATACAAAAGCAGCAGCTCTGCATTGAGATCCAAGAGCTGCAGGATCAACAGGGGAAAGACAAGGAGAAGATGGCCTGTGTGCACGAAGCCCTGAAAGCAGAGCTGGAGCAGCACAAGCTGTCGATACAGATGCTGATTAGAGAAAAATCAGAATTACAATCTGCCCTGGCCCACAAGCAGCAAGAGGCCAGTGAAAGAGCACTGGAGAAGGAGGGTCTTACCAGCTGCCTGCAGGCTGCACAGCAGCGAGTAACAGAGCTAGAAACATTGTCTGCAGTCAACACCACGCAGAATGAAACTGAGAACACCAACGTAGAGCTCATGAAAGCCCTGAATCGCGTGAAGCTGCAGCTCCAGGAAAAGACCAGAAGTATTGAAGACCTGGAGGATGAGAACACCGAGCTGCAGGAGAGGCTGGAAGTGCTCCTGACACAGAAGGCCGACATGAAAATGAAAATCCACAAGTTTCAAGAGGAACTAGTGGAGCGGGCAGAGTTAGAAAGCCAACTCAACAACATGAAGGAGTTGGTGGCAAGATTAAAGGAGGAGAGAGACACCTTTGCGGAGGACCTGAGGCTGGAGAGCTGCACGGGGAAGGAGAAAGTCCAGCAGCTGCTAGAGCAGGTGAGCCAGCTGAGAGAGGAGAAAGAGCAAGGGGTGAGGCAGGTATTGGAGCTGGAGAGCAAGCTGGTGGAGCTGAGAGAGCAGCTGTCAGAGCTGCAGCCCCCACAACCTCCTGCAGGGCCAGCTCAGGCTGAGCAGCAGCTGCAGGCCCACACCCTGCAGTTGCAGAAGGAGCTCAAGATCCTGGAGGAGCAACTTCACCTCCAGGTGGAGGAGAACCAGAGCCTCAGTCTCCAGAACCTGGAGCAGCAGCAGCGGCTGTGGATACTGGAAAAGAAGGCTGAGGAATGGGCACAGCATGCCGAGGACCGGTGCAAGATCCTGGAGACAATGGAGAAGGAACAGGAGACCTTGAAACGCACGCTGGTGCACAACCGCCACCTGAAAGAAGAGCTGGCCCAGCTGCAGGATGCCTTGCAGAGGCTGAGCACTGAGAAGGGGGAGCTCGCCAGCATCCTGCACACAGAGCAGCAGGAGAAGACAACCCTGCAGGCGAAGCTGCATGAGCTGGAGGAGGAATTCAAAGAAGGAAAAGATGTGGCTGAGTTCAAGCGCCAAGCAGCTGAGGATCTGCAGGAGCTGCATGACAAGTACCTGGCCCAGGTGCAGGAGCTGAGCGCCACCTGCAAACAGCACAGGGCCACCAGCCAGCAGCTGATGTCAGAGAAGGAGGCCCTGCAGCAGCACCTGCTGAAGCAGAGCCATCTGATGGAGGAGCTGAAGCAGGAGCAGGTGCAGAGCAAGTTGCTGGCGCAGATGGAAAGGGAGAAATTACAGGACACTCTGAAGTGCCTGGAAGCAACAAGACAGGAGAATGCGCAGCTGCGGGCCCAGCTGAGCGCCCTGGCTTTCCCCAGGGAAGATGAAGGCCTGAGCCAAGAAGACGACAAGGGTGAGGAGACGACTCCCCATGATGTGACTGTCCCAGAGGACGTAGACAACCCGCAGAGCATGTGGGATTTTTACATGGACGCACTGTCCATCGCAGAAGGCAGGAAGGTGAGGATGAGCCGGCAGCTGCAGGAACAGCAGGCCCGCTGCGGGTGCCTGAGTCAGCTGGCAGCCCAGTGCCAGAGAAAGCTGGAGAGCCAGGCCACCTTCCCCCAGCGCTGCATCCACAGGCTGTTCGGCAAGAGGAAGCAGGACACACAGGTGCCCAAGAAGCAGCTGCACATCTGCTTCCCCGAAGACCTGGCCGGCAAGGGGCACCCCCAGAGTCACGTGGACGACCTCCACCATCGCTGCAGCCAGCTGACCCAACACCTGACCACCATGGAAGAGACTATCGTGCTGTACAAAGAACAGCTAGAAGTCCTGGAGAAGCTGTGTCAGGAGAAAGAACAGTGTGTGAGCCAGCTGTCCCAGGAGAGGAGGAGGAAGAGGAAGGAGCTGAAGGAGCTGCTGCTGCGCCTTACAGGGGAGAGCACAGAGTGCCAGGACAGGATGCTGGCAGCCGCCCAGGCCCCTGCTGCCGAGGCCCCCTCAGACCTCTCAGTCCCCCTGAAGACGGAGGTCAGGGAGGAGCAGCAAGGCTGTGAAGATGTGCATCTTCAAGAAAATTTGAAGCCTGTCCTTGAAGAGGCTGGGGCGCCTGGGCCCCTGGAGAACCCCACTGCAGAGCCTCCTGTGCCGCTGCTGCCTGCCATCCAGCCCCAGCAAGAGCCCACAGACAGGGGCGAAGAGTCCTGCCTCCCTTTCTTCTATAAGCCACAAGCAGATGATGCATATGATATCATCACCATCTAATGAATGACTGGGGCTCCAGTGCCCAGGCCCAGTATTCAAGCCCCATGTCCCACACACACACACACAAAAAGGAGCTACTCTCCTCCAGAAGATACTATGGGCATGAAAGTTTCAATGTAATGGGGTAACTGTAGGCCAGACAGAGCCGAGGTTGCTAGGAGGTGGCTCATAACTAGAGACATTAAGAATCCATAGGTTCCTGGGAAGAGGCCCAGGTGAGGGTTATTACAAGGAGTCAATCCTTTACAAAGAAAGGTGGGCAGCAATGCCCTCTGTTCATATTACTAGTAATTAATGGAATAATTTAATATATGTTGATTCATAAACTTCATTTTTACATAATATCACATAGGTGATATTAATCATTTCATATTATATGTTGGTACATTGCTGTGCAGTCATTTGCATTTTCAAAATGTACTAAACTGGACCAATAATAAGAAATTTTCTTGAGTATTAAAATGCCACAGTGGGAATATTGAGATTAGACAATCGTCAAAAGTGTAGAAAACAAGAAAAGTTTCTGAATATTGAATTTTTGCTAAAAGAAAAATGACGTTAACAATTGGAGCTATGTGTAATTGCAGAACACTTTCCAAATGGGGTACAGAATTGTAATTCTAAAAGAAGAATACAGCATTATAGAGGATGTATAGAATATCACATATCTGAACTTTTTCAGTGAACTATACTGTAATATGTTCAATATTCTTTCTTGAATAAATAAAATAACATTTATTTCTCTTGTTTTTCTTTTAAATTTAAGATCATTTAAGGTAATTTTTAATGTAAGAAATAAGAAAATTGGGGCTGGGAAGGTGGCTCAGTGGTAGAGCGCTTGCCTTGCATGCTTGAGGCCCTGAGTTCGATTCCTCAGCACCACATGAGCAAAAAGAAAAAAGCAGAAGGGGCGCTGTGGCTCCAGTGGTAGAGCGCTAGCCTTGAGCTGAAGAGCTGAGGGACAGCACGCAGGCTGGACCAACCCCCCCCCAAAAAATAAGAAAATTGAAAGTTATGTGTAGTGAAATGTTGAACTCTACCCAGAAGACCATGTAGACAAAGTCACATAGAGCAAAAAGGGGTTATTGTCAGTGGAGCTGACAAGGCCAAATTTCCCACAAGGGAGGGTACAAAAGGTGCCTGTCTGTCTCCCAGGGGGACCCTTATACAGCCAGGAGGCTAGAGGTGGGAGGTATTCTACATGCCCAGCAGGTACCACCAGTGAGTAGGCAGGGCAGAAGTTAGGTGTGGATGGGGGCATTCCACTGACTTCATTCCCCACTTTGTTGTTGAATAGGTACAGTACCAAGCAGGGAGTATGGGCCAGGGTCTGTTCTTTGAAAGCTACTTCCTGCTGAGAGGGGGCAAGGTAGTCAATAGGAGCTTCAGGCACTGTCCAAGTGGACCAAGGCTGTACTGTTAGACACATGTTACTTGTCCAGAGTAGGGTCCTTTGGGTCCTCAGTGACTGGAGGAAGACTGTCCAATCTTGTTTTATCCACAGAGACAGGTCCAGTTGGTTAGAGGTATATGAAGGTGGATCACGCAGGTGACGTTTGATGTGGCAGAGATGAATCCAGTGTGGATGGCCCTGAACCTGCACTGCTGTGGGAATAAAGTTACTAGAAAAGGTCCTTCCCACTTAGCAGAAAACTTGGTGGAACTTGGTGCTTGTGGCAGGTAAGTTTTTGAAATGTACACTAAGTCCCCAGCATCCCTGAGGGCTCAGAGGACGACAAGGAAGGCGGAGAGCTATATTGGTCAGCATATTTCCAAAGAGAAGTAGGCAGGTGCTGAGGGAGAGAAGACAGCATTGGGGAGGGTAACAGAGAATCCAAAGCCTGAAACGAGGAAGGCAAAGGTAGGTGGCCATACATCACTTCAAAAGCACTTCGTATTAAAGGCTTTTTTGGGTAAAACCTGCAGACGAAAAAGACCCAAGGATGAAAGCCTTAACCAATCTCAGGTTAGAGACAGTTTGGTCAAGAGCTGTTTGAGGGAGTGGTTGGCAGGTTCCCCCTTCCCCAAGGAATGAGGGGGATAGGGAATATGAAAGAGCCAGGAAGTGTTCAAAGACTTAGCCACGTGCTGGCTTATGGAGGAAACGAGTTCCAGGACATGGAACATCTGGAAGGAAGCTGGTAGGCCAAAGAGGGGAATTCTTTCCTGCCAAAGAAGCTGGGACACAAGAGGAGGCTCTCTGGGTGGTGGTGGGAAATGCTCTGTCCATCCTGTAAAGGTGTCTACAAGAACAAGCAGATGCTTGTACCTGTGAACAGTTGGCATAGGGGTAAAAGCAACTTGCCAATCCATTTCTGGATTGATGGGTTGGAAAGGTGGCTGCACATTGGTATTGGGGTTGGCCTTTTGGCATACTTTGCAGGTCTGTGAAAGCTGTGTGACAAACTGTGTTGGGCAGGTTTAGGGGGCTGCTTTGTTGGGAACTCCCTTAAGGCACCTGTAAGGGGGGGCAGGGGTGGAAAAGGTGGTGCACTCTGGCAGGAGTGTGCCACTCAAGATTACATACACATCATGCTAGGATTCCTCCTAGGCTGGACAACAAGCTGCTACTCCATGATGTAGGTGGTGGGACTGGAAGAGAAAGAGTCCCAGCGCCTTTCCATCTGGGATACATCTGTTAGTGAAAAAGAACATGGACACCTAATATGCCTTCTGCCCCTGTCATCTCGCATGAGGGGAGAAGGGAAGCTGGGGCAGAACCTGACCTTGAGTGGGCTCCAGAGTCTGGACCTGGGTAAGGGCGGCCCCAACATTGCTGCAAGATGTCCAACAACCTCCAGGGCACCACCGAGTTGGTCATCTGGCGGCTGGCTCACCGAGGCTGGGTTGGACTCAACTTTGTCCCATCAGGGAATCAGGGGGCCTAACAAGGAAAAGGTGCTGAAGGAGGAGAGCATAGACCTTGGAGGGTGTGCACGGGTGATTGGTGGGTTGAAGAAAGCTGGGGTTGAGAGTGGGAGGAAGTACCACCCCGTAGCGGAAGTTCTTCCTCCTCTGGTGGAAGTCCAGGCTTTTCTGATGGAAGTCCCACCTCCTTTTGCAGAAGTCCCGCCTCAGCAGGAGTAGGAGCTGATAATGTCTTTGCCTAAAATGGCTACAATTTATCTGTAGCATCAAAGGAGGTGTTTGAGCCTATGATGGAGGCCTCATGGCTAGGAGAAGTTGGCCAGCTGAGCATGAGCACCAAAGAAACAATTTAGAACCCAGAAAAGAGAAGGCCTCTAAGTAGCTAGCTGCTTTTAACTCGCCAGAACACTTGCAGAAGTTACATAGGTCCTATATAGCATCGGGATCCAGTGTCCCATGAACAGGTCACATAGCCTGGTGGTCCAGTGAATATTGGGCTGATTATATTAGCATATAAGCTCCCAAGGGTTCATGTCTGATTCAAGCTCTTAGTCTTTTGGTTGTTCAAAAAACAAGCCAAAGGAGACTCTTGAGGATGTTAGACTGTGCCCCTCCCATGGCGAGCAACCTGCAGAGCTGAATCTAGAGTGAGATACCAAGTGTCCTCAGTGTTCCTCTGTTCAGCTAACATGGAGGGAGGAAACAGCAAAAGGGGTGGTCACCTGGAGTTATGGAGTCCCTTGGCCTTCAATCCAGTAGCCTTTGGCCCCTGGAGTGGGGCTTGGAACTTGCACCAAGATTTTTCTCTCTGTAATGGCCCAGTGGTCTTACTGAAGTTGGTTTCTGAGCCCTGGGCTTACAGTACATGGTCACTTACCTGGAGGGTGAGGGCAAATCTGCTGCTGTTGGGTGGGAAAATGTTCAGTCAATAGGAAGCCAACTTGGCAGTCCTGTGGGCTAGCTAAGGACCGGTCAGCTTGTAGGACCTCCCCAAAGCCAGGGAGGGGGACAAATATCCATGGGGGAAACTATCCAAGTCAAGCACCAGTGAAAGGTAGTAAACAGAGAAGACCACATGGACAAAGTCACATAGAGCCAAAAGACGGTTTATTGCCAGTGGAGATGACAAGGCAAAGTCTCCCACGAAGGAGAGAGAAAATGGACCCCTTCAAACAGGAGGTAGAGGTGGGAGGTATTTCACCTGCCTAACAGGTACTACCAGGCCGTAGGCGGAGCTTAGATCGGGTGGGACGTGTTCTGCTGACTTAGAAAACTGACCTAGAAAACTGAGCCTAAGTCAGAGTGATTTGTATTTTCATAAAAACCTAAGATTAAATGAATAGAATTTAACTCCATATTAAATATATGGGCTATTTATGCCAGGACTAACTTAAGTGTTATGCAGAAATTGTACTGGATGTAGGAAGTTAATGCATGCAAGATGGCAGCCAAGCACTCTCATTTTACACAATGTACACTGAGCTGAGGACATTGTATATTTGAGATGCATTTGTGCAGTAGACAAGTCTATTTGGGTTCACTAGTACTCTTCCATCTAACTTGGGAGAGATCTAAAATTAGAATCCATATCAGTGAAGTCAGCCTATATATTACCTAGTCAAAGATTCTAAATTTTACTCCAAGGAAAAAGTTAATATAGATGTACGACAGTTTGTGTAACTATGACCTTAATTGTTGCTGGCTCTTGTATTAGTTAAGTGTATTCATGTGCCTCAAGTGTGTAACATAGCCTTCTAAAGTGCTGAACTTTACACAAGTTTATGCCGCTGGCAATCTCTAATTTAGTGATGTGTATGTGTATTCCTCATTGTAATAGGACCTTGATAGTATGGGTATAAATCTGTAAATCCAAAGTAAATCCTAAATGTCAATAGGAATGACAACACTTTTGTAAATTGCTAAATTTTATCTATGAATATACTAAATTTTTGTCATTACAATTTGGATCCTTTGTAAGACATTTATGATTAAAATCATGGAAAACAATTCTAGCAAGTGCTTTAAAAAACTACTATAAGCTTAGTTTTACAAGGGATAACTTTAAATCTGATGTTCAAAACAGCGAAGAAGATTAATAAAGCTCTTTCTCTTTGACTCAGTGTAGTACATCAGACCCTAAACCTATTGCAACTATAAGCACGTTAACAACAGAATTAAGGCTTTTATAAACTTTGGGCCGTTATCCCAGTGTATACATAGCTCCTTAATTTCTTGGGGTCTGTAGGATATTGCTTTCAAATGGCATAGCACTCTTCTATGCCACATTTTAACTCCAGGGAAACTAATAACCCTTCTGCCACAAAAAAATTAAGCTTGAGACTTTGAAATTACTACAGGAAAGTGTAGGAGAAACACTAGGAGTGATTGTCACAGAAAGAAACTTGTTGAATAGAATTGAAGAGGCTCAGCAAATAGGAAAGGGAATTGACAAATTGGATTGCATCAAGCTAAAAGGCTCTGCACAGCTAAGAATAGAGTCACTATGCTAAAGACTTTGTATGTAGGGTTCCTTCAAGAAAAGCTATATTAACCTACCATATTGGAAATACTGTTTGGCTTACGGGATGTTTTGTTACTAATATCTCTGACTTCTCTTTTAGTTAAAAGAATAACTGATATTTTCTGATCCTGATTACATTCTGACCCTCATAGTGGCAGCTTTTCAAATGAATTTCCTGCCCACTCTATTTCTAGTGCCACCTCCTCAATTAGGTAAGGAAGTGACTTTTGGTTCCCCTTTGTTTTTCTACTTCTCCCAATTCAAACCATATTATACAAAAATACATTATTTCTGAAACTCCAAAAAAGCTAAAAGAAATGCCGGAGAAGATTTATTAAAATCCAAGTATTTGTTCCCCGTCCTGAGACATGAAGTACTTTTACTTGAGACTCTTTTACAACACCTTCTATTTTCTGGTGTCAATTTAATCATGTTCTTAATTACATTCTACACAGGACCATGGCCTACTGTGATAACATTCAAGTCTACCATTCATGGAAAATCAGCTCCTTAGATGCTAAAACCTTAACCATTTTTCCCTAGACACTGGAAAACAGGAAGTAGGAAATTCTGCATTTCAAGGGGTACATCAATGACACGATAATTCTACAACTAATGGAAAGTTTTTGAAGTCTGAAATTTAGTGTATATTGGAAATGTCTTACATGTGTGTGTGTACTAAGACTTGAGCTCAGGGCCTGGGTGCTCCTTAGCATTTTTGCTCAAGGCCAGCAATCTATCTCTAGAGCTGCAGCTCCATTTCTCTTTCTGCTGGTTAATTGCAGATGATACTCTCAAAAACATTCCTGCCCAGGCTAGCTTAGACTCATGATCCTCATCTCTTAGCCTTCTAAATAGGTAGTATTGCAATTTTGTATCACTTGCACCCAATAAGTCTGATTAGTTTGTCAGTTGGCACTAGGACTATCCCTTAGCTTCTTCACCCAAAGCTGATTGGTACTCTACCACATTGTCTTTTTGATGATTAATTGGAGATTAGATTCTCATGGGCTTTCTTGACTTGCTTGGTATTGAATGATGATCCTCAGATCTCAGTCTCCTGAGTTGCTAGGATTACACATGTTAGCCACCAACACCTAGCTCAAGCCTGACTTTTATAATCAAAATTCAAAGAGAAATGTGAATGCTGTTCAGGAAGGTCTCATTGGCAGATATACAGACACTAATTGCTGAAGCTTAGTCTTTAGTTTCAAGATTATGCTTTAGTCACTAAATGACATTGAGACTTCTATATTGCTGCTTTTCTAAATGCTAAAATAGCATTTATTTATTTATTTATTTATTCATGTATTTATTTTTGTCGTTCCTGGTGCTTGAACTCAGGGCCTGAGTGCTATCCTTGAGCTCTTTTGCCCAAGGCTAGTGCTCTACCCCTTTGAGCCACCGCATCACTTACAGTTTTCAAGTGGTTATAGGAGATAAGGGTCTCATGGGGACTTTTCTTTCCATGCTGGTTTTGAAGCAAGATCCTCATGTCTCAGCTTCCTGAGTAGCTAGGGTTACAGCCAAAGCAGAAGGCAGAGGAATCTGAGGTCAAACTGGCAACATAGTAAGACTTTGTATTAAAAACAGCCAGAACAAAAGATGACTATCAAATGAAGTGTGGTCCAAAGTATAAAGGAGCATACTTTTAGTCTTGAAGTACAAGTTGAAATTTGAATTTTAAATGTAATGCCTGTAGTGACAACAAATGAACTATCTATAGAATGTGTACAAAAGGAAATGTGATGGGAATTTAACTGTTCTATGATTTAAAACACATTAAACACAAAAGAAGATTGTTATGCAAGGAATGAGGAGCGTGGACAAGATGAACGACATCGGAAAATTAGCTATTAGTAATGACAGTAATTGTGATTAATTGTGCCCTCTATTCAATTAGCAAAGATTGGTAATGGTAAATATTTCTGACTTCCTTGTTCAGTCCACAAAGGACTTTAGAACCATAAACATGAACAGATTAAGAGTGAAAGGATGAAAATAGCAACCAAAAGAAAACTGTTTCAATACCAGTACATATAAGACATTTATGTATGTATGTGTGTATTTGTGTATGTATGTGTATGTATGTATGTATGTATGTATGTATGTATATATGTCAGTCCTGAGAACTCATAGCATGGGCACTGTCCCTGAGCTTTTGTGTTCAAGGCTAATGCTGTACCACTTGAGTCACAGCTCCACTTTTGGCTTCTTGGTATTTAATTAGAGATAAGAGTGTCATGGAATTTCCTGCCTGTGTTGTTTTGAACCACAACAACCCAAAACTGAATTCTGTAGAGAAGAAACAGGCAAACAGCTTTCAAGCATCCCTGGAAAGAATACTGCTATATGTTTGGAAAGAGAGCTGGGTAATAGCCATGAATTTTTAAAGAGAAAGCTATCCTGATGAGTGAAACAATCTTTTTCCTCAAAACAAAGTATACACTTTGTGAGATAAATATACAAATAGCATCAAGAGGCAGGATAGTTTTTAGGATTTAAAAAGATAATAACTGAATAAATAATATATTGAGGACATAATATAAACAAAGAACCCCAAAGTTTTTTGTACTTCATCATAGTTTTCAGACAAAACCCTATTCAATTTTAATTTTTCATGTAAAGGTTTTATTATATTGAGAACTACCTCTTTTTCATGTATATAGCCTTTTTCTTATACATTTCCTCTGTGTATATGTTGTGTGTGTGTGTGTGTGTGTGTGTGTGTGTGTGTGTGTATGTGTTTGTGTAAGACTGTCTTGAAACTTGAACTCAGGGCCTGGACACTGAATTTCTGTGCTCAATGTTAGTGTTTTACTACTTGAGCCACAGTTCTACATCCGACTTTTTCGTGGGTAATAGGTGATGAGAGTTTGAAGGAGTTTCTTGCACCAGCTGGCATTAAAAAGTGATCCTCAGTTCTCAGCCTCTTGAGTAGCTATGTGTATATAAGTGAGCCACCCATGCATTTTAAATATTACTTTTGAAAAGCTGGGGATGTATCTCAGTAGTACACGATGTGCTTTTTTGTGCAAGATCTTGGGTTTGATTTCCAGCCCCAGAAAAAAAATATATAATACATTGCAAGAGCTGTTATGTAAAGAAATTGAGAACATTTAGAACAGGAATTCTATGTCACATGTCTTATTTCTTGCCCAAGAACTTTCCTTAAAGTTACTCCCAGTGTGAATAACTGGAATCAGAGTAATGTTTGAGCAAACATAGCCTATCACTAATCTTTGGTTATAGATGTACTATTACATGCCACGAAATAGATAAAGAAGAATAAAGGTAGTAGGAAATGTGAAAACTTAAGGCAATTATGTTTCTCAACTCAAGGGGATAGAGAATTGTTACAAGTGGATGGTGTGCATTGCAGAACCTGCAATATAGAAATCACTTCTTTAGGAAACATTGTACACTATTTCTGGATTCCTTTTTCCCTCCCACCACCCCTCATAAAAAAAAATACCTTTGGACTTTGCATTCTAGAATGAGCTACAAACCTGGGAGCCATCAGTAAACTCCACCCCTCACTCCAACTTCCACAAGGACCCTAATGGTGGCACTGTCACATCCATGCCGCCCCTGCTAGTCCAGCTATTGATCCAGCAGGAGGTTGCAGCCCAATAAGGAATAAAGGACTTCACTCCAATCTCTTCCACCTTCACTAATATTAAAAGTGTATTGACTTTGGAATCAATCACTTCCCCTATAGTTTCTGATTACATTATCTGGCACATTATTTTGACCTTCCATTGAAAAGTTCTGTGTAAAAACAGAGGTTATACTATCATTTTGGAGTTTTTTCATGAAGATTAAGTTGGCAAACATATGAAAAGCTCATTGTTGAAAGCCTGCTCTGGAAATACTGACTCTGCATCTTCTTATCTATGTGTTTCCTGTAGTCCCCTGCATCCTATTTTATTTTTTCTCTCACTGTTGCTGTCTATCCCTACTGGCCTTTTTGTTTCTTTAAATGACTTTTCTGTGCAACAGAGTTCATTTAGTCCTTTGAATTTGTTGCCACTAGAGGGCAGGTGACATAGATGCATTACTACTCCCCTGATCACACTGGGAATGGAAGGATAGGATCACATTACCTGGGTGAAATCCATCATTCAAAATTAAAGAGACTTTAGAAACCACATCTATTCCTTCTCATTCTAAAGGCTGGAATGGTAGACATTTAAACAAATACAAGCATGTAGTAAATTCATAGTTGAATTGAAACTTATTCTTTTTTTTTTTTTTTGGTCCGGTTATGGGGCCTGAACTCTGGGCCGGGGTGCTATCCCTGAGCTCTTCAGCTCAAGGCTAGCACTCTACGACTTGAGCCTCAACGCCACTTCCGGCTTTTTTTTCTTTTTGCTTATGTGGTGCTGAGGAATCGAACCCAGGACCTCATGCATGCAAGGCAAGCACTCTACCACTGAGCCACTTTCCCAGCCCAAAATGAAACTTCTTTGTATAACTACTTAAACATAATTTTCAAAAGTCTATTTATAAAAGAGTAGGTAGGAGGGTAAGAAACTCTTGTCTGTATTCCTAGCTATGTGGGAGTCTGAGATCTGAGGATCCTACTAGCTAGTGGCTCAGTGGTAGAGCGCTTGCCTTCCATGCATGAGGCCCTGGGTTCAATTCCTCAGTACCACATAAGCAAAAAGAAAGAAACCGGAAGTGGTGCTGTGGCTCAAGTGATAGAGTGCTAGCCTTGAGCTGAAAAGCTGAGGGATAGCTCCCAGGCCCAGAGTTCAGGCCCCATGACCAGACCCACCCTCCCCCAAAAAGAATAAACAAACAATTTTGAGGTTATTTCTGTGGAGGTTTATGAGAATATGTTAATTAGATATGAAAAGGAAGTTCTTTGTGTGTGTGAGAAAGTGTGAGTGTATGTGTGTGTGTGTGAACTCATGATGTATGCACTGTCCCTTAGTTTTTCTGCTCAAGGCTTGTGCTCTACCACCTGAGTCATAATGCCACTGCTGGATTTTGGGTGGTTAATTGGAGATAAGAATCTTGGCTTGGAACTATGATCCTCACCTCTCAGCCCATTAGGTAGCCAGGATCACAGGCATTAGTCATCTGTGTTCAGTACACCAAGAACTTTTATCAGTGTATGTGATGCTGGGAATTGAATTACGGCTAGGGCCTTGCATATGCTATGCTAGTTCTCTAACCACTGCCCTTCATGGCCAGCCCAGGAGCAGTCTTAAAATTAAGAAATAGCAATATGCTTTGTGGTCTTCTACTTTCTATGAGTAGACACACAGAACAAACATAGCACAGAGCAGAATGCCTACAGCACACATGCACCATTTTGGTAATGTTCTGGTGCTCTTCCAGCTTTGGCATGCATGCTATCCTCTTGTAGATAAAGAGAAAGTTGAACAACAAAGATTTATTTCCCTTTTCTGAATTCTTTCCTTTGTGTTGCACACTACTGGGATCTGAACTATAGGCTTCACACTTTTTTTCTTCCTCTTTTCCTTCTTTCCTCCTTTCTTTCTTTCATCCTTTCTTTATTTCCTTCCTTCCTTCTCTCCCTTCTTCTCTCCCTTCTTCCCTCCCTCCCTCCCTCCCTCCTTTCTATCTTTCTTCTTTCTTTCTTTCTTTCTGTCGTTCATTTTTTCGTTTGTTCGTTGGTCGTGGGGCTTGAACTCTGGGCCTGGACGCTGTCCCTCAGCACTTCAGCTCAAGGCGAATGCTCTACCACTTGAGCCCCAGAACCACTTCCAGTTTTCTGTGTGGTTTGTTGGAGATAAGAGTCTCATGGAGCCGGGCGCTGGTGGCTCACGCCTGTAATCCTAGCTACTCAGGAGGCTGACATCTGAGGATCGCGGTTCAAAGCCAGCCCGGGCAGGAAAGACGGTGAGACTCCTATCTCCAATAAACCACCAGAAAACCGGAAGTGGCGCTGTAGCTCAAGTGGTAGAGCGCTCGCCTTGAGCTGAAGAGCTGAGAGACAGCGCCCAGGCCCAGAGTTCAAGCCCCATGA
Organism: Dipodomys merriami; assembly: GCF_024711535.1. Classification (NCBI taxonomy): domain Eukaryota; kingdom Metazoa; phylum Chordata; class Mammalia; order Rodentia; family Heteromyidae; genus Dipodomys; species Dipodomys merriami. Next base: position 3,664,750 of record NW_027202271.1, on the reverse strand, counting down.
CCGACAAAAAAAAAAAAGAGTCTCATGGAGTTCCCTGCCTGGGCTGGCTTTGAACCGCGATCCTCAGATGTCAGCCTCCTGAGTAGCTAGAATTGCAGATGCGAGCCACCATTGCCCAGCTAGGCTTTGCACTTTCTAGGCAAGCCCTCTGCTCATTGACCCATGTCCTCACTCCTTTAGCTTACATTTTCTTTTTGAGATAGAGTCTCACTAACGTTGCCTGGGCAGGTCTCAAACCATGGTCCCACTACCTGAACTTCCTGGCATGTGGGCATGCATTGCCCTGCTAGGCATGTGAATTAATCTCAAAATGTGTACCTTCTATAGCTTCTACATCTTTCTGTATAATATTTATACTCTTCAAAGCAATTTTCTCATAAGTTTGTCACAAAAAGCTACTAAGATGTAAAACTCTCCTGCCTGTCACACATTGCAATTTGAAGGAAAACATTTATCTAGATAACTGGAAGATTGCTGAACAGCAAAATGTAAGAGAAGAAGACAAACTAGTATCTTTCCATGGTACTAATCATCATGTTTTAGCATCTTAGTTTTAGTAGCTAACTTCTAACATATTTTAAAAGTTCTGTTAGCATTTGGGGAAATTTATACAGAATGTCAGGGACATTCAAGTAAGTGAAAATAGATCTGTGCAAAATACCAGGTGAAATTGCTCACAGAGATAGAATGTAGGAAAGAACGAGGAATGATTATGTTTTAGTCTGACTTGGCTTTAGAGTGACAGGATTCAGTTGACAGTAAAGCAGGAAGAGACCACAGCTTTGCCATAGAAGTGACCTTCCCTGTCATCCCTGCTCCCTTCACTGCCACCTGCATAACAGACAAAAATGACTTCCTGATGGGTCTTTTTATGTGAGAAATCACAAAATGATTATTGTTTAAAAAAAGAGAACTGGGCTGGGAAGGTGGCTCAGTGGTAGAGCGCCTGCCTTGCATGCATGAGGCCCTGGGTTCAATTCCTCAGCACCACATAAGCAAAAAGAAAAAAGCCAGAAGTGGCGCTGTGGCTCAAGTGGTAGAGCACTAGCCTTGAGCTGAAGAGCTGAGGGACAGTGCCCAGACTCAGAGTTCAGGCCCCTGACCGGACCCCCAAAAAAAGTAAAATTAGTTATTTTCTTTTTTATTGTAAAAATGCTGTGCATACGGTAACAGTTACATGTGCAGGGTAATGAGTACATTTCCTATTGAGCATTGTTGCCTCCTCCTTTGTTTTCCCCTACCATCCCTACCCTCCCACCTCCACAAATTTCCCTCCCCCTCTTCCCCCCCCCCACCAAAGTTGTAAAGTTCATTTTCAGCATAGTGTTTTGTATATCTCATTGTTACAATGGGTCAACCAGTATCCTTAATTAAGCATTTTGGTTTTTTCCTTCCCCACCCTAAATTAAAGACGTGTATATACAAGATGCAGGGCACCGACATCAAATACAGTGAAAACAGGTGTTATACAGTGAGGGAGAATCATAAAAAGAAACAAAAAAAAATCACATCGTACATTATAAATCCATTAGAAACAATAGCAAGAAAGAAAAATTATATTTGTGTGCCTATCTTGGGGTTCATTTCGCTGAACATCATCTTATATGGTCATATGTACATAGCTTTTGGTCTTTTCTGCTTATCCTCCATATGCGTTAGTTATTGCAAATAAGGGAAACCATGGGACCTATGTTCCTTAGGGTCTGGCTTACTTCACTTAATATAATTTTTTTCCAAGTCTTTCCATTTCCTAACAAATGGGTCAATGTCATTCTTTCTAATGGAGGTATAAAATTCCAGTGTGTGTGTGTGTGTGTGTGTGTGTGTGTGTGTGTGTGTGTGTGTCTGTGTGTGTGTCTGTGTGTGTGTCTGTGTGTGTGTCTGTGTGTGTGTCTGTGTGTGTGTCTGTGTGTGTGTATCACATTTTCTTGATCCATTCATGTACGGAGGGGCATCTGGGTTGGTTCCATATCTTAGCTATGGTAAGTAATGCTGCAATAAGTATACTTGCACTGGTTGCCTTAGCATGGCCTTGTTTGTGATCATTTGGGCAGATGCCCAAAAGTGGGACTTTTGGGTCATGGGGAGCTCTATTTGTAGTCTTTTGAGGAACCTCCATATTGTTTTCCAAAGTGGTTGAACAAATCTTCACTCCCACCAACAATGCAGTAGGGTTCCCTTCTGGTCACATCCCCTCCAGCATCTCTTGTTATTAGAGTTCTTGGTTATAGCCATTCTAATTGAGGTGAGGTGGAATCTCAATGTTGTTTTGATTTGCATTTCTTTTATGGCTAGAGAGTTTGAGTATTTCTTCATGTGTCTATTGGCCATTCTAATTCAGAGAAGTTCTCCTTAAGTCTTTAGCCCACTTATTATTGGGGCAGTTGTTTCTTTGAGGATTTGTTGTTGGGGATTTAATTTTTTGAGTTCCAAGTATATTTTAGATATGAGACCCTTGTCCATTGTATGGCTAGTGAAGATCTTCTCCTAATCCATGGGCTTTCTATTGATCTTGCTAGCTATGTCCTTTGCCATGCAGAAGCTCTGCAGCTTCATTCACTCTTATTTGTCCAACCTTTCTATGATTTGTTGTGTTTCTGGGTCTCTATTAAGAAATTTTCAGTCTGTGCCAAGGAGACCTAAGGTTTCCTATTCCTTCCTGCAAAGTTTTCAGGGTGTCTGCTTTGACTCCCAGGTCTTTGATCCATTTGGAGTTGATTCTGGTGCAGGGTGATATATAAGGATCTAATTTTAGTTTTCTACAGGTGAATAGCCAATTTTGCCAGCAACATTTAATGAAGAGGCTGTCTTTCTTCCCTTCTGTTTTTTTTAGCTCACTTATCAAAAATCAGGTGAGTAGAGGTATGTGGGTTCATTTCTGGGTTTTCAATTCTATTCCATTGGTCCTCAGGTCTGTTCTGGTGCCAGTACCAAGCTGTTTTGATTACTATGGCTTTGTGATAGAGTTTGAATTTGCTGTTGATAGTTCTCCAGCACTGTTCTTTCTGTTAAGGATTGTTTTTTCTATTCAGGGTATTTTATTGTTCCATATGAATTTTTGGATTGCTTCTTCTATTTCCTTGAAGAATGACGTTGGACTACTGATAGGTATTGCATTGAATTTGTAGATAGCCTTTGGAAGTGTTGCCATTTTCACAATGTTGATCCTTCCAAACCAGGAGCATGGGAGGTTTTCCAAGAAAAGAAAAGGTGAGAAAAATGAGAAAGAAAGAAAAAAAAGATCAAAAGTTCAGTAGAGCTAAACAAAAAAACAAAAAAATAAAAAATTTTTAGAAAGAAAAAAAAAAAAAGAAAAACACACGCACACATATACCCCCTAAAATAAAAATTATAAGAGGAAGAAAAAAAAATTACTAGAAAACAATTTTTTTAAAAAGGTAAAAATTAGAAAATTTTTTAGAAAAAAATTTTATAAAAGGTACAAAAAAAAAAGTTCTTTGATTTTTTTGGGAGGGGTGGTATGATCCTGTATCTCCCTTGTGTTCATAACCAGCCTCTTGTTGATGTCTCTTGTCTGCTTGTGGTGTTTGATTTTCCTGTGGCTTGGTTGGTTTCTTAAGTCAGTTTGTTTGAGTAGGCAGAAAAATACTCTGCTTTACCCAGGATTTTGTGATCCTCCTCCCAGGCTAGTTCAATGGGAGGAAGATCTGCTTTGAGTATGGCAAAAGAGGGAGATGGCTGTTTCCTCTGGTTTGGAGATGCTGTGATGAGGCTAGGTTCTGGGTAGAACTGAGGCCTTTCAGCAAATAGTAGCTTTTCCCTGAGGGGGCGAGCTTGTGAGAAACTCACAGAGCCCAGCCTGGAGCCATTCTTAGGGTTTTTGTTTACCGAATTTCAGTTGATTATCAAGACTGCTAAAGGGAGGGGCAGCCTCTGGTTCTGATTACCCAGTGAAGAAAGCCACTCCTAGGGCTGGCAGCCGGAGCTGGGTGACTTTTCCCTGGGTGGAGCTGAGTCTGGCAGGTCAGTTAAGTTCTTGTGACCTGCTAAATGACTCTAGTTTTCTTCCAAGGCCTGACTTGGAGCTAGCAGCTCAGCCGGGCCTTTGTCGGTATCCAAGATGGAGATCTCCGGTAGTGGGTTGGGGAGGGGTGGGCTTCCCTCCTCTGCTCCCTGAGAAGGAGTGAGGACGTCAAGCTTCTACTCATGCCGAGTCTTGGTTCCTGGGTCATGTCTGGTCTGCGAACTGCGGGATGAAGATGTCCACTCCTTGTCAGTTCTTGCTGGTGTTGAGTAGAATCTGCATCTGGCTCCTTCGTCCTGGACTCTCTGTGTTGCAGGTACGGTGGCTACAGCCACCGCCGCTGCAGTCACAGCACGACTGCTGGCAAGTGCTCAGATCTGTCTGCTTGCCTGGATTTTCCCTCTCTGGCCTAACTCTGTACTGTGATGGCACACTTGGTGTGATTCTCTGGCTTAGGACTGTTCACTGGAACACTGAAACTGCTTTCTATGCGAGAGCTTGTTTAGCCTCCAGCTTCTCCGTCATCTTCCCGGAACTCTGGCTGTGCATTGTTATTGTTACACTTTTTTTTAGTGATGCTGCCTATAACCTAACTGGTTCCCATATGTTGCCTTCAATCAGTTCTTGCCCTAGCAATTGCTCTATTTTTGGGGTGTGTACCACTGGCATCTTTGTTACAAGTAAAGTGTATTGTGAGTGTGATACATACTGGAAGGGTGAAGCTTGTGATATTCCAGTGGCAGCAGCCCAGATCATGGCCAGAGAAAAGTGTGTGTCTGCAATGATCATTGGCAAGGTCCCCATTGCTCTTTGAATGTTCCTTCCACAGAGTCCTACTGAATTTTGCTGAACATTAAACCTTTCAGCCCTTCTGTAGCTAGGGCTTCACATAAAGCAGTTTTGCATGGGAAATTTATGTGGGTAATTGGTTTATATACCTTAACTATGGTTCTTTTCAAATGGACTTGAATTGCAATTTAGAAAGGAGCATATGTAATATCAGAGCTCTGGCAAGGGATTCTCTCCAGAGACAGGGACACTGTCTGGCCTTGTAGGAAAATGTCTTTAATATGTGGAGGCAGAATTGAAACAAATTATGGCAATATCACAGATAAATTATGGGCTTTTAACATATGCAAGTCAGTCTTGGAGGACAACTCCCATTGTTCTTGGACCTGGTCAGCAGTTTGCTATGGAGACACTTTCAGAACATATATGGAGCTGGACTGGAGAGATGTAATGATCATAATACCTGGGTATTCTGAAATGTATGTGTCTACGACAGCAGGCAGGAATGTCATATATCATCCAACACCTAGCTTTGTCCAGAAATGAAAGGAACTAGTGTACCAGGTAGATGCAGCCACATGAGTATGTAGGATGAAATACCAAATTCCATTTATGTTCATGGGGGCTATAAAGCATTAGCAAGCCATGGGGATGGATTGACAGATGATCTTGATATGTATGAAGTTACCACTAAGACTCAGACTAATTTGAAAGAAAGTGTGAAAACAGGAGTTATACTGCAGGGGAGGGACATACAAAGCAACAAAACAATCACCTTATAAATATGTTAGAAACAATAGCAAGGAAGAAAAACCCACTTGAGTCCTTATCTTGGGGTTCATTTTGCCTAACATCACCTTATCTGACCTTTTCCAAATGTCTCAGACATATACTAGTTATTGCAAATAAGGGAAACCATGGGACCTATGTTTCTTTGGGCCTGGCTTACTTCACTTAATATAATTGTTGGTATAATTTGGGGAGGGAAAGGAAAAAAAACAAATTGTTTAAATAGGGATATAGGTGGACCCATTGCAACAATGAAATGTACAAAATGCTATGTTGAAAAACGGACTTTACCACTTTGGCGGGGAAAGGAGGGGAGTGTAGTTGTGGAAATGGGAAGGCAGGGCAGGGATGGTAGGGGAAAACCAAATGTACTCATTACCTTGCTCATGTAATTGTAACCCCTCTGCACAGTATTTTCACAATAAAAAATATTTTTAAAAAGTGTGTTTTCTAGATACCTTCATTAACTGTTCTTCTCAATGGAGCTATGCTTATCTTTAGAGGAAATATCCATAATGACACTTGAGTAATGGTGCAAAATGTTTTTCTGACCAAAGCTTGTGATGACAGAAAAACATTACTGTAATTAAATCTTCAGAGACGTTAACAGATTTTGGACACTCTGCCATAGCCATTAATGAGTCCACATTTACATTTGGTAGATTTTTCTAGTGTATTCCGTAATGATATCCTTGTATACCAACCTCCAAATTGCAAAATTTCAGAGATGAAGAACTTTGTAAAAATGTTGGGCCATGGATAAAAAGGGTTTTGGAATAATAATACTCACTGTGAATCTTGGGAATCTGAAAATAATATTTTTAGAGGCAAAAGCTCTCCTAAAACAGCTGCTTCTGATGACAGATGCAATAGATAAGCAGAGTGTGCCAGCTGTGCTGCCAATACAAAAGGGAGCCAATGCTCTGATGACAAGAAACACATTTCAGCAAACAGTAACTGCAATGTGCCTGTCAGAAGAGAGACCAAATGTCCTGTGAGCAGATTTGTAACAAACTCACAAGCTGTAAAAGTCATTTACTAAACTTGAATTGCCAGTGGGTTCAGTGAGGAGAGCAATGACAGGCTTGGCCAGCTCATCTTTGTGCTATAATCTCAGTGGGAATCTTGCTTCATTAACAACTTGAAAGGAGGTGGACTTTGTACTGGATAAACAACAGAAATATACACAACAGAAAGTACCACCTTGGTTGGGCTGGGCTACATCAATATATCCCACTGGATATGGGAAGATACATTCCCTATAACAAATGGCTGGAGAACTAAAGGATTCTGGGTTCTGTGCTTGTTTACAAAGGGGTACTGAGGTAGGCTTAAGAGCAATTCTTACACATCTATGTCTGTGAAAGGTCTGTCATTAGTTCAAACCAAAATGTAAGGCAATGTCAAGATCCATCGTCTATGTCATCTTCCAATTATCCAAGCAACTGTACAAACTAGTATATATACAGCAGCAATACAAAGCCATGTGTTGACTATAATGCCTATGTAATCTTTTCCATATGGGCAATGTCTGGAGTGGCAAACTGTCACCCACTCTCCTCAAAATTGTTCTGCATTAAGAACCAGTGGACAGGGCTGGGAAGGTGGCTCAGTAGCAGAGTGCTTGCCTTGCATGCATGAGGCCCTGGGTTCAATTCCTCAGCACTGCATAAGCAGAAAAGGACGGAAGTGGTACTGTGGCTCAAGTGGTAGAGCTCTAGCCTTGAGCTGAAGAGGTGAGGGACAGTGCCCAGGCCCAGAGTTCAAGCCCCAGGACTGGCAAAAAAAAAAATGTTTCTGTACATCCAGAGGAATAAAAGGTGATCTGTGCTAATTATGGGACACTAAAATCATTATGTTGGCAATCCATTTAGAAGAACAAGTTACTGCAGCCTTTTGATGGACTATCAGTTTACCTTCAGCTTATTGTAGGAAGATGATTGCCACCACCTGCCACAAATTTCATAGCAAATCAAGAAGAAGCATGCCAAAATATGGATATTTCAGTGAACACGTCAAACAACTTTAATCTCAACATCCCAAGATGAATGGGTTCAGCAGGTAGAACAATACCTGGGGAAGAGACTCTTAGAGTTTACAAGACTAATAGAAAGGATTACAGAAATAGATTTTCCTATGAAAAATTTAACTTAGAAGCAACCCTAATATTACATACTATGTGTATGTCAGCAATTTTCCTTGGCTTATTAAGATACAGACTGCAAAAATTCTCACAAGACAATCCTAGATCTTGTGCCATTTTTGTCACCTTCCAGTTGTGTTTTATCTTTATTACTATGGCACCTGTGGTATAGAAGATCAAGCAAATTTGTCGTGTTCTCCATAGAAAGAGGTGTCCATGCTATTATTTAAAGGAGCTGCTCTAATAGCCAACTGTTCCTTTGCTTCTGGTGATGTAGAACCTGAAGTAGGAGCTAAACAAACAGACTTTCTGACAGGGCTATTAGATGGGCCTCCCAAACCAATAGCCATTAACCATATGCTGGAAAGGGTGCTGCTGTTCTGAATGTGTTTCTTTTTCTACCATGAGGATCATGTGGTGTCCCCCAGGCCTTGCTGTTGCCAGTGGCCTGATGGATATGTCACAACACAAGGCTTCAGAGAATCAAGAAAAGACTTTCCACAACCAAAATCAAAAGTATCTGTCCACCAGTCAAAGAACTCTTATCAGAGAATGAAAACCACTCCTACAGACTCTTTCCTGATTTATTTTGCAAATGGCTTGCATGGAAGCAGTTCTGTGGTCTAGGCATTCTCTAACCATGCAGAATCTAAATACAGTTCCCTCCAATTGGGCAATGTCCCACGTGGCCAAAGAATGTTGGTGAGTTTTTTCTTATTGCTAATTTTTTTTTTTTTTGGTCGGTCATGGGGCCTGAAGTCTGAACCTGGGTGCTGTCCCTCAGCTCTTCAGTTCAAGGCTAGCACTCTACCACTTGCGCCAAAGTGCCACTGCCCTTTTGTTCTGTAATGTGGTGCTGAGGAATTGAACACAGAGCCTCACGCATGCAAGGCAAACACTCTACCACTGAGCCACCCTCCCAGCCCCCAATGTTGGTGAGTTTTTATTGGGGTAACATTACTGATGGTCACAGGTGACAAAGTCAGGTTGTCTTTTTACTTCAATTACTCTGGGAAAAGAGGTACATTGTTTCTTAATGCATATGAAAAATAATGTAATTCCTAAAATTGAACTATTCAAATAATTCAACTAAGTATATCTCAGGGCTTTACAGAAAAGCATTTAATAATGCTGAAATGATGAAAACTGTACAGTTGTTGCCTCATTAGTAAATGTAAGTCACCTGTATATGAATAGGCAAGTGTGCATCCTTGAGTTCGAACCCTAGTACTGCCAAAAAGAAAAGTTGATACTTACTTCTCCTTTATTTTTTTTCTTTTTGCTTATATGGTGCTGAGGAATCTAACCCAGGGCCTTAAGAATGCAAGGCAAGCGCTCTGCCACTGAGCCACCTTCCCAGCCCCTTTACTTCTCCTTTATATAGCAAATTATTTCCCCACATCAGAACAAAGATAGACATTTCTCTTACTAACAACTACTGTGAAATAGGATCTTGGGTTTTTGGGGGGGTTTTTTTTGGTTTTTTTTGAGGGTCGGGTCGTGGGGCCTGAACTCTGGACCTGGACACTGTTCCTCAGCTCTTCAGCTCAAGGGTAGCATTCTACCATTTGAGCCACAGCACCACTTCCAGCTTTTTTCTTTTTGCTTATGTGGTGCTGAGGAATCGAACCCAGGGCCTCAGGCATGCAAGGCAAGCGCTCTACCACTGAGCCACCTTCCCAGCCCTTAGGATCTTTCTTTCTTACTCCCTTTCTTATTACCCTCCTGTGGTAATATCATAATGAAATACTAATATCCAATCTGTTTAGGCTGACTCAAAAATGATTAAGATAAAGGGGACACTGGGACTCATCCTGTAATCCTAGTTACTCCGGAGGCTTAGCTCTGAGGATCCAGGTTCAAAGCCAGCCTGGGGAGGTAAGTCCATGAGACTCTTACCTCCAATGAACTCCCAAAGAGGTGGATGTTGAGCTGTGACTCTGGTAAAGAGCTGGCCTAGAACAAGAAAGGTCAGGAATGGCACTCATGCCCTGACCTCACTGCCTAGCATCTGCACAACACCACCAAAATGAGTTAACTGAAACCATTCCTTCTTTTTTTCATTTTCATAGGTATTCTGTTATCTGATCAGAAGATAGAGGCATTTAGCCTTTGTGGTCCTTGGAAGAGTCACCTCCTTTGGTTTCACTGTGGTGAGTGACTAATGTCTCCCGTCCCGGTGGGTTTTAGATCTATACAGTTCAGTCTATAAGCAAGTTCACACGCTCACGTGGGCAGCGCGTGTAAAATCACTTCAGTCCCCTTCGTATGTGACAGACAGACACAGGCGCCATTTTACCACATCTGTTGTTCAATACATTCATGGCGGCGCTCCCACCCCAAGACATTGTCTCAACACCGCTTCCTACTTCCTTTCAATGAGCAGAATCTCTGAGCCTGTGGAGTTTCATTCTGTAGCTGAAGGTGTGTGGGTTGGGCTTCTCTACTGTGCAGAGAGCGGCCCTGTCTGTTTCGGAGGTAATGAAAGCCCGGTTCCTTTCTGCCGTGGGGATGTGTGCGTCCCTCCAAAGGCGCCAACGGCCTGAGGCCCTCGAGGAGCGGGGGGCGGGGCTTCCGGGCAGGACTGACAGGCCAGGTTGGCTTTCCGGTCTGGCGTTGTGCTCTGCTGGCCTGGAGACTCATGGGAGCCTCCGGGGCCTGATGCTCCGGAAACGCGGGCAGGAATTGGCCACCGCGGCCGCCGTCGCCAGGTCACCCAGCGCGTGCGGCCAAGACGCCATGTTGGACTCCGGCGGCTGCGGAGACTCAGCTGCCGCCTTGGTCACACCGCCGCTCAGGCTCTCCTCTCAGTGTGGAGGACACAGACAAGGAGACCGGGGGAGCCCGGCCTGAAGGGGGAGGACCACACAGGAAGACCCAAGGAAGACTCCTCTGAAGGGTGAGTGCAGTGGGCCGTGGAGGCCTGGGCTTGTCAGCTCTGCTTGGGTAGTGAACACGCCCGAACTTCCGGTTCTGCGCAGTGCACACATCCCTGCCCATCGGACCAGATAGAAACAGCGCAGTGGTCATTGATGTCTAGTTTGAACGGTGGCATTTTCTTTTCTTTTCTTTTCTTTTCTTTTCTTTTTTTTTTTTTTTTTTGGTCCGGTCATGGGGCCTGAACTCTGGGCCTGGGCGCTGTCCCTCAGCTCTTCATCTCAAGGCTAGCGCTCTACCACTTGAGCCACAGTGCCACTTCCAGCTTTTTTCTGCTTATGTGGTGCTGAGGAATAGAACCCAGGGCCTCAGGCATGCAAGACAAGCACTCTACCACTGAGCCACCTTCCCAGCCCTGAACGGTGGCATTTTCTAAGAAATGAGAGCCCAGCAACTTATACAGACTCAAGGCTTTATTGGGCATCAGATCTGCCCGCCTGCTCCAAGCAGAAATGGAATGCTGCAAGTGGGAATGGAGGCAGTAGAGCTGGACAGGTATGGACAAAATTTAAGTGAAATTCAGGGGACTGTCATGGGTCACATTACGTGGGCTATGGAAATTGAGGGAAGAGTTAAATTCGGAAAAGAGGTGTAGGAGAAGAGGTGTAGGGGGCCTGATGCAACTGGGGCAGGGATTCTTGTGTCCCACCGGGAAAGTGGTATAGCATCCAGGAAATAGACACTTAGCAGGTTTTTGTAAACAGGAAGGGATGCAGGGTGAGGACTTGCCAGGATGGGCAAGCTAACTCCAAGTCCTTAGATTCCTATGCTATTTTTTTATTTTTTATATTTTTATTGTGAAAATACTGTACAGAGGGGTTACAATTACATGGGCAAGATAATGAGTACGTTTCTTATCAAGCATTGTAGCCCCTCCTTTGTTTCCCATTCCCATCCCTCCCCATCCTCCCTCCCCACCCCCACCCCTGATTCCTATGCTTTTTATGCATAGGTTTAAAAGTAAGAGGCAGAGGGTGGACAAGACATTGTCTAGCTGTTTCCTGTTGTTTGGGGCCATTAGGGTTTAAACGTGGGGGAATGTGGCGGTGTCCTGAGGCTCTCCTTTTTCAGGACCCGGTATCCTGCCATGGAGAGTTCGGTGAACTTTAAGAAATTGCTACTGTTAGATTATTTGGACTTTGCCAAAACACCACACAGACATCTAGGCACAGAGAAGAAAAAAGGTGTATTGACAGGAAAGGACTGGCAAGACCACTTCTCACAGAGAGAAGTGAGAAGAAGCACTAGCTATTGTCTGGGGTGACCTATATAACCTAGGAAGTTTAGGAGGGGCTAGTAGGGTCTAGGAGGCAGAGACCCTGATATGGACATGTGGGCCAGGGGCTTCATCATGGCAGACTAGGATTTATGGCTGCTGTCCAAATAGTAGATAAAGGGTCCTGCAACTGCCCAGACCTGAAGGTCACTCTAAGGGGATCTTGTTTACTTATATGGTGGTAGCTGCCCCCAGAGGAGTGCCACCCCAAGGTGAAGGAGGTTGGAGGCTGAATATTTACTGCCTTTACAAAATGGGCCTAGTGTTGCCTAGGAAGGGAGCATGCTAAGCTGTGGAGAGGGAAAGGAGTGTACTAGCTATGGGAAGGGAGCTATTTCACTAACAGCTGACACACTTGTATAGACAGGATCCAAAAGGAAGAACCAGGATGAGGCATGGTAGGGGTCCCATAAGTGGTGGGAACCACAGGAGGAGAGACTCCCACATGGAGCAGGACAGGGACTGTGATTATAATTAATCAAGTTTTGGGGCTTGGTCTAGTAGTCTCTTGGTCCCATCCCTCACCAGGCCAGACTTGTTATGATAAAAGCAGCATTGTTCCCAAGGGCCAGATACACACCCACCTTTTTCTGCAGGTAGAGGTTCTGGAGAACCATACCTGCTAGAGAACCCAATTGGTCTTGTACCTCAGTACATTGTTGTGCAATTTCCTGAAGAGTCTCCGGGCTCAATGGAGAGGGTCTTGTAATCAGTAAGAAATGTAACGAGACTCCTGAGCCCAATCCAGTACTACTTTTATCCCCAAGGCAGCTAGAAGGGGCACCAGCTGGACATCCCTGCTGGAGGGGTTGGAGTGAGAGAGAGAATGGATGGGACCTGAAATGAGGCATCTGCAGGGGCCGAAAAGACAAAACAGTGAAAGATATATAAGGGCACAGGCACAGATCCAGTTGGTAGGCTAGTAAAAGTAGGAGTTTGAGCCACAAAGGAAAAAGGAGCCATCTCCAGGCAATCATGAGGACATGTGAAAAGAGAACAAATGGAGCAAAGGATAGACACCTTGACATTCAGGCTGAGCCCTGCACACAGGGAATGAGGACAACAGAGCAATGCCTGGGAGAAGGGCAGTTGAGTTGGAGGCAAAAGAAGATTGGAGACTTTGCCAGCAGGACATAGTGTTACTTTGCCTAGGGAAAAGAAGGAAGGTAGGATCTGTCCACCAGCCAGGAACAGTTTAGGCCAGAGGCATTAATCTTGTCAGGGGGAACTGGAGGGGGTCCTAGGAAGTAGCCGGTTTGTAAAACCTTGCCCTTGGCCTCCGGGAACACAGTTTGATCTACTTGGATATTTTGATGATGGTGGTAATGGATAGAAATGGTGCAGTTACAGGTGTCTGGCAGCAAGATTCCTACCAGGGTAGAGAGAGGGGTAGGAAGTGAGGAGAAGCAGAGGGCTGCTGGGGTAAATAAAGGCGTATTACCGGTGATGGGTCCAAAGGTGGGAGTAGAATTAAGGTGCAAGTGATGGAAGGAGTCAAAGTAGGAATAGTGCAAGGTAACCTGCACTTCCCTGGGAGGAGTGTAGTATTGGAGGTATGCATTAGATTGAACAAAGAAGGAGGAGCCTTTAATCTTGGAATAGGCTAGGCAGATGTGCTGGGTAAGAAAGCCATTGAGGGGAATAGGGAGGGCAGAGTAAGCAGATGAGGAGTGAAACCAACAAATCCAGCCTCCATCTGCATATGAGAAATGTTGTGGTTTTAAGATAAAGTGAAGTTGAGGGATCTTTTCAGGCCTGTGGACTGAAGGAGAGGATTGCCTGCTACTCCCTTGAGAGGGAGGGAAGAAGAGAGAACAAGGCCAAAAAAGGGTGGCAATTGACATGGCTGGTGGGCTGTTGTTTATCCACCAAGGTTGCTGGCAGTGGGCCTGTGGGAGAAAATGGGATGAGATTGGAGTCACTAGGTGACTCCAGAATAAAAGGTAGAGTTAAAGAGGAGTGTGAAATTTTAAGCTAGGTTGGGGACAGTGTGGTGGAAGTGTAGGAGAAGAGAGAGAGGGAGTGGTATGGGTCAGAAAAGGGAGTGGTAGTTCATAGAAGGGCTTGACTAGAGAGGGATGGTACCAAGGGAACTTTTCTGGAAGGTTTACAGTGGTGGGGTAATTAGGGTGACCATGTAGGGACCAGTCCATCTTGATTGTAGGGACTTGGGAGAGTGAGTTTTGAGGAGGACCCTTTTGCCTGGGTGAACCTTAAGGTCATTTGGACTGGTCAGAACAGGTTGGGGTGAGAAGGAGTCTGCTTGTTCCTGGAGGAGTTATCTAAAGAGCAGAAAGGTAGGGATTATGAGGTTAGAGGTGAAAAGTCTGATGGCCAGGCAGAAGAAAGGAATAAAAAGAGGAAGCTAGGGCTGGGAAGGTGGCTCAGTGGAAGAGCGCTTGCCTTGCATGCCTGAGGCCCGGAGTTCGATTCCTCAGCACCACATATGCAAAAAAGAAAAGCCGGAAGTGGTGCTGTGGCTCAAAGTTGTAGAGCGCTAGCCTTGAGCTGAAGAGCAGAGGGACAGCACCCAGGCCCAGAGTTCAGGCCCCACGACCAGACGCTCAAAAAAAAAAAAAAAAAGAGGAAGCTGTACATTGGCTCAAATGGGCTAAGGCCAGAGGAGTGCTGCCCTAATGCAAGTGAGGGCAAAGGGCAAGAGACAAGAGTTTAATAAGATGAGTTTTAATGATGGGGCTGGCCTTCTCAACCTTGCCAGAAGACTAAGGGCACTGGAGATGTGAAAGTTCCATTTTATGTGGAAGGCCTCAGCTGTGAGTTGGGTGAGCCTAGAAGGAAAACCAGCCCCCGTTATCAGATTGGAGAGAAGTATGAACACCAAAATGGAAAATGATTTCCGAGGATAAAATAGAGGCAACATTGGAAGCATCCTCTGTTGTGGGGGGGAATACCTCAATCCATCCTGAGAAGGTATGTACCATTGTGCGCAGGTATTTGACTTTTTGTGTGTAGATTCATATGTGTGAAATCAGCTTGCCAGTCCTTACCTGGCACATGGCTTTGGGCTTGATGGGTAGGAAGGGGTGAACATGAAGTCCCCGTTGACTGGAGCATTTTTACAAAGGAGACAGGCATGGACAATAGATCACAGTAGCTGGGACAAGGGGATAAGTGTAAACTGTGTGACATGTGTAAAGCAGGGGTTTAAAGGCCATGTGGGAAGAGGTGTGAATGTCAGTAAGAAATGGGCCTGGGAGTCAGGGAGGACATATAACCCATTAAGAATGAAGCAGCCCTTTGTCATAGTTGCCCCCGGTAGTGAGATCACAATGTTCCTGAGGTGAGTATGAAGAAAGAAGAGTTGGAAAAGCAAGAAGCTGAGGAGCTGGGAGGGATGCAGGTGTGGGTATGGACTGGGCTGCTAGTTTAGCCATCTGGTCTGCAAAATTACTCCCCTTGGTAATGTGATCTGTGAAGGCCTGGTGTCCTTTACAAAGGAGCCTGGGAGGGGAGTTGGGCTGCCTTCAGGAGAAACTTAGTGAGGAATCCATTTTTAATGGAACCCCCTTGTGTGGTCAGAAATCCTTGTTCCTGCTAGATGACTGCACAAGAACGGAAAATGTGGAAGGCATACTTTGGGTCCGTGGACATATCCAGTTGGACAGATATGATACTGGGGCTAAGGAACCCCAAAACAGAACTCGAACAAAAAAAGCCTCATGACTGAATCACACAGAGAATAAAGGATAATGACAGGTTAGGCAGAGCATGGGCCAGGCCTAAGGGAAGTTCCTTTATGAGGGTGTTGGAGGGGGTTGAAATAGGTTTTGTGCAGTCTAAGGGTTCAGAAAGGTCACCGCTACACGCTTCTTAGAGGGACCTGGCAAGAAGAGAAAAGTTGGAAATCCACACGCAAAGGTAATCTGCCAGCTCTAAGAAGGAAAGAAGCTCCAATTTAGAAGTTGGGGTAGGGAGGGTAGAAAGGAGGGCTTTGTGGTCTGTCCTGATAGAACAGGTGGTTGGAGTGAGACACACACACCCCTAGGAAGGTAGCTGACTGTAAAGAGATCTGGGGCTTTTTTGGAGAAACAGAATAGCCATGGTCAGCCAGGAAGTTAAGGAGACAAACAGTGCTGGAGTGTTGGAAAGAAAGGCTACAGAGAAGATCATCCACGTACTGGAGGAGAAAAGTTGGGGACAGGGCAAGGTGGAGTGAATCAGAAACAAAAGGCTGGCCAAAGAACTGTGGACTGTCCCAAAAGCCTTGAGCGAGGATTATATAGGTGAGCTGCTGTGAATGACATGTCCGGATCTGTCCAGGTGAAGGCAAAAAGGTCCTGACATTGTGGGTGTAGGGGAACAGCGAAGGAAGCATCTTTAAGGTCTAGGCTGGAAAAGTGTTTGGCTTGTGGGAGATGGTAGATAAAAGGGTGTTGGGATTGGGCATGATTCGGTCGATGGGAAGGATAGCTTCATAGAGAAGGTGCAGGTCCTGAACAAGGCGAAAGGAGCCATCAGTGTGATAACAGGAAGGATGGGGTGTTGCACAGAAAGTTGGTGAGTCCTGAGGTGAGAAGCCTGGTAATAATGGGCTTATGGCCCCTAAGATGCTTAAGAGCAATAGGTGTGAGGGTGGAGGGAAGGTGAGGTAGGCCAGGAAGAGAGACCAATACCAGTTTGAGGGGAGTGGCTATAATGGAAGTCCTGATATCCCGCATGGCAGGGTTTACTTCTGAAGGGGGGAATGAAGGATGTATATCTAGGAGCAAGTCAGGGACATTATGGGTGAGGAAGAGAGTCACAGAGGGAAAGTTGTAAGCGTAGCCTTGAATCTGGAGAGAATATGGCAGTCCAAAAAGGGCATGGAGCAGTGTGAAATTACTAAAAACAAATGGGAAAACTGTGAGCCCTGAAAGGTCGAGTAGAGGGGTGTCATGCTAGGATGCTAGATGATGCCATCAATACCCACCGCCGTTACAAATAGGGCATGGTGGTTCTCAATATTCAGGCAAGGTCAAAGAGGTGGCCCCAGTATTTATTCCCAAGGAAATCAGCTTACTTGACACCAAGATCATTACCCTGGGTTCTGAGCCCCTGATGTGCTTTGGGGCTGGGGACCCTCAGCAGAGTCTTCATGGGCTGGGGAGGGGCTCCAACCCTCTCTGGGAAATGGAGCTGCCCTCCCTAGAAGGGGTGGTGGTCTACCAGTCCTTTGACCCTTTGAGGAGTGGAAGAGTTGACCCCCCAGTGTCATGCTTGGCATCAGTGAGGGTGTGGCCTAGGAATCCAGGAGGTGGTCTGGGGTTTGGGGCAGGCTCAGCACAATGTCCAGACTGAGAACAGTTAAAGCAGGGCCCTGAAGGCTTTGTCCAAGAAGACCTGGCAAGCTGGTCTTGGAAACACTTGGGGAACCCTGTAGAGCATTAGCCAGAAGCTGATATTTGGCCTGGTCTTGGTACCGTGCCACAAATTTGCATGTACTTTTTAATTATTGAGACACTAGAAAATAAGGCTCAAATGAATCATGCAGTAATTTCAAGAATTTCAAAGAATTGACAGTCTGGAGATTGAATTACTGCAAAAGCAATCACTTATTGATACTTTTGTCTCACAAGAGATACAACAATGGAAGCATCACTTTGGTTTTTTCATGTATGTTTACATTTTGTTGCAGAAGGCTTGAGACAATAACTATATAGATAAGTAAAATCATTATAGGTTGGAGTAGTTGTAAAAAGGGAAAACAAATAGGGTACTTAAAAGAAATTTAGGGGCAGGTAGTTTAAAAATAGCTTAAAGAGTTCTGTCTTATGGAACACAGATCCAAAGATAAATAATAAAAATATAAATTCCTAATAAAAACAATTAGACAAACATCAATACTTAGTACGACATGTGACTGAATTTTATCTTTGACATGTCAAAGATAAAAGTAATACAGTATTGAAGTGAATAATAATAACAAAGTAATTCTTTTTTTTGGGGGGGGGGTCTGGTCGTGGGGCCTGAAATCTGGGCCTGGGAGCTGTCCCTCAGCTCTTCAGCTCAAGGCTAGCGCTCTACGACTTTGAGCCACAGTGCCACTTCTGGCTTTTTTCTTTTTGCTTATGTGGTGCTGAGGAATGGAACCCAGGGCCTCATGCATACAAGGCAAGCTCTCTAACACTGAGCCATCTTCCCAGCCCCATAACAAAGTAATTCTGACTGGAGTTATTTCACACACATTTATGGACAAAATAATATTTGCAATGGGTTTTTCAGGGTGGGTGTTGTATTGCTAACTGATAGAATTCTGAATAAAAAGAATTTAAGAGGCATGAAAGAGAGAAATGATATTTCAGGTCCAAGCAATGATGAGTCATCTTATACCTAGAAGTAAGAAGAGATGGATATGGAGAAAACAAAACAAGATGACCTCATAGATAGACCTAGGCCTAGCAGGACTGAAAGCAATTTTCATTTCTGTAATTGAGGAAGGGAAAAATCACTCCACCCAATTTATGAGGAATAAGAAGGATCTCATGCAACTTTTAAAAATGTATATTTTCTTTCTCTCAGTTCAAGTCCAAGGCCTCATCATCTCTTGCTTAGTGTTAGTATTCTTCCTATATCCTCAAAAGGTAAAGGGAAGTGCATCACACAGTAGTGTGTGTGTGTGTGTGTGTGTGTGTGTGTGTGTGTGTGTGTGTGTGTGTGTTTGTGTGTGTGTGTGTGTGTGTGCATGCCACTACTAGGGTTTGAACTCAGGACCTCATGCTCTTACTTGGCGTTTTTGGTCAAGACTGGCATTCTACCATTTCAGCTGAAGCTCTACTTCCACAGGCAGGAGGTCTTTTTTGTTTTGTTTTTGTATGTGCTCATACTCACACTTGAGCCCTAGACCACTATCCCTGAATATTTTTCCCCAAGGCTAGTGCTGTGCACTTGAGCCATAGATCCACTCCCACCTTTTTTGGTGGTTCTTGGAGATAAGAGTCTCAGAGATGTTCCTACATGATCTCCCATCAGCTCTATGGATGGGCTTCAGGGCTCATCAGAATGCCTTAAGTAAGAAACAGGATTTTATATGTGTTTGTTTTCCTTGCTGTGGTTAGATTATTGTTAAAGAGCATCAGTGTTTCTCCCAAGGGCCATTGTATACATGAGGGGGAGGCAGTGATACTAGGTCCAGGTTTTGAAGGACTCATGGCATCCTCAGAAACATGCATGTTAAAAACCCAGTGTGCCTTCTTAGTCTTTTTAACCCCAATGTAATTTCCATACATTAGATGCTGGCCAGAGTCCTTTGGATTGAAAATCACTGGGTATTACATAATCCCAAAGAAGATTTGAAAACTTTGCTTCCTAAGCTTTATTTGCTTCATTTCAGGATGATTCTTTTTTTGGGGGGTGAGGGGTCCGGTCATAAAGCCTGAGCTCTGGGCTGGGTGCTGTCCTTCAGCTCTTCCACCTGATCCACAGCACCACTTCTGGCTTTTTTCTTTTTGCTTATGTGGTGCTGAGGAATTGAACCCAGGGCTTTATGCATGCAAGGCAAACACTCTACCACTGAGCCACTTTCCCTGACCAGGATGATTCTTTTATGACTTGGGATAAACAACTTACAGAGACTGCACAGAGAGGGCTGGAATATTACTTAGATATATTAACACATTTTGGGGGGAAACCCAGAGGAAAGAGAAACAAATACTAGACGTGTGCTGAATGACATGTATGAATCTGAGTTCAGAAGTTCAGGCAATTCTAGAGGATCATAGATTTCACGGTGGCTGTAGAAATACATGGCTTCATATGCGACAAGAAATATCTTTAGAAATGAAGAGGGTTTCTGGCCCAGTTGTCCACACCTGTAATTGCAGATTCCTGGGAGGATGAGAATAGGAGGATCATGATTCAAGGCCAACCTGGACAGAGACATTTAAGAGAGCCTATGTCAAAAACAGAAAACAGAGCTAGAGTCATGACTCAAGTGGTAGAGCTGACCAGCCTAGCACATGTGAAGCCTTAGTTCAAACCTCAGTATTGACAAAAGAGTGGGGTGGAGGGAAAAGAATAGGTTCATCCATTAATTAAAAAGGCTGGGGATGATGTCAGGACAGGACAGTAGGAAAGTGTTGGGTCATAGAACTTTTCTACAAGTATGTCTGGGAATTAGGGTTCAGGTAAGTTGCCTACCTTACCTGGTTGGTGATCAATTCATTTGCCCTGCACAATAGAACAAAAGAACAGAGAACCTGACATTGGAAAAGATATCTAGTATTCCAGTACTCGGGAAAGTGCAAAGCAAAATACAACTGAATGGCAAACATGGCTATATGACTTTCTAATCTCAGCTCCTTGATACATTAGGCAGGAGATCAGCTGAGCTTCAGCTGATCAGCTTGGGAAATATAGCCAGACCCCATTTCAATTTAACAACAACAACAATAATAATAGTTAATAATAAAATACTCTGGGGTAAATTAAGTACATGTATATCAATACATGCCTGGAAGGAATGCCATTATCTGTTGGAAAGAGACCTGACAATGTCTATGAATTACTTTTAAAGATAAAACTATCATAATGAGTAAAACAGCCTATTTCCTGAAATCAAAGTGCAAGTATATAATGACATAAAATAAATATACAAACAGTATCAAGAGGCAGGATAGTTGTTGGGACTGAAAGAGATAAGAAATAGTGATATGCTGAGAACATAATATACAATTGCAATAAGTTTCAAGAATTTTTCTTTTTTGTATATATTTGTATTGTAAAAATACTGTACAGAGGAATTACAGTTACATGAGTAAGATAATGAGTACATTTACCTCTTTGTTTTTCCCCTACCATCCCTTCCCTGCTCCTGAAATGCTCCCTCCCCTTCCCAGAAGTTATAAAGTTCATTTTCAACATAGTATCTTGTAGGTCTCATTGTTACAATGGGCCAACCTGTATCCTTATTTCAGCATTTTGTTTTTTCCTTTCCCCTCCCCAAATTAGAACAATGTATCTACAAGATTCAGGGCACCAGAATCAAATACAGTGAAAATAAGGGTAATACCATACATAAGAAACAAAAAAAAATCACATGGTACATTATGAATACATTAAAAAAACAACAGCAAGAAAGATACAACCACTTGTGTCTCTATCTTGGGGTTCATTTCACTTAGCGTCATCTTATATGGTCATATGTACATAGCTTTTGAGCATTTCTGCTTGTCCTAGACATATACTAGTTACTGCAAATAAGGGAAACCATGACACCTATGTTTCTTTGGGCCTGGATTACTTCACTTAATATAGTTTTTTCCAAGTCTATCAATTTGCTAACAAATAAGGCAATGCCATTCTTTCTGATGGAGGCATAGAACTCCAATATATGTATATATGTACCACATTTTCTTGACCCAGTCATCTACTGAGGGGCATCTGGGTTGGTTCCATATCTTAGCTATGGTGAATAATGCTGTTATAAACAGAGTTGTGTTGGTAGCTTTAGTATGGCCTTGTTTGAGGTCATTTGGGTAAATGCTCAGAAGTGAGATTGCTGAGGGAGCTCTATATATAATCTTTTAAGGAACCTCCATAGTGCTTTCCAAAGTGGTTGGACAAGTTTACCACCAACAATGTAGTAAGGTTCCCTTTTGGCCACATCCCCTCCAGCATCTGTTGTTATTAGATGTCTTGATATAGCCATTCTAACTGGGGTGAGGTGGAATCTCAATGTTCTTTTGATTTGCATTTCTTTTATAGCCAGAGAAGTTGAGCATTTCTTCATGTGTCTATTGGCCATTCTTATTTCCTCTTCAGAGAAGTCTCTAAGTCTTTAGCCCACTTATTAATCAGGTGATTGTTTCTTTGAGGATTTATTGTTGGAGGAGTTAATTTTTTTTGAGTTCTAAGCATATTTTCAATGTGAGGCCCTTGTCTGTTGTATGGCTAGTGAGGGTCTTCTCCCAATCCGTGAGCTTCCTCTTGATGCCCAGCCATTCATACATTTCTTATGTATTACTTTGAAAAGTCTCAGACTATACCTCAATAATAGAGTGCTTACCACCATCCAGGTGCAAGTTCTTTGGTTTGTTCTCCAGTGCATGAAAATATGTATATGATGTTAGAAGAGTGGTTTTGAAAAGAAATTGACAGCATCTAGAACTTAACAGGCTTTCCCTGTCACATTTCTTGTTTCATTGCCTAAGTACTTCCTTTAAAATCATTCAGTGTTTTGATGTATTGCCTAAACCTAGAGTAATACTTTACCAAACATAGACCATCCATAGCCTTTAGATATAGATACACTGTTGCATGCCCTGAAATAAAGAAAAGAGCATCAGGAAAAAGAGAAGAAATAAGGCAACTATCTTTCTCTACTCAAGGTGACAAAGAATTGTTAGAGGTAGATGGTATGTGTTGCAGAACTCAGGCTACAAAGATGACTTCTTTAGGAAAAATTGTAACCATATTTCCAGGTTTTCTCCCTCCACACATTTGAGTTAATGCATTCTAGAAAGAGTGAGCTACAAACCTAGGAGTCATCAGCAAACTCCATCCCTCCCTTCCAGTTCCACAAGAACCATAAGTAGGGGGACAGGTTTGCAGTAGAGTGGCAGCCTTGTCACATCATCATGCTCTGCTTGTCCAGTTGTTGCTCCAGCCAGAGGTTGCAACCCAATAAGGAATAAAGGACAACTTCATTCCAACCTGTCTTCAAGTTCCCAAATTCACTTATAACCTGGTATTAAAAGGGAATCAGCGTTGGAATAAAATCCTTCATGGATGGTTTTAACTATATTATTTGCACATTATTTTGTACTTTATCCTTTAATATTAGTATCTGTATAGGATAGTAGCTATATGGAGTTTTTATGAAGATTAAGTGGGCAAATACATTAAAGCTCACTGCCCACAACCTGCTCAGGAAATACTGTCAGTAGTTTGGGTTTTCCATTGGTCCTAGGGTTTGAACTCAGGGTGAGCTGGGCACTGTCCCTGAACTTTTCTGGCCCATGGCTAGTGCTCCACAACTGTATTCCCAGCTTTTTGGGAGTTTACTGAAGAGACTCATAGACTTTCCTGCCTGAACTGACTTCACACCAGAATCCTCAGTTCTTAGCTTCTTGAGTAGCTAGAATTAAAGGCGTGGGCCACTAATCTATGTATTTCCTGCAGTCTGCCCCTGCACCCTCTTTCAATTTTCCTCTCACTGTCTAGCTCATTTACTGTCTTTCATTCCTGGCCCTTTGGCTTCTCTAAATGACATTTCTGTGGAGAAATTGGGATTCTTTGCTGTGCTTTTTATGAATAGCCACTAGAGGGCGACATAATAAGATGCAGTGCTACTCACCTAACCACACTAGACATGGGAAGTAGCCCCTACTAGGTACCTGTGTGAAATCAGCCATTCAAAAATGAAGAGACCTTAGCCAGCTCCTCCTCAGCTCCTTATTTTAAAAACGGAATGCTGGACATTTAAACACAGTCAAGCAAGTAGGAAACTGACATGTCCAATTTGTATGACTACTTGATTATACATATATATATAATAATTTTATGTATTAAACAAGTAATAATGTTTTAAATGCTATTTCTAATTGTTTGTGACCAAGACTAGTGCTTTGCCACATGAGCCACAGCTCTACTTCCAGCTTTTGAGTGGTTACTGGGAGATAAGAGTCTCACAGACGTTTTGCCCCGGCTAGCTTCACACTGTGATTGTCTGATCTCAGCCTCTTGAGTAGCTAGAATTAGAGGCTGAGCCACTGGTGCCTGGCAAAAGTGTGTGTGTGTGTGTGTGTGTGTGTGTGTGTGTGTGTGTGTGTGTGCGTGCGCGCGCGCATGTGTGGATTGTGTGTGTGCATGTGTGTACATGCATGTGTATGTGCATGTGTGTGTGTGTGTGTGTGTGTGTGTGTGTGTGCACCTGCACACACCCCTATTCTGGTTCTTGAAGTCAAGGCCCTTTCCTTTCACTTGGACTTTTTACTGAAAACTGTCACTCTACCACTTGAGCCATATTCCTACTTCCAGCTTTTGCTGGTAAAATAAAAATGAAAATCTTTTCTGTTTGTCTTCCTGTGTTGTTTTTGATCAGAGATTCTGAGGTCTCAGCCTTCTGAGTAGCTAGGATTACATTGTGAGCCACTATTACCCAGCATTAACCTAACACTATATTTATGGGACAAGCCAAGTTCTGAATTTAACTGAGACTAATGGTTATGTGAACATATTGAGAGGAGAGTTTTCTGTTGCGGTTGTTCATATTTGTTTCAGGAAAAAGACCTGTAACTCTAATGTGTATTGTGCTGTTCAGAGAGAAGAGAAAGCTTGAGAAACTAATTGTAGAGAATGGGAGACTGAATGAGCTAAAGAAATAGAGTGGCATTGAGATGACTAAAATGGTCTTAAGAATTCATCTGAAGTTGATGCTCATGAAGGTAAAATGGACATTTTTCCTTGCTGAGTGGGTTTTCCAGCAGAACTAAACTACCTTTGCACAGGGGGAAATCACAGGAGATGAGAATCAGTGATTGGTCAGTACTGTTGGGAGCAATATGTTCATTAAGATTATCAGCTTAGTATGGTTGTACACAACTGTCATGCCAGTATTTCAGAGGTTGAGGCAGGGAAGTTCATGAACTTGGGACCAGCCTGGTGTATGTAGTGAAACTCTGTCTTAGCAAGCAGGCAACACACACACACACACACACACACGCACACACGCACACACACACACAGAGAGAAAGAAAGAGTCTTAGGTACTGACAAACCACAATTTTCTATCTCATTATAAAGAAAACTTAATGGACACAGGTTTCAGAGTCCCTGGGAAATGGAAATTCCCCTGAGAAGGTAGAGGAGAAGAGGAAGGACGCATGCAGACAGCATGAAGAAGTCCTAGGTCTCCAGGACCCCTGCTTTCCGTCCTCTCATGGCTAAGGCTAGGACTCATGTTATCATAGTTCTGTTTCCTCTCAAGTCCCATTGTTCTTCTTACATTAACCTTCTTTGTGAAGATTTAGGGACACATTGAAATTGTTAAGGACTGGGACAGTTTCTACCTTTCCTATGGTAGAAACCGTAGGAAAGACAGGAGAGGCATCGTGCCATCTAGCATTTTAGAAATGAAAAAGTACAAAAAAGAAAGGTTATCTTTGATATGTGACTTTTTTTTCATCTGCTAATCCTTCATTTATCAGTCAATTATTCTGCCAATTATTCCACAAGTTTATATTGAGTAAATATTATTCATTAGACACTGATCTTTCTCACCCCAAAGACTTTGTATTCAGACTGTATGCTGTATGCTTAAACCAATCATTTCCTGAGGGATACTGATGAGATTTCATTTATATAATTCAGTCCAATATGTGCATCATTGGGAATAACTGTAACCATATGCCAAGCTCTCTCCTCAGGACTTTATAAAAATAGATACATGTTTGTGCTTGTAACCTGCTATGAACTAAGTACTAGTGTATTCATTAATAATATGAACAAACCAAGCCAGGTGCCATTGGTTTATGCTTGTAATCCTAGCTACTCAGGAGCCTGACATATGACGATCATGTGTCAAAGCCAGTCCAGGCAGAAAAATCCTTGATACTATACTTAACTATCAAAAAAAAAGCCAGAAATGTACTTGTGGTTCACTTGATAGAGCACCTTCTTTGAGAAAAAAAAGCTCCAGACACAGCACCCAGACCCTCAATAGAGATCCAAGGACTGATACTAAAAAACTTTTTAAAAATAAATCTGGCCATGGTCACTTTTATATGTATTCCCAGCTACTCAGAATCTAAGACTAGCTCCAGGCAAAAAACACAAGACCCTTACTATATGGAAGAGCAACCTGTACTTTAATACAAATTGCTTTATTGTTTACAATAACCAAGGCATGGAATCAGTGTATCTGCTAATATATGTGTGGATAAAGAAAATTATACACACATATGCATATTCATATATATGGATATATACATGATACACATAAAACACTAAAACTACGTTTGTTTATATTTGTATTATTATATATCATGTAACATGTACAGAATACCTATAACAAATATATCACCTTCTATGCATGTATAAATATATACACACCCACAGAGAGGAATCATTTTCTGTGATAAATCCCAAGGAAATCCTGCCATTGGCAACTTGGAAGACATTCTACTAGGTGAAATAAGTTAGATGCTGAGACAGATATGAATATGTCCATTTACACATGGGAAATAAAACAGCTGTGCTTTGGGAGTACACACACACATACACACACCCCAAGAATGCTCAAACTTCACTGTGGTCGGTCTGTCCTCCCTCAGACCACCTCACCACCTCACCTCCTCTTCACTGATAATGCACCCATACCTCCTGCCTCTTGCCTCTGCCATTGATTCAGATCATGTATTTTCCATTTTCCTCTTTCCTCTTTTTCATCTTTTAGGGCTTAAGTTCAATGCTGACTCCTTAAAGATTCCTTCTTTGTAACCACATCATGCCTCATATACAAGTATGAAATACTAAATATAAAATTCCCAGGTAGATAATTCAAGTTATATTAAGCATTTGAAAGCAAACATGCATTATTCTGTGTAATACAAAGATAGCGATACAGTTAAAACAGACCCAAAATCTCAATTGTACAGAACTAAAATATCATTAATGAAAATGCAGTTTTGATTCTGACTTCATTATTCTTTGTTTATTTTTTTAATTGTCAGGATTGTGTGTAGAGGGGTTTCAGTTACATAAGTAAGCTAATGAATACATTTCTTGTCACTTTGTTTCATTTCTTTTTTTTTTTTTTTAATGTGAGAATACCGTACAGAGGGGTTACAATTACATGGGCAAGATAATGAGTACATTTCTTATCAAGCATTGTTGCCTCCTCTTTGTTTCCCCTTCCCATCCCTTCCCATACTCCCTCCCTCCCCCCATCCAATCCTCCCCCTACCCTATCCCACAAAGTTGTAAAGTTCGTTTTTCTACATATTGACTTGTTGTTTTATTTATTCATACAGTTCATGTAGAACTTTATATGAAGATGTTGACTCTTTTAGTTTGCTTTTTTTTTTTTTTGGCCTGTCCTGGAGATTGAAATCTAGGCATGGGTGCTGTCCCTGAGTTTCTTTTGCTCAAGGGCAGCACTGTACCTCTTGAGCCATAGCACCACTTCAGTCTTTTGGGGGTAGTTTATTGGAGGGAGATAAGAGTCTCATGGAGTTTTCTGCTCAAGCTGGCTTCAAACCATGATCCTCAGCTCTCAGCCCCCTGAATAGCTGGGATTAGAGACATGAGCTAGATGTTGACTTTTAACCTGTCTCCATATTGTAAATTTTGGGGTTCATTTGTTTTTCCATTCATTTGTTTACTCATTTCTTTAACTTCAACTCATGTCATTACTCTGCTCCTTACAGGCGACCTGAGGCAGAATGAGGCCCATATGCTCCTCTGTAGAATTTATATTGAAGCTTCTTTTGTCCTGGCCATTAAAACTAAGAATACACAAATATGCTTTGAGGTGGTTTCTGATGGGTTTTATGAATATATATTAATTAGATATAAACAGGAAGAAATTTTTATGTGTATGCTGGTCATGGGGAAGAACTCAGGGCCTGGGCACTGTCCTTTAGGTTTTATGTTCAAGGCAAACACTCTAACACTTGAGCCATAACTCCACTGCTAGATTGGTGGTGGCTAATTGGTGATAAGAGTCTTAGGAACTCTCTTGCTGATACTTGCTTCAAACTGTAATCCTCAGATTTCATTCTGGTGAGTAGCTAGGGTTACAGCAGTTAGTCTATGGCACCCAGCCCAGCAATTACTTTTATCAGTGTATGTGGTGCTTGGAAGGGAATTGTAGCTCGTGCTTTGCACAGCCTGTGCTAGTGGTCTAATACTGGACTCCACAGCCAACCCAGGAACATTCTTAAAATTAAGGAATAGTAATATGCTTTGTGGTCACTTGTTTTCTAGGAGAGATAGACAAAGAGCATAGACCAAGTGGACTGCCTACAGCACCCATGGCTATGTTGATGCCCTTCCAGCCTCTACATGAGTCCTTTCCTATTAGACGTAAAGTTGGACAATAGAATATTCATTTCTCTTCGATGAATTCTTATTTATGTGCAGTGTGCGGGTTTGTACTAATGGTTTTACACTGGCTAGTCGAGCACTTTACTACTTGAGCCAAGTCCCCAGTCCTTTAGCTAACATTATCTTTTTTTTTTTTTTCCGGTCGTGGGGCCTGAACTCTGGGCCTGGGCGCTGTCCCTCAGCTCTTTAGCTCAAGGCTAGCGCTCTTCCACTTGAGGCACAGTGCCACTTTCTGGCTTTTTTCTTTTTGCTTATGTGGTACTGAGGAATCAAACGCAGGGCCTCATGCATGCAAGGGAAGCGCTCTACCACTGAGCCACCTTCCCAGCCCCTAATATTATCTTTTTTTATAAGAACATTTATTCAGTTATTACGTACTTATCAAGTATCTGACATAGACCAGGCAAACAGAACAGAAACAGGAATTACTTTTCATCCTTTCAGCAATGGCTACATCTTCATTATGAAAAAAAAAATCAGCCTACTGAGTTAGCCTCCATCCATTGTTTGGTTAATCTTTACATATAGTTTTTAAGTGTGCTTTCATATACTGCATAATGTCATAGACTATTAACTAGTCCAAAGCATGTCTGAAAGATCAGAGGACTTACCATTAGTTTAATTTCTGTTTGACAAAGAAGCACCCAGTGAAGTAAAACTCTTCCTTTTGGTGACATGGAACAGTATGGTACTTGACTGCCAGATGTCCATTCTTAGAAAAAGCCAAAGCACTGGGATGTAGTATACCACATACTATACTAACCTGCAAACTTCTCAGGATGCAATTTTCCTTGCATCCTGAACACAAAGCATCAGTTACAAGGAACTTGTAAGTCACTACTGAAGATAAAAATGGAAGTGTAGTCAATGATGAATATGTCTTCAAAGTATCATAATTGATTTTCAAACAGCTTCTGAAGACCAAGTTTGCTGATATTCCAGAGTTGCTAGCTGTTGTTCCAAGCAGGATTGTTCCATTTATATTTAAGGCCTTTTCTTTTCTATGTGATTCAATTTTTTTCTACGATATGCATGACTACTGGTCTTCTAAGTTTTGCATCTGTTAGGGAAGGGGTTGGATGACCAGGTGGCTGTACTGCTATCTTGGTGTCCTCGGGCCTGGCGTCTCTCACCGGAACCATACCTCCTAACATTATCCTTTTGAGATAGAATCTCCCTAACTTTTCCTGAACTGGCCTCAAACCACAATTTCTCTGTCTCAGTTTCCTGAGTCAGTGGGATTATATGCATGCATCAATCATCCTGCTAGGCAGTCTTCTTTTATGAATCCCAAATAAATGCAACATGGATAGATAAATTACTCTCAAAATGTACACATTCTATAGCATCTATATTCCTATATATAATACTTGTATACTTCAAAGCAACCTTCTTATAAGTTTATCACACAAAAAGTAAATAAAGATATACAGTCTAGCCAGGTACCAGTGGCTCGCACCTGTAATTCTAGCTAATCAGGAAGCTGATTTCTGAGGATCAAGGTTTGATGCCATCCCAGGCAGGAAACTGTGAGATGCTTATGTCCAATTAATCACAGAGAAAGATGGAAATGGCACTGTGGCTCAAGTGATAAAGTGCTAGCCTTGAGCCAAAGGAGCTCAGGGACAGCCCTCAGGACCAGAGTTCAAGCCCCACGACCAGCCAAAAAAATAAAACCTAAAACTAAAAAATAAATATCTCCTCTGTCACACATCATAATTTCAAGGTAAGAATTGGTCTAGAGAATTGTAATATGGTTGGTTGAAAGGCAAAATGTGAGAGGAAGATAAATTATTGTAATTCCATTACACTAAATGTACTACCAATTAGTACTTTACTAGCTGAATTTTCACATATTTTAAAAGTTGAACTAGGCCGGGTGCTGGTGGCTCACGCCTGTAATACTAGCTACTCAGGAGGCTGAGATCTGAGGATCACAGTTCAAAACCAGATCAGGCATCAAAGTCCATAGACTCTTATCTCCAATAAACCATTCAGAAAACTGAAGTGGCACTGTGGCTCAAGAGGTAGAGCACTCACATTAAGCTGAAGAGCTGAAGGACAGCACCAGGCCCAGAGTTCAAGGCGCATGACTGACAAAAAAAAAAAACATTGAACTACCTCAGTTCTGTTAGCATTTTGGGAAGTTTATGCAGAAATTGAATCAGGGACACTAAAGTATGTGAGAATATTCAGATCTGTGTAAAACACCAAGTGAAATTGGAGATTGAGACAGAATCAGAAAAGAACTTGGAGTTACATGATTTTACCGCCTGAGTGCACTAGAGGTGACAGGATTCAGTTCTCATGAAGCAGGAGGAGACCAAAAGGCAGCTTTTCCAAGCAAGTGATCTCCCCCATTGTCCCTGCTCCCTTCACTGCCACCTGCACGACAGACAGGTGTCATGACAGATGTACCATTTTGTGTCAGAAATCACAAAGATGATTACAGTTTAAAAGACGGAAATTTTACTTGTTTGCTTTCTGAGTTACATT
This sequence comes from Dipodomys merriami, assembly GCF_024711535.1. NCBI lineage: Eukaryota > Metazoa > Chordata > Mammalia > Rodentia > Heteromyidae > Dipodomys > Dipodomys merriami. The sequence continues at coordinate 3,634,291 of NW_027202271.1, read as the reverse complement.
TTCCTCTGATAGACCACAATCTGAAATGTTTGTATGGGAAGAAGGAAAACATTTCTGTGTTCAGAGAATGAAAAAGATAATGTTTTTCTGCTCAAAGAGGAAACAAATACATTTTTACGTACTAGTATTTGGCAAAACAGTAAACAATACTAGCTCTGAGAAAGTGACAGTATTGAGGGAGGGGGAAGGAAGAGGGCTGGTACTCAGGTTGGAATTCAGAGGTTTGAGCTGTTGTTGATTTTGAGTTTTTGTTTTTTTGTTTTATTGTCTTATTTTTGGTAATGGCTGGCTCTACCACTTGAGCCAGTTCAGCTTTTTTGGTGGTTAATTGGAAAAACTGTCTCTCAGACTTTTTGCCTGGCCTGCTTTGAACTTCAATTGTCTAGGTCTCTGTCGCATAAACACCTGAATTATAGGTGACTGACTGAAGCGTTATCATGTATCCTGTCTCTTTGTTTTTGTACTTTGTTTTAACTTTGAGTCCTTTGTCTACCTGAACTATTACTGTTGTAGTCTGCTTTGCTCTCATTCAGGACAGTGCAGGGTGGGTGGTCATGAGACAGGACTGAAGGCCACACAACATGTGACAGGAGACTGATGATTTAGTGGTGGCTCAGGCCATGTAGAGACCTGAACAATCTTCCTTTGCTAGCTCCTGCTCACTTTAAAATGCCTGTGGCTTCAAGTAAGGGTGAAGTGGCTAGATCACCTGCTCACAAGCAAGAAATCCTGGCTCACACATAATGTTGCCTGCCAAAAAGTACTCTGAATTGAAACCTATCCATTTTTCATGCATTCTGATGATGGTCTCTAACTTGCAAGCTTTTCATAACAAGTAAGAATCACATTGTTGGGAAAGCACCACACACTATTCATTCCCTGAGAATGGTCTCTGTTCAGTTCTACCTTTAGTTTCTCCATACTACCTTGGAGTTTATCTGCTTCTGCTACCTGTGGAATATTTATTTCATCTCTTTCCTACTTTTGGGGGTGGAGGGCTATGGGGCTTGAATTCAAGGCCTGGGCATTGTCCCTGAGTTCTTTTGCTCAAGTCTTGCTACCACTTGAGCCACAGTATCACTTCCAGTTTTTTCTGAGTTGTTTATTGAAGATAAGAGTCCATAGACTTTTCTTCCTGGTCTGGCTTTGTGAATCATGAACTTCAGATATCTCAGCCTCCTGAGTAGCCTGGATTACAGGTTTGAGCCAGCAGCCCCAGGCTATATATTATATATCATTATTCCTCTGATATCAAGGAGATATCAAATATCTACCCACAGCCCTGCGTTGGTGGCTCACGCCTGTAATCAGAGCTACTCGGGAGGCTGAGATCTGAGGATCTCTCTTCCAAGCCACACCAGGCAGAAAAGTCCATGAGACTCTTCTCTGTACTAAGCCACCAGAAAACTGGAAGTAGCACTGTGGCTCAAGCTGTAGAGCACTCGCCTTGAGCTGAAGAGGACAAACAAGTACACCACCCAGACCCAGAGTTCAAGCCCCACAATCAACAAAGAAAAATTTCCCACTTTTCTTTGTAGTGAAGTAGGAATATCATGTTTTTAAAGTTTTTTATTGCATAGGTGATACACAGAGTGGTTATAGTTACATAAATTAGGAATTATGTACATTTCTTTTGGAATAGTGTCACCACTCCTTTATTTTCTCCCATATTTTCCCTTACTTCCCTCTCCCCACAAGTCATACAGTTCAAACATAGTGTCTAGTGAGTAACACTGCTGAATTAGTTTACTCATTGTCATACTGTTTCTGTGCTTTCCCTTCCCCTCCTCACATCAGATAAAATTACATACACAATAAAGATACAGAAATTGAAAACAGCGACAAAAGGAAAAAAAATAGAAAGTGCAAACATTAGAATAAAAACCCTCTTATTCCATTCCTTGGAATTCTTTTCAATAAGCATCATTTTATATGATCACATGCACATAGCTGTTGAGCCTTTGTGATGAGGTCTGAATACCTTTGTTTGTTTGTTTGTTTATGCACATCCTGTGGATTGAAGTCAGGCCTTGGGTGCTACTCCTGAACTTTCTTTGCTCAAGACTAGTACTCTACCACTTGAGCCACAGCTCTAATTCTGTCTTTTAGTGGTGAAGTAGACATAGAGCCTCATGGACATTCCTACCTCATCTTGCTTCCAAACATGATCCTCAGATCTCAGCCTCCTGAGTAGTTTAAATTACAGGCAAGAGTCACTGGCTCCGGGCCTCAGTTTCCTTCTTATACTGAAGCCTAGTGTATATTACATACCATGTTTGTATATCACAGGGGCTCTTAATTTGATTTTCTCCCCTACAGATAAGTCACTTCAGTTCTTTGTTTTGTTACTTGAAGTGACAAGCAATCAATCTTAAGAAATCCATTACCTGATCCTGTTTACTCCCAGTAGGCCTGAATTGATCAAAATCCTTTCTTGGGGTTTTTGTTAATATAAAGTAGCCAAGGTTTTATTAGAAAAATGATTTTTATGCAAGAAAACATTAACCTCATGGAGCTTCTGAGAGCATTAGAACTTTCATAGTTGGCTGCATAGAATTTTGGAAAAAATTTTAGTAGTATCGTCATACCTACAGATTCATCCTTTGCAAGTTGGGTTGAACTCCCCCACCCCTCCAAGAAAACTTGTGCATGAGCTCTTCTCACAGTAGCATGCTCTTCCAGCCCATTTCAATCAAGGTGGTGGAAATCTTTCATTCCACTTAATAGAGCCATCAGCCTGCCGAGTGGGCCATAACATGGAGTCCCAGGAGTGATGAGAGGTTAGATGGGCAGCAAAGAGCCAGGGGCCAAACCTGAAAGAGCATCTTAGGACACGTGCAGAGATGGCCTGTGGGACTTGTCCTCTGAGAGCAGCCTGCCTCCAGGGAGGGGAATGCAGTCAGGGCAGCAACACCGAGTTTTCTGCACAGAAACGGATTCTGTTCCCTCTTTACTACTCATGCCTAAGTAGCTTCTAGAAGATTTGGGAACTACTAAGGAAAAAGTTGATAGAGTGTATGAAACATGAAATCTCCTAAATTTTTGTACCCTTGACTTTTTATTCAATTAGAATGTGTTTAGTCACAAGTAGTGGAGAATTCATAGCTATTTCTACGTGTGGAGCTGTTAGGGGTGTTGATTTTGCTTTTCTCGCAGATTGTTAGTTCAGTAGGTAGTAGTTATACAAATCTATATTCCAAATCTTTTATTTTTTGTATTATTGTTATAAATGGTAATTCCTGGTATTGGGAAAGACTACCAAAAATACCTGTAGTAGTCAAGATGTTAATTTTCTGACTCTGCTTGAAAACATGAAGGCCAAAAACCAAGCAACCATTAGTTCTTCTACTTCCAAGAATATTGGAGAGGATCTCAGAAAAAGAAGAAAACCCCCCAGATTTGTAGGTGTGGGTACTTTTTGCTTTTGCTTTATGCAAAGAACAAACCTGAATGTTGCCTACCGAGTTGGCTTCTTTTGAAAACCCTGTGGTCTAAATGCTCTATCTCCCAAAATAGTGAAGAAATGAGCACCAGTGGGATGGATCCATGAGGTGGGGGCTTTTGGGAGATGATTAGGTCTTGAACTCTAATAATGGGATTTGTGCCCTGGAAAAAGAGCCCCCAGGAACTGTCTTGCCCCTCCCCATGCAGAACACACTGAGGACATGCCATCTTTGAGAAAAGTGCTTTGTTCCTGCAACCCCAATAGATGAAGAAGAATGAAACTCTGTTCCTGCCGTGTCTGTCTGTAGTTTCTCAGATGATTACTTCAGAGTACACTTAATCTTTGAGTATTCATCTTGTTTCTAAGTGTTTTACATGGGCTACTATTAATGAATCTTTCAGTTTGAGAAATGTCTTCTTGACTTCTAAGTATAGATTGAAGGTATGTCCCTCTTCCTCTCTTAGCTGCCCAATTAGAAAACACAAACAGAGTATACCTTATTTAAAGACTATGTAGATACTTAAGTAAGTCACAGAGTGGTATGATTATATTTCTGTTTTTGAACAATTTGTACTGTTTTGTCCTTGTTGAGAATGAATAATGATCATCTTTGGCATGAACTTAATGTACTCTGTGCTTAGCATTAATGAAATGTCTCCCATTTTCCAACTAAGAGTTCTTAACATCGCTATTCTAATATCACAGTGCCCTCTTCCATCTTCCTAGAAATCCTCATCCACCTGATTTTCCATTTCACAGTGTAAATATTTTAGATCTTTCATGACTGAAGATGTCTTTAGTATATGTTCAGACTTGATTATTCTAGTTGAGATAGATTAAAAAAAAACCACTTTACATATAATTTCACTTAAGACTTGTCTACACTTTAGATTCTATTCTCATTTTGTTTTTGTATTTGTTTTTGTTTTTTGGGGTCCGGTCGTGGGGCCTGAACTCTGGGCCTGGGTGCTGTCCCTCAGCTCTTCAGCTCAAGGCTAGTGCTCTACCTCTTGAGCCACAGCGCCACTTCAGGCTTTTTTCTTTTTGCTTATGTGGTGTTGAGGAATTGAACCCAGGGCCTCAGGCATGCAAGGCAAGAGCTCTACCACTGAGCCACCTTCCTAGCCCCTCTATTCTCATTCTGAATAAGAACAATATCCTAATTCTCCCTGGATTGTGTAGGAATGGGTGCACCCATGCATGGGCTTGAATTCATTGCCCAGGTGGTATATCTTAGCTTTTTTGCTGAAGGCTTCTGTTTCAATGATAAGGTCTCCTTCTGCCTCCCTACATCTTCCTATGTCAGCTTCTATATGCCTATCCTAAGTTTTTATATTTTCTATGATTCACTTAATTTTACCTCTTATTGTCATTGTATTAGGTAAAGAAAGGATCGAGTCACCAATTACAGAATTGCATGCCTCCTCAGTTGAGATGGAGCTGGGATCGGCATCTGAGTGACTTTCCTGAAGATCTGCATCATAGTCAGAAGAGGTTGACCACTGCCTCTGGAAGCTGAGGACTGGGGGAACGGTAGGGGCACGTATGGACTTGCCCATGGATGGTCACACTCCCGGACTCCCTTTGGTACCTGAGGATCCTTCACAAAAGTGACAGGTGTGTGTGGTGTGAGGGGCTTACAGGGCAGGTCCTCAGAGGGAATGTAGACAGAGTTGGTTACATTGGCGGTGTGAGTACAACCATTGTCACAGAGAGGATCTTTGACCTTGCCCCTGCATCAGTATCCAAGGACTCTTCATATTCATAAAATATCTGGGCTCTTCAAGAAACTCTTGCTTGGCTTTTAGCTTTGAATGTAGAGCTTGTTTTGAATATACTACTAGATTAGTTTTTAATTGAGTGAATTTCTTCTATGTGGATTAATATCAATACATGCCCGGGGCTAAGGAGGTGGCTCAGTGGTAGAGCGCTTGCCTTGCATGCATGAGGCCCTGGGTTCGATTCCTCAGCACCACATAAGCAAAAAGAAAAAAGCCGGAAGTGGCGCTGTGGCTCAAGTGGTAGAGCGCTAGCCTTGAGCTGAAGAGCTGAGGGACAGCACCCAGGCCCAGAGTTCAGGCCCCATGACTGGAACCAAAAAAAAAAAAAAAAAAATACATGCCCATCCACATAATCTTACCATCTCATAAGGCCCAATTTGGAGAGATCAAGGTTTAAGGCCAACTTAGGCAAAGAGTTAGCAAGACCCAAACTAAAGAAAAAGCTGAGTGCTTGGTCATGGGTCTATACTCCCAACTATGTGAGAGACATAGGTAGTACAAGAGCCTACCTGAAAAATAGAAAAACAACCCAGTCTAAATGAAGAGGCAAATCTAAATAAATAAAAATGAAATGAATAAGTTTTCTTTTTGTTTTGGTCGGTATTGGGGCTTGATCTCTGGGGCTGAGGGCTGTCCCTCAGCTCTTCAGCTCAAGGAAGCACTCTTAAGCCATAAGACCACTTCCAGTTTTCTGCTGGGTTTATTTGTAGATAGAAGTCTCACAGACTTTCCTGCCCAGTCTGGCTTTGAACCGCAATCCTCAGATCTTAACTTCTGAGTAGCTAGGATTATAGGCATGAGCCACCAGATATGAAATAAGATTTTTAAACTAGTAAAGTACCTACCATACATATATTGACCTTGATTTCAAATCCCAGCAAAAGAAAAATAAATAAAGTAGAAAATAAAATAAACATTTGGGTAACATTATTTTTCTCATGATATGCTGACATTTCTTCATATTGCCAAATGCAGGGATTCTAAAAGACAACGGAAATAAATAAAATCATTTTTCACATTCCAGTTCAACAAGATGTGGTCTGATTCTTACAAGTCCAGTTTGAGTCCACAGTGAATGGTATGCTTTTGCTTTGGTTCTGTACCTGACCAGCTCCATCTTCCTGGCTAATGAACAGATTTTACTGCTCACATCACTACTGAGAAAGTACCTGTCTTGCTTTGAAGGAACTTATAATCCAAATTTAATTTTAAAAACTCATTAGGAAATTACAAGATGATGAGTAGTAAATCAAGAGTTAGAGGTTAAAGGCCAGAGAATTTTTCTTTTTCCTTCTGTTCCAGCTTGAACTCAGGGCCTCAGCACTGTCCCTGAGCTTTTCTCCTCAAGGCTAGTGCTCTTCAGCCACAGCTCCAATTCCAGCTTTTTGGTAGTTAATAGGAGATAAGAATCTCAGGACTTTTCTGCCCAGGATGGCTTCAAACTTCAATCCTTAGGTCTCAGCCTACTGAGTAACTAGGATTCCAGTTGTGAGCCACTGGCACCTCGAAGGCCAAAGGACTTTAAAAGAAGGAAATTCTGGGATTGTTTTTTCAGCATTTTATTTCATGGAAAAAATTGATATGTACACTAATAGTGTTAGTTCTTCTTTAACAGTCTTCTGCAATTCTGCTGTGAATCCATTGGACTTTCCCTGGTTGGGAGACTCTTCATTTTTTCTCTGATACCTTTGCTTCCTGGGATTTTGTTTAAGTGATTCATGTCTTTTTCATTCAGTTTTGGCAGCTTGTATGTCTCTAGAACTTTCTCCATTTCTTGGAGATTTTCCAACTTTCCTGGGTATTTGTTGTGATGTTTCCTTTTCCATTTCTAATTTTGTTGGTTTGGTTCTCTTTAAGGTTAGTGTTCTACCACTTTGGCCATACCTCCTCTTCCTGCCTTTTGCTAATCATTTGGAGATGAGTCTCACAGACGTTCCTGTCCTAGCTGACTTCAGCCCCTGGTCATCAGATCTCAACCTCCTGATTAACCAGAATAATAGGCATGAACCACAAGCTTGAAAAACATTGTAGAAGCCATTAACTATGAGTACAGGCATGTGTCTAATAACATACCTGTAGAACTCTTGGGGCTGTTCTTTGTGACCAAATCTAATTCTGAATATACCACCATTAATTCTATCCAGCTTGGAAAGACTTCCCAAAGAGCATGGTAAATTCAGAGTTTGCAAGTCAGGTTCTCTTGTTTCATACAAATACATACATTTAGGGCAGGGAAGGTGGCACAGAGGTAGAATGCTTGCCTTGCATGCATGAGGTTCTGGGCTTAATTCTTCAGCACCACATAAGCAGAAAAAGCCGCAAGTGGTACTATGGCTCAAGTGGTAGAGCAGTAGCCTTCAGCTGAAGAGCTGAGGGACAGAGCCCAAGTCCAGAGATCAGGCCCCACCACACACACACACACACACACACACACACACACACACACACACACACACACACACACACACACACACACACACACACACACACACACACACACACACACACACACACACACACACACACACACACACGCACACACACGCACACACACGCACACACGCACGCATTGAGAAGAGGGAATGACTGTATTAGGTGCAAATATGTCCCAGGCAATTTATTTCCTGCTCTGGAATCAGTGACCTAAGGGAATCAGGCCTAGAGGATTCTACTTATCCTCTACAGGAAGAACAGCTGGCTTAGCTGAGTAACAGTGTTTTTCAGGTATTGCACTGGAGTTGAGCTCACTTTGCTAGATATCTAAGTGGAAAACATTTGGGCTCTTTTCCTAGAAAATTAAAACTAATGATTATGTCTTTGTATATGTTAGCATGTTTGGGTGTTGTTGATTCATTCCTATAATTGTAGCCACTTCAAGCTTCTTCAAGCTAGCCCATGCGGCGTTTGCTCTGTAAGTGAGATACAATCAAACTGGGAATCATGAACAGAAATGTCTTTGGAACATTCAGAAACTAAACATGTTTGTAATTAACCCATGAGTTTGAAGAGGAAGTCTCCAGGGAAGGTATTGTATTAATGCATCTAATTGAATAAAACTGAAAATACAACATACCAAAATTTGTGGGGCACAGCTAAATACATGCTGAGAAAAATGTTTAGCAATAACTGTTTACATAAAAATCATTTCACTAATATATCTTACATCTTCCATAAATGTGTATCAGGTGGTACATCAAGCGCATTCATTTCTCATTCTTTTATAAGCTACATATGGTATAGGCATTATATCAAATGATTCAACCATTTCTTTCTTTGAATTTAGGAAGACTTTTCTCTCTTGTGCTAACTGTATTTGAATAAGCCGTGCATTGCTTTTACTGAAATGTTTTGATCATAAGCAGTAAAAGTAGAAATACTGACCATAATTGGTTATGGATTTGCTCAGCTAATCCTAGAAAAGAATCAGCTGTAATGGGTAGAGCTCCCTGAGAAGCCCCAGTTTCCTCACTGTCTGTCTGAAGTCTCAGAACTGCCTTGTGAAAAGTGTGTGCAGTCAGGACAGCTCTTTCCAACTGTGTAAAAACCAGAAAGAAACCTCCATGCACCTGTTTCACTGGTATAGCAACAGCTCAGCAGGAGAAATGAGTGAGCTCAGTAGTTCCTTGTCAAACAGGAGGGAAAATTGTTCTGCTGGGTTCAATTCCCCAGCACCACATAAGCAAAAAAAGCAGGGAGTGGTGCTGGGGCTCAAGTGGTAGAATGCTATCCTTAAGCTGAAGAACTTAGAGACAGCACCCAGGCCCAGAGTTCAAGCCGCAAAAAACCTTCAGTGATGAATAACCGGTATTTCCTCAAAACAAATTGCAATTTTACAAAGGGATGACACGAATGTATAAATAGTATCAAGAGGAAGGATAGGTGTTGGGCAGTACAAGAGATAATAAAGGAATAAATAATATATTGAGAACAGTATATGAGCAAAGAACTCACATTTGTGTTTTCTTTTGGTTAATCATGGGGCTTGAAATCAGGGCCAGGGCACTGTCCCTGAGACATTTTTGCTCAATGCTCCTGTGCTACCACTTTGATCCACTCCTCTATTTCTGGCGTTTTTGGTGGTCAATTGAAGACAAGACTGTCGTGGACTTTCCTGCACACGTTGGCTTCAAACAGTAATCCTCAGATCTGTCTCTTGGGTAGCTACAATTATAGGTGTGAGCCACCAGTGCCTGGCTCCAAATTATTTGGGTACTTAATATTTTTTAGAACAAAATATCTATTCAAGTTTTAAGTCAAATGATCATGTAGAGGTTTGTTGTAGTGAGAACTACTTGACAGAAAATTTCTTATGATGTATGTTAAGTAATCTATCTATGCATTTCTTTCATGGGTGTGTGGTCCTGTGCTTAATATCTGAGCCTGGGTGCTTTCCCTGAGATATTTTTTTCAAGACTCATACATTACCACTTAAGCCATAGCTCCACTTCTGTCTTTTTGGTAGTACTTGGAGATAAGAGTTTCAGGGCCTTTTGTGCTAGGACTGGCTTTGAACTGTGATCCTTAGATATTAGTTTCCTGGGTAGCCAGCATCACTTTTCATTTAATTTTAAAAGACTGGGGATGTGGCTCCATAATAGAGCTCTTACTTTCGATGTGGAAGGCCTTGGGTTTGATCTCCAGCAGAAGAAAATATATATATTACCTTAGATGATTAGTTTTAGAAAGAAATTCACAAGTACCATTTGGAATTTTATAGGCATTCCCTGTCACAAGTCTTGCTTCATTCCTTAAAAACATTTCTTAAAGTGATTCACAGTGTATATGTATTCCTGGAATCAGAATAATATTTTACCAAGCATTGCCCATCTCTAGCCTTTAGCTATAGATACAGTAATATAAGCCATGAAATTGATAGAGAAAAATAAAGGCAGTGGGAAAATGAGAGGAATTAGGCTGTAATCTTTCTCAAGTCTAGGGGATAGAAAATGGTTACGGGTGGTTGATAGGCATTGCAGAACCTGAGATATGAAAATCACTTCCTTAGGAACAATTTTAACAGTATTTCTTGGTTTGTTCCCACTCTACTGATATGAGTTAGTACATTCTAGAAAGAGTGGGCTACAAACCTGGGAGTCATCAGCAAACTCCACCCCTCCCCTCCCGATCCATAGGAACCATAAGTACGTGGATAGCCAACCTGATGTCGCATCCCAGTAAGGAATAAAGGATGACTTCAACCTATCTTCAATGTCCCCAACTTTGCTTGTAACCTGATAGTAAAAGGGCATTGACTTTGGAATCAATCACTTCCCCTATAGTTTCTGATTACATTATTTGGCACATTATTTTGACCTTCCATTGAAAAGCTCTGTGTAAAACCAGAGGTTGTACTATCTTTTTGGAGTTTTTCAAGAAGATTAAATTAGCAAACATGAAAACATTGTTGAAAGCCTGCTTTGTAAATACTGAGTCTGAATCTTCTTTTTTTTAATTTTTTTTGGGTCTGGTCATAGGGCCTGAACTCTGGGCCTGGCCGCTGTCCCTCAGCTCTTCAGCTCAAGGCTAGCACTCTACCACTTGAGCCACAACTCCACTTCCGGCATTTTTCTTTTTGCTTATGTGGTGCTGAGGAATTGAACCCAGGGCCTCATGCATGCAAGGCAAGCGCTCTATCACTGAGCCACCTTCCTAGCCCCTGAATCTTCTTATCTAAGTGCTTCCTATAGTTTTCCCCTGTGTCCTATTTTATTTTTCCTCTTGCTGTCTAGATGATTTGCTGTCTATCCCTGCTGGCCTTTTTATTTCTTTAAATGACTTTTCTGTGTAACAGTTTTTTTAATTCTCTTTGATATTTTGCCACTAGAGGGCAACATAGATGCATTACTACTCACTTGATCACACTGGGAATGGCAGGATGGGACCACATTACCTGGGTGAAATCCATCATTGCAAATTGAAGAGACTTTAGAAACCACTTCCATACATTCTCATTTTAAAGGCTGGAATGCTAGACATTTAAACAAATACAAGCATGTAGTAAACTCATAGTTGAATTAAAACTTCTTTGTATAACTACTTAAACATGATTTTTAAAATTCTATTTAGAAAACAGTAGGTAGGATGGGTAGGTGGCTCATGTCTGTAATCCTAGCTACATGGGAGTCTGAGATCTGAGGATCCTACTAGCTTTGGCAGGAAAGTCCATGAGATTCTCATCTCCAATTATCCACCCCAAAGCCAGAAGGGGTGCTGTGGCTCAAGTGATAGGGAGCTAGCCAGGGCACAGAAACTCAGAACCATCACCTAGGCCCTGAGTTCCAGCCCTAAGACTGGCGTGAGCATGTGCACTCGCATGCACACACACACACACACACACACACAGCAGGCGATAATGTTTTTTAAATCACCAACTCCTCTCTACAAATTATACCTAAAAATTTTATTTTCTGACCTATGATGTGTTTGTTTTTAAAAAGATGTGCAAGAGCAAATGAGTCTTTTTACAAAGCACGTTTTTCAAAATTTACTGACTAATATAATTCAAAACTGAATTTACTTAGTCATTAAAATAGAAAACTGAGGTACATTCTAACCTTTACTTTCACTTGCAGCAAATTAAATACTGAATGTACTAAGATGTCTGACCTACTTCAAACCATTCAATGATTTAGCTTTAAACAACCATGCATTCTAAAATATATAAATGTTATACAAGAAGTATTTATGTTTGTCGATGAATAAATAGAATGGAATAGAAATATTTTATAGGATTAAAAATAGACATATCCAAGGTAAACAAAAGAATTTAAAATCAATGTGAAGCACCCATTTCTCAACCCTTTATATTTATTTACATAGGTTCCTTATGTCAGGAGAGTTTTTTTGTTGTTTGTTTGTTTTTGTCAGTCATGGGGCTTGAACTCTGGGCCTAGGTGCTGTCCCATAGCTCTTCAGCTCAGGGTGAGCGCTCTACCACTTGAGCCACAATGCTGCGTCTGGTTTTCTAGTGGCTTATTGCAGATAAGAGTCTCACGGACTTTTCTGCCTGGGCTGGCTTTTAACCGTGATCCTCAGATCTCTGCTTCCTGAATAGCTAGGATTACAGGCATGAACCACCGTCCCCGACTTGCCAGGAGAGTTTTATGTTTCCTATTTCTCTTTGTTGCTTGCACTGTTGCCTCATTTGAACAATGTTGCTGTGATCCTCTTGGGGAGAGTGCTCACTCCGCTGCACACACTTACCCGTCTGCAGTGCTGTTGGCAGTGACAGCGCTGTCTGGCCTCAGCTGCTCCAGAGACAATGCCGCTGCCAGGCCAAAGCCTCTAACATCCCACCAGTTTGCACAGTTCCACTTTATTCTGATGTTCAACTTACACCTTTAGAAAACATATAATTTTGCCCATAAAATATTATTTAAGTTGATATAACTGACCTGTTGTGTGTGTGTGTGTGTGTGTGTGTGTGTGTGTACGTGGGCACACACACGCTCAAGGATGGTTAGTTTCTTGGAGATCAGAGTCTCACAGGCTTACTTGCCATGGCTGGCTTTGAAGTACAATCCTTAGATCTCAGCCTCCTGATTAGCTAGGATTACATGCATGACTTACCAGGGATTGGATAATCTTAGGAGTTTTGATGCATGAAAGCTTGCTAGTATTTAAATTTAGAGTTGTAAATGAGTATTTTCTTGTCTTTTTTTTCGGATTAATTTTAGAGATTCCAGGGCTTGAACTCAGGGGATTGAACTAACTGGGATTGCTTGCTTGGCAAGAATTCTATCATTGGACATATACTCCCAGCTTCACTTTTTGCTCCTTCACTGGAGGTGGAGTCTCTCTGACTTCTGATTGCCTGGGTTCAAATCTCGGTCTTGCAGATATCTTCTGTTAGCAAACTATGCAGTGTTTCACTGATTTCCAGGAGGCCATCTTAAAAGCCACAAGAAGACATCAAAGGATTAGAACAAGGATGGGGTGAACTCCAGAGAGGCGATTATGGGTGATACAGGATATGAACTCACAGGGAAAGATGAACTTGCCAAATCCAATTAGCCCTAAGGGAGAGATTTCTAAGACAGATATATTTGGAACCAAGTTGTAAAATGAGGAGAGGGACTCTACAGGGATGCACTGTCCCTGTTGTCCCTTCGTTAGTCACCACCTGAATCCTGGGATGCCACCTCCTGAGCCCTTGTCATGATTGTCTATAACACAGGATAATCTGGGACTAGAATTGTGGGATGGAGGTCATGGTCATGTAAAGTTACAAGTAGAGCTGTGCAGGTTCCCAGCTAGAGCTGGTCCCTAACTGTCCCCCATGTGGGTGGGGCTAGATAGGGGGGACTGCAGGTGCAGCTGTTATTGGACCTTGGTTGTTCTGCCTGGATGAGAAGATTCTGGCCAGACCTCCCATTTTGTCATGTTTCTCTGACCAATGGGATATGAGTTGAGGCCACGCCCACATTCCATGCTGCCTAGTAGCACTGGGATCCCCTCTATTGGCTCACACCACTACAGCAGTTGAAGGAGGTAGAGGTGGTGAGTGGTGAGTGAGCATTTGAGCTGATTTTGAAGAAATAGTTGGAGGAAGACATTCGAGTTACTGGTGATAGAACAGAGTTGAGTTTAGGCAGCCTGGGAATGTGGCCCCCCCACCTTCGCCGTCCCAGTGCTGGGATGTCTGAGAAAAAAAGAGAAAAAAAAGTAGCTGCAGGAAGGAAACTTCTGCAACAATACCAGCAGAGGAATGGTCCTGCTAGACCTGCAGAATCCAAGAAGAGGAAAATGAAAGAGGGAGGTAACCCCAAGACAAACACCGCTGGGGACTGTCCTTTACTCAAGGGTGCGGCCCAAGACCACGCAGACCCTGAGCCTCCCCCTCCCCTGGGCACTGTCACAGCTGCCAGGGTCCAGAGTGTCACAGGTCCCAATAACACCAAGGACCTGGAGAGACACAACCAACACCTGGTGCTTGCCCTGGACTCCAGCACAATACAAAAGCAGCAGCTCTGCATTGAGATCCAAGAGCTGCAGGATCAACAGGGGAAAGACAAGGAGAAGATGGCCTGTGTGCAGGAAGCCCTGAAAGCAGAGCTGGAGCAGCACAAGCTGTCAATACAGATGCTGATTAGAGAAAAATCAGAATTACAATCTGCCCTGGCCCACAAGCAGCAAGAGGCCCATGAAAGAGCACTGGAGAAGGAGGGTCTTACCAGCTGCCTGCAGGCTGCACAACAGCGAGTAACAGAGCTAGAAACAACATTGTCTGCAGTCAACACCACGCAGAATGAAACTGAGAACACAAACATAGAGCTCATGAAAGCCCTGAATCGCGTAAAGCTGCAGCTCCAGGAAAAGACCAGAAGTATTGAAGACCTGGAGGATGAGAACACCGAGCTGCAGGAGAGGCTGGAAGTGCTCCTGACACAGAAGGCCGACATGAAAATGAAAATCCACAAGTTCCAAGAGGAACTAGTGGAGCGGGCAGAGTTGGAAAGCCAACTCAACAACATGAAGGAGTTGGTGGCAAGATTAAAGGAGGAGAGAGACACCTTTGCGGAGGACCTGAGGCTGGAGAGCTGCACGGGGAAGGAGAAAGTCCAGCAGCTGCTAGAGCAGGTGAGCCAGCTGAGAGAGGAGAAAGAGCAAGGGGTGAGGCAGGTGCTGGAGCTGGAGAGCAAGCTGGTGGAGCTGAGAGAGCAGCTGTCAGAGCTGCAGCCCCCACAGCCTCCTGCAGGGCCAGCTCAGGCTGAGCAGCAGCTGCAGGCCCACACCCTGCAGTTGCAGAAGGAGCTCAAGATCCTGGAGGAGCAACTTCACCTCCAGGTGGAGGAGAACCAGAGCCTCAGTCTCCAGAACCTGGAGCAGCAGCAGCGGCTGTGGATACTGGAAAAGAAGGCTGAGGAATGGGCACAGCATGCCGAGGACCGGTGCAAGATCCTGGAGACAATAGAGAAGGAACAGGAGACCTTGAAACGCACGCTGGTGCACAACCGCCACCTGAAAGAAGAGCTGGCCCAGCTGCAGGATGCCTTGCAGAGGCTGAGCGCTGAGAAGGGGGAGCTCGCCAGCATCCTGCACACAGAGCAACAGGAGAAGACAACCCTGCAGGCGAAGCTGCATGAGCTGGAGGAGGAATTCAAAGAAGGAAAAGATGTGGCTGAGTTCAAGCGCCAAGCAGCTGAGGATCTGCAGGAGCTGCATGACAAGTACCTGGCCCAGGTGCAGGAGCTGAGCACCACCTGCAAAGAGCACGAGGTCACCAGCCAGCAGCTGATGTTAGAGAAGGAGGCCCTGCAGCAGCACCTGCTGAAGCAGGGCCTTCTGATGGACGAGCTGAAGCAGGAGCAGGTGCAGAGCAAGTTGCTGGCCCAGATGGAAAGGGAGAAGTTACAGGACACTCTAACGTGTCTGGAAGCAACAAGACAGGAGAATGCGCAGCTGCGGGCCCAGCTGAGCGCCCTGGCTTTCTCCAGGGAAGATGAAGGCCTGAGCCAAGAAGACGACAAGGGTGAGGAGACGACTCCCCATGATGTGACTGTCCCAGAGGACGTAGACAACCCGCAGAGCATGTGGGATTTTTACATGGACGCACTGTCCATCGCAGAAGGCAGGAAGGCGAGGATGAGCCGGCAGCTGCAGGAGCAGCAGGCCCGCTGCGGGTGCCTGAGTCAGCTGGCAGCCCAGTGCCAGAGAAAGCTGGAGAGCCAGGCCACCTTCCCCCAGCGCTGCATCCACAGGCTGTTTGGCAAGAGGAAGCAGGACACACAGGCGCCCAAGAAGCAGCTGCGCATCTGCTTCCCTGAAGACCTGGCCGGCAAGGGGCACCCCCAGAGTCACGTGGACGACCTCCACCATCGCTGCAGCCAGCTGACCCAACACCTGACCACCATGGAAGAGACCATCGTGCTGTACAAAGAACAGCTAGAAGTCCTGGAGAAGCTGTGTCAGGAGAAAGAACAGTGTGTGAGGCAGCTGTCCCAGGAGAAGAGGAGGAAGAGGAAGGAGCTGAAGGAGCTGCTGCTGCGCCTTACAGGGGAGAGCACAGAGTGCCAGGACAGGATGCTGGCAGCCGCCCAGGCCCCTGCTGCCGAGGCCCCCTCAGACCTCTCAGTCCCCCTGAAGACAGAGGTCAGGGAGGAGCAGCAAGGCTGTGAAGATGTGCATCTTCAAGAATACTTGAAGCCTGTCCTTGAAGAGGCTGGGGCGCCTGGGCCCCTGGAGAACCCCACTGCAGAGCCTCCTGTGCCGCTGCTGCCTGCCATCCAGCCCCAGCAAGAGCCCACAGACGGGGGCGAAGAGTCCTGCCTCCCTTTCTTCTATAAGCCACAAGCAGATGATGCATTTGATATCATCACCATCTAATTAATGACTGGGGCTCCAGTGCCCAGGCCCAGAATTCAAGCCCCATGTCCCACACAAAAAAAGAAAAAAAAAAAAGGAGCTACTCTCCTCCAAAAGATACTATGGGCATGAGAGTTTCAATTTAATATATGTTGATTCATAAACTTCATTTTTACATAATATCACATAGGTGATATTAATCATTTCATATTATATGTTGGTACATTGCTGTGCAGTCATTTGCATTTTCAAAATGTACTAATCTGGACCAATAATAAGAAATTTTCTTGAGTATTAAAATGCCACAGTGGGGATATTGAGATTAGACAATCGTCAAAAGTGTAGAAAACAAGAAAAGTTTCTGATTATTGAATTTTTGCTAAAAGAAAAAAAGTGATGTTAACAATTGGAGCTATATGTAATTGCGGAACACTTTCCAAATGGGGTACATAATTGGAATACTAAAAGAAGAATACAGCATTATAGAGGATGTATAGAATATCACATATCTGAACTTATTCAGTGAACTATACTGTAATATGTTCAATATTCTTTCTTGAATAAATAAAATAATAACATTTATTCCTCTTGTTTTTCTTTTAAATTTAAGATCATTTAAGATAATTTTTAATGTAAGAAATAAGAAAATTGGGGGCTGGGAAGGTGGCTCAGTGGTAGAGCGCTTGCCTTGCATGCCTGAGACCCTGAGTTCGATTCCTCAGCACCACATGAGCAAAAAGAAAAAAGCAGAAGTGGCGCTGTGGCTCAAGTGGTAGAGCGCTAGCCTTGAGCTTAAGAGCTGAGGGAGAGCGCCCAGGCCCAGAGTTCAGGCCCACGACCGGACCCAAAAACAAAAAAGAAATAAGAAAATTGAACGTTATGTATAGTGAAATGTTGTACTCTACTCAGAAGACCATGTAGACAAAGTCACATAGAGCAAAAAGGGGTTATTGTCAGTGGAGCTGACAAGGCCAAATTTCCCACAAGGGAGGGTACAAAAGGTGCCTGTCTGTCTCCCAGGGGGGACCCTTATACAGCCAGGAGGCTAGAGGTGGGAGGTATTCTACATGCCCAGCAGGTACCACCAGTGAGTAGGCAGGGCAGAAGTTAGGTGTGGATGGGGGCATTCCACTGACTTCATTCCCCACTTTGTTGTTGAATAGGTACAGTACCAAGCAGGGAGTATGGGCCAGGGTCTGTTCTTCGAAAGCTACTTCCTGCTGAGAGGGGGCAAGGTAGTCAATAAGAGTGTCAGGCACTGTCCAAGTGGACCAAGGCTGTACTGTTAGACACATGTTACTTTTCCAGAGTAGGGTCCTTCGGGTCCTCAGTGACTGGAGGAAGACTGTGTCCAATCTTGTTTTATCCACAGAGACGGGTCCAGTTGGTTAGAGGTATATGAAGGTGGATCAAGCAGGTGACGTTTGATGTGGCAGAGATGAATCCAGTGTGGATGGCCCTGAACCTGCACTGCTGTGGGAATAAAGTTACTAGAAAAGGTCCTTCCCACTTAGCAGAAAACTTGGTGGAACTTGGTGCTTGTGGCAGGTGTTTTTGAAATGTACACTAAGTCCCCAGCATTGATGAGGGATCAGAGGATGACAAGGAAGGCGGAGGGCTATATTGGTCAGCATATTTCCAAAGAGAAGTAGGCAGGTGCTGAGGGAGAGAAGACAGCATTGGGGAGGGTAACAGAGAATCCAAAGCCTGAAACGAGGAAGGCAAAGGTAGGCGGCCATACATCACTTCAAAAGCACTTCGTATTAAAGGCTTTTTTGGGTAAAACCTGCAGACGAAAAAGAGCCAAGGATGAAAGCCTTAACCAATCTCAGGATAGAGACAGTTTGGTCAAGAGCTGTTTGAGGGAGTGGTTGGCAGGTTCCCCCTTCCCCAAGGACTGAGGGGGATAGGGAATATGAAAGATCCTTGTCTATGGCCATACCACCCTGAACGTGCCCGATCTCATCTGATCTCTCAAGCTAAGCAGGGTCAGGCCTGGTTAGTACTGGGGCTGGGAAGGTGGCTCAGTGGTAGAGCACTTGCCTTGCATGCATGAGTCCCTGCGTTCGATTCCTCAGCACCACATAAGCAAAAAGAAAAAAGCCAGAAGTTGCGTGTTTTGGCTCAAGCTGTACAGCGCTACCTTGAGCTGAAGAGGTGAGGAACAGCGCCCAAGCCCAGAGTTCAGGCCCCACAACCAGACCTTCCCCCCCCAAAAAAAAAGATTCAGAAAGTGTTCAAAGACTTAGCCAAGTGCTGGCTTATGGAGGAAACGAGTTCCAGGACATGGTCCATCTGGAAGGAAGCTGGCAGGCCAAAGAGGGGAATTCTTTCCTGCCAAAGAAGCTGGGACACAAGAGGAGGCTCTCTGGGTGGTGGTGGGAAATGCCTCTGTCCATCCTGTAAAGGTGTCTACAAGAACAAGCAGATGCTTGTACCTGTGAACAGTTGGCATAGGGGTAAAAGCAACTTGCCAATCCATTTCTGGATTGATGGGTTGGAAAGGTGGCTGTACATTGGTATTGGGGTTGGCCTTTTGGCACACTTTGCAGGTCTGTGAAAGCTGTGTGACAAACTGTGTTGGGCAGGTTTAGGGGCTGATTTGTTGAAGGAACTCCCTTAAGGCAACTGTACAGGGGGTGGAAAAGTTGGTGCACTCTGGCAGGAGTGTGCCACTCAAGATTACATACACATCATGCTAGGATTCCTCCTAGGCTGGACAACAAGCTGCTACTCCGTGATGTAGGTGGTGGGACTGGAAGAGAAAGAGTCCAGGCACATTTCCATCTAGGATACATCAGTTAGTGAAAAAGGAACATGGACACCTAATATGCCTTCTGCCCCTGTCACCTCGCATGAGGGGAGAAGGAAAGCTGGGGCAGAACCTGACCTTGAGTGGGCTCCAGAGTCTGGACCTGGGTAAGGGCGGCCCCAACACTGCTGCAAGATGTCCAACAACCTCCAGGGCACCACCGAGTTGGTCATCAGGCGGCTGGCTCACCGAGGCTGGGTTGGACTCATCTTTGTCCCATCAGGGAATCAGGGGGCCTGACGAGGAAAAGGGGTGCTGAAGGAGGAGAGCATAGACCTTGGAGGGTGCAAGTGCACGGGTAACTGGTGTGTTGAAGAAAGGGGGGATTGAGGGTGGGAGGAAGTACCACCCCGTAGCGGAAGTTCCTCCTCCTCTGGTGTAACTCCAGCCTTTTCTGATGGAAGTCCCACCTCCTTTGGCAGAAGTCCCACCTCAGCAGGATTGGGAACTGATCATTCCTTCACCCAAAATGGCTGTGATTCATCTGTAGCCTCAAAGGAGGTGTTTGGGCATATGATGGCAGCCTCATCACTAGGAGAAGTTGGGGAGCTGAGCATGAGCACCAAAGAAACAATTTAGAACCCAGAAAAGAGAAGGCCTCTAAGTAGCTGGCTGCTTTTAACTTGCCAGAACACTTGCAGAAGTTAGATAGGTCCTATATAGCATCAGGATCCAGTGTCCCATGAATAGGCCATATAGCCTGGTGATCCAGCGACTATTGGAGCCAAATCTGATTATATAAGCATATAAATTCCTGAGGTTCATGTCCAATTCAACCTTAAAAGTCTTTTGGTTGTTTAAAAGACAAGCCCAAAGGAGAAGCTGAGGGACTGTGCCCCTCTGATGGGGAGCAACCTGTAGAGCTGAATCTAGAGTCAGATACCAAGTGTCCTCAGTGCTCCTCTGTTCAGCTAACATGGAGGGAGGAAACAGCAAAAGGGGTGGTCACCTGGAGTTGTGGAGTCCCTTGGCCTTCAACCTGGTAGCCTATGGCCCTTGGAGTGGAACTTGGAACCTGCACTAAGATTTTTCTCTCTGTAATGGCCCAGTGGTCTTACTAAATTTGGTTTCTGAGCCCTGGGCTTAATGTAAATTATCACTTACCTGGAGAGTGAGGGCAAATCTGCTGCTGTTGGGCAGGAAAAAGTTCAGTCAATAGGAAGCCAACTTGGCAGTCCTGTGGGCTAGCTAAGGACCGGTCAGCTTGTAGGACTACCACCACCCCCCTTTTCCATAGGGGAAACTAGCCAAGTCAAGCACTTGTGAAAGGTAGTAAACTGAGAAGACCACATGGACGCCGAGCCAAAAGACAGTTTGTTGCCAGTTGAGCTGACAAGGCCAAGTCTCCCACAAGGGAGAGAGAAAATGGCCCCTTCAAACAGTCAGGAGGCAGAGGTGGGAGGTATTCCACCTGCCTAGCAGGTATCACCAGCTAGTAGGCGGAGCTGAGATCGGGTGGGACGTGTTCTGCTGACTTACACCTAGAAAATGAGCCTAAGTCAGAGTGATTTGTATCTTCATAAAAATCTAAGATTAAATGAGTAGAATTTAACTCCATACTAAATATGTGGGCTATTTATGCTAGGACTAACTTAAGTGTTATGCAGAAATTCTACTGGGTGTAGGAAGTTAATGCATGCAAGATGGCAGCCAAGCGCTCTCAGTTTACACAATATACACTGAGCTGAGGACATTGTGCATCTGAGATGCACTTGTGCAGTAGAAAAGTCTATTTGGGTTCACTGGTATTCTTCCATCTAACTTGGGAGAGATCTAAAATTAGAATCCATATCAGTGATGTCAGCCTATATATTACGTAGTCAAAGATTCTAAATTTTACTCCAAGGAAAAAGTTAATATAGATGTACGACAGTTTGTGTAACTATGACCTTAATTGTTGCTGGCTCTTGTATTAGTTAAGTGTATTCATAGCCTTCTAAAGTGCTGAACTTTACACAAGTTTATGCCGCTGGCAATCTCTAATTTAGTGATGTGTATGTGTATTCCTCATTGTAATAGGACCTTGATAGTATGGGTATAAATCTGTAAATCCAAAGTAAATCCTAAATGTCAATAGGAATGACAACACTTTTGTAAATTGCTAAATTTTATCTATGAATATACTAAATTTTTGTCATTACACTTTGGATCCTTTCTAAGACATTTATGATTAAAATCATGGAAAACAATTCTAGCAAGTGCTTTTTAAAACTAATATGAGCTTAGTTTTACAAGGGATAACTTTAAATCTGATGCTCAAAATAGCGAAGAAGATTAATAAAGCTCTTTCTCTTTGACTCAGTGTAGTACATCAGACCCTAAACCTATTGCACCTAAAAGCACATTAACAACAGAATTAAGGCTTTTTATAAACTGTGGGCAGTTATCCCAGTGTATACATAGCTCCTTAATTTCTTGGGGTCTGTAGGATATTGCTTACAAAGGGCATAGCACTCTTCTAGGCCACATTTTAACTCCAGGATAACTAACTTCTGCCACAAAAAAATTAAGCTTGAGACTCTGAAATTACTACAGGAAAGTGTAGGAGAAACACTAGGAATTATTGTCACAGAAAGAAACTTGTTGAATAGCATTCAAGAGGCTAGGCAAATAGGAAAGGAAATTGACAAATCAGATTGCATCAAGCTAAAAATCTTTTCACAACTAACAATATAGTCACTAAGCTAAAAACTTTGTATTTGTGGTTCCTTCAATAAAAATATTAACTGACCATATAGGAAATACTGTTTGGCTTAAGGGATGCTTTGTTACTAATATCTCTGATTTCTCTTTTAGTTAAAAAAAATAACTGTTATTTTCTGGTCCTGATTATATTCTGACCCTCATGGTGGCAGCATTTCAAGCGAATTTCCTGCCCACTCTATTTCCAGTGCCACCTCCTCAATTAGGTAAGGAAACAACTTTTGGGTTCCCCTTTGTTTTTCTACTTCTCCTTATTGTAACCATATTATACTAACATACATTATTGTTAAAACCCAAAAAAGTGAAAAGAAGGTTTACTGAAATCCAAGTATTTGTTCCCCCTCCTGAGACATGAAGTATATTTTCTTGAGGCTCTTTTACAACACCTTATATTCTCTCGTGTCAATTTAATCATGTTCTTAATTACATTCTACACAGGACCATGGCCAACTGTGATAACATTCAAGTCTACCATTCATGGCAAATCATCTCATTATCTGATATAACTTTAACCATTTTCCCCTCTAGAGATTGGAAAAAAGGAAGTAGGAAATTCTGTATGTCAAGGGGTACATCAATGACAATACAATTCTACAACTAATGGAACGTTTGAAAAGTCGCAGTTTAGTGTATATTGGAAATGTCTTACATTGTGTGTTCTGAGAAGCCTTAATTAGGTCTTATCTCTGTGTGTGTGTGTGTGTGTGTGTGTATGTGTGTGTACTAAGACTTTAGCTCAGGGCCTGGGTGCTCCTTGGCTTTCATGTTCGAGGCTAGCAGTCTATCTCTAGAGCTGCAGCTCCATTTCTCTCTTTCTGCTGGTTCACTGGAGATGATACTCTCACAAACTTTGCTGCCCAGACTAGCTTAGACTCATGATCCTCAGCTCTTAGCCTTCTAAGTAGCTAGTATTGCAATTTTGTATCACTAGCACCTAATATGTCTGATTATTTTGTCAGTTGGCACTAGGACTAACCCTTACCTTTTTCACTCAAAGCTGAATGGTACTCTACCACATGAGCCACAGCTCTGCTGTGATTAATTGGAGATTAGATTCTCATGGGCTTTCTTGACTTGCCTGGTATTGAATGATGATCCTCAGATCTCAGTCTCCTGATTAGTTAGGATTACATTTTAGCCACCAACACCTAGCTCAAGCCTGACTTTTATAATCAAAATTCAAAGAGAAATGTGAATGCTGTTCAGGAAGGTCTCATTGGCAGATATACAGACACTAATTGCTGAAGTCTTTAGTTTCAAGACTAAGTTTTAGTCACTAAATGACATTAAGACTTCTAGTCTTGCTACTTTTCATGGTAAAATATTATTTGATCACAATTTTTATTTAGCTAAATATATGAGCTCCTATTTTGGTCAGTATTGGGGTTTAAACACAAATCCTTGTCTATGGTTTGTTTGCTTGACATCCAGCCAAGCTTTTTGCTGGTTATTGTAGAGAAAGAGTGCTGTGAACTTTTCCAGGTGGCTTGGAACTTTAGTCCTCCAGCTTTCAGCCTCATGAGTAGTTACAATTATAGGCCATGAGGCAGCAGCACCTGGCTTCACTGTAACCTTTTTTTTTTTTTTTGCTGGTCCTGGGACTTAATATCTGGGCCTGGACAGTATCCCTGAGCCTCTGTGTTCAAGGTTAGAGCTCTACCACTTTAGCCACAGCACTACTTCTGGTTTTTTACTAGTGGTTTATTGGAAGATAAGAGTCTCACACTTTCCTGCCCATTCTGGCTTCGACCTACAGTCCTCCGATCTCAGCCTCCTGAGTAGCTAGGATTACAGGTGTGAGCTACCAGTGCCCAGCTCATTGCAACCTTTGATGGAGACTCAGCTGCCGCCTTGGTCACCGCGGCCCCCGGGGCTCTCCTCCCAATGTGGGGGACACAGACAGGAGACCCGGGGAGCTGCGGCCTGAGCAGCCAGGATGGCGGCCCCTGTGTCCCACACAAGAGGACCAGCAGAGGTTACTCTGAAGTATGACCAGAAGTGGGTCACTGAGGCCGGTTGGGGGCCAGTGGGTTCCACTGGGGGGGAGGGCATCACTTCCGGTCCTGCGCAGTGGCGTGCAACCCTGCCCACGCAGCCAGATAGAAACCAGGGAGTCTCCTTTATGTCTCATTTGAAAGACTTCATCTCTGACCCCAGAAGTAGTCATCTGACAGGGGTGAGCATGCTGGCGTCCTCGGAGCAGTCTGCTAGCACATAGCTTTCTCGGCCTCATCAGAAAGGGGAGGAGAAAGTCCATTCCTCAGGTGGCGCCTGTCATCCTAGTACTCAGGAGGCTGAGATCTGAGGATCCCTGCTCAAAGCCAGCCTGAGAGGGAAAGCCCATGAGACTCTTCTCTCCACTGAACGGAGAACCCGAAGTGGCGCTGTGGCTCAAGTGGTAGAGCGCTGGCCTTGAGCTGAAGAGCTGAGGGACAGCGCCCAGGCCCAGAGTTCAAGCCCCACGACCGACAGCAACAACAAAAAATCTCAGCAACAGTACCCGGGCCCTGAGTGCAAGTCCCAGGAGTGGCAAAAAAAAATTACTTAAAGGAAGAAATGCTGCTTCTTCCACTTTAAGTGTGGCAGGAGGACAGCTGAATACCCCTAACCAGAGTTTGGGACAGTATGGAATTTCGGCAGGAATTTTGGTGTGCACATGTGTGCTCAATAACATTCACACAGGCATTTCCTTTCACATCTGCTTGAGAACTTCCTTATTCAGTGTTTCTGTGTATTGCCCTGAACCAGAGTGATGTTTTGACAAACACAGCCATCCCTAGCCTTTGGTTATAGATACAGTATTATATGCCATGAAATAGATAAGGAAATATAAGGGCACTTTTTCTCAACTCAAGCTGATTTTAAAAAAATAAACTCTTACAAGTGGATGGTGTATATTTCAGAAACTGGGATTCAGAAATCACTTCTTTAGGAAAAATTGTAATAGTCTTTCTGAGTTCCCCCCCCCCTCCACCATTTGAGTTCATGCATTCTGGAAAGAGTGAGCTACAAACTAGGATTCATCAGCAAACTCAATCCCTCACCTCCAGTTCCACAAAGAACCATAAGTAGATGCACAGCCGTGCAGTAGGGTGCTGGCCTTGTCACATCCCACATCACCTGCTAGCGCAGCAAGAGGTTAAAACCCCTAAAGAGTCAAAGATAGCTTCATCCCAATCTATCTTTAATATTCCCAACTGCATTTGATATTAAGAGGGCATTGGCTTTGGAATCCCTTGCTGGAAATATTGGTTGGCACATTGTTTTTTCCTTCTGTCCTTAATTTCTGTATTAGCTAGTATAGATTATACGATTATAGATTATAGATTATACGATCTTTCTGGAGTTTTTATAAAGATTAAGCCAGCAAAGATATGAAATACTCATTGTACAAAACCTGCTCAGGAGATGGTGATTCTGTGTTTTATTTATGTACTTCTTGCAGTATGCTCCTGCATCCTATTTTAGTTTTCCTCACACTGTCTAGTTCCTTTATACTCTATTCCTCCTGGCCCTTTTGCTTTTCTTTTCTTTTCTATTGTGAGAGTACCGTACAGAGGGGTTACAATTACATGGGCAAGATAACGAGTACATTTCTTATCAAACATGTTGCCTCCTCTTTGTTTCCCCTTCCCATCCCTTCCCATACTCCCTCCTTCCCCCCACCCGATTCTTCCACCACCCCCCCACCAAAGTTGTGAAGTTTGTTTTTTGACATAACGACTTGTACATCTCATTGTTGCTATGGGTCCACCTGTATCCCTAGTTAAACGATTTGTTTTTGCCCTTCCCCTCCACAAATTATACCAACATCAAATACAGTGAAAGTGTGGGTTATACCGTGGGGGAGGGACATACAAAGCAACATAGAAATCATCTTATAAATATGTTAGAAACAATTGCATGAAAGGAAAAAAAAAAAAAAAAGGATTCTTCTCCTTCCTTTCAATGTGTAGCCCCTAGAGGGCGATATAATAAAGTGCAGGACAACTCAGTCAAAATAGGAGCCCAGGACCAAAGTACCTGTGTGAAATCAGTCATTCAAAGTTGAAGAGACCTCAAGCAGCTCCTCCACAGCTCCTCATATTAAAGGCTGGAATGCTGGACATTTCAATACATTTGGGCAGAAATTACCCTGACATTTTGACTTGAGACCCTTTTTTACAAGAATAATTAAAATACAGTTTTTAAAAGAAGGTACTAATGTTTATCAAATCACTAGTTCCTCACTACAAATCTATACTTAAAAATACATTTTGTTTTCTCACCTATGACCCATTTCTTTTTTTTATTCTTTTTTTCCTTTTTGGGTCCTATTGTGGGGTCTGAGCTCAGCCTGGGCACTGTCCCTCAGCTCTTCAGCTCAAGGCTAGTGCTCTACCACTTGAGCCACAGCACCACTTCCAGCTTTTTTCATTTTGCTTATGTGGTGCTGAGGAATCGAACCCACGGCCTCATGCATGCAAGGCAAGCACTCTACCACTGAGCCACCTTCCCAGCCCCCCATTTCTTTAAATAAGACACGGAAGGGCAAATGAATCTCTTACACACAAGCTCATTTGTAGACCATTCTTTTTTTTTTCTTTTTAATTTACTGTAAATAATATAAAATAACAAATAAATTCACATATTCCTTAAAAATTTATAATCTCTAACAGCATATCAGGTTCATTCTAATTTTTCTTTACCTTGCAAAAAATTGAAATTTGTACTTAGATGTCTGACCTACTTCAAATATCCAAACAATGACTTAACTTTAAACAACGACACATTCTAAAATATATACAGCCGGACACTGGTAGCTCATGCCTGTAATCCTAACTACTCAGGAGGCTGAGATTTGAAGATCAATGTTCAAAGCCAGACCAGGCAGGAAAGTCTGTGAAACACTCATCTCCAACTAACCACCAGAACAAAGCAGAAATGGCGCTATGGCTCAAAGTGGCAGACTGCTAACCTTGAGCAAAAAAGCTCAGGGATAGCACCCAGGACCTGAGTTCCAGCCCCATAACTGAAAAATAAAACAAAATACATACAAGTTAAACAAACATGTTATACATACTTAGGAATAAGTAGAAACAATGTAATAGTAAATATTTTCTTCTATTAAAAATACAGATTCTGAATGAAAACAAATAAAGGAAAAAAATCTCTGTGAAAAACCAAATTCAGAAAGAACATTTCATATGTATCCCTCTCCTTTCCACAGAGAGGCCTGCTGCACCTGAGCTTGAGGCCAGCCTTGTCTATTTTTTATAGTGAAAACATGTCTCAGAAAAGAAGCAAAGCCAAACAGAACACAAAAACAGATTGGGGTGGGAGGAAAACAAAAACACCTTTCATCTATTATAAGGAAAACTTGGTTAGAAACAAGCCTCAGATTTCTCTGAGAAAGAGAATTTTCCCTGAAAAGAGGGAAAAAAGCAGGCAAGGGTGGTCACACCTGTAATGCTAGCTACTCAGAAGGCTGAGCTATGAGGATCATGCTTGAAAAGCCAGCCCAGCCAGAAAACCAATGAGACTTTTTATTACCCATAAACCACCAAAAAGCCAGAAGTAGAGGTGTGGCCAAAGTGGCAGAGCACTAGCCTTAAGCACAAAAGCCCAGGGACAGCATCCAGGCCCTCAGTCAAGCCCCAGGACCAGCACCAAAACAAAAGGGAGGGAGAGAAGCCTGCAGACAACATGAAGGTCTAAATCTCAAGAGGCGCTGCTTTTCTCTCCTCTCTCAGCAGACCTTCCTTTGCTGGTGCCACCAAGGTACCTGGTACCATTGTTCTGTCCTCTCAAATCCCATCCTCCTTTGTGTGTCCTGTTCCTTGTGCACATTATGTGGAAGCCATAGCCATGAAGTAGACCTCAGCAGCTCTAGACAGCATTTGGACTGACAGCCATTAGGACCTATTCTAAAGACAGCAAGGCCACCATATTATCATCTAGCATTTCTAGTCATTGAGGACACTTCCCTTGGGCAGGAATGAGATGGTGGTGTCCATTCCTGGGTGATGACATCATCACCCCTCCTGCTGTCCTGTCCGTGTGAGATCCTCCCCAGAACCTAGCCAGGGCTCTGTCCAAACTATGAGCTAAATCACAGAGCTTAGCCTGCTTTGGGTATTTCACTGAAGCAAAAAAAGAACTGATGCAGGCTGTTCATGGGAGACACATAGAGGGAAACTCAAGAAGTGTCTTGGAATTCAGATTGAACTACCATCGTTTTCTGAAACACAGCAAGGATGGTATTTGGGAGCCAGCAATGGATAGATTTCTAGGGAAGTAATGGTGTGATATACAGAGTTGGTGCTTTCTTCCTTGTGCTCTAGTGATTTACTTATCTCTCATTTCCTACTGCTTAAGAAACCATTAAACATAGAATTTTTGGTTTTTGAGTTTTTGAGGGGTTGGTTGGGCTGTTTGTGGGTTTTTAGTTGTTTTGCTCTTAGTTTGTTTTGTTTCTTTGGTGCTGATCCAGGGCTTGACCCCAGGACTTGGGCTGTCCCCGAGGTTTCAAGTCTAGCACTGTACCACTTGAGCCACAGATCTGCTGTAAGCTGTAGAGTGGTTAATTGGAGATAAGCATTTCATGGACTTTTCTAGAAGGATGGCTGGAGCCAAGATCCTCAGACCTCAGCCTGCTGAGCAGGTAGGATTACAGGCATAAAACACAGTGCCCTAAACAGTCATTTTAACATCAGTAGAGATAAGATCTAATATTGACTTTGGGCATTAATCTTAGATATATTAGCACATTCACTCTATTTATTTATTTATTTATTGTGAAAATACTATACAGAGAGGTTACAATTACATGGGCCAGATAATGAGTACATTTCTTATCAAGCATTGTAGCCTCCTCCTTTGTTTCCCCTTCCCATCCCATCCTCCCCTTGACCCCCCCACCCAATCCTCCTCCCCCCAGCACATTCACTCTTATTACCATTCTAGAAATTATCTTAATGTCCTACTTCTAGATCTGGTTATTGTAGCTTGACTCCAGAACTTTATGAGCACACAGTTAATAAACAGTTACTGAACATAAATACAAGAGACCAATAGCCAAATTTAATCCTCATATTAGAAATCCTCATTTTAAAAATATTTAGGGGGCTGGTAACGTGGCTCAGTGGTAGAGCACTTGCCTTGCATGCATGAGGACCTGGGTTCGATTCCTTAGCACCACATAAGCAAAAAGAAAAAAGCCAGAAGTGGCGCTGTGGCTCAAGTGGTAGAGCGCTAGCCTTGAGCTGAAGCGCTGAGGGACAGCGCCCAGGCCCAGAGTTCAAGCCGCACGACCAGACCCCCCCCCAAAAAAATAGTATCCCAAATATTTTCTGACACTCAATTCTTCCTCCATGAGAACCATTACTCTTGAACTGCCCACCCATTCATGTCTATCTGATTTAACTTAATCAAAACTAAGTAGTATGCTGGGTATAATAGCACATGACTATTATCCCAGCACTCATTCAGAAGGCAGACACAGGATCTCAAGTTTAGGCCAGTGTGGGCTGAATAGCATGGCCTTGTCTCAAAAAAAAAAAAAAAAAAAAGGTAGGGGCTGGGAAGATGGCTCTGTGGTAGAGTGCTTGCCTTGCTGCATGAGGACCTGGGTTCGATTCCTCAACATGACATAAGCACAAAAAGCAAGAAGTGGTGCTGTGGCTCAAGTGGTAGAGGACTAGCCTTGAGCTGAATAGCTGAGAGACAGCGCCCAGACCCAGAGTTCAGGCCCTAAGACCAGCAAAAAATGGTAAAAACAAAGTAATGGGGGAGGAAAGGGATAGTGGGACAACAATAAGGAAAGGGGTAACAATGTTCAACAAGTAATGAACTCATTGCCTTACTCTTGAACTGTAGTCCTCTGCATAGCATCTTTACAAGAAAATAAAATTTAAAAAACAAAGTATTAATTTATATCACATACAAGTTGCAGAATATAAATAATGGTTTGGTACAGGTATAATACAATAGTTTAGCTATGAAGAAGAAAATGTGACAATGACATCCGAAAAAAACAAGAGGCAAAAATGTAAGGCATGTGGTCAGAGAAACCACATCTTCCAACTGTATTTACTAAATCAACAAAGCAGACCACAGCACACTCATCCATTCCACGGTCAATCACAAGTCCTTCCGCTGGTTATTACTTTGTGGAAAACATTACATACCTACAGTACTGTGAGCAATAAGTTGGATTTCAGTGAACTGGTCCCTGAAGCTGAGCTCCCTCAGGGTTCATCTCTCCAGTGTCACCAGCCTACGTGGGGCAAGGAGAGCTGAGTGACAATGATTGTCATGCACAGACTGTAAGAGGTACAGAGAACATGGCTGTAGCCATACATATATAGTAGGAGTCCTGAAGTTTCAACTTGTCCCTCCTGTTTGGTGGGCAGGTGTTCTCCCACGCCAATGATACCAGCAGCACGTGTTGCTCTAGTTATTTTTCAGATCGGGTCTCATGCTTTTGCACAGGTTGCCCTGGACCATAAGCCTCCTACCTGTCTCACAAGTGCATGCCACCACACCCAGCTATTTTCTTCTTCTGTCAGAATTGTTTATTGCTCAAACACTGAAGGAAAGCACTCCTTCATCCCCCTCATCATTCACATGGCATGTGATATGCAGCGGCATTCTAGACTGATGCCTCATCCCTGAGTCATTCAGAAATGTTAGAACATTCAGCTTGAAAATAGATGACAGCTCACCAAAGTTCTCTCCTGTGTCTTATTTCTGATCATCACATTGTCTGCAGCAGCAAATCTATAACCCACCAGATAGCTGCCTGCAGTGATTAGTTCATATGTATTTTCCCCTGACAGTTTTTAAATGTATCTGCCCACTCCTGGTGACTTCACATTAGTAGTCATCAAAGCACTAAACTGAGGGGCCGTTCCTTACCCTACTTGGAAGGTGAAAAAACACCACAATTTGAAAATAACTTGTGTTTCCTTCCTTTCTGATTTTGCATGTGAGTTGGTACTGGGGCGGGGATTCTACCACTTGAACCATACCTCCACTTCTCATCTTTGGCTGAGTAATTGTAGATAAGACTTTTTCAGATATGTCTGCCTGGGCTGGCTTTGAACCTAGGATTGAACCTAGGATTAGAGGCCTGAGCCACCAGCACCCAATCTTCTTTTCAGATTTTAGAAGCACTGGACACATGAGTAAAGATAAAGTGACATTGGAGAAGCTCAAGGAAGAAAAACAAAGAGTCCTTCCAGTGAAGAGGTGAATCTGTTCTCCTGTTAAGTCTGTGATTGGTGGCCAGTCTCTGTGCTGCACACACATTGGTTTTAACCAAGTCTGTTATCCTCATCTTCAAAATAGGATAGAGAGGAATCCCTCTGCCAGTTTTTTCCCCCTGTATCATTCAGTGTTTTGAAGGCTAATGTTTTGAAATGTCACAATCTAGTGAATGAAATCTTGTCCATGTGCCAGTGAATTACTTAACTTCCTTTGCTTTCACCTAAATAAGGTGTGGCTTAGCTAGTGCATTTCTTGAAGCCATGAATATGGAGTATATGTATATACTTACTCATAGTATAAATGTAAGATCAGGGCTGGGAAGGTGGCTCAGTGGTAGAGTGCTTGCCTTGCATGCCTGAGGCCCTGGGTTCTATTCCTCAGCACCACATAAGCAAAAAGAAAAAAAAAGGAAAACATTAAAAATAAATAAATGTAAGATCATTGTTTCATAGAAATCTTTGATGAAGGGGCTGGGAAGGTGGCTCAGTGGTAGAGCGCTTGCCTTGTATGCATGAGGCCCTGGGTTCGATTCCTCAGCACCACATAAGCAAAAAGAAAAAAGCCAGAAGTGGTGCTGTAGTTCAAGTGGTAGAGCGCTAGCCTTGAGCTGAAGAGCTGAGGGACAGCGCCCAGGCCCAGAGTTCAGGCCCCACGACCAGACACCAAAAATAAATTAAAAAAAAAAAAAAAAAAAAAGAAATCTTTGATGAGAAGGAAAAATTCCAGAGCCCCACCTTTTCATTTCCCATTAAATAGAATTGCCACTTTTTGAGTTACATTAAGGAGGATTCATCTGGCCAGGCACTGGGGGCTCATGACTATATTCCTGGTTACTCAGGAGGCTGAGATCAGAGGAGCACAATTCAAAGCCAGCCCCAACAAAAACATCTGTGAGACTTTTATCTCCAATTAACCAGTTAAAAGCAGGAAGTAGAGTTGTGGCTCAAATGGTAGAGCTACCAGCCTTGAGACAAAATGCTAAGGTCCTGAGTTCAAACCCCAGTATTGGCAGGAAAAAAATTAGCATGTATGTATAAATATTTCCATCTCTAGAGTAAACCAATGACAATGGACTGAAATTTAGGTTTTCCCAAGTTCACATACTGGAATTCTCAGTCCCAAGTACGTGGTCTTAGACAGTGGGGCTTTGGGAGGTGATTCCTTCCCAAGGGCAGAGCCTTCATGAACCAGACTGGTCTCCTGATCAGGAACCCACAGAGCTGCTTCAGCACCTTCCCTGTCAGGCCCAACAAAAAGGAAGCTATGGGAAAGCACATTCTTTCGAGCCACAGCCTGGCACAGGACAGCAGACCTGCCTGCACCGCAGCCAGGATGAACTGCCTTCTCCAGAGCTGCAAGAAATACATTTCTAGGGGTTTCTATGGGTTGTTGTTTACTGTTATTTTTTAGATTTTGCTTTCTGGGTGTGTTTGTACATGCATGCCCATTAATGCTAGGGCTTGATCTCAATACCTGGGCTCTGTCCTTTGGCTCTTTCTTCTCAAAGCTGGTGCTCTAACACTTGAGACACACCTCCACAAAAGCTTTTTGCTGGTTAATTGCAATAAAAGTCTCTTGGACTCTTCTGTCAGGCTGGCTTTGAAATGTGATTCTTTGATCTCTACCTCCTGAGCAGTTAAGATTACATGAGTGAGTCACCAGCACTCAGCTTCAATGTCTGGTTTTATAAACCCTCCAATCAAGCCGGGCGCTGGTGGCTCACGCCTGTAATCCTAGCTACTCAGGAGGCTGAGATCTGAGGATCGCGGTTCAAAGCCAGCCCAGGCAGGAGAGACCGTGAGACTCCTATCTCCAATAAAACCACCAGAAAACCGGAAGTGGCGCTGTAGCTCAAGTGGTAGAGCGCTCGCCTTGAGCTGAAGAGCTAAAGGACAATGCCCAGGCCCAGAGTTCAAGCCCCACGACAGACAAAAAAAAAAAAAATAAACCCTCCAATCATAATTGTGGCCAAGTGCTGGTGGCTCATGCCTATAATTCTAGGTACGCAGGAGGCTAAGATCTAAGCATCGCCATTCAAAGCCAGCCTAGGCAGGAAAGTTCATGAGACTCATCTCCAATTAACCACCAGAAAACCAGAAGTGGAGCTGTCGTTTGAAGTGATAGAGTGCTAGCCTTGAGCAGAAGAGCTCAAGGACACTACCCAGGCCCTGAGTTCAAGCCCTACAACTCCAAAAAACAAAAAAACAAAAAACAAGTAATTGGTTATAATGGACTAAACTATGGTAGATACGCCTCATGATTCACATAGGAGTAAGGACAACAATGTAAAGGCAAAGTTTGCTTCTACAAAACCATGCTCCATCCCCCAAATCCAGGAAGCAAACAAACAAACCAGACATGCTGCTTTCCTAACCCAGAAGGCCCTGCCCCTCTGTCCTATTGACTAGCCTCAGGTTCACCAGGTACAAAAAGATGTTCCTTATAATAGAACTGGATGTAACTAAAATTCAATGAGCTTGTAGCAGGAACTTTTCAGAAAAACAATTCCCAAGAGATTGACTAAAAGGAAGAGAAAGAAAGAAAGAAAGAAAGAAAGAGAGAGAGAGAGAGAAAGGAAGGAAGGAAGGAGAGAAAGAGAGAGAAAGAAAGGAGGGAGGAAAGGAAAGGAAGGAAGGAAAGAGAAAGAAAGGAAGGAAAGAGGGAGGAGGGAAGGAGAGAAGGAAGGAAAGAAAAGAAGGGAGGAAAGAAAAAGAAAGGAAGGGAGGGAAGGAAATGGAAAGAGAAAGAAAGAAAGAAAGAAAGAAAGAAAGAAAGAAAGAAAGAAAGAAAGAAAGAAAGAAAGAAAGAAAGAAAGAAAGAAAGGGAGGGAAGTAGGAAAAGGAAGGAAGGAAGGAAGATGGCTTTTCTCACTAGAACAACCTACCCTTTCGAATCTACAGTATGTGTTTGTATGCTGACAAATCTACTTTTACTTCATTATTTGTTTCAAATTTTCTTTCCTCTTGTTTTCAATCAAGACATTTTGAGTATTTCTGAAGCTGCAGGAACATGAGATAGAAGGCTGCTCTGCAGGTCAGACTGGTTTAAAGTTCCCTATGCCCCTGCCTCAGTCCCCTAGTAGCTAGGATTGCAGGCATGAGCCACTGGCACCAGACACGTTCTCTCTGCCTTATGAATCACATTGTTTTAAGGGCACTGACAGTTTTATCAGCACTATCATAGATTTTACATTCTCAAAGTTTAGGCTTTCTTTCACTCTACTAAAACAACTCCATTCTAGAAAAAAACAAAAATGTTTTTATCAGATAGCAATCAGAGGATGAGGATCCCTGGCAGGCTTAAAATGTTATTGTTTCTTGTTTTCCATATGTGGTGACACATAAGTAAAGAATACATTGTTGGTCAGGGCCACCAACCCCCACCTATAATCATAGCCAGAAAAAAGCCAGAAGTTAAGGTGGCTCAACTGGTAGAGCACCAGCCTGGAGAGAAAATTCTAAAAGTACAAGGCTCTGAGTTTAAGCCTCAGTACTAGTCCGGGTGGAGGGGGGAATGTTAGTCCTACTTGGGTGCCAATGCCCCAGAAAAGCCACATGGTGTCGCTGTACCTCAATGCCAGCTTTGCAGGAGACAAGGTGATGCTGTCCAAGTAGATCACCAGAAAAGAAAAATGAGAAAAGTTATAGTTTTCCTGAACATTTTTAAGATAACAGAATTTCTGGATTGTTTCTCTTTTTCTTTCTTTTTTTAGTACCAGTACAGGGACTTGAACTCGTGACCTCATAGTTCTGATTAACTTTGTTGCTCTAGGCTGGCAAGATACCACTTAAACCACCTCTATTTATGACTTTTTGCTAGTTAATTAGAGATAAGAATATCACATATTTGTGATAATTCTCCAAAATACTAGAGGATATTTTGTTTCAAGGCCAGCCCAGACAAAGTTAGCAAGACCTGATCTGAAAAACAAGCCAGATGTAGCAGTACATATATGCAATCCCCATTATACAGAAAGAAGGTAGAGATGAGAGGATCTTACTTGATACTACCTTTGTCAAAAGCATGAGACCTTATTTTTAAAAAAGAAAGGAAGAAAGAAAGAAACAAAGAAAAAGAAACAAAGAAAAAAAGATTAAAAGCAGGAGAGACTGGAGTTATGGCTCAAATGTTAACTAGCAAGCACAAGGTCCTAAATTCAGTCCCATACTGCCAACCTTTCCCATCCACCACTCCCCCCCAAAAAAAAAAAGCCTTATTCTATAAGAAAAAATCATATGTGCATTCAAAGCTCTATTAGCGTACCTTTTCAACTAAAGAAACTAAGCCAAAAATCTAGTCTCCATCCCTCCCACAACTCAATATCAAAGAACAATATCCTAACAAATACCTTGACTTGTTTCACTTTCTCACTTAAATACTTGTTTGCCTTAGAAATTGATATTGAACAGATATTGTTCATTTTGTTTACATGAGTAAAAACTGAAAAATTCTGAATCCCTGCCTACTACCGGGGCTTGCATCTGCTGAACATTCAGCTATGATGTTTGATATGAAATTCATATGTGTGTGTGTGTGTGTGCGCGCGCGCGCGCGTGCACGCTCATGCACACATGCACGTGTCAGTACGTTTGCTGGATCTGCAGCTTGAACTTAAGCCCTCATGCTCTTCCTTAGTTTTACCTTTCAAGGCTGGTGCTCTATCCCTGAAGCAACATCTCCACTTCCAGCTTTCTGATTGTAGATGAGTCTCAGACTTTTCTGCCCAGGGCTGGCTTTGAACTATAATCTTCAGAGCTGAGCCTCCTGAGTAGCTAGGATTACAGGCATGAGCCACCAACACTCCTCTAGAATTGTGATTTCGAGTTTCATTCAGGCTGTAGTGTATATGAGTGTTGGAGTTCTGAAAAGTATTGTAATGCACACACATACCAGTTTGTTTATATGTTCATCCATTGATTCACACTTGAGTGATTGTGAATAGTGCTGCTGTGAAGAATAAATACATGTTTCAGGTATTTGTTTTAGTATCAGTTTTCAGTTCCGTTTGGCATATACCTTCTCTGATCAGAATATTTGGCCCTCCCCAAAATTTCTTTTTTTTTTTTTGGTCGGTCGTGGGGCCTGAACTCTGGGCCTAGGCGCTGTCCCTCAGCTCTTCAGCTCAAGGCTAGCGCTCTACCACTTGAGCCACAGTGCCACTTCTGGCTTTTTCTGTTTATGTGGTGCTGAGGAGTTGAACCCAGGGCCTCATGCATGCTAGGCAAGCACTCTACCACTGAGCCACCTTCCCAGCCCCTCCCCCCAAATTTCATATGCTGAAACCTACTCCCCAGAGCAATCCTCTAAGAAGTAGTTGGAATGACAAGTAATTTTCTGATAATTACTGATATTGTAGGCATTTCTCTTAGATATTTCATGGAAACTCAACAGGTGACAGAATCTAAGTCAGTCCTAGTGCTGGGGAACCCCTGCATAGAACCCCTGCCTAGCCTAGAAAGCATGAGACCTAGTTCAAACCCTAGTACTAGCTGGGTGGCCTTGGCTCACTCGTAGTTACTCAGAAGGCTGAGATCTAAGTTTCCCAGTTCAAAGCACTCCAGGTAGAAGAGTCCATAACATACACTCCTTTCTAATTAATTAGCACAACGCTGACATAGAGCAGTGGCTGAAGGGGAAGAGCACCAGCCTTGAGGGAAAAAGCCAAGGAAGAGCATGAAGGCAAGTTCAAGTCCTATTATGGTCACACAAATACACTCTCTCTCCCTCCCCCCCCCCTCTGGAAGCCAGGCCCAGCTGAGTCAGGAAGATGACTATAATTTGAGTTCAAGGCCAGCAACGACTACATAGTGAGTTCCAGGCCATACTAGAAGACAGAGTAAGACTCTGTTTTGAAACAAAACTTCTAACCAGGAACCTGTGGCTCACACCTGTAATCCTAACAACGCAGGAGGCTGAGATCTGAGGGTCCTGGTTCAAAGCCAGACCAGGTAGAAAAGTTTGAGTCTCATCTCCAATTAACCAATAAAGAACTGAAAGTGAAGATATGGCTAGCCTTGAGGAAGAAATGTAAAAGTTCAGAGGCAACTCCCAGGGGTTGGGGATTAGCTCGGTAGAAGAGCACCTGCCTGGCAGGTGCAAAGCCCTGAGTTCAGGGGGGAAGGCAATACCTAATAGCCCTAAGTTAAGTCCCAGGACAGGTGGGCAAACACACACACACACACACACACACACACACACACACACACACACACACACACACACACACACACACACACACACACACACACACACACACACACACACACACACACACACACAGTTCACAGTTTAGTCCAAATATGGATGAGGTCAGTAAAGCATCTTCATAGAAGCTGTTGCCCCAGTACAAATTCCCAAGACCTTCCTCCTCTGCATATACCAGCAGCAACCCCTAAGGTTTCTATTTGACTTTTGTTCTCTGGCCAAGATTTCTTCAAAAACAAAACTCCTGTGATCTGAGATAGAACACTTGGAGCTTTAAAAGAGCAGAATGTTCAAATAGATTCTAAATTTGAACATGAACCCAGAAGTGATGTTGAGGAAATTTGGTTGCTACCAAAGCTTGAGCTATCCAACTAAGCGAGTGAGCTCAGGCATGCAGCAATGTGTGTTCTGCCCAGACCCATCCTTGTCACCATGGAGACCTGGGGGCTTCCCTAAGGCCTCTTTGCAAGGGGGACTGCCACAGAAGCCCTGACTAAAACAGCCTTGACATGTGAGATTTGCCAGAACTTCTGGGTTTCAGGTTCAAGGATCAAAAGAAATTGTGAAAACAAGTGATTGTTTAAACTTTCCTGCACTTAACACATTGTTACAGCGTTCTCTAAAAAAATAACAATAGCCGGGCGCTGGTGGCTCACGCCTGTAATCCTAGCTACCCAGGAGGCTGAGATCTGAGGATCGCGGTTCAAAGCCAGCCCGGGCAAGAAAGACCATGAGACTCCTATCTCCAATAAACCACCAGAAAACCGGAAGTGGCGCTGTAGCTCAAGTGGTAGAGCGCTCGCCTTGAGCTGAAGAGCTGAGGGACAGCGCCCAGGCCCAGAGTTCAAGCCCCACGACCGACAAAAAAAAAAAAAATAACAATAATGTTAGCAATCAAATTCCTCAGATCTATCTTTCAATAGAAACTATCTTTTTTTATTGTAAATATACTATAAAGAGGGTTACAGTTACATGAGCAGTTCCTATTGAGCATTGTTACCCCCTCCATTGTTTTCCCCCTCCCAATCTTTCCCTCCCTACCTTCCCCAGGTTCTTTTTTTTTTAAATTGTGATTAAGTGATTACATAATTTCCCAAATTTCACAATACTGTGATGCTCATTTAAAGTCACAAGTTCAAGCTATTACCAAACTTAACGCAGCATAACCATTATGCTTCAGAATATAGTTGGAACAGTTGCTTTGAACAGGAAATAGTCCAGGGACTGGGTCTTTTTAACTAACCTTTCCATAAATTACTCCCTATTTTTCCAGGGGAATGATTCTTTTTTTTCTATTACTTAACTAGAACTTTGTTGAATGTTTATATTTCCAGAAAAAAAAATCTTAGAATTTTGCCAATCCAATTTCTTAAAAAAATTAAAAATTAAACACAAGAAAAAGAAAAAAATAAAGTCACAAGTTCATTCTAACTTTCCTGGAGCAAATTGTCTATCACAGTCTATAACATATAACAGTGTACACATATACACCATACATGTGATCAGCAGCATGGGGATATTTAGTAGTGGTTCGACCAGATGAGTGGAAGTTAATTTTGTCGTATCACCTAACATTTTGGATTTAGCATCCACTTATCAGGGAGACAATGTACCGTTTGTCTCTTTGCTCTTGGCTTACCTCACTCAACATGATTCCTTCTAGCTCCATCCATTTCCCTGCAAATGCCATTTCTAATGGCTGCATAATATTCCATTGTGTATAGATACCACAATTTTTTGATCCATTCATCTGTGGTGGGGCATCTGGGTTGTTTCCATATCCTAGCTAAATAGAAACTATCTTTAAAAAATATAAAAGGGCTGGGCACCAAAGGCTCATGCCTATAATCCTAGCAACTCAGGAGGCTGAGATATGAGCATAGAGGTTCAAAGCCAGCCAGGGCAAGAAAGTCCGTGAGACTCATCTCCAATTAACCACTAGAAAACCAGAAGTGGCACTGTGGCTCAAGTGGTAGAGTCTTAGCCTTGAGCTGAAGAGCTGAGGAACAGCGCCCAGACTCAGAGTTCAAGCCCCACGACTGACAAAATATGTGTGTGTGTATGTGTGTGTGAGTGTGTGTGTGCCATGTAACAGTTGCTCACACCTGTAATCCTAGCTACTCAGAAAGTTAAGATCACCTGGACAGAAACTCACGTCCAATTAACCAGTAAAAAGCAGGAAGATGAGATGTGGCCCAAGTGGTAGAGTGTCAGACAGCCTTGAGTGGAAAATAAACAAGCCTAAGAAAGAGACCCGAGTTTAAGCAGCCAGTGCAGGCACACACACATAAAATAGTAATGATGATCATTTTGCCAGTCTCTGAGAGAGATGCTAATTCTAAATAATAACAATTGGCCCATTATTGAGTGTAAATCATGTTAAATGCAGCCAAGGTGCCAGCGTCGCTTCCACACCTGCATGCACTCCCCTTATCTCCTTCCCTCTTCCATGAGAGAGGCAGAGGTGATTGGTGATGGCTCATCACTGTGAGCAGTGAAAGAGAAGAAGAGAAAGGATGAGGAGGTGGGGCTTCTAAAACCTAGGCAAGGTTTTTAGCTTTATTTTTCCTATATAAAATATAAACTCCTAAGCTGGGCATTGATGGCTCACACCAGTAATCCTAGCTACATAGAAGGCCAAGATCGCGGTTCAAAGCCAGCCTGGGCAGGAAATTCCATGAGACACTTATCTCCAATTAACCACCAGAAAACTGGAAGTAGTGCTTTGGCTCAAAGTGGTAGAATGCTAGCCTTGAGCAAAAGAGCTCAGTGACAGCGCCCAGGCCAGAGTTCAAGCCTTATGACCAACAATAAATGAATAAATGAATAAATAAATAAATAAATAAATACTCCTTTGTATATATACTGAAAGACAATTTTTAAGATTATAAATAAGTAATACTTTACTTTTGGGAGTTAAAAAAGACTACTGTGCATACAAAAAAAGAAACCAGAAATGCAAATAGGTTATTCATGAGTGTATGTACATTTATGTAAAACAGGGCCTTATATTCAACTCTGAAATACTTCAAATATATGAAGTGCAATATATGTCATATTCCTGTACATATATTTTATTATAGATTACATATTTACATTTTAAATTTACATATATTTTGCATGCTATACAAATATATGTAACAATTATACAGTTTATATTATTTTATACTATTTTATATTTATTTATATATATTTAAATTTGTGTGTATGTTGGTATTGGGACTTGAATCTGGGCCTGGTGCTCTCACTTAGCTTTTTTTTGTTGTTGTTGCTCAAGGTTGGCACTCTCCCACTTGAGCCACTCCTTAACTTTTTGCTGGTTAACTGGAGATAAGTCTCTTGGATTTGTCTTTGAGGACTGGCCTCAAACCCACATCCTCAGATCCTAGCCTCAAGAGTGGCTAGAATTATAGGTATGAGCCACCAGTGCCCAAGTCAGAGTCCTGATTATAGGAGCTACTCAACTCCTGTGCACAAATTACTCACTGCCAGCCTACTGCCCAGTGCTCACCTAGTCTCCACCTCCCACACCAAATTTGAGTTCCTCTCAAAAAGAATAGGATGCAGACCTATATACTCACACTATACCCCAAATGACAGATAAGATGAACATGTGAATTAAACACCTTAGCCCTCAGTACCCATGAAGAGTGAGGTTTTCAGCACCTCCATGTGCACAGCCTTCTTTTGGAGACCTGATCCAGCTTCAGTTTACAGAGCTGATGACAAAACTGCTACTGATTGCCTTGGCAACATATCCATTTGCTAAAAGTGGAAATCAACTCAGAGGGGTATTTTAGATTTTCTCTCTGCCAGGCCCCTTAGACTGATTTAGGAAATACTTGGAAAGCAATTGACATTAATTCCCTAGAAGTAGTAGGAAACAGCTTGATGCATGTTGTCATGTTTTTAATAAGTCCAAGGTTAGGATTTTGTTTTCTTAACATAAATCAAAGATTTGAGAGCCATTAATTTTCTTTAATATTTTCCACTAAAGTATTATTTCTGCCTTAAGCCTCAAGCTATATTTATTTACTCCTCTTGGAACTTTATTGGTTGCATAGTGGTGTTCCCCGAAATTTAAAGATCGTTCTAAGGAAATCCTAACTGTAGATCTGAAAACAAAGATTAGTATTTCAAAGCTAGAGTGTATAAATTAAGTCAAAACTCAATCCTGCTGGGCACCAGTAATTCATACTTGTAATCAGGAGGCTGAGACTTAAATATCAAGATTCAAAGCCAAGTCAGGCACCAATGTCTCATGCCTGTAATCCTAGCTCCTCAGGAGGCTGAGATCTGAGGCTCACGGTTCAAAGCCAGCCTAGGCAGGAATGTCTATGAGACTCTTATCTCCAATAAATCACCAGAAAACTAGAAGTGGCACTGTGGCTCAAGTGGTAAGGGCACTAGTCTTGAGCTGAAGAGCTGAGGGATTGCACCCAGACTCAGAGTTCAAGACCCACAACTTCCTCCCTCTGCCCCCCCCCCAAAAAAAATTCAAAGCCAGCCTAGATAGTCAAATGCAAGACACTCTTATCTCCAATAAGCTATCAAAAAGCTGGAAATGGAGATGTTGTACAGCACCAGCTCTGAGCAAAAATCTAAGCAAGAGCATGAGGCTCTGAGTTCAAGCCCTAGTACCAGCTCAAAAAGATAAATTGATTAAAACTAATTGAAAAGAAAATCCTTTATTTTAGGGTCCCGGCAAAACGAACAGAACCCAAACGTCATAATTGATGCTACTTACTGTGGTTTTGCTTTTTTTTCTTTTATCAGATTTTGTTGGTAAATGAAAGAAAAGAAATAATAAACATGTTTTCCAAAGTGAATCTAAGTACTAGACAACTTACAGAATAGCCAGATGCCAGAAAGGGATTCTTAGCATTTTGTTTCCACGCTCCAACTGGGTGATCAGAGCTCTCTTGAAAAGTTATCTCAGAACAAGGCTATGGTGGCTGTAGCTGAGATTGGCAGGAAGTCAGCCCAGGCAGGAAACTCAGTGAAACACTTAGTTCTAATTAAATACCAAAAACCTGGACGTGGAGCCATGACTCAAATTGTGATTGCCATCCTTGAATCAAAAACCTAACCAAGAGCACATAGTCTTTACTTCAAGCCCAGGACAGGCACACTCACAACAAATTTAAATGT
The DNA here is from genome assembly GCF_024711535.1 of Dipodomys merriami. Lineage (NCBI taxonomy): Eukaryota > Metazoa > Chordata > Mammalia > Rodentia > Heteromyidae > Dipodomys > Dipodomys merriami. The sequence goes on along the minus strand of NW_027202271.1, from coordinate 3,591,642 downwards.
TATCTTGGTTGGTTGGGTTTTTTTTCCCTTATAAGACTATAACTAAGCCTATCTGCTGTACATGTTATATGACTTGTTAGGCTGACAGTACTGAAATAAGAATATAGCACATATGGGTTAAAGATCAGCATTATAGAGAAAATTGGAGCCGAGATGGGAGGTAGGTGGTCACCAGAGGGACTTCGATGTTCAGGAGGTGTGGGTCACTGCTGATCCATGTGGCAGGCTGACCTGTGACCACAGGCCTGAAGGCAGGGAGTCCACAGGAGACATTGTGGGATGTTGAACATTTCCATGATTACTCATCACTGAATATAGAGAACTTTTTTCCCCATAGAACTTGTGAGTTTGTGTGCACACACACATGCACATACATGCCAGTACTGGAGCTTGAACTCAGGATATGAGTGATGACGCTGACTTGTTTGCTCAAGGCTAGCACTCTATCAGTTGAGCCATAGCTCCACGTCTTGCTTTTTTTTTTCTGGTTCATTGGAGTCTCATAGGCTTCTCTGCCTGGGCTGGCCTCAAACTGAGATCACAGATCTGTAGCTAGCTAGGAGAATCCCTACTTCTATTGCACCCATTCAACAATATAGAGACTTCTTAAAAGCAGGATGTTTGCAGAGGGTAAGCCAACGCTATGTTTTGTGCCCCTTCCTCCCATGCAGTCACCCAAGTACATGTTAACAAGATTTCCCTGTGATCAGTGACTGCAGCTTACCTAATAGATACATGTCGTATTATACAACATCACACTTTAAAAAAGGGAATAAGACAACACACACACACACACACACACACACACACACACACACACAGAGCAAACAAAGCAAAGTTAGGCTAATTAAAATAAAAGAGAGCCAGCACTGTGTGCTCACGACTGTAATCTCTACTACTCTGGAGGCTGAGATCTGAGGATCGTGGTTCAAAGCTAGGCTGGCTTATCTCCAATTAACCACCAGAAACCACAAGTGGCACTGTGGCTCAAAGTGGTAGAGCACAGCTTTGAGAGAGAGAGAGAGAAAAAGCTCAGAGATAGTGCCTGGGCCCTGATTTTAAGCTCCAGGACCAGTACCAAAAAAGAAAATAAAAAAGAAAATTTCCTTTCCATTTCCCAGTGCAGGATGGTGATGGAGTCTGAGCTGAGCTTTTAAGCCACTATCAGCAGGCACATGAAATCAGGGTGATGACTTAGATGTCCCCAGCCCCAGGGGCAGGAACTGAAATCACCTTTCAAAGCTGCAGACCTGGGGCTGCCAGAAGAGACCTTGGGAAAGAGGGGACCAGGAACAGAGCTTGTTGGTCAGAGTCTATAATTATTTGACCCCCAAGTTCATTTTGCAATTTAATCTCTTTTGGTTTTCAATTAAATCTCAGCATCGCTGTTGGACGTTTACATCTGGCTGCATAATGGGGCTGTGCACAAGGTATACATCACGTAAACACTGGTAGGACTGGAGCTGGGAGAAATTGCTTACAAGATCCACATTCCACACAACCTTTGGCCATGTGGTTTTGTTGAGAAACAGTGGTGACATGGTCATCTCTCACTTGTCCAAACCTTTAGCCCTGGTTTGCTCTATACTGTCTTACTGCTGGCAGGAAACAGGAAGCCATATACTTCCCAGAGGTGTGGAGGAAAGGTGCATTCTCAACAAATGATTTTTGTTGGTGGTGATGGTGTTCCTGAGCTTTTTCACTCAAGGCTAGCACGCTACCACGTGTTTTCCGGTGGTTTATTGGGAGATGAGAGTCTCAGGGACTTTCCTGCCGGGACTGGCTTTGAACTGCGATCCTCAGATCTCAGTCTCTTGAGCAGCTAGGATGACATGTGAACCACCAGAGCCCAGCACCATTCAACTATTTTAAGGAAAGTGGACCTACCGGCCACACGCTCCAAGGGAAGAGTAGCTCAATGCCAAGAACGAACCTTTTCCTTTCTGCCTCTCAAGTCCAAAGAGGAAAGTCGGGGGAATGGCTCAGGTGGTGGATATTAAGGTCGAAGGCCCTTTCTGTGGAGCTTGGCTCTCGAACTTTCGGTACTGAACTGCGTGTGAAACATAAGGAAGAGTGATAAGTAGTAGTTGCGGGAGCTGCGGTGGAAGGCAGAGGCGCCAGGGCACCGGTCCTGCCCCGAGGCTGGTGGTAAAGAGGGCGCATCAAGGTCGGCAGGGCTATTAAACAGGATCGCCTAGAAAAGTCGGCCCTGCCAGCGCCCCTCCCCGGTTCCCGGCGTGGGTGTTGTTCCAGGCGAGGAGGACGAGCCCGAGCGCCGGGTACAGCGTGTGTCTGCGGGGAGAACAGCAGCTCTGCGGGAGGACCCTGGCTTCCGGGCTGCGTCTGTGCGGGGAGGAAGGGAGACTCCTCTCGGAGTCCCACGCCTCACGTCGCCGTCCTGGCGCGCTGTCCTCCCGCGGCTTCCCCCGACCCCGGGGCCCCTCACGGCCCTCGGACGCGGGAGGGCCGCCCGCGTGGCCCGCGGAGCCCAACAGCGCGGCGCACCGCCCGCCGCCCCGGGGGCCCCGGCGGCGCACCTGTGCGGAGGGCCTCCCCCGCCTCCGCGGAAGCCCGGACTTCCCGGGGCGAGGCCGAGCCGCGCAGCCCAAGGGGCCTGGCCCCGCGCCCTAGCGAGGGCGGGACGACCCCGGGGGCGGGGACGCGCCCGCAGTGCGCCCCACCGTGCGCGCCCCGCCCGCCCCTCGCGACCTGAGTGAGCGCGCCCGCGGGCCGGAGCCGCGCCCCGCCCCCGGGGCCGGCCGTGCGCGGAGGCTCCCATCCGACCCTCACCCCCGCGCAGGGGGCGGGGCGGGCCGCCAGGGGGCGGGGCGGGCGGGGCGTGTCCGAGCGGGCGTAGCGCGGCCCCCAGCTCCGCCGCGGCTCTGCGGGTCGGTCCTGGGCCAGGCTTCTCACTCCGTCGCCCGCCGCCGCCGACGCCATGGCGGCCCCCGGCTCCCTGGCCGAGTGCGGCTACATCCGGACCGTCCTGGGCCAGCAGATCCTGGGCCAGCTGGACAGCTCCAGCCTGGCGCTGCCCTCCGACGCCAAGCTGAAGCTGGTGGGCAGCGCCGGCCGCAGCGGGCAGGCGGCCCGGAGCCTGCGGATCCAGGAGCAGGTGCAGCAGACCCTGGCGAGGAAGGGCCGGGGCTCCGTGGCCCGCGGTGAGTGGAACGCACCCCGTCCGGACCCGCCGCCCTCCGGGGTGCGGCACCGGGCTTCTGCCCACCTGTTGCCGGTGCCACCTCCGGACGGGGGACCGCACACTCGGGGAGCGACGGTCCCGCCATGCCGCTGGCGGGGTCTTCCCAGGGCGTCGTCTGTGTGCATGCTACGTGCGCGTCTCCATTGGAAGAACGCTAGGCAAAGGAGTTCATCCGGAGACCAGAGTGTCTGCCTACAGCTAAGCAGAATGCTGTGCATGATCTGTGTTTTTTTTCTTTTTAAAATCCATTATCTCCATGAATATTCTTTTGAAAGACAAAACCCCACTGCCCTTCCTATCACCTGTAATTCAGGAGAATGCCACTTCTCCCAGGTAGTCCAGAGCAGTCTGACCTAGGAAGTGATCCCATTGGGTAGAAGGCTCTGGCCCTGGCCGCTGCCCCACTCCTGGGAGGAGGAGGAAGGGGACTTTGGCCTGGCTGGCAGCACCCTGCGCTGTAGTGCAGGCTGCTTGTCCCCACCCACCCAGTGCCACGCATGTACGTGCGGGTGCAGGGCTTGTATCCAAAACATGAAACCCACAGTAAGGAGGGGAGGATGGCAAACCAGTTGTGAAAATTAGCTGAATGTCATGCAGCCTTTTCTCCCTTGCTCAAGTGATCAGAAAGACAGCGTGAAGCTTTAGTGAGGTTTTGGGATGTTCCTGCGCCAGTACTGGGGCTTGAACTCAGTCAGACCCTGAGTGCTGTCTTTTTAGCTTTTTCACTGAAAGGTGGCACTTTACCATTTAAGCCACAGATTCCACTTCCAGCTTTTTGCTGGATAATTGGATGAAAGAGGCTCATGGACTTTCCTGCACAGGCTGTCTTCAAATTGCAGTCCTCAGATCTCAGCTTCCATAGTAGCTAAGATTACAGGCTTGAGCTACCAACATGTGTCAAGTGGGTTTTGTTTTAAATCATTATTTTAAAGTGCTGTAG